>NC_090319.1:96275215-97475215 GCF_040869045.1 Eurosta solidaginis | reverse complement strand
GGCGTCGTCTCTCCTGTGGATATTGGTAGTTAACGAAATCCTAGAAAAATTTGAAGCAAAATAACCCAGAGTAGTCGCATATGCTGACAGCTTAACGATACTGATCACTTGCTTCCAACGATTAATGAGCTCATGGAACCGGTACTTTGCGATATTTCGCGATGGTACGGGCAAAGTGGACTGAAAGTGAACACCACAAAACCGGAGCTTGTTTTGTTATTCGTGAAAAAAGTAGGAGCAGAACTTAGGGATTTAGGTCAATCCACATCAATAGCACTCCCCATAACCTCCGTGGAGTGTCTTTATCGCACAACAACAATAAAAAGCGAATATACAGGGCTGTCATGGAATCCAAGTCGGTTTTGCGTTTTGTCGGAATTACAAACCAATATTGATTTAAATTGGTGTCATAAAAACGTTTTGGTTCTGCTATTTTCGAATGTAAATAAAACCGATGTTCGAATCAGCTGTTTTGCAGTGCACCGGCAATTTTTATGTTAATTTTTTTGGCAAAATTTTATAAAATAGTGGTTTTGTGCATTTAAACAGAAATAAACAAATTTATTGACATCAAAATGGCATCAGCAATTGTAGCATTTATATTATTGGAAGAAGAAAGTTGCGAGAAGGTCCAAAGGAAAATTTAGAGAGATCGCAGCAATCCATTTGTGTTTCCAGAGACAGTGTAATTAAAAATATTTCTTAATGTGGGTTTATAGTGTATTTGCAGTTACATTGCATACTATCGCTTTCCGAATGGTATTCGACACCATTGAAGGACGCTTAACTCGCTCGAAAGTTCTGCCAGTGCTGCAACTAGCAGCTACGTTACGATTTTAGCTGAAGGATCCTATCAAAGATCAGTTGGCAAGGATTCTAACATGAGTGTAGGAAGAAGCACGGTGTCAACGATTTTAGATGATGTGCTTCGTGAAGCCCTTTGCAATATCTGGATGTTTCTCCATAAATTCAATCAAAATACTGTTTTGCATTGAATTGTTATGCTTTCCCCTATTAAGAATGAAAATATATGTAAATTTACATTTATTTTTATAAAATAAACCTTTATTTACTTACATTTTTAGAAAATACTTAACTACAAGAGAAATACAACTAGAAAAAAATGAAATCCAACAGCATTTAACTGATTGGATTGTTTCCGATAGCAAAATCGATATTATCGGATTCTGTGACACCTAAAACCGACACTAATTCCAATTCGAACATTAAGCCGATAACATTGGATTTCATGACACCAAAGTAATTATTTTGTCGTTTTTAAATCCGATTCCGAAAACAATAGCCCTGATAGACTGTCTTAGCTATGAAGAGATTTCTTTCAGTACAATTCTCCTCGTCCAGTTGAGGTTACAGAGAACCGCGAAGCTACATAGTGCGCCTGATTTGTTTCCACAGAACTAGAGCACAACAACGCGGAGGAGTGATGACCACTTCAAGTGGCCTCAAAGCCAATTGAAGTTATGACCATATGAAACGGTCATAATGTAAAATTTTTAATGGCTACAATGTCAACGATGTTGACTGACTGCCCTGTTTTACCAAAATGGTTATAAGGTCAAATCCTTTTTTCTCAAGTTGGCATCAGGTCAATTTTTTTGTTCCGCCCGTTTTCACTTAGTAAAATTCTAACGACTCACGGTGGGGTATTTGATAAATCTAGCTGCCCAAAACTAAAACAGCAGTTATTTCTGTTAAAAAAGTAGTTGTCTCACTTCATTGTTATGAAAGGAAAAATTGGGCAGTAAATTCACAGTGTTCCGCGCAGAATTACTATGGATCGATCTCCTGGTTTCGGACGGACCCGGGTTCATTTTCTGGCATTACATGAGATATGTATGTCAGTATGGGTATCAAACGAGAGGTATTTTACTCCGCATTTCCATTGATACTTTTAAGCAGGGTTCCACTTAGGGTTGCCACCTCACCTTTTTTATATTTCTTTGTATATCCACTACTATCTCGGAAACGGCTTAACCGATTTGAATCAAATTTGGTACATCGGTATAGTATTACATTTTAAGACTTTTCACCTAGGTGTTGCCACTGAGGATGATTTCACAAGGTTGCCACCTTATGCCAATAAGGGTATCAGTCTCTTACAAAATTGATCACCACTCAAAAAATGGACGGGTATGCGCATCCGTTTTTGTTATTAAACTTAGAAACAAACACAAGTTTATGTATTGCCAAAAAATTATTGGCATGATATGTCATGAAAAAAAGATATATCTTTTTGTTTGCAAGATTTTTAAAAAATTTAATATTTAAATGTAGTAGTATTACAAGTAGAATAACTCAGTTAAAACATGCGTAGAGATGGGAAAGGGGTAAATACCCAAATGGTAAATACCCGGTAAATTGATTATATATCGTAAAAATGGGTAAATACCCAAATATTTACTCAAAAGAAGGGTAAAAATAATCTATTGGAAATTATGGGAAACAAACACACAAATTCAATCCAAAATGTACCCAATTTGTCCTATATTGGTGGGTAGTTATCCATTACGCTATCGGTTGAATTAGTGTTAATCTGTAATCCAGCGTTTTTCAAAAATATTTAGCCAATAATATATGCCGTTGCAAAAATTTAAGTTTACCAAGTAAACATTTTAAGTCAAGAAAGAGTCGGGAAAAATATCTAAATTGGGGCGTTTACAGTCGGTATGAGCTCATTTGGGAGACCGAAA
The DNA here is from genome assembly GCF_040869045.1 of Eurosta solidaginis. Lineage (NCBI taxonomy): Eukaryota > Metazoa > Arthropoda > Insecta > Diptera > Tephritidae > Eurosta > Eurosta solidaginis. The sequence goes on along the minus strand of NC_090319.1, from coordinate 97,472,504 downwards.
CAAATGTATTTCCCTTCTTGGAAGGTCGTCCTCTATGACCTATATGACCCTAAATAAGAGTCCGACATGAGTCTTAAAACGTTTTTTAACAGCTCATATTATAATTTACTGGAACTCTCTGGTGCCATTTTTAACTCTAATAAACTGTGATTATCTGACACCTATATGGCCTATTTATTAGGCAACGTCAGCGCTTATTGGGGGCATATATAGCTCGACACACCAGGACAGAGCGTGGCAACTTTGCGGTCACATTAAAAATATTGAGAAGCATCCATGAGCGGAAAAACGTCAATGCTTATACAAAAAAAGAATAGCAAGGGAACAATTATGTACAAATGTAATTCATTTTGTATTAAAATGAAAAATTGTCGCTTTGACGAACATAAATATTTGATAAATGACAATTTTTGCATGATAGGTTAGGAGATTTCAAGCCGTTAAATAAATGGAAAAAATTAAATTTTCTTTAACCCTCCTACGTGTTTCTTTTCTGATTCCTACATTGCCCACTTATTTTGGACTCGTTTTGTGATTCTTAAATTATGAGCGTCGTGAGCATGTTTGAGGGGTAGCTTTGTTTGCGTAAATGTGTGTATCCTATAAACATTCTCTATCAGCTTCAAAAATGCTATCACCTTAGAGCCTTTTATGACTCCAACTTGATGAATATGAAACAAAAGAAAAATATTAAAATCAGTAAACTATGTAGGCAGCTCTGGAATAAAAACTCAGAAATTTTTCTGCGAAAATTTATTCCAAATAAATAATTAATTTAACTAATACTTATTTCATTTCTATCTTATCCTCATGGGAGTTTTATCACAATTTTCTCCCCTATGTTTTCCGCTTTGGATATGTGTAAAAAATTCTTCATAAAAGCCCTGAAGTAGTGTCATTAAAGAACTCAAAATTGGCAGTATATGAGGCCAATAAGGCTCATATTTGATATCGGAAGGAGGCCTGTATAAGACTTATGTGAGAGGCTCCTAAATGAGTTCATAACGAGTTCAAACGATCCAAAGTTTGGACTCCTTTCGGACTAATTGTTGCCACCGAGTGATTGCTGGGTTGTTTGTTTAAAATCAAAACGAACATTTTTTAATTTCAAATGACGTATAAATTTAATTGCTTAATTGTAATACCAAGCAGCCTCGATTCAAATGATTTTTAAATACCCAAAAAAAGATACAAAAAAGGAATATTCCGTATATTTTCCTGGTACTTACCCATAGCAATGGTAAATACCCGGTACAATCCCAACTCTGAACATGCGGTATAAAAACCTAACATACGAATTAAAAACACATTTACCTGTCCTAAAAAATGATGTAACTAGATTTGATTAAGGCTAAACAAGTGAACAAGTATTTAGGTTAGAAGGGTATATTGCATTTTAATCCAAAAATACATCGAACTGCACGCAATTTTTATACAACTTAAGATGCGTGCGGTTAGCTCCGTTGACGTTGCAGATGAGTTTTGGGGTATGTATACTATTAGGAACGCCAGGGAGTATACATATTTAAAAAAAATTGGAATGTTTTGAAAAATCGACTTTTAGCCAGCTAGATTGATCAAATACCCCACCGTGCGTCTATTGAATTACAGTTATTTTTTACTGTTTTCGCTAAATCTTTGTGCAGTCGAATGAAAAGAGCATTTTTTTGTTGAAATTTTCGGATACGGCGCTCCCTTTCCTATATTTGCTCCCATTCTAGTGAAAAGTCTCACCCCCATTTTTTATTTATTTCCTAATTCTGGTTTCATAGAAGTGCAAAATCGGATTAAAAGCTGAGCCGGTGAGGATTCCTTTGAAATAACCAGAACAAGTTATCGTCAAACCAATCCTGCATAAGTTTTTTGCTTTTGTGCTGATTTGAAATTGCTGTATTTTCCCGAAATGGTCATAAGACCAAACGAAAATTTCTTAAATGGCCTTTAAGTCATATAAAGAAAGACCACAAAGGCTATTTATTACTGACTTATTTTGTTTTGTTGATTTTCGAACAGGGTGGATAAAAGATGTATATTGGAACGATTTTTCGTCATCCCTTGTCAAATTTGGTTTTGAGACAAACCGGTTTCGGCTTTGTGCCATCATCAGTGTCGATTTTCGTTCACGAGAAACGCCGAAACCGGTTTGTCTCAAAACAAAATTTGACAAGGGATAACGGAAAATCGTTCCAATATACAGCTATTTATTACCTTGTGACCATTTGAATGGGTCATAAGCGTAATTGATGTTATGACCATTTGAAGCGTCAATTGACCTTTCGGCCGTTGACCTTATGTCACCCAATTCAATAACGCATCGGTGCGTCTGCAATACCAACATGCTTGAAGTAATGCCATTACAGGCTTGAAGTAATACCAATTTTATTCTTCAACATTTATTTAAACGAATTAACTAATGTAAATATATTTTTTCAGCTATCACCATCATGTGACAAATATATGAGCCAGTGCTGCCAGATATTTGTTTTTAACTAAGTATGTACATATATAAATTCCAGCAAACTATATATTTCTATGAAAGGAATGATTTCCATTTTCTTTAGAGTCTCGTCAAAATAATTAAAATCTTTCCTATTTTATAAGCTTTTATTTACTTTCACTTGGCTGTTGTTTGTAATCAAAACTTGGAAGTTAAATTTGATAAACTTTCCGGTGTCCGATTGAGCTGAAATTTTGCACACATGTATAACTCCAATGACAATGCAATATTACTTTGCGATAATTCGATAAATTAATCGATAACAGAGTTATCGGTAAAGATTTGTATTCACAAGGGAATAAAAGCCTAAGTCCTCAAGAACGCAGGTAACTTCGCTTTGTTTGTGTATGCAAGAAACGTAGAAGTTAGGCTGTTATCGCTAAATGTTGCATACTTTTGTTGCATACTTTTGTTGCATACTTTTCTGCGCACTTGATTTTGTTTTACAGATTTTTGGCGATGGAACAGAGCAGAGATCTGCAATCAGTAGTTGTAAATTGAACGCGACATAGGCAAAGTCAAAATAAAATATGATTTTAAGTTAGTTAACACTCGAATAGAAGAACTTGACTGTTCAAAGTTGACTTCGAAGAAACCTTGTAATGTTCACGCATTAAAAGAAATGGATATGATGAGAAACGTTACAAATAACTAAGTAAAGATTACATAACTAATTTAAACAATATTTAATTTACTAAAAATTAAAAAAACTTCACCCCTATTCTACATTTCGACTTGGATTGGAATTTTTTCGATTTAGCAAATTTGGTATTCTGTGTTCCAATCTCTTTCGATCCAACTTCGAATCGTTCGATTTTGCGTATTCTGCATTTCGATCGTAGTTCCGTTTTTCTAAGTTGCAAATTAGGTGGCGGAAAAATATTTTCTTTTTAGTTTTTATTAATTTATAATAGATTTTTAACAAAAAAGTAAGTAAAACTTGTTAAGAAACGTAGAAGGCTTGATGGTGATTATATAAATCCAGGTCAAAATCAACATGTCGATGTCGAAGTCCTTGGACCTTTGCCCCGCAAAGGTATCTAACACATACTTGAAAGCATCCTTAAGTCGAAAGTTTTTTTTTGAACCTAAATAAGAAAATAAGTCATTAAACTTTACCACTTTTAAGTTCAATTTCTTACAATTCGTCACTCATCTCAAACGGATTGCACAAATCTCGCAATATTTGCCTTTCCATTCTCGCCTGGCCATTTTCGTATGCGTTGCTTTCCAACTCCACAAATAATGCCGCGGCTATTGATTCCATTATAATAGACAGCTATAATTTGTGTCTGTTCGTTGGGTTCAGTTATATGCCAAAGCAAGCTGCCGGAGTAGAGGAAGATGAAGCGAAAACGTAAACAATCCTTGCGGAAAGAATAAATAAATCTTCATAAAGTATTTTAGGCCAGTGCAATGAAATTAGCATCCATAAAATTCGGAAAATGTCAACTATATTCGTACAGGAATCCGTTTTAACAAAACTTGGTGGCCACTGCAGGTAATTAGTCAAAAGAAGGACAAAAACGCACTTACAATTAGGAAAGCACTTCACTCAAAAAAATATAACTATTGCTTTTTTTTGTACAAAATTGCGTGGATAATAAAATATTAACGTTTTTCAGTGTTTTGTTTACAAATTTTCTTTAATTTATTTTGTTCCAATGTTCACACATTCCGTACAAACAGCTGATTTCGAAAAATCATTTGTTCTTCCTCTTCTCGTTACGATTCCGTCGTAATGCAGAATACCCAACTTGGATTAAAGCGGAGCGTGGAACGGGAACGTAATCGAAATGCAGAATAGGGGTGATTAATTTTTTCGAATTACTGCATCTCGTCTTTTACTCATGGTTGTCAAGTTGACTGCATATATACCGACATATCCAAAGCTTTTGACAGAGTTTCGCACAAAGCTCTCTTGGCTAAATTGCGAAAAATGGGTTTCCACTCAACATTTTTACAATGGATTTATTCATACTTATCCAATAGGATAAATTTTGTTGTTATTGACAACGTAAAGTCATCACCTTACGTAGCAACCTCAGGTGTGCCCCAAGGTAGTATCCTTGGCCCGCTTTTCTTTATTCTCTTTATCAATGATGCAAATGCTTGTTTCAAGCAATGCAATTATCTCCTTTACGCTGATGATTTGAAAATTTTTTTCAGAATCAAGAACGAGTCTGATACTCTCATACTACAATCTGAGTTAAATAATTTTAATGAGTGGTGCTGTAAAAATAAGCTTGCGCTGAATGTCACAAATGTTACTACATAACTTATTCTAAATTATGTAATAAATTGATTTCGTCTTACTATGTCTCTAATAAGCCGTTATTTAGGGTGAATAAAATTCGGGATTTAGGTGTTGTATTTGATTCGTCTTTTACATTCAGCGAGCACTTAAATTTTATTATCCCCAACGCATATTCCTTACTGGCCTTTATTAAAAGAAATGAATCCGAGTTTAAGGACCCATATACTAAAAAACTATTATACAATGCCTTTGTACGGTCAAGGCTTGAGTATGGTTCCATAATATGGAGCCCTTATTATGAGGTACACAATAAGAGAGTCGAACGTGTGCAAAAAATATTCATGAAGTACTGTTTATACGATATAAACTTCGATCTGCTTCTTCCTCCATATATCTCTAGGTGTAAGCTAATTAATCTTCACACATTAGAAACTAGAAGAGTAATTACATCTATAATGTTTATTTATGATATTTCCAATGGCAATATTGATTGCCCAATACTGTTAGAGTCTTTGAACTTTTATGTTCCATCACGGACTTTGCACCAATATACTATGTTTGTAATTGACCAGTTTAGATCTAATTACGCACTTAATGGCCCGATCACTCACGCTCTAATTGCTATTAACTCAATCAATAATAATTATTGTATTGATTTTTCGATATCTCGTCGAAGTTTTAAAAATATGTTATTTTCCATTTTAAATTAACTTTACTGTAAATAAACCTTATGTTTAATAATGTTTAATATAGTCTGTAAGATTCTTGTAAATCATATACTGAATAAAGAAATATGAAATATAAATTTAACAAAAAAGCTTTTCTAAGAACAAGCTTATATTACTTGTTAATAAAACGAACTAAAAAGTAAAAAATAAAATTAAAGAAAAAAAACTTTTTTAAAAATAAGCTTTCATTATTGGCGGCCGCCGTGGTGTGATGGTAGCGTGCTCCGCCTACCACACCGTATGCCCTGGGTTCACACCCTGGACAAAGCAACATCAAAATTTTAGAAATACGGTTTTTCAATTAGAAGAAATTTTTTCTAAGCGGGGTCGCCCCCCGGCAGTGGTTGGCAAGCGCTCCGGGTGTATTTCTGCCATGAAAAGCTCTCAGTGAAAACTCATCTGCCTTGCAGATGCCGTTTGGAGTCGGCATAAAACATGTAGTCCGGCCAATTTATAGGGAAAATCAAGAGGAGCACGACGCAAATTGGAAGAGAAGCTCGGCCTTAGATCTCTTTGGAGGTTATCGCGCCTTACATTTATTTATGTTAAAAAGTACAAAATAAATTGACTGTAAAGAACTATAATACCTTATAAGTTCATTGTAACCTTTAACGATAATTAGGCTTTTTCGTCTGCCACAAAAAAAATTCCATATTGTACATAATTATATACTTTTAGCATTAAAACGTTAAACCTAAATTATTAAATCTTACAGTTTATATCACAGTCCTAATTGTTCTAATAAAAGCGTGTTACATTGTGATAGCAAGAAAAGGAGGTCCTAAATGTTCTTAATCATACCATCAAAATTTAACACGCTTTTTATTAGAACAATTAGGACTGTGCTATAAACTGTAAGATTTAATAATTTAAGTGTAAAGTTTTAATGTTAAAAATATATAATTATGTACAATATGGAATTTTTTTGTCGCAGACGAAAAAGCCTAATTATCGTTAAAGGTTACAAAGAACTTATAAGGTGTTATAGTTCTTTACAGTCAATTTATTTTTTACTTTTTAGTTAATTTTATTAACCAATAATAAGAGCTTATTTTTAAAAAAGTTTTTTTTTTCATTTTATTTCCTCAGCGTAAGTAGCTCAGGGTGTAAACATTAAGCGGCGAAATTTTTTAGTTGGCAGCACTGTTCTTAAATGAAACTACTTTCCTTAAATATAACTATTTATAAGTTATACATTCTAGTCAATATTTAATTTCTTGAAATTCCCCTCAATGCCAAACAAGTCGGAAGCATCTTTCGCCTTTCCGGGACGTAATTTTTCATTGACCTGGTGACGTTTCTCGAACTCCAATATCTCAGCACGATCGTCTTTGAGCTTCTTGTAAAATATTTCTGAAAAAAAAAAACAATACAAAGAAATATACTATGTATGTATATTTATTATGATATACTCTTTATGATTACTAGTCACATTTATGCAAAAGCTGCTTGAACTGTGGAACCTTTTAAAACATCTAGAGCGTCATCATCAGGGAGATGAGAAAAGTTGGGAGATGATAAAAGTGATCTACACGGACAACCTCGACGGACTGCAACAAGGCATACGCATATCTGTCGTCAATTAAAGCAGCTAAAGTGGTACTGTATTGGGCCAACTAACCAATGGCCGCTGACTCGAGCGACGGGAAATTTAATATCAAAATTCTTGCTCAAATGTTGGTGCTTGTTTTTGTTGTTGTAGCGATAGGGACACTCCCCGAAGGCCCTGGGGAGTCTTATCGATGTTGAAGGTCCTTTGCCGGATGCAGATCCGGTATGTTCCTGAAATAAGCACCATTAAGGTACCCTTCCACCCCCTTGATCCATGAGGAACTCGGGGTCGCCAGAGCCTCGGCTGTTAAAGAAAGGATTCGCCACGGGCATGTGAGGTTGACAATTGGGTTGGAGAAGCTACATATTGCGCTGGAAATCCCTTGGAAGGGTTGCGCTAAACAATTCCTTGAATTAATTTGGTATTTTAGTCGCCTCTTACGACAGATATACCTGCCGCGGGTATATTCCAAGTCCCCTAACCCGCTGGGGATATGTTGGTGGATTGGCAGGCCTTGTTTTGCCAATTGAGGATATCTCCGAGATTAAGGCCAAGCTTTGCCAGAAGAAATTTGTATGAAATAGCAGCTCACTACAGATCGATGGAGGAGCTTGGCCTTAGTCTCGGAGATATCTTGCGTGAAGTTATGACTGCTATTTAATCCTGAGCTTGGGCCACCACGTAAAAACGGACTACATTTGAAGGACTATGATTTGAGCACATGTACCTGCTGCCGATCTGAAGGCAAAGGCTGATGTCACCGCTCTACAGCAAAGACGATACACGGGGAGCGGCAGAAAGAGTAAAGGGGCTTGCGACGGCTATCATAGTGACCAGAAGGATATAAGTGGAAGGCTGAAAATGCGTACGATGGCTGCACATCGCTACAATAACAACAAAAATATCGCTGCCCACCACATTGGCGACTTGACCGCCAGAATGGGCAAGCAAGAGGTCTTTGGTAACAGAGGCGGAACCTTCATCATCCACTATGCAACGACTCTAACGGGGACGAGGCTGATCTCTAGCATAAAAATATTCATCAATTTACTTGGCTATCTCCTGATCACAGAACACAAAACATAATCGATTACGTCGAGATCGATAGCCGGCATAGTGGATGAGCGCACTCTATGATGACCCACTCGAATCTTTAACTTTTCGTATACAAGATACGCGCATTCCTTTGTGCTCCTAAGACAGTGCGCCTGGTGATAGAGAGAAAGTTTGCCCCTGAGAAGCTACTCGCTAAACACACAGCTAATTATATCTCTACTTGGCTCTCATTGATATCTTATGGTCGAACTAACAACAATACGTGCACATTTGTTACTTACTATATACCACCGCTGTGGATAAGAGAGGGTTCCAGAGTCCGAAAATTGGTCGAATCGCTTTGACAGCACTGCGTATGGAACCAGCAAAGCTGTATACCAGCACTTTCGTGATGCGAAGAGGGAAAAGAGACGCTTTCTCAAAATAAAAACATTTAAAGGCACATCAGGTATTATTTCGTCCCCACAGTCCAAAAAGGATTTTAATATAAAGCATCTTTAGTTTGTTAAGGATTAAAATAAATACACAAATGCAAGACGCGATAGCCTCCGAAGAGATTTTAGGCCGAGCGGTTTATGTAAATGTTTTACGCAGACTCCGAACGGCATCTGCAAGAGTTTTCACTGAGAAGCTTTTCATGGCAGAAACACACTCGGTGTGCTTGCCAAAGGGTTACATTAGGTTTAAGATGAAAAACTTTCGTATATCCGGAAAGTTTTTGGGGCTTAGATACCACTAGGTGAGTAAAAGTCAATCAAGAAGAACATACTTTTACATGTGGTTCTCTATATTTTGTGCAAGTCTCAATTGCATAAGTTGCTGGTCAGAGATTTCTTTAGTTGATGGAAGGAAGGATTTAGATACTTGTGGTGTGTGGAGTTTATTGTTCTCCCTCTTGACCGAAAAATGCTTAGCTCTTATGGTAATCGCATACTTCGTTCTAGTTTATAGCTTAATAATACCATTTACCTTTCAGTTGTGAACATTCCGCCTCTTCACCGCCATACTCTTTAGGCATAATACTCTGCGGCACATGTTTGAAAAAATCGTCGATATTGCTGTGCACATAGAGAACGCTCGTGAGCTCTTTCTTCATAAATGGCGTCATTAAAGCCAAAATTCGATCCATGAACGGTACAATGTTAATGAAATGGAACCCAATTAGGCGAATGGCAGCTGCTTCCTGTGAAGCGAATGAATAACCGTTATGTAAAACTAAATTACTCAAAATTAAAAAAAAAAAAATTACTCACCTGCAAATAGAACAGAAACTTCTTCACCTGAAAGAGCCCAATGCGTGCGACATGGCCCAAAGTCACGCCCTTCAAGTCCATAATTATAATGTGACCGGGTCGTATGCCATCCTCATACATCCAATGATCAAAAATCATGCAGTATCTGGAAAGCGAGATTAGATGAACGATGAACTAAATTTAATCTTGCAAATTAGCCTGCTTAGCTCAGGAATGAGTTTACTTTTCTAGCTCTGAAATGTGCTATAGAACGATTTTTCATATGATTTACATAGTTAGGTCTTGAAAGATTTTTTGGTCATCATACCAATGCGGTGTTAATATGATGATAACAATCAACTAAGATTAAAACGCATTCACGCTGACAACAGAAGATGAGATTGTATGGTGCGTGTTGGAGCGAGTTTTTCGAAAGTTTCATCGACGTGTACGAGCTGGCGCCGGCGCTTACCGAATAATATTTAACGATGAGCTGTATGCGTTTACGTAGACATTCACGTAGTTCGATAAATTCAGACCCAGCTGTTGCTTTGGTTGGCCATGTGGACGAACATGCACCAGCCTAGCAGGTATTCTTATCATAACCCGACTTGGGAGGCAGTACTTAGTGAAGAGCGATCTAACAACTCTGGAAGTTCCCGATTTACGGCAGGCTCCAGAATATACAAGTGACTAAGACAATTTATTGGAAACCAAATACTGATTAAACATTTAAGCGCCAAAGAAGTAAGTATTTCAACATTATCTCTTTCTTTATTATGTCATTTATGCGACGGATACCGTTTAAGCGTCAAATATCTGTTATTTGATTCATGGGTTCTCCCAAACTTATTTTCTGTAACCTCCATAGGAAGACTGTTGTTTCGAAAAGCCGTGCTTCTCAAAGTATCGAACAAATGTGATCCAAACATTTTTTGGTCGCCATGTCAAGGATTTGTGAGGTTACATTTGAGTTGATTAAAATTAAGTTAGAAATGGTTTAGCTGCCAAAAAACTAGAGGGAGTATGCAGATAATCAACAATTAACATAACAGGAGCCCTAAAATCTACCCCGACAGTAGCCTTGCATGTTATTCTACACATCCCGTCTGCGGACCAGGCTAAAGGTCTCGGGGCTGCTTGAGTGTAGGTCATATGGCCATAGTAGTACAGCGCCATCGAATCTAGGGCCCAACTTTCGAAACAATTCTTGGTGCCACAATAGAGTCGGAGGGTTGGCGAAAGAGTACAGAAATGGGAGAACATACTATACACGTGTATACCGATGGCTCGAAATTAACGGAAGAGGTCGAAGCTGCTGTTTACTGTGTCGCTTCAGAAATAGGTAGATCCTACAAGCTGCCAGATCACTGCTTGACTTTCAGGCGAAAATTGTAGCCGTGAAGAAAGCAGCAGGAACTCTGGAGATATTATACTTAAACGGAATTCGCGTCATATATATGATAGTCGGGCTGGGATTAAGGCAATAACCTCACACAGTACTCCATCAAGAAGTGTCATGGCATGCAAATAACCATTGGAGCGACCTCGCGCAGGCAGGGCCATACATCTTTATTGGGTTGCCGGTCATTAAGTGATAGAATGTAACGAGAAGGCAGATGAGTTGGTAAAGGAGGGGTATGAATCGGCGGTAAACGTCCCAATCCGTTTGGTAGAAACAAACAAATTTCTAAAATTATGTGCAAATCCTACGAAACTGGACCCACAAACTTGCTTATATCTCTAAAGAGCGAAGACTTGAGGCTCATGACGGGCATAATAACTGGACACTGCCTTATGGCGTCACCTGCTTATAGGTTAGGCCTCGTCAGTAACAGCAGATGTAGGAAGTGCTAGCTGCAAAAAGAAACAATTGAGGGCGTTCTGTGTTCATGTTCTGTGCTCGCCAGGTCAAGGCTCTAGCTACTAGGGACGGGAGTTGCTAGATCTCCAGGCAGCAAATAAGCTAGCTCTTAGAAAAGTTTTAGTATTTGCCACGAGGACGGAGTTCTTCTATAACATAAGTCCTGTAAACTAATTGGGGATTTTCCGTTTAGTCGTCGAACAAATTCTGGTAAGAGGCAATGTAAAGTCCTTATTAACGGGCCAAATCAACACAACTTATTTACCTGAAGATTCAGTCCAGATCTCTCGAATGACAATTTTAAGTCTCGATGCATCCATAGCAGACTAATCGAGACAACATTGCCATCGAGTTGGTTATAAATGGAGAGGGCAATGGACGTTATAAAAAGTGAGGTTCCCGTTTAACTTTCGTTTGATTAAATAAACGTCATTTCTTTACAGACTAAGTCAGGGCGCAATTACAGTTCTTGTAGCTAATCGAACAGTTTTTTAGTGCTCTTCCCAAGGGAATTAGTCCAAAACTAGATGCATAAGTAAATACAAAAAATTAAACTGCATACATATTTTTATCATATTCTCATAATTGATTAACCTCAACTTTAATTTAGATTGCACGCGAATGCGAATTCACGTCGAAGTTATATTTACATATATGATCACTTAATTAGCCTGCTAAAGCTTCATCTAACATTTTTTAAATATTGAAATCTTGGTTCCTAGACAGTTTGACAGTTAAATTTGACCCGTGTGCGAACTGTTACTTCACGAAGGCCCGTTTTTTTAGTGCTAGTGTAAACTTCGTTAAAGTTGACTGTTGTTATATTAACGATAAAGACACTCCCCGAGTATGTTCCGGTAACAAATCACTATTAAGGTACTAGCCCGACCATCTCCATGAGAAACTTCGGGTCGCCAGAGCTTCGCCTGCTAAATATGTGTATGATATATTCAAATAAAATAAAAGGACAACCTCGCTTAGAAATACTGCTTTCTAAATTTTTGATGTTTCAATTTTAACTGGAGTTTAAACTCACTCTGACAAATAGGGCATAGCTACATAGTTCACTAGGATGGACTGAATCGGGACCTTAAGGAAGCAAACCTATAGAATCGAATAAACAGGCAGTTATTGTCATACAATTACAATAAGCGAAGACCAGCTTTGTAAAAACTGCATCAGGCTGATTAGGTCTTATCAGATTTGTTTCCCAAAAACATATAAATGACTGTCTAGTAGAAGAAAAAACGGATAACGGAAACGGGAAAATAAAGAGATCGAGGGGGAAGAGGAAGAAAATTTAAAAGTGTTGGTACGAGCGCAAGATGTAGAGCTGTGGTCACTAAAGTGGAAACTGTGGCTGTGTTGGTAAGAGTAAAATCATAGTAGTTGTAGTGATTAAGTCGCTGATTAACTAGCAAAGAGGCTAGACGTATGCACGCATGTTTGTTAACACCCAAAAAAATATCGTTAATATGCTATAAATATTATTTTAGTGCTTGAGTCTAACAAAAAACTAAAACAAAATATATCGCAAACATTAAAGGGTTAAAACAATGTGCACATGAGAGTTTGTTTGCAAAATATGCTGTTGGAAATGAGCATATAAATAGTACCTTCCTTCGATGTTGCTACTCTGCTTTAAACTATGCTCTGTTTGTTCAGCGACTACCAAACGAAAGAGAATAATAATATTGTGGCAAATGTTGACATCACTAGGCTGTTAGTAAATAATCACGCAACAACAAAAATATGAAGCAAGCAACACTTTTATACATGAATACATCAGTCATCATTTATACGTATACATACAAGGCAACGAAGAGAAATTTCACACACATATGTATATGTGGTCATCAGCCGAAGTTGTTACTCACACATACACACGCATATATGTAGCTCCATTACCAAGCACGAGATACAGCAGTTCTAGAAGGCGAAACGTCTAGACTTTAGTAGAAATATGCGAATGAAGCAACGGAGAGTATAAAAACAGCGCAAGCTGAGTAGTCAGAATTAGTTTTTATTTAAGCACGCTATTGGTTGTGAAGTATAAGTGTTATTGTGAAATACCCTCAAAGTAGTCTAATAAAGCCCATTTTGCATTATTGAATATTGGAGTTATTTATTCAACAGTTTAGCGATTCGAACGTTAGCAGAAGGTTTGGAATAACACGAATTTTCCAAAATTCGTTACAATATGTATGAAATGAGCACAAACAAATATTCCACTACCTGACGACCTCTGCATTAGACCGATTTTGGAAATGTTCGTTAGGGTCCCATAAACTGCCTTTTGAAATCGCACACGCACTACTAAAAACTAAAAAACCTGCAATATTCAGTAAACTGGCTTCCTCTCCTATATGCGCTCATGCAATGGTTGTTTTTTACAACGCCTTTTATCGGTGATAAGTGGTTAGTAAATCGAATGAACGGTTCTATAGGTATTGAATTGGGAGGCACGGAGGTAGTCATAATTTCGAAATTTCAGATTTTTTCAGATAAAAAATTTCTAACTGAAATACTGTTAAGTCCTGGGAAACTGTTATAGATTTTGGTTTTTAATAACCTTAGTACCTGGGCGACCGAGCTTTGCTCGGAACGTTTCGTTGTGCTGGCAACGTTTCTTTGTTTTTTAATTTAGAATAGGTGGCAAACTTAAATGGCAACCCTACTCAAAAATGCTCCTATTGTAATGAGTGAAATACCTTTCGTTTGATACCCATATCGGCATATCTCATGTAATTTTTTTTTAATTTCGAATAGGTGGCAGCCCTAAATGGCAACCCTACTAAAAATGTCCCTATTGTAATACGGAGTGAAATACCTTTCGTTTGATACCCATATCGGCATATCTTATGCAATTTTTTTAAATTTAGAATAGGTGGCAACCCTACTCAAAAATATCTCTATTGTAATGCGGAGTGAAATACCTTTCGTTTGATACCCATATCGGCACATCCCATGCAATTTTTTTTTTAATTTCGAATAGGTGGCAACCCTACTCAAAAATTTCCCTATTGTAATGCGGAGTAAAATACCTTTCGTGTGATACCCATATCGGCATATCTCATACAATTTTTTTTTAATTTCGAATTGGTGGCAACCCTAAATGGCAAGCCTACTCAAAAATGTCCCGATTGTAATGCGGAGTGAAATACCTTTCGTTTGATACCCATATCGGCATATCTCATGCTCATGCAATTTTTTTTAATTTCAAATAGGTGGCAACCTTTTGAAACATTCTGAGTGGCAACATCGAGCTAGAAAGTCTTAGAAGGTGATACATTATCTCTGTGCCAAATTTCATTTAAATCGGTTGAGCCGTTCCCGAGATCGTTCGGCTACACAAACAAACAAGAATTGCTCGTTTAAAGTTATAAGATATTCGTTTTCGAGGTCGTCGATGATAATGCTGCCCTTTTATTTTGAATTTGACCTCTTTTTTTAGGACCATCTCCAATTAGCAATCTGTTAGATAGAATGACCAACCCCCCGTTAAATCTATAGTTGTGAATATTTTTTAGAACAAATCGGATTGTCAATACACGAAAGCTAGCCAAACACTTGACTTTTATTTACACTTTTTCCTTGCAATTAACTGAGGTGCGTAGCTTCAGTTAGCATGGAGAAAACGAGAATTTCGATATTTTCTATATAAGTGACTAACTACAGATGGTGAAAACGGCCCTTGAAGATTTATGCGATTTAACTTCTAAAATCATTAACTTACAGTTTCATGCAATCCGCAAAGTTAAAATGTGATGCATTAGTGTCTGTTAATTTTCCAACTATGACACGATAACCTTCCGGCGTTGTTTGTGGTAAAGGGCAAATTGAGCTGAAAATATAAGAGATAGATATATAAACCTTAATAGACGATATATATAAATAAAAAAAAAAAAATAAATGTAAGGATATATATAAATAGACAATATATTTTTGGCTCCTATATCCATGTTTTGAGGATGTATGTATCTAAACTACTGCAAAAATTTACAGTTCAGATCTAGTTCTTTTCCTGGTAACATTTCTACATGTTGCTTCAAGTACGATATTATTCCCCTTTTCGATAGTTCCGAACCGGTGGGAAAGTGTGCGAAAGAAGGCATACTCACAGTCGAAGCTCCTTAAGACCCCAGCGGGTTAGGGGGTCAGAATATTCCCGCGGTAGGCATGCCTGTCGTAAGAGGCGACTAAAATACCAGATTCAAGGGGCTGTGTAGCGCAACCCTTCAGGTTGCCAGCGCAATATATAGCTTCTCCAAACCCAATCGTCAACCTCACCTATCCGCGGCGAATCCTGTTTCACTAACAGACAAGGCTCTGGCGACCCAAGCTCCTCAATGACTTGGGGGTGGGGAGGGAGGGAATGGCCTGAAGGTCTAATGAGGCCACATAAATCGTTCCCGAGATGGTCGGGCTAGCACCTTAGTGGTGCTGTGGTACCGGAGCGTACCGAATCTGTATCCGGCAAAGGACCATTACATCGATAACACTCCCCAAAGTCTTCGGGGAGCAACCTTATCGCTACAACAACAACAACAACAAGCTCCTTAAGCTGGTAGCAGTTTTTTGTTGGTGACGTATTTGTCAAATATGTATGTGTATGTTAAATAAGAAATATAAAAATCCAAATTGTCGATTTTATAATTGAAGAAAATATAACTACTAACTAACTAGTACTTATTTGGCACTTTAGGTCTAGTCCCGACCCAGACAATTGTACCACTAGTTACTGACTTCCCTTCATGGTTATTCTTCTAAACGAATCGTAACACCTTTTAGTATGCTTCTCGATGCAACAAACGACAATGTTAAAACGACTGCAAAGCTCAAAAGGACTTTGGAAGAAAATGTAGAGCTTCTCAGGTAGCAAAGTTTCAGTTAAGAACACAACTTTGGCGGTTCTTGCAAGGATAGCAAAAAGAGTGCCGAGACGCTTTTAACGTTTGCTTCAAATTGAAGGGGTGTTAGGCATATTTTTATTTTAGATGACTAATCTTGTCTAATACATACATACATGTTCAAAACATTTGCTCAGAATTTTTTTTTTATTTTTTTTATGGTTTTTGCACATCTTAAGAAGAAAATAAAAGCCCTATTATTGTCAGGAATGTTTGCAGAATGATTTCATAATATTTTACAGTTAGTGATGAATATCTTTGCTTCATTTGGAAATAAGTTTGCGATATGAAACGAGTACAGAATTATTTGAGATTCGATTTCGATCGTTTCTGGATCAGTTTGGAGTTTCGATGGGCTGACCTTGAACATACTTTTCGAATAATTTCCATACCGATGACTTTCTTAGACCCGGCTACTTTTTTCCAAACCGTTTACTTTATTGAAGACGTCAAATTTTTTTGAATTCGGTTCATCTTTAACAATTCATGATTTGTAAACATCTTTGCTGGCGGTATGAGGGAATATTGTAAAGAATTTAGTGAAACTCCGCTTATTCGCAACTTCTGCTTACGTTCGTGTCGCTAAACTGTTGAATAAAACACTCCAATATATTGTATTACAAAATGGTCTTTATTAGACTACTTTGAAAATACTTCGCAATTAAACTTCACTTCGCAATTGATAGCGTGCTTAAATCAAACTGAATACAGATTACTCAGCTTTCCCTGCTTTTATACTCTGTGCCCAAATGTCTAGACGTTTCTTCTGGTAGAATTTTCTACTTGGTTACCAGCTATACGCTACCAGCTATAAACTACAGATACGCGTTTATAGCCTCTCGCACAGTCATATGCGCGTGTATATGTGAGTAATACTTCGCTGATGACCACATCTGCATGTTAGTTATCTCTTCGTTGCCTTGTATGTATGTGGGTAAATGATGATTATGTGTTTATGTAGCTTGTAATTTTTTTTAAATGGGCATGGCACCGCCCACTTGTGATAAATTCAATTTTACAAATATTATTATAAATCAAAAATCGTTTAACCTATCGTAATAAAATTCGGCAGAGAGGTGGCCTTTACTATAAGGAATGCTTTGAAGAAAAATTAACGAAATCGGTTAAGGACCACGCCCACTTTTATATATTTGATTTTTAAAAAGGTCGTGGACGAATAAAATAAGCTATATCTTTGCAAAAAAGAGCTTTATATCAATGGTATTTCATTTCCCAAGTGGATTTCTCATAATAAATAGGAAAAACTTCAAATTTAAAAAAATGGGCGTGGCACCGCCGTAACTCGAAGAAAAATTAACATATCGTAATGAAATTGTGTACACATATTTTTCATATATTTCTGTTGTTGTGCCTTTAGATAATAACCTTAGAGATGGTAATATTCGTCACAATATATAATGTACGCGTAAGGGAACTGTGGGCGTAGTGTGGGGGAGTGGGAATACAAAATTGAAGCGCAAGTGTAGTCATTACAATGCAGCATAATGTGGTAACAATGTACTTGGTATAGTTGATATGACCGAAATCAGTTGGCAATGTAAGGCAAGGACACTAAAGTCAAATGGAGGAAAGTAAAAGAAATCAAAGATTTGTTATATGTGTGTTATCGGGAGGTATAGATGAGTTATCAAAGTGTTATAAATTTTCTATCGATAACAAAGGTGTTATTCGTTTTTAGACTAGTTATGGAATTAATCGAGAGTTATCGATTTTTTTACCGAAAAATTATGTATCTATTATTTAAGAAAAGCTGTTGAAATTTTGCAATTGTTATTTATTGGTTTGTTATAAAAAATGTATCGATTATTTACGGATTTCTAACAATTTGTTACCATCGTGTTATGGATTTATTGTCGAAAAGTTATCGATTTGTTATCAAAAGTGATCGGATTGTCATCGGAAAGTAATCGATCCTTTATCGGACTGCTACCAACTTGTTATCGGCTTAATATGTATGTTTACACGTCTAGCATCACGACGTTTTTGATTTTTGAAAACGGGTTACTTAAACTTACTACGAATTGCGTTTTTTAAACGGGTGAAATTTTGCCATCAGTTTAATTTTTCAGAACAAACTACTTTTTGGACCAACTAAAATTGTTTGAGTTTTTAGAACCGGCTTCTTTACACAACCAGTTATTTTTTGGTAGACGCTAAGTCTTTTACAGCCCGTTAAATCTTTGTAACCCGTAACTTTTTTTCTAATTTTTTTAAGACGGGTTAAGTTTTTGGCATCAGTCTCCTTCTTTGGAACCAGATACCTTCAGGTACCGACTGCGTTTTGGAGGTGTGTTAATTTAATTTTTTGGCAAACGGTTACTTTTTTCGGGCCGTCCACTTTTTCTAGGCCGAATCATTTTTGGACATCCACAAATCCCTGATATGGTACAGGACTTTTAGAATGACATCCTTGTTCGTCGATATAGAACTCGACTTCGCATTCGGAATTTTATTTTTTAGCCATTGAACGGCTCATCATAAAACGAGTTTTTTTCAAACAGAATCCTTCTTGTTTCAACAGAAAACGATGTATTAAATTTCAAGCGAATTCCCAACTAGATCAAACTTTATGGGGAAAATCAAACTTTATGGGGAAAAGACAAATTTATAGCATTAGTAACAAAAATTTTGGAGTGTCCCTTTCGGTTTCAAATCCAGATATTTAGCATAATCGATTGGTAAAAAATTCGTTTCATTTCAATGAGCAGTTCCTTAGTTATGGGGCTGGACTTTAATTCTGCTCTTAAAAAATATAAGTATGTATTTTCTATCATTTGTGTTTTATAAGCTTTTTTAAACGGTTTTATTCAGCTTGACAGGATTTTTGAATTTGACGAATTTTGTAATTGAAATTTAAGTAGCTTCCCGATAAGCTACAAGCTTGAAACTTGGAATATAGTTCAGAATACGATGACAATGCAATACTAAGAAAAAAATCACCGCTAGGTGGCGCAAGGATCGAGGTATTCACAAAAATTGTACTTTGGTCCGAGTTGGCTCATATTTGGAACACATAATACATACAAGAATAGAAAGCGACCTATGAAAAAAAATCGCCGTTAGTTGGCACAAGGGTCGAGATATTGACAAAAATCTTATTTGTTGTCCGATTTGGTCCATATTTGGAACACATAATACATACAGTCCGGTAGAAGTGACATCAAAATATTTTGGAGTTGGAGGAGGGACAAGCATACGTGGCGCAGAGTCGAGTAAAGTCTTTGGAAGGATTATGTATTGAGGACTTAGATTGTAACAAATTATCAGAAAGGAGTCCTTGTAATAATGAGTAACTAAATGAACTAAATAGAATGAAAAATAATAGGCAATTAAATAAAGACTAAAAACTTGGAAATAAAATAATTAAAAAAAATTTGGAAGTTAAACGGTTTTATTGAAAACAAAACTTACATGAAGAAATAATAATACTAAAAGCTAGAAAATAATTAGGTAGGTCCTAGGTACTAGTCACGACACTCCCAATCAATCTGGAGCGTTGATCAGACAATTAAATAAAAGCGTTGGACGCGTCAAATTTCTATTGATAGTCATAAGTAAAACCAACTGAACCTTAATAAGGTTATGCTACGCCTCAAATTTTTAGAAATTTCACGCGCCCAACGCTTTTATTTAATTGTCTGATCAACGCTCCAGATTGATGAGGAGTGTGGTGACTAGTACCTAGGACCTTCCTAATTATTTTCTAGCTTTTAGTATTATTATTACTTTATGTAATTATTGTTTTCAGTAAAACCTTTTAACTCAAACATTTTTTTTTAAATTATTTTATTTTAGTCCCACTTGCAGAACGGCAAGTTAACTTTTTAACTCAGAGTTAACCTCACACGAAGTAAGCCTTAAATTCGGGAAACTAAAACGGATGCGTGACTATTTTTTTGACCTGGACTTCCTCGATTCAAATAAAAAAATTTTAAAACTTTTCAAATGGGTTCCGTTAAACCAGTTTGAAATGTTTTGTTATTTTCAATAGTGACACAAGGGCAACTTTCTTTGTTTCGCTTTGAAAATACTTCGCAATTAAACTTCACTTCGCAATTGATAGCGTGTTTAAATCAAACTGAATACAGATTACTCAGCTTTCGCTGCTTTTATACTCTGTGCCCAAATGTCTAGACGTTTCTTCTGGTAGAATTTTCTATGTGGTTACCAGCTATACGCTACCAGCTATAAACTACAGATACACGTTTATAGCCTCTCGCATAGCCATATGCGCGTGTATATGTGAGTAATACTTCGCTGATGACCACATCTGCATGTTAGTTATCTCTTCGTTGCCTTGTATGTATGTGGGTAAATGATGATTATGTGTTTATGTAGCTTGTAATTTTTTTTAAATGGGCATGGCACCGCCCACTTGTGATAAATTCAATTTTACAAATATTATTATAAATCAAAAATCGTTTAACCTATCGTAATAAAATTCGGCAGAGAGGTGGCCTTTACTATAAGGAATGCTTTGAAGAAAAATTAACGAAATCGGTTAAGGACCACGCCCACTTTTATATAATTGATTTTTAAAAAGGTCGTGGACGAATAAAATAAGCTATATCTTTGCAAAAAAGAGCTTTATATCAATGGTATTTCATTTCCCAAGTGGATTTCTCATAATAAATAGGAAAAACTTCAAATTTAAAAAAATGGGCGTGGCACCGCCATAACTCGAAGAAAAATTAACATATCGTAATGAAATTGTGTACACATATTTTTCATATATTTCTGTTGTTGTGCCTTTAGATAATAACCTTAGAGATGGTAATATTCGTCACAATATATAATGTACGCGTAAGGGAACTGTGGGCGTAGTGTGGGGGAGTGGGAATACAAAATTGAAGCGCAAGTGTAGTCATTACAATGCAGCATAATGTGGTAACAATGTACTTGGTATAGTTGATATGACCGAAATCAGTTGGCAATGTAAGGCAAGGACACTAAAGTCAAATGGAGGAAAGTAAAAGAAATCAAAGATTTGTTATATGTGTGTTATCGGGAGGTATAGATGAGTTATCAAAGTGTTATAAATTTTCTATCGATAACAAAGGTGTTATTCGTTTTTAGACTAGTTATGGAATTAATCGAGAGTTATCGATTTTTTTACCGAAAAATTATGTATCTATTATTTAAGAAAAGCTGTTGAAATGTTGGAGTTGTTATTGGTTTGTTATAAAAAATTTATCGATTATTTACGGATTTCTAACAATTTGTTGCCATCGTGTTATGGATTTATTGTCGAAAAGTTATCGATTTGTTATCAAAAGTGATCGGATTGTCATCGGAAAGTAATCGATCCTTTATCGGACTGCTACCAACTTGTTATCGGCTTAATATGTATGTTTACACGTCTAGCATCACGACGTTTTTGATTTTTGAAAACGGGTTACTTAAACTTACTACGAATTGCGTTTTTTTAAACGGGTGAAATTTTGCCATCAGTTTAATTTTTCAGAACAAAATACTTTTTGGACCAACTAAAATTGTTTGAGTTTTTAGAACCGGCTTCTTTACACAACCAGTTATTTTTTGGTAGACGCTAAGTCTTTTACAGCCCGTTAAATCTTTGTAACCCGTAACTTTTTTTGTAATTTTTTTAAGACGGGTTAAGTTTTTGGCATCAGTCTCCTTCTTTGGAACCAGATACCTTCAGGTACCGACTACGTTTTGGAGGTGTGCTAATTTAATTTTTTGGCAAGCGGTTACTTTTTTCGGGCCGTCCACTTTTTCTAGGCCGAATCATTTTTGGACATCCACAAATCCCTGATATGGTACAGGACTTTTAGAATGACATCCTTGTTCGTCGATATAGAACTCGACTTCGCATTCGGAATTTTATTTTTTAGCCATTGAACGGCTCATCATAAAACGAGTTTTTTTCAAACAGAATCCTTCTTGTTTCAACAGAAAGCGATGTATTAAATTTCAAGCGAATTCCCAACTAGATCAAACTTTATGGGGAAAATCAAACTTTATGGGGAAAAGACAAATTTATAGCATTAGTAACAAAAATTTTGGAGTGTCCCTTTCCCGATAAGCTAGAAGCTTGAAACTTGGAATATAGTTCAGAATACGATGACAATGCAATACTAAGAAAAAAATCACCGCTAGGTGGCGCAAGGATCGAGGTATTCACAAAAATTGTACTTGTGGTCCGAGTTGGCTCATATTTGGAACACATAATACATACAAGAATAGAAAGCGACCTATGAAAAAAAATCGCCGTTAGTAGGC
This sequence comes from Eurosta solidaginis, assembly GCF_040869045.1. NCBI lineage: Eukaryota > Metazoa > Arthropoda > Insecta > Diptera > Tephritidae > Eurosta > Eurosta solidaginis. The sequence continues at coordinate 97,450,144 of NC_090319.1, read as the reverse complement.
ACAAGGGTCGAGATATTGAAAAAAAATCTTATTTGTTGTCCGATTTGGTCCATATTTGGAACACATAATACATACAGTCCGGTAGAAGTGACATCACAATATTTTGGAGTTGGAGGAGGGACAAGCATACGTGGCGCAGAGTCGAGTAAAGTCTTTGGAAGGATTATGTATTGAGGACTTAGATTGTAACAAATTATCAGGAAAGAGTCCTTGTAATAATGAGTAACTAAATGAACTAAATAGAATGAAAAATAATAGGCAATTAAATAAAGACTAAAAACTTGGAAATAAAATAATTAAAAAAAATTTGGAAGTTAAACGGTTTTATTGAAAACAAAACTTACATGAAGAAATAATAATACTAAAAGCTAGAAAATAATTAGGTAGGTCCTAGGTACTAGTCACGACACTCCCAATCAATCTGGAGCGTTGATCAGACAATTAAATAAAAGCGTTGGACGCGTCAAATTTCTATTGATAGTCATAAGTAAAACCAACTGAACCTTAATAAGGTTATGCTACGCCTCAAATTTTTAGAAATTTCACGCGCCCAACGCTTTTATTTAATTGTCTGATCAACGCTCCAGATTGATGAGGAGTGTGGTGACTAGTACCTAGGACCTTCCTAATTATTTTCTAGCTTTTAGTATTATTATTACTTTATGTAATTATTGTTTTCAATAAAACCTTTTAACTCAAACAGTTTTTTTTAAATTATTTTATTTTAGTCTCACTTGCAGAACGGCAAGTTAACTTTATAACTCAGAGTTAACCTCACACGAAGTGAGCCTTAAAGTCGGGAAACTAAAACGGATGCGTGACAATTTTTTTGACCTGGACTTCCTCGATTCAAATAAAAAAATTTTAAAACTTTTAAAATGGGTTCCGTTAAACCAGTTTGAAATGTTTTTGTTATTTTCAATAGTGACACAAGGGCAACTTTCTTTGTTTCGCTTTGAGCTGTGGACTATAGCTTGAACTGGTCTATCTGTGGGTAGTGATAGAACAATACGAGTACTGAGTGAGAAGTTAGCATCGATACTTTTCCAAAAAATACTGGAGTATTTCGTACTCGAAGCTTTCTTTCAAGTACTGAGTAAAGGATCGATACTTTACCTAGATAATTTTTCCCGATTCTTTACCAAGTGCCGGTGGTCAACATTTTTAAGATCAACAAAGTTCAGTCCATTAACGCAATAACTTGAGCATAAACTGATGATAACGTAAAAGCTTCGCATTTGACTTAAACCCACTTTTTGACAATGGTGGAACGAGAGATGATTTCTGCATATGGTGGCAAAAGAAAAGTATGTGTTTATTGTCCAGAATTATCAACTCCAAAAAAGTTATGAAAAGCTGGTAGCTCCATAAAATTTCAATACATTTTAATTTGTCATGCAATAGAGCTTTTTCGTTCTACTTAGAAATTTTGGTGGATGGTGTTGAAAATGATCGAAGTCAGATTATATCCACGCCCACTTTCAAAAATGCCGATTGTATGAACAATATAAATTTATTACAATGTTGTAAAATGGACGTGGCGCCGCCCAAATTTAAAAGTTTTGCAAGCCATAAATCAAAAGCCGTTGATATCACTTTGCAATTTGGCGGAAATATGGTCCCTGAAATATATATAGATCCGATCAAAAGACGTTTAGACGGTTAAGCGACAATTAAATAAGTAAGATCAAAAGCGGATAAAGGCCACGCCTGCTTTAAAAAAGGAGCTCACAGTTTTAATCTTAAAAAAATTTCCAATATATATGTATATGGTACGTAACATAACTACCAGTAGAGATATGGTAGTGCAAAGTTCACAAGTTTAAAAAGTAGGAAAATCGTTCTGATCCCATTCTATTTAGTTAATCTCTCCACAGAAAGTTGAATGCCATAAAGAAATGTATGACGTGATTTACCTCCGAGAAGATTTAGGCCGAGCTTCTCTTCAATTTGCGTCGTGCTATTTTTGATTTTCCTTAAAAATTCCGAAGTACTCACTTGGATCGAGTATACTAGTATGCACAATAGATCTACACAAAGGTCGTAGTGCCTCCAGGCCTATTAAAAAATAATAATACTCGATACCTTTGACTCAGTATGAGTACCAGCATTGATACTTTGAACCAAGTATTTTATATGCGTACCGGTATCGATACTTTTTTCTAAAATTTATATCACTATCTGTGAGGACCTCACACAGACTGCATAAGTAAGAAGTTTGCTTAACCACTAAACTAAAAAACCTTCTCAAAAACCACTAGCTATGTTAGAAAATGAATCCGTCTAAATACTCACACCGTACGCATTGCCCGCTGCAGCTCTGGTCGTTCACAGTCCAAATTCGAGAAGAAATCTTCGCAATGTGTGCGAGCCGTTAAATTTGTGTCCAGTACCTGTTTGGCCATTTCCATGCTATTCATGCAAGCATGGAAAAAGTGTAAGGCTTCTTCTTCTGCCAGATTCTGCATATGCGGTTGGGCGCGTATCCAATTGACGAACTTTTGCATTTCTGCGCGTGAAATTTCCGGAAAGCGAGCATATTGCTCCAATAAATCGGCGGGTTTCATTGCGCGACAATTTATTTGATTGGTTAGGTGTTGTTGTTCTAAATTTCAAAAAGTTAGCACTGCGAGTTTTGCACTTTTTCACTTTAAGAAAATGTTTTTTTTTGTTTAAATAAAATCTTTTGAATTGTTAGTTTCTTGCATGAAATAATTTTTAGTTCCAAAATTTAAGTAACATTTTTGTTGTTTAACTGCTACTGCGGCTATGCGCGATTCGAATGAAATGGAAAATTTCAGTAAACACGTTCGAAAGCGAAACTGGTCACTTCGTTGGTAGCTGTTCTGTATTGTTGTTGCTTTTTATACTCAGCTGAGCAGAGCTCACAGAGTATATTAACTTTGTTCGCATAACGGTACCCTTAACGGCATAAACTAATCGAGATATATATAGACTATATACTATATATATCAAAATGATCTGGGCAAAAAAGAAATTCATTTAGCCATGTCCGATAACTTGAGTAAATTTTGAGGTATCTTAATGAAATTTGGTATGTAGGTTCCTGGGCACTCATATCAGATCGCTATTTAAAATGAACGAAATCGGACTATAACTACGCCCACTTCTTCGATATCGAAAATTTCGAAAAACCGAAAAAATGGGATAATTCATAACCAAAGACGTATAAAGCGATGAAACTCGTTAGGTGACCTTACGACGCAGAATAGAAAATTAGTAAAATTTTGCACAATGGGCGTGGCACCGCCTAGTTTTAAAAGGAGGTAATTTAAAAGTTTTGCAAGCTTTAATTTGGCAGTCGTTGAAGATATAATGATGAAATTTGGCAGGAACGTTACTCCTATTCCTATATGTGTGCTAAATAAAAATTAGCAAAAATCAATTTTTTAAGTCAAATTTTTACATACAATTGAATATCTTTACAGTATATAAATAAATTATTCAAAATTCAACCCCAGTAATGATATGGTGCAACAAAATACAAAAATAAAAGAAAATTTCAAAATGGGAGTGGCTCCGCCCATTTTCATTTAGTTTGTCTAGAATACTTTTAATGCCATGAGTAGAACAAAAATTTACCAATCCTTGTGAAATTTGGTAAGGGCATAGCTTCTATGACGATAACTATTATCTGTGAAAATGGGCGAAATCGGTTGAAGCCACGCCCAGTTTTTATACACAGTCGACCTTCTGTTCTTCCGCTCGGCCGTTAACACGATAACTTGAGCAAAAATCGATATAACTTTACTAAACTTAGTTCACGTACTTATCTGAACTCACTTTATCTTGGTAATAAAAATGAGCAAAATCCGACTGTGACCACGCCCAATTTTTCGATATTGAAAATTTCGAAAAATGAAAAAAAAAATGCCATAATTCTATACCAAATACGAAAAAAACGGATGAAAAATGGTAATTGGAATGGCTTTTGACGCAAAAATAACTTTAGAAAAAACTTTGTAAAATGGGTATGACACTCACCATATTAAGTAGAAGAAAATGAAAAAGTTCTGCAGGGCGAAATCAAAAGCCCTTGGAATCATGGCAGGAATACTGTTCGTGGTATTATATATATAAATAAATTAGAGGTACCCGACAAATGATGTTCTGGGTCACTCTGGTCCACATTTTGGTTGATATCTCGAAAACGCCTTCACATGTACTCCCTTTTAAAATACTCATTAACACCTTTCATTTGATACCCATACCATACAAACACATTCTATAGTCATCCGTGGTCCACCTTTATGGCGATATGTCGAAAAGCGGTCCACCTATAGAACTAAGGCCTACTCCCTTTTAAAATACTCTTTAATACCTTCCATTTGATACCCATATCGTACAAACATATTCCAGGGTTACTCTAGGTTCATTTTCCTACATGGTTATTTTCCCTTATTTTGTCTCCAAAGCTCTGAGCTGAGTATGTAATGTTCGGCTACACCCGAACTTAGCCTTCCTTACTTGTTTTTATTACATATTATCAATTTCATTGAAGCTTTCATGGTTTTTGTTGTTGTTGCTTTCCTGATTATACAGCCGCTTCAATTTAGCCGGTTAGCTTTTTGATTGCTTTGAAGTGATCTTTTCCTAGTGGTTGCTGACAATGTTAGTGTTGTTGTAGCTGCTGCGCCAATCTGCTATTACTTGCAAGCAGAAATTTTCTTGACTCTCACTGTAAATCGCTGTTGCACTGTGATCCAATTGGAGTACGGTTGTGAATAAAGAGTGGAGAAGTATCAGTTTAGATCCGGGCCTGGTTTGGGAAGCTGTAAGTGTAAAATTTACAAAGTTATGATTTAAGCCGAAACACGCGAAGTGCTTTCTGTGAAGGTCTCTTTGTAATAACATACTTTTATTAATCAGGTTGTCCTCAAGCAAGTACTCGCACAATAGGGCCTCTACCGTTTTTTCGCCCTCAGGGAGTTGAAGCTCTGGCATGGGATATAAACGCGGTATAAGCGGCGAAGATCGCCTATAAAGAGCCTAAAATGTGTCAGCCTGAGACTATAAAGAACCTTAAATGTGTCTCCCAATAAACTTTCCACAAAACTAATTCAAAGATTATCAAATCACTTGTGCTGTTGATGGCTATTGGATGTGAGTCGAAAGGTTTCATGCGCTATATATAGCATGTGCAATCTTGGTACTAGCCTCATGGACGTGTAGCAAAAACTGCTATAAATATATACACATATTTATTAGGCGAAGCACTGACGATAAATCTCTCAAAATCAGCTTCCATCTTTTCATTCCGAAAGGTGCCTTTTCCTATATAAAAGGTGCAACGATTTCTGGCATTCCAGCCTACCAGCTGACAATTGAGGCAAGAAACTAAAATAGATAATATGACGGTCAGGACTGTAAATGGCAATGTCCCCACAGGAATAGCAGGAAATCGTCACAGCGCCTGATATTTCTCGATATTGGTTGGCAGCCGCTGATTACACTAACGGCCGATCACGTGCTTTTTTCAGTTGCAAATGGCCTTGGATCGTTGCATAGCAATCTTTCTTTGCATAACATTCGCCATGCAACAACGAAATTGCACGTTGTAACCTGTGATAAACTTCATTGTGTACCATACTAAGGCCAGGGTTTTCAGTGCGAGTTTAAACTCCAGTCAAACTTGATAAAGAGTTTAACCCTGCCACTTCGTCCGCTTAAGCTGAGATGAGCAGCAAAATTTTACGTTATCGAACAAATGGTAAGATTGAACTCTAGTCAACTTTAAATAGAGTTTATATTCGCACAGAAAAACTAGGTATAAGTGTGCCAACAAGCGCTAAACGTCAAAATTACAAACAGTCACGGTTTTTTTTGCCCAAAATTTGGTGCATTACGAAAATCTGGTCGATGGTAGATTTACCAGGCCTGAAGCCAGACTGATAAGGGCCAATAAGCCGATTCACCGTGGCCTTCAATCTTTTGCCCAATACACTAGACATCACCTTATATGCCATATTAAGACGCCTGATTCCGCGATAGTTGGCGCAGTTTGCAGGATCTCCTTTCTTGGCAAAGAACACTTAGATTTTACACTCCAATCGTCGGGCATGCACTCGCCCGACAATATTTTGCAAAGAAGCTGATGCATGCGAATTACAAATTCCTCGCCGTCGTTTATGAATAGCTTCGCAGACAATAAATCAGCACCAGCGGTCTTGTTGTTTTGTAATCTGATTATTGCTTTTCTGACTTCGTCATAATCGGGTGATGGAACATTAGTTCCATTATCATCGATTGCGGGATCGGGTTCATCATCCTTTTGCGGTACATCGCTCTCTCCATTTATGAGGGTAGATAAGCGATCCCTCCATTATCTAAGTACTCTCTGGACATCGGTTAAAAGGTAGCCTTTTTCGTGGTAACAGCAGTTTGACACGGTCGTAAAACCTTCCGTCTGTGGCCGAATTTTTAGGTAAAATTTTTGGGCGTTGTTCCTCGTGGGTAACAGCTCAAGCTCCTCCCACTCATGCCCTTCTAACTCTCCTTTTTTCTTTCTCGCCCCTCGTTTTCCATTTCAACTCGCGATAGCGTTTACACACTCTTCTTGTTGCGCTGCTTTTATCGTAGCCCTGTAGGCAGCGCATTTTCTTTCGTTTGCAATGCGGCATTCTTCTTTGTACTAGTTCTTTTTCTGTGGTCGCCGGTAACCAATTTTTTCCTCGGCGGCGGTACGAGGGGCTTTATAGATATGTTCCCACTGCTCCTGCATTCCTTCGGGTTGACTTGTGTTCTCAGAGAGCAAGTGTGAGAGCCGAATTGCGAAATCTTTCTCTGTTGCGACTGCAGCCTCTCGGTGTCTAGCTTTCCTTGGTTTAAGTCAAAAGACTAAACATTAGAAGCAAAATGTTAAATTTTTCTGCTATTTCGTTCCACTGTGCTTTCCTATCCTCCCATTACCTGTTTGTTTGTACGATCACCTTTTGCGTGTGGCACGCTTGCATATTTGATTACAAATGTGTAAATGTGTGTGTTTGCATGCGTGCCAGTGCATTTTATTGCACTTTTATATAACAATAAAATCTATTAGTAAATTATAAATTGTTCGATTTGATATTTGTTTTTGTAGTTCATAATGTATTTAGTATTCCCATATACTGATATGAGACTGCTAGTCCTCTATTATACATGTGTTAACCCTTAAAAGTCTACTGTTGTAAAATTTACACCTAACCCGCTAAAGGTGTAAGGAAATATGACTGTATTTTAATGATTTTGATGTGTATTTGGCAACGGTTTGGAGAAATCCTGAACGTAAGCGTAACGTATAAATGTGTAAGCGTAAGAGTAGTATTTGAAAATGGTATGCTATACGGGGGATATACATACATACATATACATGCATATATAAAGTTAATGCGGGCATAGTGTATAATATTGGTATGGTCTGCATGGAGTACTACATAGAGAATGGTTAAGCAAAGGCATTATGAGTAATATTGGTGTATGTAAAGTATGCGGTACAAGAGAATATATTATCATAAATTTAGTGTGTGGTATAGGGGGCTAAGATACTTGGCTTGGATATCATAAGTGGTTTCAGGCTCTGGATCAGGGACTGATATCAGTCTTAGACCGGCCATAGTGACGAATGTCACGCGCGATTAGTTATCACGTCCTGCACGAGGTGCCCCTGCTTCTACTGATAATGGCGGATCTAGAGAGGACAACTCGATAAAACCCACATCCCCTGAGTCATTGTGCCGAGCTCAGGGGAGGGAGGACTCTTTAAGAGTCAAGATCGGTACACAACGGTGGCGAACTGGACTGTTTTAGGACTTTGATTTCACATTACATTTTGACTTGATGACTTTGGGCTGGTAGGTGCGGTATTCTGCCACTTTAGTAGGTCGGGGTGAAACCCTACCGAAATGGCTGGTAGGCTAATGCTGCACCTGCCCACGTCCCGATAAAACCGTGGCGGGCCTCAAGGTACGTTCCGGCCCCGTCGCCGTTAAGTTGGTGGTGTAGGTGCGGTTGAAGATTTTCCCGCTTCGCGTCCGGTCTGGCTCTGAACGCATTACTCATAAGGTAATGCGTCAACCCTCGCGTGGCCTCCCTGCGTAGCATAGATAACCACGAGACCGTTAAAGGGAGACTACACAATCGGCTCCGGATAGCGGCCTTGAGGGTGGACTTTTTTAGAATGGACAAGACTAATACGAATCCGCCAAGGATGGGGTGCGGAAGAAGAGCGCTTTTGATGGAAATCCGTCAAATCAATCTTCAGCACTCTAAGGCGGCTTCCGCAAATTTGTTGCTCTGCCTTGAAAAAGGCGGAGTGGATATAGTCCTTGTCCAGGAGCCGTGGCTGAGTAGTAACAGCAGTAAGATTTCTGGATTAAGGACTGGAAAATTCAACACCTTGGTGCATGGGGAGGCAAGTAGGCCTAGATCCTGTGTGCTTGTTAAAAAAGAGATTAAAGCTTTTATTCTCTCTAATTTCAGCAATGCTGACGTAACCACGGTCTGCCTCGAGCGAAGAAGTAATGAAATGTGGGTGGTCTCAGCGTACATGCCCCACGGGGACGTTGAAGCAAGGCGGAGAGGTGTTGGCGTGATCATCGGTGCCGATGCTAATGCCCATCATAGCATTTGGCGAAGCTCGGATACCAATACTAGAGGTGAGTCTTTATTTACTTTTATTGTAGATGAGGGACTTTGTATATGTAAGAGGGTTCTCAACGAGCACTCCTTCTCTGATCACCGATATATTCAGTTCTCAGTGAACGAAGAACGTCCCGGTAAAATATCTTTTAGGAACCCTAAAAGTACTAACTGGGACTTGTATTGTAGGAAGCTGGGAGAGCTACTGCTTGCGGTGCCTATCATTAGTTCGGGCCTGTCCGAATCTGAGATAGACGTTCTGGTGGAAAACTTCATCTCGGCAAGCAATAGCGCCTTTCAGCTGTCCTGCCCATTGAAAACTTACAGGGGGAAGGGCAAGCCGCCCTGGTGGTCGGATTCTCTTGACGACCTAAGAGCGTCCAGTCGGCGGCTCTTCAACAGAGCCAGGAGGAGTAAATTACCCTCGGACTGGGAGCTCTATAAGGTGAGTCTGGGGATTTATAAATATGAAATAAGGATAGCCAAGCGAGATGCATGGCGAAGCTTCTGCGAAAACGTAGAAGGCTGCAATGAATCCGCGAGATTTAGAAAAATACTCTCTAGGAACCCCGCTCCTCTGGGGTATCTGAGAGATGATGGTGGGGACTGGTCGATGAGTAGCGAGGAGTCCCTAAGGCTTTTACTGGACAATCATTTTCCCGATGTCCCAGTTGCGCAGGGATCTTCGCCTGCATGGTCGGCGGTCGTTGGCCATGCAGAAGTGCCTGGCATTCCAATACGGGAAGCCCTATAAGTCTCCGGGCCCGGATGGAATCATTCCTGCGCAGCTTCAAAGGTCTTTGGGGATTTCCTGCCGCTGGTTGGCCATCATATATACTAACTGCCTCAGGCTTAACTATATCCCGAAGTCTTGGCACACGGTTAGGGTTATTTTCATTCCGAAGGCCGGCAGAAGCTCTCATGTATCACCTAAGGATTTCAGGCCAATCAGTCTCTCGCCGTTTCTTCTTAAGACGTTTGAGCGGTTGATTGACCTGTACCTACGGGAAAGGATACCTCGGGGGTTACTGTCGGCTTCACAGCATGCGTACTGCAAGGGCAGATCGACGGAAACGGCTCTCCATTCGATTGTAAAGCAAATAGAGGGGTCCCTAGAACACAAAGAGTATGCTCTGGGTGCCTTTCTAGACATCGAGGGAGCTTTTAACAATGTATTACCGGGGGAAATCGAAAGAGCTCTGGTGGGTTTAGGAGTCGAGGCGGCTCTGGTTGAATTTATTAGCAAACTCTATGCGGCAGAATTGTCGCAGCGGAGTGGGGAGGGACCATAATTAAGAGGAAGGTGTGCAGGGGCACGCCACAGGGGGTGTCCTATCTCCTCTCCTCTGGGTTGTGGTAGTCAACGAGCTTCTTGTGGAGCTGGAAGCCAATGGTTGTCGGGTGGTTGCCTATGCAGATGACCTCGCTATCCTAGTCAGAGGCAAATTTCTGGGCGCCCTGCGCGATGTTCTTCAGGGCTACCTGGATACTGTGGCTAGGTGGGCTGAATCATGTGGATTGGCGGTCAACCCGGGAAAAACGGAATTGGTCCTTTTCACAAGAAGATATAAGATGCCCGATTTCAGAACTCCCTCGATTGGAGGGGTACCGTTGGTACTTTCTGATAGGGTTAAATATTTGGGGATTGTTTTGGACAAGAAACTGTCCTGGAGACCCAATGTGGAAGATCGGGCCAGGAAGGCCGCCATTGCCTTGTACTGCTGCAGAGGAGCTATCGGAAAGAGATGGGGACTCTCGCCAAGAATAGTACACTGGCTTTATGAGATGGTGGTCAAACCGATTCTGCTATATGGGGTGCTGGTCTGGTGGAAAGCACTGGACACGGCGAGCACCTCCAAAATGTTAGTGTCAGTGCAACGCACGGCGCTGATCGGTATGAGTGGCGCTCTCAGAACAACACCTACCTTGGCACTGAACGTCATGCTGAACATATACCCAGTAGATATTGCGGGAAAGGCGGCCGCGGCAAGGTCGTTGGTCAGGGTTCGTGATATGGGATATAGACTTTCTGACCGCGGACACTCTAGCCTTCTTACCAGTTTCGACTTCATCCCGGACAGAACGGACTCCTGTTTGCCGATAACTGCTCCCTATACAACCTTCACCCCAGTTATTCCAGAGAGAGAGGATTGGGGTGGAGGAATTATCTGGGGCATGGGACCGGTTAACTTGATCACGGATGGGTCAAAGCTGGATGGAAAGGTTGGTGGGGGGGTCTTTTGTCAAGAGCTAAATTTAAGCCGCAAGTTTAAGTTGGCTGATCACTGCAGTGTATTCCAAGCGGAAATTGCTGCGATTAAGGATGCGGTGGATGGAGTGCTATCCAGTGCTACCACGGTTAGGGAATTTAACATCTACTCTGATAGCCAAGCGGCTATCAAGGCCTTGAGCTCAACTACAGTGCGATCGAGGGTGGTCTGGGAGTGCCTGACCTCGCTTGCGATTGCATCGAATTATTTTACAATTAAGATTATCTGGGTCCCGGGCCATAGTGATATCCCGGGTAACTGTCAAGCGGATCTCTTAGCCCGCATCGGTACAACTGAACCGGATGAAGATGGCTGTAGGGATTTCGGGATCCCGCTGGCCACCTGTGGATTGCTCCTCCATAGCTGGGCCTCGAATCAGCTCAGCAAACGTTGGGCGGATACCACGTCTTGCAGGGTAGCAAGATCTTTCTGGCCAAAAGTGGATGGCAGGAGGTCTGCAGAAAAAATTGGGTTCACTAAGGCTCACCTATCAATGGTCATTGGGGTTTTGACAGGGCACCTTCCCATGGGTATCCATGCGGTACGTCTCAATATACTGGAAACTCCATCCTGCTGCAGCTTTATGGAGGATGATGAGGTGGAATCACCAAATCACTTTATGCTTGATTGTCCAGCTTTTGCCAGAATTAGGCGAAAGTACTTCGGTCGCGACTCACTTGGATCTCCCGAGGATATATCCAAAGTTGAGATCGGTATCATTCGGAGCTTTATCGTTGCTACCCAACGATTCTCTAAGTAGCTAGATCTAAGCCACCGGTATTTTTGGTGTATGTGGTATCACAACGGACCTTCGTGTTGTCCAAGTGAGCTATCCTTATCAGGGCAGCTACCACCTAACCTATCCTATCCTAGTGTGTGGTATAAGTATGCTGTATGGAGTAATAAAGAATGAGAGCATAAGTGCAGTCACTACATTGTAGCGTAATGTGGAAAAATGTTAAAGTGGATACGAGCGAAATCACACAGAACCTCAAGGCAAACACGTCACACAGCATGTCACTTACATATATGTATATTAAAGACTCTGAGCATATACACATTTTTTGTGCATGCAAGTTCAAGAGACGTATACTCGTACATTGCTGTTATGTTGGAAATAAAGAATCAGCGATAATAGACGGACTCATTAAAGCATATAAATTTATAAGGTGTAAAATTATATCTATTTACACACGCTGTTATATGAACGCACCTAGTAATATTCTTGATAAAGTTAATTGTCGATCAGCTGTATTATTGCCAAGAAAAAATTTTGATTGTTATACAAATTAAAAAGTGCCAAGATTAAGTTAAAAATCAAAACTAAAACGTCTTTACTAAGATATTCTTATAAATGACTTGCTGATGTTGGAGATTTCTGATGAAAATGACGGCTGTTATGTTTGTAAGGTTGCATTTCTTTGAGTTTACCGCGTTTACACCATGAAATGTGCGCGCAAATTTATACAAATTGTATAAATGATATTTCATACAAAATTTGACAGTTCGTTTACGCACTTTATAAAGCATTTATAAGGTTAAATGAGACCCCCTAATGATGTCAAATATGAGCGAATGCGTGCTTTTTACTACTGATACCCAAAGTGTTAACAAAAACAAAGCAAGCCATTCGGTTATAAGATTTTAGTTGAAATTTGTATCTTTTTAGGGTTTTGTTGGTTGTAACATATTTGTTCATTATTTGTTCCGCTGTATATAAGGTAATAATCGGAAAAAGAAAAAATAAAATAATAAAAAAATTAAATGAAACAAAATTAAACAAATAAAATGAAATAAAATAATTTAATTTTCAATGAGCTCGAGGCAGTTTAAAAAATTGAAACACAGTTTAAATTTTTATATTTCAATTTTATTTGGTCGATATTTCGATCTCATTCTGAGATCATCCTCAGGAAACAATCGGTAAAACATATTCAATTGTTTCCTGAGGATGATCTCAGAATGAGATCGAAATATCGACCAAATAAAATTGAAATATAAAAATTTAAACTGTGTTTCAATTTTTTAAACTGCCTCGAGCTCATTGAAATTTAAAAAATTAAAATAATTTAAAATAAAATAAAATAAAGTAAAATAATATAAAAAATATATTAAATAAATAAAATGAAAAAAAACCTGAATAAAAAAATTAAAAAAAGATAAAAAGTATAAAAAATAAAATTAAATAAAATAAAAAAAAAAAAATAGAACAGAACTAAATAAAATAACATAAAATAAAATGAAATAAAGTTAAGTAAAGTAAAATAAAATAAAAAAAATAAATTCCTAAATTATTAAATAAATTATAAAATTAAAAATTGCTTGAAATAAATGTTTTCATACAATTAAAGCGATAGGGGCAATCCCCTGTTCACTCATATAAAAAAAAAAAATAAAGTAAAAAAAAATAACTTGAAGCGATTTACGAGGTATAATCGAAATAGCTGTCGTCCGTCCTGATGTCACGTTGTTTAAATTTCCCGGTTTACTAAATATATTAGAAATTAAATTAAATTAAGCTAAGTTAAGTTAAATGAAATTAAATTTAAATAAATCGATTTTTAATCGACGAGTTATCCGTTTGTTATCGAAAGGATATCAATGTGTTTTTAGGACCTAATAGATTTATAATCGGATTAATACCAATTTGCTATCGGCATGCTATCGAAAAGTTATCGGTTTTGTTATAAAAAAGTATCGATTTGTTAAAGAAAAGTTATCGATTTCTTATCGGAGTGTTACCAATTTGTAATCGGCAATCTTTCCATTCGTTAAATTAGACTCATCGGTTTGTTATGGAACACATACCTTCAAAACTTCAATATAAGATTGATGACACATGTATGTACACTTAATAATGTATGCATAACCCTTCGATCGCAAGCCGTTTAGAAACCAGTAAAAAAACAATGTAAAGCTGATACAAAATCGATAGCAAGCTGATCACACATTGAATATCTCGAAAATAATACTTCGATATCAATAATAAACCGATAATAAAATAAGTAAGGAAGGCTACGTTCGGGTGTAACCGAACATTACATACCCAGCTGAGAGCTTAGCTGCGTTGGTTTCGTAGGGTTTCGTAGATGGTTTATAAGTGGTTTTAATTCCATATCACTTACGTTTGGGAAATATCGACCAAATTGTAGACCAAGGGTGACGTTTTTTGGAACGATTTTCCTTCATCCTTTGTCAAATAAGGGAAAATCACCATGTAGGAAAATGAACCTAGGGTAAACCTGGAATGTGTTTGTATGACATGGTTATCAAATGAAAGGTATTAAAGAGTATTTTAAAAGGGAGTGTGCCTTAGTCCTATAGGTGGACGCCTTTTCGAGATATCGCCATAAACTAGGGGTGACTCTAGAATGTGTTTGTACGATATGGGTACCAAGAACATCATCTGTCTGGTACCGCTAATTTATTTATATATATAATACCACGAAAAGTATTCCTGTCATGATTCCAAGGGCTTTGGATTTCACCCTGCAGAACTTTTTCATTTTCTTCTACTTAACATGGTAGATGTCACACCCATTTTTTTTTCTAAAGTTATATTTTGCGTCAAAAAACGAATCCAATCACCATGTTTTATCCCTTTTTTCATATTTGGTATAGAATTATAGCATTTTTTCTTTTTTCGAAATTTTCGATATCGAAAAGGGGGCGTGGTCATAGTCGGATTTCGCCCATGTTTAATACCAAGATAAAGTGAGTTCAGATAAGTACGTCAACTAAGTTCAGTAAAGATATATCGATTTTTGGTCCAGTTATCGTGTTAACGGCCGAGCGGAAGAACAGACGGTCGACTGTGTATAAAAACTGGGCGTTGCTTCAACCGATTTCCCCGTTATCGTCATAGAAGCTATGCCCTTACCAGATTTCACAAGGATTGGTAAATTTTTGTTCGACTTATGGCATTTAAAGTATTCTAGACAAATTAAATGAACAAGGGCGGAGCCACGCCCATTTTGAAAATTTCTTTTATTTTTGTATTTTGTTGCACCATATCATTACTGGAGTTGAATGTTGACATAATTTACTTATATACTGTATGGATATTCAATTTTTTGCTAAAATTTGACTTAAAACATTTTTTTTAAGCAGGAATGTTCGTCATCCGATTTTTCTAATTTTTATTTAGAAGACACAGGAGTAACGTTCCTGCCAAATTTCATCATGATATCTTCAACGACTGCCAAATTACAACTTGCAAAACTTTTAAATTACCTTGTCTTAAAAGTGGGCGGTGCCACGCCCATTGTCCAAAATTTTACTAATTTTCTATTCTGTGTCATAAGATCAACCCAGCTACCAAGTTTCATCGCTTTATCCGTCTTTGGTAATGAATTATCGCACTTTTTGGGTATTTCGAAATTTTCGATACCGAAAAAGTGGGCGTGGTTATAGTCCGATTCCGTTCATTTTAAATAGCGATTTGAGATGAGTGCTCAGGAACTTACATAAAAAATGTCATTAATATACCTCAAAATTTACTCAAGTTATCGTGTTTACGGACGGACGGACGAACGGACGGAAATGGCTAGATGAATTTCTTTTTTCGCCCAGACCATTATGATATATAGAAGTCTATATCTATCTCGATTAGTTTATGCCGTTACAGGGTACCGTTATGCGAACAAAATTAATATACTCTGTGAGCTCTGCTCAGCTGAGTATAACAATAGCTTGTCGGTATCGGTGGTTCCCGATAAGAAGCCGACAACGCTCTTATCAAAAAGCCAGCAACTATTTTTTTCTGGTAAAGTTACCTCTCTAAACTTTTACTTCAACCCCTGGGTGAGCTCTAGTTTACTTACCCTAGACGTACACCTGTATGTTTACACATCGAATTTCACGAGTACTTGGCAGGTACTCACGCCTTTTTTATTACAAGTTCGCTGACAGCGAAGATCATCGGTAAACGTAAGTCGGCTAGGCTAGAAAAGCGTTGTTATGCTTATTTATGGATGCATTTCAGTGCAAAAGAACACTAGAGATGGGAGCAGAACTAACTATCTAGCTGCGTTCCAAATTTTATAGGTAATATCGCTAAAGGATTGTATTGTAGTGCTCACGTAACCCTGGTTTTTAAAGACTGTTCCTGTGGTGTACAAAACGATCGTTTCGAGAATAATATCGCTCCCTAGAAAGTATGTGAGTGGTGAAGATATGAGGTGGGTGAACAAGCTAATTATAAGGGATAAATTTGCCTTACGCAGCCTAAGACGTTTTACCAAGCACCTGGTTTCATGGTGGATCTGCGCACCCTGCGAGAGGTCACCTCAAAATTCATTTCAAGATTTAGCCTCAGCGGGTTAAGGGGCTTAAAATACTGCCAAGGTAGGAATACCTTTAATAAGAGGTGAGTAAAGTCTACGGACCCGAATCGGATTCGATCGGCACTGTCATACACGTAATATACCCTAAGCCTTAGGGGAGTGTTTTTGCAGATAAAACAAAATCAACAACAGCTCAGCTCAAGGCTTGCTGAGTTTAGCGCTGCTTCAGTTTCTAAAGAACAGACGGGATGTGGTCAGCAGAATTAATAAGACCCGTTTCTATTAGCAATAAGCTTAAAGACCCTTCTACTACATTAACAGACTTGAGAATGGTTGACTATCACTTCCAAAATCGAAATAAAATTTTGAAGATCGTATGTACTTCCGCATAGCTGATAATAAATGTAGGACTCATTCACGTTAGGCGCCATTCATATCCGGCTGAGAGCTTCCACTTCAACAGGTATCACCTATAGCCGTATTGCGATTGTATGCCACTCGAGGCGTGCAAGACCGTGAGTGTAACCCGACAAAGAATCACTCATTTGCAACATCAGAGGACTTTAAGTCTTCCTCCCCCTTTACTTCTCAATGGAGAAGACGACTCGCGAAAGATAGGTGTTGAAAATAATAGCTTCTGCATCGTAGCGCCTTCATCCATTCGCATTACATCAACTAGTTTATTTTTAAATTCCTACGATACTCTGCTGGAATATAACGGAAAAGTTAATAAATCTTTCTAAGAAAGTTCTCTTGAAACCCTCAAGTGACATTCAAAATGGCCTTACAGCGTCCATAAGAGACGAATAAAGCGTGAACGAGTTGGAAGTTTAATAGGGATCGTCTTTTTAGGAGCTATTCGCTGCTTAAATATCACAATATGGAGTGTGACTGGAGCAGAGATCCGCGTGATCAATCCGCCCCTATAACTTTAATAGTTGTATTCGAGCAAGGCTACCATCATTATAATTTTGGACGAGATTACGGCCATAGACACTTGTTCAGCAAGGAACATCCAACCATGAATCAACACAATGACTATTAACGGACGAGATCAGGAGCGTGATAACAGCAACTGGATTGCTACCACTTTTGCAACAAGTAGAATAAAAAAAATGCTTTAAAGGACTAAACATGAAGATGATCGGTTTGTCGCTCAGGTGTGCCATCAGCCAACACAGCTGGTTACCCACAGCGAACAATACCGAACTTAAAACGTCGTAGTTTGGTGGTGCAAAACATAAATGCTGACGAAAAATAGTTTCTAAACGGCAATTAAATAACAAACGTTTTTGTAAAAAAAAAAATAATAATAAAAAAACTACCCTAATGACAACACGGAACGATCGAAAGTCTCAAAACGGAGGGTAAAACGCTATCACGAATTCAAGAAGACGCTACACACAGGTGTCAAAAACGGCTGAGTCAACAAGGACGGTGCAGTTACAAAGTCAGTTCGACAAATAGGGTGGATATGGCACGCAAGCGTGAAGCAACAAATATGTAAATGTTGAAAGTGAAGCAACAGGGTAGAATCACAGCCACGTGATGGGAAGACGGCACACCAGACCGCTGATCATTTTAATTTATAATTTTGAAGGAACTTGTGTTGATATTTACATAAACATTCGTAGCTTTAGTTGAAGGCTCTTCTGTAGTTACTATTCAATTTTGTACATCCCGCAAACTGACCGTTAGTACTTTGTTTGACATCAAATATCAGAGTTTTTTAGGGTAGGCGCATCACATTCACAGGAAGACGTTAAAGAGGGTTGCTTCCGTCGCAATTGTAACGTATTTCTTCTGCGCTGTTGGCCGTGCGTGCGCAACTAGCACTTGTTCTGCATATCTGCTATGTGGGTGTGGCACTTGTCGTAAAGCTAAGCTCATTATGCTCTTCCCTTAATTATGGATATTTGGTATTTATTTGAATATTTGCTGCGCATTCCACAACTTGTAACGTCTTTTTATGCTAGTAAGCAGCATTGAATTCTTTGGGATTGATTCCTTAGTGCCACGGTGCCTTAATTTTTTGTTCTTCCGCAGTTTGTAACGGCCAAATAGTAGGTTAATATATCATAGTAATAAGGGATGCTTATATCGGAGATTGACCTCAGGATGCCTTTTATTTGATTAGTTTATTTACCAAGAGAGTCGGTGCGTTGTAGTGACATAATTCTGAGTAAGACTGCCCTCGCCAATGGATAAGTCTTCCGGAGATGTAAGCAAGTACTCCCGTTAAGTTCAAAAGATTGTGTGGTAGTTGCTGATATTTATTTTTAAGTGAATGGATGCGGTTGAGAGTGGGTCCAAGCACTCTGGATAACGAAGAGCTTTTCTGGGGGTTCAAGGGTTTAAGTAGCGCGAGTCTTTCAAGGGGTTACCAGCGTAATTTATAACTTCTTCAACCCAAATATCAACCTTACCTAACCGAGGTAAATCCTGTTCATTGAACGGGAGAGGCTCAGGCTTCCCCAAGTTCCTCATGGAAGGAGGGGGTTGGATGACCTAAAATATGCAACGGAGCAATATCAAATCGTTCCTGCGATAGTCGAGCATAATGGTGCTATCTTGGGGATCAATATTCACCAAAGAGTTATTAGCATCGATAAAACCCCCCAAACAAACTCTCCTCCTCTTGCAAGTTACTAAAAGGCTCGGGAAAAATGAATTTGACGTAGTGAAATGAGCATATATTTATTTATGCGGTTCCTCATATGAAACTAATAACAAACCCTAGATTCCAAGTTTCGTATGTAAAAGTTGTGTTGGGCAAACAAAAAAAGACTCAATTTCAAATATCAAACTCCTGTGAGATCGCGTGAACCGTCGGACCATCACAGCGTCTGTGTTTCTGTGTGGTAAACATAACAGGAATAAAACGCTGAAATCTTCCAAATGGATTTATCCTAACTTGCTGACTGCTGTGCTACCAGTCCTTAGTGCTAGACATTCATCAGAACCTGAACCCAGTACATCCTAGCATCAGTCAGAGGATTTTAAATACATTTCTTAATAATTTTTTTACACTGATTTCCTAAAACGTGAAAGCTGAGATTTTCCATTGCTTGCAAACTAGAAAACTAATTTGTGATCAAGAGTACACTATCCGCATGAAGCACCTGAAAAATCTGCATGGTACGAGTTCGTTTAGGTTGTCTAACATTTTATAGGAAACAGGAAGTTTCCTAACTTCTCTGAGCATATAGGCCAATAATGCTACACTTTCAACATCTGGGTATAAACATGAGTATCAAGATGCACTTTTTCCACAGCCATCTGGACCGAAAATTTAGGTGATCCCGGTAAACACTAGGGCGATCGTTTTCACCAGGACCTCCGCTCTACAGAAGTGCGGTATCAAGGACACTGGAACGCACATTTGTTAGCTGATTACTGCTGGAGCATTCAGAGTAGTGCTCCTGAATCAATGCTTGGTTACCCAGCTATATACATGCATATTTGAAGTTTATGCTTTTCTTTTAGACATATGCGTGTGGATGTGTGAGCAACTACTTCTTCTCTTGGCTGATGACTACATATGTATGTGTATGTGAGATATTCTTCGACGCCTTCTATGTGCGTAAGTGTTGCTTGCTTTAATGTGTACATGTACATAAAAGTGGCTGCTTGCTGTTTTTGTTGTTGTGATTATTTACTGATGCAAATATTCGCCACAGTATTATTAGAGCTTCACATTTGAAATTAGGGTAAAAATTACTTTAAAAATCATGCATAAACTCCCATGCAACAGAACCTGTGTCGACTAGTGTTATCAATTTTCACCATAGCGATAGCTAATGTCGTTAAAAATTTGAACTCCGCCACAGGTAATAACTAATATAAAGGACTTTAAAAATAAGTTATGTTTTCTTTATATTCTCAAAAGGAGACGAAAAGATTGGATTTGACGCTGAACGAAGACAATGCAAAGTATCTTTTGTTATTGAACAAAGAGTAAGCGTGCTTTGCGTGCTTTTCAGTTTTTGTACCTTTGCCTGCCTATTGTGGCACATTTATTTTTAAAGTTGCTTTATTTGATTTGTTTGCCCTTCATTTTGTTTATTGAAACTTCAACACTCGCATAACAATTGGCGTTTTGCCTTTTTTCTGTAACTTTGCTGATTGCTTTGTGGCTTTCCCCCTTTTACAAATACAAAACCCATACAAATGGCAATTCAGTTTTTTTTCTTTTTTTTTTCTCTATTTACCTTTAACATACCCGATCAACAGAGTTTAAGTCAATGATTTGTATGGATAAATACAATGATTATTGAACCATCAAGTCAATCCTGTTGCTCATTACATCCTGTTGTTAAGTCTACCATAAAACAGGATGCCAATGAGCGTATAATAGCTGTACATGCATACATACATACATACATATGTTTGTACTAGGTATATTTTACGCCACTATAACCAACGTTAAAATGTTGTAATTGTTTCACTATAATAGCGCTGCCCATTTTCAGGAATAAAAACTTTTAGCTTCAAGTACGTACTAACAAACTTTGCGCATGCGCAACGTTAATGGGGTGAACATTGGCAAAAACTGATACATGCGAGGAAGGAGGTTGATAGGCGAAAGTTCGAGGTTGACCATAAATGAAAATAAATTCAATTTCCTCTATTGGCAGTTGATTGTTTATGATTTTAATATCCGTTTAGAGTGTACAGGAATGGAATTCGAAATAGAAAGGAAATAGTAAGTTGATAATTTGAATTGTTTCTTTACTGGAAATAAGTACTTGCACCTGCAAAACGATTTGTTTTGGACATACGAGTTAGTTTGGGAGTACGCCAGGAAGTTGTATTGGCAGAACTCCTGGCCAAGTGGCTTAGATATTTCAGACACTTGAGGGCTCACTTTTGTTGGTTATAAATGCAAATGAAAGTGCTGACAAAAGAGGTATAATCCAGAGCACCTGAAATGCCCAACCCGCCTGGTGTGGTGTTATGGCTTAAGAAAATATGTAGTAAAAATCCTGTAACGAAGCGCACTAGTTCCGAATTAGCGCTTAGCTACAGCACAACGAAACGGTACTAGTTCTGATTATATCCCCTCGCGGTGCTTTCAACTGACATTATTAATATTGTGATGTCCTAGGAAACGACATTTACCCCTCTTTGCAGGCCTTTAAAATCTCAGGAATCGGTGGTTCTGAGATGTCGCTGTCTTTGATTAACTTAAGACCTAAATGATCTTGGTACAGATGTGTCTGTCCCACTGTGAATTCGATAAGCGCTAGCTTGGAGATGGTCCTTAAGCCTGCAGTGCGAAACTGTCGTTTTCTGTGACTGTGTCCCATTTTTTCTGCAGGGAATAAATTTGTGGAAGTGCAATGTGCACCTTTGGGTCAGCGGAACAACATGCAATGCCCCTCTCAGTGGAAACACAAATAGACAGACTTCTATTAACAACTAAACAACTAAAACGCCGGGGGTAAAAGCAATCAGCAAAGAGCATGAAAGACATTCCCAAAACAATCGCCTACCGCGAGCGCGTTAACTTCTCAAAATATTTATCATGACTTATACTTAAGTACAAATTTGTTCGCTTGCCAAAGTAGCGAAAGTAGAATTTTGGTAGCGTGCTCCGCCTACCACACCTTAGATCCTGGGTGGACGCCCGGTCAAAGTAACAGCAAAATTTTAAAAACAAGTTTTTTCAATTAGAAGTAAATTTGTCTAAGCGGAGTCGCCCCTCGGCAGTGTTTGGCAAACACTCTGAGTGTATTTTTGCCATGAAAAGCATCTCAGTGAAAACTCCTTCTTCCTTGCCGTTCGGAGTCGGCATAAAACAATTAGGTCCCGTCCCGCCAATTTGTAGGAAAAATTAAAAGGAGCATGACGCTCGACCTAAAATCTCTTCGGAGGTTATCGCGCCTTACTTTAAGTCTATACCGCAAAATCTTATAAGTAATAATAATACATTCACGGTCAACTTTTTACTGTTTTCCAATCCACCAGTTTCTTTGGACATCGGCTCGCCTGGACATTTAGATATCGGCTCATCTGTCTCAGATATACACCCACGGTTAATATTGGGATCCGCCATTCACTAGTTCCACCGTTCTATTTATTCTGGTCACTTGGGCACAGAACGTTCACTATCAACTAACCTCACCGTTCGGTCTGATTACCCGTTCCTTATCAATCCACCAGTATTTTTGGGTATTTGTCAACCATTGGTATTTGTTCACCGATTTATCGTTTTCCATTCTCCGGCAATATTTGGCATCCGTCTGCCCACGTAACAGTAAACCCATTTAAATGCTCCGATTGCGATGTAAAAATCCATTCTGCGAACATCTTTGGCACCTTTACCCGCTCGCTTCTACCTTGAACCGGCGACTTAATCATCTACCGGCAATTTTCAGCTTCATCCCTATTAGTTAAAACTCTCCGTTACGGTGTGTTTTTTGACACCCACAAATTAAGGTGTATTCATTAGTAAAGTAAGTGGAATCTCTACTAGGCACTGGCTTGACCGAGTGCTACCCCAGTCTTGTACGGAACCCGCATTACAATGTTTCAACTCAATGCTCAATCCTGCAGTGTGGGAAATGTGAGGGCAGTCTGAAGTTTGGAGCGCCTGCCCACTAGAAGGTTACAATTAAAATTTTCAAAATAACTATTTTTTGATAACGACCATGAAAAACTTGTGCGGAATGGAATAGGATTAACATTGGTCGAGTAACCTACATTTCCTAATAACTCAGGTATATTTGCCTATTGCACTTAGGATCTTAAAAAATTTCCAAAATTTCCCGGATTTTTTAAAAGATGTGCTTGGATATGAGTCGAAAATGTTACGACTTAGTCTGGCATATGCCGAAAAGCTGCAGAAAAAGTTATAAGTACTATCTCCAACATCTTATTAAGCTAAGCAAATCGTTTCTTCGGCGATACCTATGTATGTAAATATGGTCTGCAGTTCCATTGCATGTTTATATGATCAGCCGCGTTCCAGTTCATCGGCCTGTTTGCTACTTTGAACACAACCGCGTTCAAGCACTTAAGGTTTTCTTTATTCGGTGATTGGCTAGTTTAATGGCCTATTGAATGCCGCCGAGATATAGAGGTAAAATGCGGTCGTTCATATCAGCAAAGGAGTGTCTTGTTCTGGCATCGCATCAAAGGTAGTATAGCAGAATAATGCGCGTCTAAATCTTTGCCCCTACCAAACGGAAGAACTATGAAGTCGCAAAATCTTTCTATTTGTGGTAAAAACAGAATAGGGGCACTGTCTCCTACTACGATATCCAAGTCCTGCTGGATGACTTTAACACCAAGGTCGACAATGAAATCGATAGCTCCACTTGAATCAACCACTGTGAGGGAAGAGCGCAGGCAAAAGGAGGCGTGCCTTAGGGAACAAAACTGGCGCGAAAGTCCAAGACTTCGGCAGGCAAAGGCACTAATAGGAGGATACAACTCAAAGCCATATAAAGCTAGAACTAACTTCCCAAGACTTGGAATTCTAACAGGCATACTCACAGGTCACTAAGGACTGGAAAGCTACATGCACAAAGTAGGTATATGGTCTAATATCCTCTGCCGATTCTGTGAAACCGAGTATACGACTGCAGAATGTGATGCAGTCGCGAGAAGAAGACTAAGGATACTTGGATCTCTAAAATTAGAAAGTGAACACATACACACCCTCAAGCCGAGCACTACTCTCGATTTTCTCAGAGAAATCGGTTGGGATGAGGTACTGTGAAGAGAACAAAACAATCTATCTATCTTGGATCGCCATATTTTGACAATGAATGATGATGAATTAGAATAGTTATTCTTGTTGACTGCGCACAGTTGAATTCTAAGAGTCAGGCATGCCTCCATACTACCATATTTTGCCTAAAGGCTGATTGGATTAAGGGCTATCTACTATACATAGAGAGGAGAGGAGATGTAAACTAAGATACAAGAGAGACACAAACTCAAGTGAAGTCTAGGACAAACGCTGGTTAATAAATCAGAAAATACAAGAAATATGTATGTGGCGACTGGGTTTCGTAAGATTTGTAAAATACCAGTGACTACAATTAAATATTTATATTTTAGCAACATACATACATACATATGTACATATCAACGTTGATATCCACTCACAAAGATACCGGCGGTCTCCTAGAGCATGCGCGCCTTTGTTTACCACAAAATAATTTACGACGCTAACAGTGGCTGACAATTTGTTGGTGACAATGACGACGGCTATGCGGCTAAAAAACCCCAAAAGCGAAGAAATAACAAGAAAAAGGAAACATGTTTTTTTTTTTTCTTTCAAAAACCCGCGTTCATTCAATCCGCGAATGTGATCGAGAAGTGCGACAAAAGATCGATAGCAGCAGCAACACCTGACATCTGATCGCCAAACTTTCGCGCTATGAATTGCGACATTGAGACGATTAAATTTGTTAAAATTGAAGATGGACGCGAAACCGAATTTATTTGATCTCGATACCGTTCATCACAATATTGTTTATAGTCTCCAGCTGGTACGTCTGCATATGAGATTTTCATATTTTGTATTTCTTGTAAAGCATAACAGTTTTTGGGTGTAAAATTTGGGTTCCAAACCTGTAGATCCCATTTGAAATAGGAAAAGTTCCACTTGATTTTAAAAAAGTTTCACTTGATTTTAAAAAGTTTTATTTTTATATTTATTTGATTTGAAACAAAGTTTCCCTCGATTTGAAAAAAAGTTCCATTTGACATGAAAATTGTATATCATTCAGTAATATGACTGACTGGTTGTTTGTTGTGTGGCTCTTGTCTAGCTGCCAATGGTACTTATATTTTATGTGTGCAAATTTGCGGGGGTTTCAAAGCCTTTTCGATACCACCATGTGACCATAATAGCGGTTTCGAAGTTATTTATTATGGGATCCCGATATCATTGGTTCACCTCTAGCATACGTAAGTATGTTTGTGTGCATGAGGGTATAAATAAGCATTCGAGCGCGCGCATTCTAATTAAGTTTTGTTGGTCAACACAGTTTTGTTGTTGTTGTTTTTTATGTTAATTTCTTTAGGCTCTATTTTTATGATTTCTGAGGAAGCAAAACCTTTTCGTAGCTGAACACTTAAAGCACAATCACAATTTCGAATCTTCGTTTAGGCCTGTAGGGTCTTTTCTTCTATGGTTTTTGAGGCATTAGTTAACTGTATTTTTGATCAGCTTTTTATGATTTTTGCCTACCAACTACATACAAGAGCTGTCTGATAAGTTTGCAGTCTTCGAAGTTCAGTGAAGTAGAAATCGCACTCTTGTGGGAGCCGCAAAGTGTAGCCACGTGCAACTCGCCTTTCATCTCGTGCCATGAATCCCGTGCTCTTCCTCCATTCAGGTGGGTAAACTAACTGCTAGTTCTGAACATCTATTTGGGAAAGAGATAAAAATGTGCAAGGATCTAGGAGTTGAGCAGATAAATAATGTTCTAGCAAATCTACACCTACAAGTAATTGTATTGACTGCTCCTACCTTGCAGCTCTTCCTTTTTATCACGCAGATTATATCAGGTTTAGTGGGTGTTTTTCCGGTACTAGAAGCTCTTCCGAAGAATATGAAGTTCCATTGTGATAAGATATAATGTAACGGTGATGAAAGAAATAGCTCCTTAGAAAATCGTTGAAGATATTCAACGGAGATCTGAATTCCTCATGTAGTTGCAGTAGGGAGGGGTTCCCTAAGGTGTACAGTAAAGATGGTCATTGCACAGTGGAGCCCTTATCACCTTTAATCGATAAGCCTTGTGCAGTCCAATTATTTCGGCTAACCACCTGCTGTTGACAATAAAGATCTCTCTCTCTCCTACAAGAGACAGTAGCTGTCAAGCAGTTTCTCAGCCCATGTGTGCAGGAGCATAACACAGGTGGCCAGCGGACATCTAAACTATTTACAGCTCTCTACATCCGGTTAAATTGTACGAATGCGGATTGAGAAAGCTGCGTAACAGTTCGCGTTATAACGCTATAGCTCTAGCGCAACCTTTATCGGGTAGCTTGAAATAGTGGCTAACATCGAGCTCCTTCCCTTTCAATTTCGACTCACCC
This sequence comes from Eurosta solidaginis, assembly GCF_040869045.1. NCBI lineage: Eukaryota > Metazoa > Arthropoda > Insecta > Diptera > Tephritidae > Eurosta > Eurosta solidaginis. Next base: position 97,423,890 of record NC_090319.1, on the reverse strand, counting down.
GTGAACTAGTTCACTGTTTCAGATGAGTCACTCTCACCAGTGATCTTTCAAAGGAACAACCGTGTTGAATCTTGTGTAGTGGTTATTGGCACACAACAGTATGTGCTGCTGGGATGATGTCAGAAAACCCATAGTCCATATTACAAGGTCTGATGAAGGCCCTGGTCGTAGTCATCTCGACCACAAACTCCATCGTTTATATTTTAAGCACAACTTTCATTACCGAGGTATGAGAACGTTGTTAAAATAGCGCCGCTGATATCAAGCGATTTCCATTGTACCGAAACTCACATATTGGGACTGCTCATCGTATCCAATGCGTTTCCCTATGCAACATCTCATAGAGCACAGTCGTCTTAACTACATCTTATAGAGCCATTTTACTACCCTTGACGAGAGTCTACGGCTCCTATGTATAACTTACCTTCGCAATACAAAGCAAACGAGGACTTTACTAGAAGTATTCCTCCAGAAGTCGTAATAGCGGATGTCTTATATGTCATCGTAAAATGAACCAGTAGGCTAGCCCACGTAGTTACCTTGACTAGAGAGATTTGCAGAATATCCCGCAGGGTGTTCAGAAATTCACCACTGACGAAGATATTTAGGTCATCTATGTAGGTAACTGCATTTATAATACACTTTTCCAAATACTCTTATCCCACATTCGCCATCGCTCAACGGTAGTGAAGCATTATTTTGGAGGGATTTCCTATAGTCGTTATTTGTAGCATATCAAGTAGACTGTAGATCCCCCCCTCCCCCCGCGGGTTAGGGGGATTATAATACACCCGCGGTAGGTATGCCTGTCGTAAGAGACGACTAAAATACCAAAGTGATTCAAGGAGCTGTGTAGCGCAACCCTCTCAAGGGGTTGCCAGCGCAATATATATCTTCTCCAACCCAATTGTCAACCTCACCTACCCGTAGCGAATCCAGTTTCATTAACTGCCGAGTCTTTGGCGACCCCGAACTCCTGATGGATATAGGGGGTGGGAGGGCGGAATGGCCTAGAAGGTTGCATATGGTCATTCCAAATCGTTCCCGAGATGGTCGGGCTGTTACCTTTATGGTGCTTGTTACTGGAACGTACCGGACCATCAATATCGATAACACTCCCCAAGGCATTCGGAGAGTGCAACAACAAACATTTTTCTCTCCAAATATCATATCCTTCGTGCTTCCGTACTTCGTTGTCATAGTAAAGCTCTAGAACCCGTCAATTGTGTAGTGAAGAAACTCAAACCATTTAAGGCGCGATAAGCTCTGAAGAGATTTAAGGACGAGTTTCTCTTCCAATTTGCGTCGTGCTTCTTTTAATTTTTCCTACAAATTAAGGATCTTTGGTGTGGTAGGCGGAGCACGCTACAATCTAACCACGGCGGCCACCAAAAAAATTATAAAGAACAATTACTTATCAGTCAAACCTCGTATCTATATACTTCGCTTAGCTCATTTAAAATCATTTTTATCTATCTTTCCTTTTGTGACTTGCGATAGAACCAAAAGAGGAAGAGGCGCGAACAGTCAGAGCCCAAGTGTGGCTATACACTTTAGACAATAAACAACAGTTAGGTTGTTTGGTATGTAAATGGGATATTCCATTGGGGATATGGGTTAGATAACGTCATTATCATAACGAAGTACGACAATAACGAAAGCCAAAACAACGATAAATAACTAGTTGTAAGATCAGTGTTAAGACATTCCACTAGCACCCAGCGTTGCCATATATCTTTTTCTAAGTCGTCAGACGCCGCCCAAAAAATCGTCAAAAATCGTCATATCTATGGCAACAACCAATAACAACCAAAGTTGAGTTAGGACGAAGTTGGGTTATTACCAGGGGCCGTACGATTGTATTCGCCGGAAACCAAAATGAGATCGCCGGATTTCATTCAACAATATTAACTATAAAAGGGCTTTTCTGAAAATTGTCTTTGATTGATATTTTTTGTTGCCACATATAACATATAAAATCGTTTTCAATTCATTTCGTTTTATTTTATAAATAACAAAAACGTCTTAAAAGATAAATTTTGTATTACATACAGAGTCAATGCACAAATACATGCATATATCTGAGATACTCCTATAAGTATGCAATGAGAAAAACTATAAAATTGTGCAATTGTAGTTACAGCTGAGAAGTTTGAGAGCTACTGGACTAGTAGATTCTGGAAGCGTCTAGAAGATGCGAATGAGGAAACCAAAGAGTATAAAAGGCGACAGATGTAGAGGCGCTGTAATTCAGTTTGAGTTGGGCACTCAATCAGTTATTGATTAAGCACGCGATCTGGCGGCCAGTAGTAGAGTTTAATTTGAGTTATCAATCAGTTTGGTTATTAAGCCAGCGAGTAGCAAAGTATAAGTGTTATTGTGAAGTACTTTAATAAAGGCCATTTTTCTATTATTCAATATTGGAGTTATTTATTCAACAGTTTAGTGATTCTAACCTAGCAGAGGATTGCAAATAAGAGGATTTACAAGTAAATTCGTTACAATTGGTGTCAGAAGAGGAATTGTTGAATAAATTCCAGAGGACAACAAGGACATGGCAAAGTTCAGTGAATTGAAGATCCAGCAACTAAAGAAGGAGTTGGAGAGCCGTGGATTGAATACAAGCGGCGTTAAACTCGAACTTCAGGCTCGTCTACGAGAGGCAATGGAAGCAGAAGGAATTGATGTGGAAGAGTATGTCTTTCATCTTGATGGCTAGGAGACAACAAAAATTGAAGAGAAAAACGAAACATCGCAGACGGTTACCAGCACAGACTTGAACATGATATTGGCTGCAATATCTGCACAAACATCGATAGTAGCATCAATGTCGTCGCAATTGGCATCCCAACTGGAAGCGCAAGAGGCACGTATAACAGAAATGTCATCACAAATATCCACAAATATGTCATCACAATTGGAATCGCAGGAGACACGTATATCCGAAATGTCGTCGCAAATGTCATCTCAACTGGAAGAGCAGAAGACATATATGTCATCCCAGCTGGAATCACATGAGATACGTATTTCAGAAGTGTCGACACAGATTACGTCAAAGATGGAAACACAACTTAAAGAGCAAGAGGCACGTATATCATCAAAACTCGAAGCGCGTATGGACGAGAAAATAACGCAGTTTGAAGAAAAATTCGAGGCAGAGGTGGATGCTTTGAGAGGTCGTATACAGAAATTGCAACAAATTCGCCCAGTTGTTTCAGCAAGCAATACGAAGGTAAAAACTCCAACTTTTGACGGCTCTGTTCCTTTCCAGGTGTTTAAGATTCAGTTTGAGAAGACCGCAGCAGTGAAAAACTGGAATGCGGAAGATAAAGTTGCTGCACTATTCGTGGCATTGAAAGGATCTGCTGCTGAAATCCTACAAACTATTCCCGAGGGAGAGCGGAACAACTACGAAACATTGATGAGTGCTCTAGAGAGGCGATGCGGAAGCGAACACAGGAAGCAGATACACCAAATAGAGTTGCAAAACCGCTACCAAAAAGCTAATGAGACTTTGCAGGAGTTTGCGTCAGATGGCGAAAGGCTTGCACATTTGGCGAATGCCGGCGCACCCGTGGAATACACAGAAAGAGTAAAATTTCAGTGCTTTGTAAATGGCATACGGGACGTCGAAACGAAGCGAGCCACATACGCAAACCCAAAGCAAACATTTGCAGAGACGGTATCACATGCATTGACTCAGGAAACCGCCTCACTATTGAGTAAACCAGCACACAAAGCTCATCGTGTGGAAGTGGAAAGACCAGATTGGGTAGACACAATTTTGGAAGCACTGAAGGGATCTCAACAGAAGAATGCCGGAGTTATTAAATGTTTCAAGTGCGGCAACCCAGGTCACATTGTACGTCATTGCGATCTTGGTCCTAATAGTTCCAACAATGGGGGTGGCCGTAAACGCAAAGCTGGAGGAAATGAGCAAGAGCGTGTCGGATGTAAAGAACGAAAACTTGTCCCGGCTAGAATGTCCTGTGATATATGTGTCGCAAACTGGAAGGAAATCAAGCAGTCTTACCATCAGAGGGAATGTGGATGGTAAAGAGCCTGTACTGACTGTAGATACGGGGGCATCTCATTCCTTGATTTGATCTGATTTGGTCTACAGGAGAGCAAAGTCATTACCTGGAGCAAGGTTGCGTACGGTCACAGGCGAGTATAATCAAGTCCAAGGGGAAGTGGTATGTGAGGTATTAATTGAAAAAGTCATGGTTCTACACAAATTCGTTGTGGCGGAGATCGTTGATGAAGTCATATTGGGAGTGGACTTCTTGGTTGAACATGACATCAGGATCGATATGCGGAGAAAAATTATGCGCTAAAAGAACCAGGACATACCACTTAACTTTAGTTTGGAAAAAGGGTTCAGCAGTAATCGGGTACTGGTGGAAAACACTCGACAAAGACCACGAAAGTCAAAGGCAAAGGTTGATAGATCGAATGGGCCAAATAAATCAAAATCAAAAGTACCTGCGAGAGAAACACTGGCATTGAAAAAACCTAAAAGACGCAGGAAAACGAAAGAATGCGAGGGTAGTTTCAAGCCAGAGCGCACTACTGTGGGGAAACGTGGGAACGATACTGATTATGCAAAGCAAATCCGTCCAGCGCAAGCTCTACGAAGTAGTTCATTGGCCAAACAACAGAGTGTGAAGGAACGAACCAGGGTATTGAGTGGTACGATGAAACACAGGTACCATGAGAACAATAATTCGAAAAGTTTCTTGGCGGGAGATTTGGTACTGTTATACAACCCTCACCGGCGGAAAGGTGTTCCATCCAAATTTCGGTGCAGTTGGGAAGACCCGTACAAGGTTGTGAAGAAGATCAGTGATACCATCTACCGCACACAAAGCATTGAAAAACCACGAAGTAGAAGATTGGTACATTTGGCGATGCTAGCAGCGTTTAGATCGAGGGATTTGTCTAAGCGATGCTAAGCAGTGACGTGAATGCACATCAATAATTCAATCATCATGTATCTACATAAATGAAACAATAACTGCGTCTACATATATGTACCATGTACGTGTACGAGCAGCAGAGAGTCAATGCACAAATACATCCATATATCTGAGATACTCCTATAAGTATGCAATGAGAAAAACTATAAAATTGTGCAATTGTAGTTACAGCTGAGAAGTTTGAGAGCTACTGGACTAGTAGATTCTGGAAGCGTCTAGAAGATGCGAACGAGGAAACCAAAGAGTATAAAAGGCGACAGATGTAGAGGCGCTGTAATTCAGTTTGAGTTGAGCACTCAATCAGTTATTGATTAAGCACGCGATCTGGCGGCCAGTAGTAGAGTTTAATTTGAGTTTTCAATCAGTTTGGTTATTAAGCCAGCGAGTAGCAAAGTATAAGTGTTATTGTGAAGTACTTTAATAAAGGCCATTTTCCATTATTCAATATTGGAGTTATTTATTCAACAGTTTAGTGATTCGAACCTAGCAGAGGATTGCAAATAAGAGGATTTGCAAGTAAATTCGTTACAATATGGTACGCAAACGTAGGCTAATTTGGTATAATATACCATTTAACCCGAATAATAACCAGATCAGTTTTACTAAATAAAATATTAAATAACTTCTTTTAAAATTTACCAATTTTATTAATGAAAGATAAATAGCTTCTCATAAGATAAAATAAAATGCCTCCTTGGCTCGTTGATATTAAAAATGAATAAGTTATTGGAAATATCAAAATGGCTTAAAAACTTCAATTTGTGCAAGTCTCGCAAATAAAAACTGGATTTTTTTTTGGGATCGCAGACGTTATAAGCCCAAACCGTTCCATAACTTTTCGCAAAAAAGGAAAGTTGCTCCGTCTTTCGGCATTCCAACAAAATCCCCTTGGTTCGATTCTGCCTAGACGACGCTTACTTGGGAGTCACTGGTTAATTCTTCACATTCAGTTTTTCTAGCTTTAGCTGCTGGTTTTTTGAAGGTTCCTTTTCTTTTTTAATTTTTGGCTTCACTTTTTCCCGGATATTCCGAATGCTTTCTTCCAACTGATTCTTATACGGCGATTTTGTTAATACTGTCGCTTTTGACTTTCTTCCTCTTCCGGTAGCAAATGGCTTCTAATCTTTGTCAATGGCAAAATCTGCCATGGTGAAACGACTCCTTTACTGGTTGATGCTGGTCGATTTGTATTAGATGTCGGTGGAGTAGTAGTACGTCCAGTCTCCGAAGTTGCATTATTTTGCTCGGAAACTTCAGAGTTTTCGGCAGTTACGTGCTCATACATATTGTACCGAATTTGCTTGCAAATCCTCTTATTTGCCTTTTTGATAAGTTCGCATCACTAAACTGTTGAACAAATAACTCCATTATTGAATAATGGAAAAATGGCCTTTATTAAAGTACTTCACAATAACACTTATACTTTGCAACTAACTGGCTTAATAACCAAACTAATAGCTTCAATGAAACTGACTTTCAAAATAATACTGCTATTGTTCGCTAGATATCGTCTTAATCGAAACTGATTATAGCGCCTCTACCGCTGGTGCTTTTATACTCCTTGATTTTCTCGTGGCATCTTCTAGGCGCTTCCAGAATTTATTTAGTTGCAGCCATATAATTATAACTACAGATGCACGTATATAGCTTCTTATATGCGTGTATTTGTTAGCGACACTTCAACAATTACAATTGCATACTTTTGGGAGCATCTCTTCTCTGCTGCGTGTACGTACATATGTATGTGTAGATATAATGTTTTATTCGTTTATGTAGATACAAGTGACTGTCTGCTTTATTGTTGTTGTGACTTCATTTTCTTAGCATCAGACTAGGGATGTGAGTATCACCTGGTGTCACTCATATTTGTCACACTGCCCTCCACCTAAGTCTGATCGTCCCGATCAGACAAATCTCTCGATCTAAACGCTGCCAGCCTTTCCAAATGAACCACTTTCATTTTGGTTCGTGGTTTGCCAATGGTTTGTATGCGGTACACTACATCGTTGATCCGTTTTACAACTTTGTATGGGCCTTCCCAGTTACACTGCAATTTCGGAGACAAACCTTTTTTTCGTTGTGGGTTGTATAAAAGCACCAAATCTCCTTCCTGAAACCCTTCCGAATTAATTGCTTTATCGTACCTCGCTTTCATCTTGTCACTCATAATTTTTGATCGCTGCCTTACAAGATCGTGTATCTCTCTCAGCTCTTCTTCCAAATCACTAGTGGATTTCTTAACATTTCTCTCCGCATTGGCATCTATCCCAAACTTCAGATCAGCTGGCAGTCTAAGGTCATTGCCAAAAATTACTTTTGCAGGGGTTTGGCCCGTTGTCTCATGCACGGCTGATCGGTAAGCCATCAAGCTTTCCTTAAGTGCTCCTCCAATGTTCTACTGAATCGTTCTACCATACCATCGGATTGAGGATGCAATGCAGTTGTCCGTGTTTTTCGAATGCCCAATGATTTACACATTTCCTGGAATACAGCTGATTCGAAATTCCTGCCTTGATCAGAATGTAACTCCATTGGTACACCATACCTTGCAACCCAATTGTTTATAAACACTTCTTCTACCGTTTCCGCTTCTTGATTTAGGATTGGGTATACCTCCGGCCATTTGCTGAAATAATCCATAACTACCAGTACATATTTGTTTCCGCCGTTGCTAGTAGGAAATGGACCGGCGACATCCATAGCGATCCTTTCAAATGGCGCACCTGAGTTATATTGCTTCATCTGGCCATGACTTCGGGTTCTGGGCCCTTTTGCTCTGCTGCAAACCTCGCAGTTCGCAATCCGCTCAGTGACCGACTGACGGCAACCAACCCAATAGAATCTTCAATTTAATCTTCTCGAGCGTCTTCGTGATTCCAAGATGGCCTCCGCTTGGACCATTATGCAGCTCGCTGAGCACTTCAGGAATCCTCTTTCTGGGAACAACTATCAGTTTCTTCTTGCATTTACCATCCTCACTCTCCCATACTCGATGAAGGCAACCGGATATCAATTCCTAACTGTTCCATTGTGCCCAATATGACTTCGCAATGGGACTCTCTGTTGACATCTCTTCTCTGTTTGGTCTTTCGTTTCGTTCGAGCCCTTGCATAACACGTGACAGATCTGTATCTTCTAGGTGACACTTCCTTAGTTGTTCTTTGTCCCATTCATCCGTACATGTTATAGTCATTAGCCGGACATCTATAATGTCTTCTTTAGCCTCGGCTTTTGAACAGTGCTTGCATTCCAAACTACATGGTCTTCGTGACATTGCATCGGCATCTCCATGGGTACTACCTTTTCGATGCTCAATGGAAAAGTCATAGCTTTGTAGTCGCTCGATCCACCGTGCCAGTTGTCCTTCCGGATTACGGAACTGCAGAAGCCATTTTAAAGCTGCGTGATCTGTCCTGACACGGAATCGCTGGCCGTAGAGGTATTTGTGAAAATGTTTAATGCACTCTACCAATGCCAACAGCTCTCTCCGCGTAACACAGTAGTTCCTCTCTGGTTTTCCAATCGAACGGCTGTAATATGCAACTACCTTCTCCTGTCCATCGACCAGTTGTGATAAAACGCCTCCTATAGCATATCCTCTCGTATCTGTATCTAGAATAAACGTTGCGCCTGGAATTGGATATGCCAACATTGGGGCAGTGCACAAACGCTCTTTCAATGTTTGGAAAGCTACTTCTTGCTCCTTCTTCCATTCAAAAGCTTTATTTTTTCTTGTTAGCTCGTGGAGACTATGGGCTACGCTGGCAAAATTTGGTACAAATCAGCGGTAATATGTGCACAGCCCAAGGAAACTTCTCAATTCATGCAGATTCTGTGGTCTTGGCCAATCCTTTACTGCCTCTATCTTTTCATTCGCTGTACGGATACCTTCTGTCGTTACCTTGTGAACCAAATAATTTACTTCCTTTTTAAACAGCGCACACTTTTTGGGACTTAACTTCAGACCAGCGCCAGCTATTCTCTGGAAAACTTCATCTAAGTTTTCAAGATGTTCATCAAAGTTCTTGCCCAATACGATGATGTCGTCCAGGTACACCAAGCATGTTTTCCAATGTAGTCCTTTCAATACCTGATCCATGAGTCTCTCGAAAGTAGCTGGTACATTACATAGTCCAAAGGGCATTACTGTAAATTGCCAAAGACCATCTCCGACGCTGAAGGCCGTTTTATCTTTGTCTTCCTCCTTCACCTCCACTTGCCAGTAGCCGCTTTTCAAGTCCAGTGTGGAAAACCATTTCGTACCAGAGAGCGAGTCCAGAGTGTCGTCAATTCTTGGCAATGGGTAGCTATCCTTTTTCGTAACGTCATTCAACTTCCGGTAGTCCACGCAAAACCTCATTTTTCCATCCTTCTTCTTTACAAGTACTACCGGTGAGCTCCAGGGACTAGCTAATAGTTCGATGACGCCGCTGTCGCTCATTTCTTGTATAATTTGACCCACCACTTCCCGCTTCGCCAGTGGAACACTACGTGGAGCTTGACGTATCGGCCTCGCGCCTCCAGTGTCAATTTGATGTTTCACAACATTGGTGCGGCCTGGTTTGGAACCATCCTGGTCAAATATGTTTGCGTACTTTAGGAGCAGTTGCTTTGCCTTACTCTGATAATCTTCCTCTAGCCCCTCCGCCCATTCCGTGATGTCATTTGTGTGTTACTAGATGAAACGTGTTCCTGGAGCTGTTCACAGTTAATAATTACTTCAGCCTCTTGCCATCTTCCCAAAATAGCTCCTTTGGTCAGTTTGAGTGGTGACTTGAACTCATTGAGTACTCTTACTGGAATACGTACATATTGTTTTGTCATAGCCAGGGTTTTTCCTACAAGTATATTCGGTGCTGATTTGTTTGCTGCTTCGACAACCCACAATTTGTTTGTCCCACAATATCCATCAACCTTTGCCCAGATGACTGCTTCGGATTTTGGTGGTATTTGCTGACTCTCTTCCACCAGTACTCGTTTACTGCTGTAGCCTCTCTCGTAGTCGAAATTAAGTGGTACATCCATGTTCTTATATCGCATCGTGTTGCTTTGCATGTCGATCTTGATGCATTGGTTGATTAAGAAGTCCACTCCAATTATGATTTCGTCAACAATCTCTGCCACTATAAAATTGTGTAGTACCGTGACGTTCCCAATTGCTACTTCACATTCTACTTCTCCAATTACCTGGGTGTCATCTCCCGTAGCTGTACGTAATCTTGCTCCAAGCAATGGTCTTATCTTTTTGTTGACTAAATCCGCTCAAATGATGGAATGAGATGCACCCGTATCTACAGTCAGTAAACGTTCCTTTCCGTCCACATGTCCTCCAACAGTAAGATTGCTCGATCTTCTTCCTATCTGCGAGATAGAGATTATGGGGCATTCAATTGCGGGAGCCAGCTGTCGCCCCTTGCGGCTGACTCGATTTAGTTTAACGATTGAGTGGTCTTGGAGATTTGCTCATCACCTTCTGCTCTGCGTTTACGACCACCCACATTGTTGGAACTGTTAGGGTTGGTGTTGCAATAACGCGCAATATGCCCTGGCTTCCCACACTTAAAGCATTTGACTGCATCATAATTATTCTGCTGCGTACCCTTCAATGCTTCCAAAATTGAGTCTACCCAGTCTGGCCTTTCCACATCCACGCGATGAGCTTTGTACGCTGGCTTACTCAAAAGTGAGGCTGTTTTCTGAGTCAGTGCATGCGATACCGTTTCAGCAAATGTTAGTTTTGGATTCGCATATGTAGCCCGCTTCGTTTCCACATCTCGTATGCCATTTATGAAACTCTGGATTTTTAACCTTTCAGTGTATTCCACGGGTGCGTCCGCATTTGCCAAATGAGCCAACTTTTCAACATCCGAAGCAAACTCTTGCACAGTCTCATTAGCTTTTTGGTAACGGTTTTGCAATTCTATTTGAAATATCTGTTTCCTGTGTTCTCTTCCGAATCGCCGTTCTACAGCAGCCATCAATGCGTCATATCTGTTCCGTTCGTACTCTGGAATAGTCTGTAAGATTTCGGCAGCTGGTCCTTTCAATGCTACGAAGAGTGCGGCAACTTTATCTTCCCATTCCAGTTGTTAACTGCTGCGGTCTTCTCAAACTGTAGCTTAAAGACCTAGAAAAGGAACAGAACCGTCAAAGGATGGTGTTTTTACCTTCGTATTACTTGCTGAAATAACTGAGCGATTTAGTTGCAGCTCCTGTATACGACCTTTTAAAGCATCTACCTCAGCCTCGATTTTGTTCTCAAACTGCATTATTTTTTCGTCCATACGGGCTTCTAGTTGTACAGAGATCTGCGATGATACCTGTGCTGAAATTTGTCCCGACATTTCGGATATACGTGCCTCCTGTGCTTCAATCCTGGATGCTATTTGTGACGACATTTCGGATATACGTGCCTCCTGTGTTTCAATCCTGGATGTTATTTGTGACAACATTTCGGATATACGTGTCTCCTGTGATTCCATTTGGGATACCATATATGTCTTCTGTTCTGCCAGTGGAGTTTCCATCTTGGATGTAATACGTGTCTCCTGTGACTCCAGTTGGGATGCTATACGTGATTCCAGTTGGGATGTTATATTTGTCTTTTGTTCTTCCAGTTGGGATGTTATATTTGTCTTTTGTTCTTCCAGTTGTGATGACATGTTGGTGGATATTTGTGATGACACTTTTGATGATGACTTTTGTGCCGATATTGCAGCCAATATCATGTTCAAGTCTGTGTTCGCCATTGTCTGCGGTGTTTCATTTTTCTCCTCCAATTTTGTTGTCTCTCGTAGTCGTGCCTGAAGTTCGAGTTTAATGCCGGTTGTATTCAATCCACGGTTCTCCAACTCCTTCTTCAGTTGCGGGATCTTCAATTCACTTAACTTTGCCATGTCTTTGTTGTCCTCTGGAATTTATTCAACAATTCCTCTTCTGACACCAATTGTAAAGAATTTGCTTGCAAATCCTATTATTTGCCTTTTTGCTAAGTTCGTATCACTAAACTGTTGAATAAATAACTCCAATATTGAATAATGGAAAAATGGTCTTTATTAAAGTACTTCACAATAACACTTATACTTTGCAACTAACTGGCTTAATAACCAAACTGATAGCTTAAATGAAACTGACTTTCAAAATAATACTGCTATTGCTCGCTAGATATCGTCTTAATCGAAACTGATTATAGCGCCTCTACCGCTGGTGCTTTTATACTCTTTGATTTCCTCGTGGCATCTTCTAGGCGCTTCCAGAATTTACTTAGTTGCCGCCATATAATTATAACTACAGATCAGGCATCGGCATTTAGTGGCACAATTGTGCACACTCAATTCACATGTATTCTTATTCTCTTTAGTTTAGTAGTCACTGAGCATTTGGCGCAGCAACATCAATTGTGTGCGTAGCTCGAAATGTTGACGAATGGACAACATGTATGTATATTATGAGTACGTATTTTGTAAACAAATATATGTATTAGGGGGCGTATATTTTGCAATAAAATGTATCTTAGGATAACCCATTATTTTACGGAGTAGAATTGGCAAAATTTAAAATCATGCATTCTTTTTTATACTATTGCGTAAAAATGCGTTGTTTAAAGAAAAATAAATTTTGTTTTTAAAAAAAGCTGGTTGGCTGAAAAATTAATTGTCGTCTTTAGTTTCATTTGAAATAGTAAGGCAGAGTAGGGCGTTTTCTGATGGTAAATTTGTTAAACGTACAACAGTAAAGATTTTCAATAAATTGAGTTATAATACCGAATTTATTGAAGGAGTAACTTTATCTCCGAGAACTGTAGTGCGTCGTACGGCTAAGTTAGGCATGAACATTAAATCTAAAATCGAAAATATTTTACAAGATTGGAATTTTTTTCGATATTCCTAGATAAAAGTATGGACGTTACCGATGTTTCTAAACTGGGAATTTGTATTCGTAGCATAATAGTGAATTTGATATTCTTAAATCTTTATTTTCCATTGAAAGCTTTTATGGTAACGTTATTGTAGCGTCTTTGTTCAAATGGCATGTTGTAATATTTTTTATTTTATTACGATGTTAACAGATATGAGTTCGGAATTCAATGCGAGTTTAAAGTGCTTATCTCTATCCTCAACTTACTTTTTTCATATATTCATCGAACTTAATTATATTATATTGGAAATTATATTATGAAAAAGCACATAGCGCCCTAAACCAAAAACACCACAACTTAAAGGCCATTTTTGTAAAAGTTTTGAATATTTTGTGGTGTACAGAAGCAGTATCATATAGCTAATCTGTTACTGAGTCGTAACAGTTTTTAGTTGAGGACGCAATATATGTAGAGAAGAATAGTGATAAACATTTTAAAGCATTTTTTTTAATTGAGGATAATCCTCCTCGCTCAAATTCTTCCAGAAGTCAATAGTGTTTGTGACATCTGGAGCAACCATTTCACTCCTGAGTATGACGACCTCGCATTGAATTGCGAACTCGTATCTGCTCACATCGCAATGAAAAGGTGCTTCGAAAAGGTCGTTGACTGGTTTGACATTTTCAAAATCTTTAAACCTGTCATCAAAGTTTTCGAAAAGCGTTTCAAGAATATTACAATATTCCATTTTTTTACATCTAGTGCTTAATAGGGACAAAATTGTTGTTGTTTTTCGAAAACTTGAATAATTGTCTGAGCGTATTTCACACAGAAGCAAACAAATTTTAGTTTTGAAAGCACTTAAGGCTTTAAAGGCATCTGGGAAACTTTTAAATTTTCCTTGAAGTTCCAAGTTAAAATCATTTAAAAACTTTGTTACGTCGGACAATAAAGCCAAATCTAAAATGAACGTTTTGTTCTTCAATAACGAGATAAATCGCAATTCTTTTTTTTCAATTTCCAGGAATTGCAGAACTTCTGCCTTTAAGTCGAACAGTCTATTAAGGCAGTCAGCGCGGCTCAACCATCTCACGTCTGTGAACATTTAAGGTCTTTTGCTGCAGCAGTTTTGTCTTTAAGAAACATTTTAAACTTTCTGTGGGAAAGTAACTGGTGGCCACCACGTATTTCATTAGTAATTTCTTCTGCTGTTTTCATAACAGCGTGATTTGATAAGAACTTTGAGGAGAGAGCCGTCTGGTGTATAAGGTAGTGGAAGGTTGGAGCTGAAATTCCATTAAGATTTAGTTGACCTACGAAGCCTTCGTGCCTACCGTCCATAATGTTCGCACCATCTGTACACACTCCCGAAAGTTTTCCCATATCAACGAAGGAAAAAAGCTTTTCATTTACAACACTGAACAAAGCTGCTCCAGTCACGTTGCCATAAAAGCTTTCAATGGAAAATAAAGACTCAAAAATTTCAAATTCACTATTTATGCTACGAATACAAATAGCCAGTTGGGAAACATCGGTAACGTCGGCACTTTCATCTAGGCATATCGAAAAAAATTTGCAATCTTGTAAAATATTTTCGATTTCGGATTTAATGTTAATGCCTAACTTATCCGTACGACGGACCAGAGTACTGGAAGATAAAGGTACTCCTTCAATAAATTCGGTATTATAACAAATTTACCATCAGAAAACGGCCTAGCCTGTCCTACTATTTCAAATGAAACTAAAGACGACAATTCATTTTTCAGTTTCGTTCTACATTTTTTTCATTAGTAGAACTATCCATTGCAGTAAACCAGCCTTTCACTTTTTTCAAAAACATTTTTTTTTTCTTTAAACAAATCATTTTGTTTCCTTTCGTTTAATTTGTCTTTATTTTTATGAAAAAAATTTAAATATATTTTCAGCGTAGAAACGCGGTCATTTAAAAAGGACTTTTAGCATAAAATACATTGTGTTTTCCCAAAAGGGTTGGGAAACATAAAATATTTCCCGCTTGCCATTGTGCGCATTAAAATAATAATAGCAAACGGTCTTTACTTTTTGCTTGCTAAAAAGCGAATGAAGAACGCAAAATTATGCATCAAGTGATGTGCGCGATCATCGCGCTCTCACTAGCACATCTGTATTTCAAATTTGCCGACATCTGCTACAGATGCACGTATATAGCTTCTCATATGCGTGTATTTGTGAGCGACACTTCAACAATTACAATTGCATACTTTTGGGAGCATCTCTTCTCTGCTGCGTGTACGTAAATATGTATGTGTAGATATAATGTTTTATTCGTTTATGTAGATACAAGTGACTGTCTGCTTTATTGTTGTTGTGACTTCATTTACTTAGCATCAGACTAGGGATGTGAGTATCACCTGGTGTCACTCATATTTGTCACAATATCATTTGCAGCAATATAGTGTGCATTAGTAAAAATATTTCGATCGAATACCAGTACATCTGAAACCGTTAACTGCAACCTGGCCAGACCGAACCTTATAATACGCTTTGGAAAAGAGACCAACTAAATCGAATTTAGTAACTTTTCGTCCATTTTCTCTCATAAAACGCCTTAATTCGTTACTGTAATAAGTCTTGAGTGGGCTCATGAATGCTCTGTCTAGCGGCTGCATTTTATGAGTGGAATGCGGAGGCAATGATATCATCACCACTCCGGTTTCACGAGCTAAGTTGATCACTTCAATATTTATTCCTGTAGTGTCCATCTAAAATCAACATTATTGGATCTATTTCTTGGTGTTTAAATATTTAAAATAAATTTGACATAGAAGGCAGTCTTAAATCATCATTTTTCATTACAAAATCGTCCAAGCGTCATTCTAGTTGAAAATCGTCAAAATGACGACGACGTCGTCAATCTGTCAATGCTGCTAGCAACTCAAACGACCATTCTTCCCTTTGATTTATTTATATTCGTGGATCAATCGTACTGCTTGTACATTATTACTAGGATGGTACTGAATTTTTTTTTTGCTTGGTTGCATCATCCAGTAACTTTACCAAAAACCAAAAAATTTGTATATTTATTTGAATACGGATAGGGGGCCCGGTTGTGCCCGTGATTGCACCCGAATGTGGTGTAGACGCATCTCCTTGCCAAAGCGAGACGGTATAATAATGTAACGAATTTTGGGAAATCCTTGTTATTATACACCTTCAGTAACGTTCGAATCGCTAAATTGTCGAATAAACAACTCCAATATTCAGTAATGCAAAATTGTCTTTATTAGATTATTTTGAGAGTACTTCACAATAACACTTATACTTCACAAATAATTGCGTGTTTAAATCAAACTGATTAGTCATGCTACAGCTTGGGCTGCTTTTATACTCTCTGATGCCTCGTCTGCATATTTCTACTAAGGTCTAGGCGTTTCGCCTTCTAGAATAGTTGTATCTCCTACTTGGTAATTTCTTTATACATGTATATTTGTAGTTTATGTTTATCTTATAGCCATATGCGGGTGTATGCGTGAGTACTAATTCGGCTGATGTGTTTGTGAGTATCTCTTCGTTGCCGGGTATGTATGTGTGTAAATGAGGATTGATTTGTTTACGTACACTAGAGGGGCAGCTTGCTTTATTGTTGTTGTGCTTTTATTTACTAACAGCTTAGTGATGCTAAAATTCACCACAATAATTAATATATTCTGCGAAACAAAGTAACTTGGCATAATGATGTTAAGTGGAGCTTTCCGTTACGTAAGGGATGAGCAACCAAACTAAAAAATCCATTCAACTGTCATGACTTACGTTAAAAAAGAACTCTGTTCTTTGGAAAATATTAGACGGTTTCTATGAATTATCCTTCTTGCTGTTTGAAGATCTGAATTGTTTGCCCGTATTTATAGCTGAAGTCTTTGCCTAGAGAGCGTAGGTCATAAAGAGTAGGGCTATACGCTGATAAAATTGTCCCTGTCTCGCAGACATGATCTATCTCGACTCTTGCCTTCCGGGCAACTTAATCAACAATATGTTACCTATATAGCCATGAGAGAAAGAGAGGGTGGCTCGAAGAAGGCTCAGCATAATGGCTTACTGACGTTTACAGCATCTGTTCACAATCAAGTGCGGCTGCAAGCGGACATCTGTCTTCACTTCCAATGAAATCTTCCCAAAATGCATAAACAACTCTCAAAAATGGAGTTGTAATCAGTATAAACGCGAGGTATCTGGACGCCCGACAGTTATAGCTTATTCTTACAGCGGCTTCTAGTACAAATAGCCGCTACTGAAGGATACTAAAATTTCGGCAGTAAATATAATGCGCTTTCTTCATGGACTCCATCGGAAACAAAGCAGATAAATTCGGAGATTTAACGTAAGTGCAAAGCCCCACAGGCAACCACAGCATTGCGATCGTGTGAAATGAGATTTCTGATGAGACAACTCTGTGTGCTACCATTTACGAGTAAGTGATCTCCTGAAGGAAATTTAAGTCTTTACTCTAAGATGAGCTATCCTTCTTCGCACTACTCCATTTTTTACTTATTCAATTGAGGGCAGAAATTCACGCATAATTATTAATATTTAAGGGTCGTCTTTGGTGTTGTTTTCCTACTAACGACAAAAACACTCGCCGGAAGTGGTAGATGCCGCCACCTTGTTTGGGTAGCCTTACCCTTATCTTCTATTCTCCGCAAGATGGTTGGAGTGCCACCGAGCGTAAAGAAAATTTATTTATGTAGGTCATTGACTGGGAGAAACGAAAGGCGTTATATTCTTAGTTCAGCAATCAGCCTCCTAATAATGCCTTTTAGACATGTAGCGCATGCTTGCATGATCCGAAAAGAAAAAAGCCTTCATCACTTATAACATATTAGATATAAAAATCTTCCAACTTTCTTTTGAGACATCGTTTCGAAGATTTTTATAAAATATACACTGATTTGAAGGAAATCGTATCGTTTGATGACAAGTCACGGCAGCTGTCCCTGTTTCGCGATAACTGACGCCAATTGGGAGTACCGAGGAAGGTTAAATCTTTCAATTCAGTGGAGGTATCGCGAGCGTCGACTGAAGTACTTTCTTTGCCGCAGCGTCTTTGTCCATTCGCATAACACGACCTAGCCAGAGAATCTTTTAGGGTTTTATTCGCTGCACTATCTTCATGCTTATACAGTTCATCACTATACCTTATTCCATACTCGCTGTCACCGGCCATCATTTCCAGCTGTACATCAAGACAGGTATGATGATCGAATCGCACAGTGTGCTTTTTGTTTCTCTGTTGATTTTATTTTTCAACTGCCTACTCAGTCCAAAGAGCAAGAGTTATTCTCAGTTAATTTTCGCTGCAAATGCTGGTCCCCTATGTTACCAGTACCACAGCCTAATAGATTGCATCTACTGAATCCTTCAGAAAAAGATATACCTTGAATATTCTGCACCTGTTGCCCACACCTAAGCGAACCCCACGAGCTTCCATCGCGTCTTTCAGCTGTGTAAATAGAATAGCTGAGGAACGAGGTTAAATTTTACAATGCCTGAACGTCCGAGAGCCTAGTTATGGAGTTATGCTTTAAGAGCTCTCCCACCCTCACCAACGATTTCACATAACTATGATCTTCATAGGACATTCAACATCGAGCAGCAACGCTGCTCCCATCTACTGCCTTGCTCCCGTTCCAGTCTATCAACTCTTACTCATTGTCTAAGCTTTGGGCAATTGAGGGCGAGCAGTTTAATAAGAGTTATAAATGAGTAATTGTATGTGCTTGTAAGCGTATGAGTCGTGGCACAGTGGCTGACGTACCCGACCAAACGCCCGGGGTTGCGGGTTCAACTCCCACCAAGCATTCCTTTTTTTTTAAATTTATAAATTATTATTATTAATGGACTGTATTGAGTTTATGGGGTTTTTGATTTAATGTATTCCATTTATTGAGTTGGGTAGTTTTAGTGTTATTGGTGTATTTAAGTAATGGGACGATGCATAGCATCAGTACACCTTTATTTATTTATTTGTGTTTATTTTAAGGGATTCAGTTTATTAAGTTGGGTGGTTTTAGTGTTATTGGTGTGTTTAAGTCATGGGAGGATGCATAGCATCAGTACACCTTTTATTTATTTAATGTGGGGGCGAGCACTGGGGGGCTCTGAGGCTTCGCTCTACTGAGCCACCTCATCCTCTATTTGAAGAACCCTTTAAAATGTGATATGGAGGCGAGCACGGGACGGCTCTGAGGTATTGGCGCCCCATTTTCTACAAGAAAAACCTCTATTTATTTAATTTGGGGCGAGCGTTGGGCACTCTGAGGTTTCGCTCTAATGAGCCACCTCATCTTCTATTTGAAGAACCCCTTCAAAGTGTGATATGGAGGCGAGCACTGGGCTCTGATGTATTAGCACACCATCCGAAGAACCTCGATTTTAAATAAAAAACTCAAACTATGTCTTTAGAATATTTCACTAACCAGTTGAGAATTACAAGCACACTCAATGGCTACTGAAACAAACGAACGAAAAATGTTCACAGTTTAAGTCGCTTAAACATACTCCCCCCTTAGACGGCTTAGTCGTCTAATGAAACTTCCATACGAGCCAGTGATCCGGCTCGAAGGACCATGTCTAAGCTTTGGGCAATTGAGGGCGAGCAGTTTAATAAGAGTTATAAATGAGTAATTTTATGTGCTTGTAAGCGTATGAGTCGTGGCACAGTGGCTGACGTACCCGACCAAACGCCCGGGGTTGCGGGTTCAACTCCCACCAAGCATTCCTTTTTTTTTAAATTTATAAATTATTATTATTAATGGACTGTATTGAGTTTATGGGGTTTTTGATTTAATGTATTCCATTTATTGAGTTGGGTAGTTTTAGTGTTATTGGTGTATTTAAGTAATGGGACGATGCATAGCATCAGTACACCTTTATTTATTTATTTGTGTTTATTTTAAGGGATTCAGTTTATTAAGTTGGGTGGTTTTAGTGTTATTGGTGTGTTTAAGTCATGGGAGGATGCATAGCATCAGTACACCTTTTATTTATTTAATGTGGGGGCGGGCACTGGGGGGCTCTGAGGCTTCGCTCTACTGAGCCACCTTATCCTCTATTTGAAGAACCCTTTAAAATGTGATATGGAGGCGAGCACGGGACGGCTCTGAGGTATTGGCGCCCCATTTTCTACAAGAAAAACCTCTATTTATTTAATTTGGGGCGAGCGTTGGGCACTCTGAGGTTTCGCTCTAATGAGCCACCTCATCTTCTATTTGAAGAACCCCTTCAAAGTGTGATATGGAGGCGAGCACTGGGCTCTGATGTATTAGCACACCATCCGAAGAACCTCGATTTTAAATAAAAAACTCAAACTATGTCTTTAGAATATTTCACTAACCAGTTGAGAATTACAAGCACACTCAATGGCTACTGAAACAAACGAACGAAAAATGTTCATAGTTTAAGTCGCTTAAACACTCATTAACAGCGATGACTTTTTGACCTATGTTCCCACTGCTATCGAATCACCTAGTCATACTTTTCATTCATCGCTCAGTCCATCTCATCACCCCGCTGCCTTCTCTATTTCAGGTGGTGTACGATACGTGGAACGAGCGTTCAAAAAATTATCACTTCAAGTCTGCTCGCTTTATGCTTGCAGACAGATAACCGAAAATTCGTCCAAATTCCTTCATTGCATCGCTTGCATCGCTAGCAAGAGAGCGATATGTGAAAACCTACGGAGCCCCAAAGTTTCCGATTCGAACGTGAAAACTAGGATATTTGTTGCTTATATAAACAGACCAAAGAGTAAAAGCAACTGAGTGACATCACCACCTTGGAATTTGATGAATTCTGCTCAAGCTACAGTATGTTGGTTGTGAGAGGTGAAAGTGTTCAAAATGACTCACTTCATCATTATCATTTCCGAAAGAAGCGAAAGAAAAGTATGGACAAAATTAGCCTCTCACCGGCTTAACCAAAACTGCCCTCACAACAGAACAATCTTCGTGATACTTGACCTATCTAAAGCAAGTCCATCGATGGTATCTCTGTTATGAACAACTTCTCAGTATAATTCATCTGCCTTGTAAGATGCAGTCAGAGTAGGCGAAAAATATAAAGATTCTTCCAATTTATAGCAAAAATAAGGAAGGATATGACTCCAGATCAACATATAAAATTTATCAGTTTTTTAAAAACAGTTAGTAAAGATTTGTTTTGAAACTCCCAGACTGGAACCAGCGTAACTATTCGGTTTCGCTTGAAAGCGAGCTTGACTGACTCGGTTCTCTTTTAAATGCTAAACAGCACATCACTGCCCACTCATCTCCTTTAATTTTAAACTGCATCACAAATAAAAGGCAAGAAAAAAACTGTACAAACAAGAGAGTTTGAACAAACCGCAGTTGATGGCTATTGGTGGACGTTGTGGGGTACAAGGAGCTTTTAATAGCTTGGCACCATTATGAGATAACGGTTGAGTGATTAGACGCACAATATACTACATAGTACATACATATAAACCACACATTTCTATTTATGGATATTCAGAAAGAAGCTAGATTGCAATGTGACTAGCGCTAGAAAAGCCCATCGGACCAACAGCAAACACGATCTTCGTAATATGTATTAGCACATTTTTATTTTGAACGACTGAAATACTGACATCAATAGTCCGCTAAGAGAAGGAATTTATAGCAAAATGACGTCTAACTCAACGCACCATTGAAAGCGTTGCAATGAGGACCGCTTCAAACTGGTTAAGTTACTTCAGCTGAAATTATGGCTGAAGGCAATTGGGTGTCTTACATTTTTATTTAGATAATATACAAGAGATGAGCGGATACAGTTGATGTAGACTTAGATGTTGACGCTAATGCTGATGCCGGCGTCAACGCAATTTCGAAAGGTCTTACAGTTCAAGGCTTTCTAACGTTGGAACTGGTTTATTTTTAGCCGTCTTACCACGATATGCCATCTGTTTGTTGTAATAAAAAATAAGAAACAAATCGAAGTCATAAAATGGTTGGAATGTGAGCTCCTGTCATGAGTTGTGGAGGGGGGTTACGGGAATGTGTATGCTGAGCTTTTGCTTTGTACTTTTTTGTAGCATTGAAATATCACGGATCTTGAATTCGAAGGGGTAGGTACAAAACACAGAAACATTTGTTGATAAGGGCAAGATGGCGCGCATACCCAATCGAAAGCAATTTTGGCTCACTGCTCATGATCCCATGCCTTCAGAGCTCTTGCTGTGGTACTGTCCGATTTTAAGAAAGAGTTTCCCTTTAACTATGTTAAGCAAGGCTAATCCAAATTAGGTTAACATAACTTAAATTAGGGTTCTACATTCTATAGTACAATTGCGCTCTCATTGCGTAAAGGCAATCACTTAATTTTTTGGAGACTTATGCCTTAAACTCAATTGCCGATTTTTTAATCCAGCATTATTATTCGTAATAATACGTAAATGGCAGAATTTGGAAGTGGCTGGTGCCAACTCACGGTGTCAACTGACAGGTATTGGGTATACCTAATCAACCCAGAGAGAAGCAAAGACCCTTCGTTGTCTTGAAAAAGCGTAGCTCAGCTAACCGCGCCTAACGCTTTCAATTCATCCAGTGCTATGGCGATGCCACAATATGAGATCTGCATTTTGAGGAAACCAGCTTCCGGGCTACGAGGAAGTAGCGCGCTTGTCAGCTAGAGTCTACATAAAGCATGCAGCCCCCGCCAATTCGTAGAAAAAGATTTAAAATCACCGCGAAATCTCCTTGGAATCGCGGTGTATTAAAAAAGCCGAACGATTACTAATGTCTTCACTAAAAGAGAAAGCAGGTAGATCAGCTGGTTTCTGAACTTTCGGTAGGGACACCACGCTCTTGTCTGATCCCATATTTCGGTGATGGAAAACGTGGACAGAGGTAGGTCGAAGACTTTCTCTCGCATCCAAGGCAATGCCGGATGGGTCCATGTATTTGACCTCCTTGAAACCTACCTTAACTTTTGCGGATAAAAAGGCACAAAGTGCGTATTTGCCTGTCGCCCAGCATTAAGCTGAGCATCTCTCAGGAACGTTGTATATGTGCGATGATCTACGTAACTATTCGGATCAAATATGGTATTTGCTTCAATTTGAAAAAAATGTTAAATATAGAATACCTCCTATCACATTTATTATGCAAAATGCGTTAGAAGAAAGTAAGTTTTATTCGTTTGACTTCATGTATGTAAAGTTTATATTAAAGTTTTTTGGATATATGGTAATGAAGATATTTGGAACGGTGGATATATCGAGACGCGTAGGGCAAAAATGAAGTGAGGAGAGAGAGAGAGAGCTTAGGTTAGGTTGAACTGGCCGGTCAATAAAGACCTCACATAGACTGAAACTGTCCATAGAGCGAGAGAAATCAGAGTGGAAAAGAAGGGCAATGGTAAGGAACTGTAAAAAGGAAAATGAGCTGTAGAAAGGAAAAAAGAGTAGTATAGGAAAAGGACAAGAAAGGAGCAGGGAGGAGCAGATTGGCACGGACAGGGGCCGAGAGGTGAAAGGGGAGGAAGAAAGTAAAAAAGTTAATGAAAAACGGACAGCAAGAAGAAGAAGAGGGAGATTGGATAAAGGGGTTTTGAACGGTGAGGAGGCGGATAAAGAACGGGCTTAGGTGCAGGCGAGGCTAGCGGAGTATAAGGGGAATTTAGAAAACGAGATGGATAGAAGAGGGTGGACAAGGCAAAGTAGAAAGAGTAAGACAGAGAGAAACCATGGGTAAGAGAGACAAAATGGGAGTGGTAGAAGGGAAGGTCTAAGAAAAGGAAGAATATGTAGCAGACGACAAAGAAGAAAAGTAAGCATAAACTATAACAATAGTAAGTACGACGTAAGATCACAGAGAAAAGGAAAAGGAAGAAATAGTTTTGATTACTTATCGTTCATTCAAAAAATAATTTAGGCATAGGCGATTTGGCGTTGAGTAACAAGTCAAGCCAGCTATCCTTGTTTCGCGATAACAGGTTGCCAATTTTGAATTTCAGTGAAGGTCTTCCTATGCTTCAAAATACCGGTGTCCATAGGAATGCTCTCTTGGCCAGCGCGTCTTTGTCCATTCGCATGATGTGATCCAGCCAGCGAAGCCTTTGTGGTTTTATACTTGGATGATAGCAAGTATTTCTTCTTGTCTCGTCCTCTAATAGTCGCTCTTGGTCACGTAAAACCGAGTTAGTACGCTACGGATTCAAGGGGTTGTCAGCGCAATATATGGCTTCTCCAACCCAATTGTCCACCTCACCTACGCGCGGCGAATACTGTTTCATTAACAGACGAGGCTCTGGCGACCCCAAGCTCCTCATGGAACTAGGGGGTGGGGAGGGAGGGATGGCCTGAAGGTTTAATGTGGCCATATAAATCGTTCTCGAAATGGTCGGGCTAGTACCTTAAGGGTGCTATGTTACCGGAACGTGCCGGATCTGTATCCGGCAAAGGACCATCAACATCGATAACACTCCCCTAAGCCTTCGGGGAGTGTCTTTATCGTTAATACAACAATAACAAGAACAGTATGCTACGGCTTTTCGGAGGATTGTCAACTGTAGATGCATCCAGTTAAGAGGAAATAAATGAAATTCGCACCATCATGGAAGAAAAAATGCGGACTCATATTTAGAATCCCCATGCATTAAATGAAATACTTAATATGTATGGCCTTAGTTAAATGTATGATTTTATAACTGGTTTATTAAAACATAGATGCAACATTGATGAGTATGAATGTCTTTATTATAAAAATGTATGTTTGTATGAATTAAAGCCAACAACGTTTCTATAAATTCACTTTCATGACCCACAATTTACCCAAAACCTGAAACATCAATGAAACGGCAACTACGAAATGCCGCACCAAGAAGAGATGCCTTAGAACTTTTGAAGTAAAGCTTTGCTCATGCGCAGCTTGTGAAAAGTGCAGTGATGCAAAAAAGAATCGAATGCAAATACATATGTACATATGTAGATATGAACATAATTATACATTTGCATATAGGAATGCAAATCAAGAGGAATTAAGGCTTTAACAGCTGACTAAATTACTGGCCAACTTGTAACCCGCATAACCGATCACAGCGTTTGGTGTTGTTGTACCAGCCAAACCAATTTAGAATAACAAACCAAATAACAGCAAGCGAATACCAGACAAACCAGCCGGAAAACTACATACCTACTAAGCAATAAAAACAACAAAAATTTAGAAATAAATCTAGCAGAAACCAGCCGACTATTGCGTCGTCTAACGATGAGTCTCAAGTGAAATCCACGTATGAAAACAAATAAGTTAAAAAGAAGAACTGAAAGAATAATAGCAATAAAAACAATGAAATCCATTTATACAGTTACATCCTCCGCATAAAAAGCTTCTCATGGTCACCAACTCCATAAATGGCAGCAAAACGAAATTGAAATTAATATAAAAATGGAATAAAAAGGAGAAAAAAAGTATTTCGATAAACTATAATAGACCATAGACATAACGATGCACAAAGACGGCCAAACAAAATTAAGCTAAACCTTAGCACGAAGGAGCGGCGAACAAATGGCGTCTTGGGGGGATACGGTTTGAAGTGCTCTATAAAGGCAACAAGAGACTTCTACAGTCGGGTGTAAGATACACTCATATTTTTACACGAACGTACATATTTGCTAATATGAAAATAAATCTCCATAATTTTCGATTTGAAGAATACTAGTTCGAAATGACATGCAAGTCCAGCGAGCGCAAGTTTCCTCCAATTTACCCTCTGAAAGGAGCGCGAGCTTGCCCTTTCCTCTCTA
The DNA here is from genome assembly GCF_040869045.1 of Eurosta solidaginis. Classification (NCBI taxonomy): domain Eukaryota; kingdom Metazoa; phylum Arthropoda; class Insecta; order Diptera; family Tephritidae; genus Eurosta; species Eurosta solidaginis. Next base: position 97,398,257 of record NC_090319.1, on the reverse strand, counting down.
AGCAAGTACATTGGCTTGTTTACGGTCACCGCCGGAGAATTAAAGGCATACATTGCTCTAACTCGATCAATAAAAAAAATGTCATTACTCCTCAAGCTTCGGGCTGGGATATGAAATGAAATGCATTCTAGCAAGGCAGAGGAATCAATAGTTCCACGAACTATGTCATAAACAAAAGAAAGTGACATAATGATTCTTCTGGAGTATAACAATTTTAAGTTAATTAGCTGGCATCTAGCAGTGTACGAGGGTAGCGGATCCATGAACCCAATCGACCGAAGAGCGAATCGAATAAAATATTTTTGAATTCGTTCAATCCTATTGATATGACAATTATAATAAGGTCTCCAGATAAAGACAGCATACTCTAACTTTGAACGTACCAAACTCGTATACAATAATTTCAGTGTATAAGGGTCGTTAAAATCTGAGCCAAACCGGCGAATAAAAGCAAACATTGAGTAGGATTTAGCAATTATGTAATTTATATGACCAAGAAATAGGAAGTTGGAGTCAAAGACAACACCGAGATCCGAAATTTCTCTAAGGGAGCAAAGTTGAGAGTCCTCGATACAATATGAGGTGGGAATGTGAGAACGAGACTTTGAGAACGAAATATGAAAACACTTTTTTATGTTCAAATGTAATCGGTTACTATTACACCAGGCTACAACGTTATTAAGATCCTCTTGTAACTTAACAGAGTCCAGGTGACTGGTGACAGCCGAAAATATTTTCAGGTCATCAGCATATAACAGAAACACGATGAAATGATTGCTCGCATTACTGGAGTCGATAGAGATATTGTCAAACGACTGGGAGTAATTTTAAATATTTTAAATTGCCATGAAAAAGTTAATGGACCTAAATTTGGAGAATATGAATCGAAAACTGCAGAGCTGCTGCTTCAAAAGTATCCTGAGAAAAAGCTCACACACATAAAATTTTAGCCCTTGGAAAAGATTTAATAGAATACCAATGTTTACCATTGGGAGAATTGTCTGAAGAAGCTCAAGAATCTAAAAACAAGGACTACAAAAGATAAAGAAGTACTAACGCTTGCAAAATCTCACGAGTTGGGCAAAACGAGGACCTTTTCAACATGTTGGCCATCTCTTCTGATCCAGTCATATCATCCATGAGGCATGTAAGATCACAAAAAGATCTTACAGACACCTATAGCTCAGAAATGGTTTCCTTGTTAAATATGTTTTCAAGTGACGAAGACTACGTTAAGATTAAATAAATGATCTACCTTTTTCTATCACACCAAAAAAATTTTTTAGTACTTAGTTTTGTTATTTATATTGAAAAAAAGAAATCAATAAATACAAGTTTATTTTTTAATATAAATAATACAGTTATTTCATTTAGTAATTATAAATAATTTCTTTTTTACGTCTTTTTAAAATGTATCAAATTTTAAAATGAGTTTTGAAACACCCTTTATGTATATTTATTTTAAAGCTTAGGCTTTGGCTATCAGAAGAGTAATAAATTTTTACAGAAATCAATAAAATTGGTAAAGCGGTTATTAAGATAAAACAGTTTATCATAAGTGGGCAGTGCTCAAAAATTTATTAGTTGTTCATCTTTGGCACAAATACAATAATATTAAATAATTTAATAATTTTTCTTAGTTAAGTATTAATAAAATATTTGGTTTTTGAATTTTTCAAAAATATGTAAGTAAATTTATACAATGAATGTTCAAGCAATGTTTATATATTTATCCCCTAGCGTACACATTTCACTTTTATAAGACTACTAGCTTATGCCCGTGGGTTTTACCCTACTTTTCTATAAAAAATATGCAGGCTACTCGTAACTAGCCATGGGTAAAACATGAGTTGGTAAGATTGACTTCTGCTACATCTAATGACTGTTGTTGTATTATATATACATATTTGTAACAGGATTCCCATCGCGTAGGTGAGGTTGACAATTGAGTTGCAGAAGCTCTGAAGCTATAAAGGTTTGTATTGCGCTCATCAATCCCTTGCTTCGCAGCTAATGATCGTCCTTGAGCTTCATTGAATAGGAACTTTGAGGCATTTAAAATTGAATAGACAAATCTATCGGTATCAATGGAATCCTTGGTTTTAACCTTTTTGTTTTTGAAATTTTCTGATAAAATTAATTGCTTCAATGACATTCGTAAAAGTTTTGTGATGAAAAGCCTTGTCCTTCCTACTACATACGCGTGGAGAATCGAAATAACGAAGCATAAATATCATGATATTATGGGCCTTTTTTAAGGGTCAATCGATGATTAGATTTTTCTGATGGCTCAAAAGAGAGAGACTCAATAGGATATGCATAGCTTGGGACTATTCCACGACTGTGTTAATAGAGTGATAAGTTGTTTGGTTTTAATGATATTAACATCCTCATTTTATGGTGTGTAAAATGCCTTTTCTCAAAGCCATTTTTAGTTTGTAAAGGTAGATTCAATATTTGGAAGAAACATTAGCTATTAAAGCTTCAGGTGATGTCATAATTTCTCAAAAACTTGCGGGAAAAGAAATCAAATTTTGCCATAATTAATTTCAAGAAGTTGGTTAGCAAAAGCTGCTGCTGAAGTATTTCCGCCAAAATGCCGCCTCCTATTTCTAAATAGATTAAATTTTTGTACGTAAAGCCGTCTATAGACGAAAAAGCACGCATTTACTCCAACTGCGGCTGTTCCAGCAAGTAACAGGAAAGCACCACCTCTTACTCACCCCTTATTTTCTTAGTGGTGTTAGGGATTGATCCAATTTAACTCTTTACTGGATTTCAATGTTCTTGGAATACTTCCAGAGTTATGCTGTATCAAACATTCTATTTGTATGGTAGGTGCCACTCCCTTTCTTTATATTGAAGTTATGTTTAGCCTATGACAATCTTTGGAAGATTTCTAGTGGGTGATTAAAATTTAGTTGTGATCGGCCGATCCGCTTAGGGTGCAACTCGATTTATACCTACATACAAACATTCATAATTCTATCTTTATATATATATAGATAGAAGATGTGGATAGACTGAAGTGAACAAAAAATTTTAAGGGCGGAAATAATAAACATCCAAAAGGAATAACAGCCAAACAACTCTGTAGTCAAACTTTAGCTGTTATAATAATCTAAGTTTGTACGACAACCATAGTTCTGAAAAATCCCATTTGTAGGGAAGGTGCCACGTCCCCTTTTCCCCAATCCCACATTTTACTGGAGGTGTTAGGACTTAACCTTATATAGCTCCTTACCAATTTTCATTATCCTACCATTACTACATGCAGAGTTATGCAGTATGATAAATTCCACTTATATGGGAGATGCCACGCTCCCTTCTCCCCCACTACACATTTTCTTGGGGGTGTTAGGGATTGACCTCATATAACTCCTTCCTGAATTTCAATGTTCTAACATGAATACCTTATGGATTGACCTCATATAACTCCTTCCTGAATTTCAATGTTCTAACATGAATACCTTCAGAGTTATGTAGTACCAAATATTAATTTAGCATGGGAGGTGCCACGCCCCTTTATATATCGAAATTATTTTTAGCCCATAACCATCCTTGGAAGGTTTCTAGTGGGTTGTGCAAATTTGGTTGTGAATCGACCGGATTCGTTTAGGACGCAACTCGATCTATACTTACATACATACACACATACATAATTTGAAATTTATATTGTAACGAAATTACTGCAAATCCTCTTATTTGCAACCTTCTGCTAAGTTCGAATTACTAAACTGTTGAATAAATAACTCCAATATTTAATAATGCAAAATGGCCCTTATTAAAGTTCTTTACAATAACACTACAACTGATTTTCAAAATAATACTGCTATTGCTCGACAGATAGCGTGTTTAATCGAAACTGATTTTTGCGCCTCTGCTGGTGTCGCCTTTTATACTGTTTGGTTTACTCGTTGACATTTCTAGGCGGTTCTGTTCTAGAATCTACTAGGGGGTTATCTGCTATAAGTTTCTCAGCTATAACTACAGATGCACAATTTTTATAGCTTCTCTCACAGCTCATTCGCGTGTGTTTGTGGGCAACACTTCCACAATTATATTGCATATCTCAGATAAGATATCTGCATGTGTTTGTGCGTTGCTTCTCCGCTGCGTATGCGTACCTATGTGTAGACATAATGATTAAATTATTGATGTGCATCAAGTCACTGCTTAGCATCGGCTTAGAGATGGCAGTACCCCTTAGTGTTGCTAATATTCTTTTTTTTTTTTATTTATTTTTATATATAGATAACATCTTAAAAGAAGTAATGCGTCCATCAAGTTTGGTGGAGATTGATAACCTTGCTACTAAGACAGAACTTTTAACCACAAGTGGGTAGAGCCACACTCCTTAATACAAATCATAAATTTATCTGATTTCATGTTCAAATACATCCTCATAAAAAATAATTTCAAAGTTTGTCCTTCAGTTTTTAACAAAATTTTGTATACTCAGTTGAGCAGAGCTCACAGAGTATATTAACTTTTATTGGATAACGGTTGGTTGTACAGGTATAAAGGAATCGAGATAGATATAGACTTCCATATATCAAAATCATCAGTATAGAAAAAAAATTTGATTGAGCCATGTTCGTCCGTCCGTCTGCCCGTTAACACGATAACTTGAGTAAATTTTGAGGTATCTTGATGAAATTTGGTATGTAGGTTCGTGGGCACTCATCTCAGATCGTTATTTAAAATGAACGATATCGGACTATAACCACGCCCACTTTTTCGATATCGAAAATTTCGAAAAACCGAAAAAGTGCGATAATTCATTACCAAAGACGGATAAAGTGATGAAACTTGGTAGGTGAGTTGAACATATGACGCAGAATAGAAAATTAGTAAAATTTTGGACAATGGGCGTGGCACCGCCCACTTTTAAAAGAAGGTAATTTAAAAGTTTTGCAAGCTGTAATTTGGCAGTCGTTGAAGATATTGCGTTGCAATTTGGCAGGAGTATTACTCCTATTACCTATATGTATGCTTAATAAAAATTAGCAAAATCGGAGAACGACCACGCCCAATTAAAAAAAATTTTTTTTTTAAGTCAAATTTTAACAAAAAATTTAATATCTTTACAGTATATAAGTAAATTATGTCAAAATTTCACTCCAGTAATGATATGGTGCAATAAAATACTAAAATAAAAGAATATTTCGAAATGGGCGTGGCTCCGCCCTTTTTCGTTTAATTTGTCTAGGATACTTTTAATGCCATAAGTCGAACAAAAATTTACCAATCTTTGTGAAATTTGGTAGGGGCTTAGATTCTAGGACGATAACTGTTTTCTGTGAAAAAGGGCGAAATCGGTTGAAGCCACGCCCAGTTTTTATACACAGTCGACCGTCTGTCCTTCCATTCGGCCGTTAACACGATAACTTGAGCAAAGATCGATATATCTTTACTAAACTCAGGTCACGTAATTATCTGAACTCACTTTGTATTGGTATAGAAAATAGCCGAAATCCAACTATGACCACGCCCACTTTTTCGATATCGAATGTTACGAAAAATGAAAAAAAATGCCATAATTCTATACCAAATACGAAAAAAGGGATGAAACATAGTAATTGGATTAGTTTATGAAAAAAACTTTGCAAAATGGGTGTGACATCTACCATATTATGTAGAAGAAAATAAAAAGCTCTGCAGGGCGAAATGCAAAGCCCTTGGAATGATGACAGGAATACTTTTCGTGGTATTACATTATATATAAATTAGCTGTACTCGACAGATGATGTTCTGGGTCACCGTGGTCCACAGTTTGGTCAATATCTCTAAAACGCCTTCACATATACAACTACCACCACTCCCTTTTAAAATACTATTAACACCTTTCATTTGATTTCATTTGATACCCATATCGTACAAAAAAATTCTAGAGTCACCCCTGGTCCACTTTTATGGCGATATCTCAAAAAGGCGTCCACCTATAGAACTAAGGCCCACCCCTTTTAAAATACTAATTGACACCTTTCATTTGATACCCATATCTTACAAACAAATTCTAGAGTCGCCCCTGGTCCACCTTTATGGCGATATCTCGAAAAGGCGTCCACCTATAGAACTAAGGCCCACGCCCTTTTAAAATACTCATTAACACCTTTCATTTGATACCCATATCTTACAAACAAATTCTGGAGTCACCCCTGGTCCACTTTTATGGCGATATTGTGAAAAGGCGTCCACCTATAGAACTAAGGCCCACATCCTTTTAAAATACTCATTAACACCTTTCATTTGATACCCATATTGTACAAACACATTCTAGAGTCACCCCTGGTCCACCTGTATCGCAATATCCCTAAATGCGTCCACTCATAGAACTATGGCCTACTCCCTCTTAAGATACTCTTTAATACCTTCCATTTGATACACGTGTCAACAAACACATTCCAGGGTTACCCTAGGTTCATTTTCCTACATGGTGATTTTCCCTTATTTTGTCTCCATAGCTCTCAGCTGAGTATGTAATGTTCGGTTACACCCGAACTTAGCCTTCCTTACTTGTTTTTTTTGTGTATTTTTCTACAATTTTTCAACTTTGACGAATTATTGTGAAGCACCCTGTTACTCTGGCGCCCTGAATTTTAAATTGTTTAAATCTTAGTTCATTTTTAGTATGTATTCAAATAAATCTTTGTGAACCTACCAATTTCGTACTGATCTACGTTTTATTTTATAAATTTTTCCGAAATGCATTGAAATCCGATATGCGGGCGTCTGAAGCGTAGAAAAGTGTAAACATGTTTGAAGACTACAGAGCGGATAAAAATGCGAATTTACATCGATAAATACTTACATATGTAACCTTCCAGAAAAATTTCATATTTGCATATTTTAGTAAGTAAAAAATGTTGTAAGCGATTGCCATGGATATGGCTACGCCAGCGGATCGACCGCTAAATGAATGAAGCTTCATGGTGGTATATTGCGCCATCAACCATCGGCATTTGTCAACATCGACGACTCCATAACACATTAGGGTGTGAAATATTTTGAAATAATATGCTACACAGCAAGACTCCCCTAGACACGTTTCTCAGGTCATAAAAGCCTGCTCAACCAAAAAAAAAAAAAAATAAATATTCCAGAAGGGTTGAGCACTTGGAAGATAAAAAAGAGGTTTGAGTCCATTTAGGGCCTTTACGGTACGTTTTTCTATTAACCGATTCTTTACTACGATACGGGCGGCCACCGTGGTGTGATGGTAGCGTGCTCCGCCTATCACACCGTATGCCCTGGGTTCAACTCCCGGGCAAAGCAACATCAAAATTTTAGAAATAAGATTTTTCAATTAGAAGAAAATTTTTCTAAGCGGGGTCACCCCTCGGCAGTGTCTGGCAAGCGCTCCGATTGTATTTCTGCCATGAAAAGCTCTCAGTGAAAACTCATCTGCCTTGCAGATGCCGTTCGGAGGCGGCATAAAACATGTAGGTCCCGTCCGGCCAATTTGTAGGGAAAAATCAAGAGGAGCACGACGCAAATTGGAAGAGAAGCTCGGCCTTAGATCTCTTCGGAGGTTATCGCGCCTTACATTTATTTATATTTACTACGATTCCGTGGACTAATGACTGTTCGTATGCTGAATCTTGCTTTGTAGCTCAACAATCTTGCGACTGAAAGAAGACAAGTTCGAAATGATCAGCGAGCGAGTCTTCCTCCAATTGACCCTCTGAAAGCAGCGGGAGCTTGCCTTTTCCTATCTAAGCAAGTACATTGGCTTGCTTCCGGTCACAGACAGACTTATATTCGGTTAGGTTGAACTGGTCGATCCGTGAGAACCTCATATAGGTTGAGTGAGTCTATTGTATTACCAAAAGTTTGCTACATCTGCTATTTCTGACAAGGCAAATTTAAGATCATTCAATGCCAGAAGGCAGTGCTCAGCCATAATACCCACCATGGGCAAACAGTTCTCTGTTTTCAATGATAGCTCTGTTAGTCTTAGGTTGCAAGGCCTGCACATGATCGTCAACTCTTTGCGGTTGGTTCCAAGCCTTTCATGACTGGTCGATCTCGGCTTCCCTTAACCTTGCGTGGGCTAATGAATGTTCGTATGCTGAAACTTGCTTTGTAGCTCAACAACAATTTTGCACAACCTAATGTACGCATGGATGTTTGTGTACAAGTTTTTAAGTCACACACACATAGATTGAAAAAAAGGGAGGGTCCCAACAATCAACCTAGAAACAACCGCAACTATTTGTACAAAAACAATGGATCCTCCAATGCTATTATTATGATCATCATTATGACGCTTCAACTGAAAAGCCAAATGAATATTAATACAACGTAGTTGGAAGCTCTGAAGCATATCTTTACCTGCATAACAAAGTAACGGAATTGAAAACTAAAAGGCAGGAAAATATGAAAAGCAATGGAAAATATAATAGAAAAATGTATGCTTGTATAAAGTTTTCCCTCCGTCATAGACTTGTATGAAGGCGAAATATTTTCACATACCAGCTACTGAATATATAAATAAGTTCAGGGCCGTATTACTAAAGTTGAAACCAGAGGTGTGGATCGAATGAATACACAATGTAGATAAAATAAGTAAAGTGCTGGTAATGAAATCATCTAATAAATACATCGCAATGGCAACAATAGGTATAAAACAAAACACTAGAAACTACGAATGGTTTGATGATGAAAGCAGGGAAGCAAAGCCAGGCGAAAAAAAAATGATGCCGTGTAAAGCTTAATAACCACATCAAAAGAAAAGGGAAAACCCCATATAAAAGCGCTTAAGGAATGCTCAAGGAAAATTTTCAAGTAGTACCCACCTTTTGAGAAAACTCATACGCTCTTTGCTACCTTTTTCTAAAGATTTTTTAGCAAACATGTGCAGGGGAGCCTTGCCCCCAAATTTCAACTATCGCAAAAGCTAAAACTGTATCGTCAAAAATTTCTAAAACTGTATCAAGTGCGCAGAAAAGCATGCAACACTAAGTACCATAGTACACAAGGAATAACAGCCTAACTGCCATATTTTTACATAGGACTTAGGCGGTTATTCCCTATGACCACATGATAATAATTGTTGCATGCTTTTCTGCGCACCTGAAACTGTCTTAGAGATATTTGGAGATGAAGTTTTAGCGTTAACGATGGTTGGAATTTGGGGGCGGATGACGCGAAAATGTACTACTCTGAAAATAACAGGGATGCACCTTAACGTTAAGCTAATCGTTTATCAAAAAATTTCCACCGTTTCCGTTGAAACACTTCGAAATATTATCGATAAAGAAATTATCAAGATAAATTGTATCTCGTTTTTAACCGAAACGAAAAGCTTTCGTTAACGTTAAAAAAGTTAACGAAAACGTGATACTTTATGTTTGAATTGTGCTGGCAATGCTATAGCCATGGTGAAGCCGTAAGGTGGCAACAACGAGCGCACATACACACACAAACTCTATGTAATTTGTTTGTGTAATTCGTTGGTGGTAATGTCAAAAATACTCTGAGAAATGTTCGTACTGTCAAAATTCATGAGAAAAGTTGCAATCAGCTTGGTTAATACTTTCACCTTTAATGACTCCGCCATCAATCAGCTTTGCCGGCATAGTTTGAAATTAATAATCAACATAAACGATTTGATTTCGTTTTGATATGGCAGAAAACGAAACGAAATCATTTCGTTAATTTGACGATCTTAACGTTAATAAACGAAACGAAATGACTTCGTTTCGTTTATTAACGTTGATTATCGTAACGAAATGATATCGTTTCGTTGGTTAAGCATGCCTGGAAAATAATGAGCGGAGTTTATACCCAAGCTAAGCAAATGTAATACTGTTTTCACACAGACGGCTTATTGAATAATAAAGGCAGTTTTCTACATTAAGACGTTTATTGAGCTCAATCTTCCCTACAAAATTCGAATCTATAATTATTTCATTAGTAGCTAATCGAATGCCTAAAGCTGGAGTCATTGGTGCCGTATGTCGTATCGCCGTATCCGTATCCCTAACGTAATCAGTTGTTTATCGTTACGATGGTAAACCAAAACCCAATTGGTTGGCTACGATACGGTTACGACCTTAGCGGCACCAATAATCGATTGCATTGATTCTCATAAGGTTGGTCGAATCAGCTGTTAAAAGGTTACCGATACGGTTACCGATAAAGCACCAATGTCTCCAGCTTTATGAAGTCAAAAGCACAATGCAACTCTGTTGGCCGCGTTCCGCTTTTTAGTTTTTGTGTGCTCAGTGCTTAAAAATGTCATTTGTCAAAGTAAATGTCATTGTCTGCATGGCGGAACGATACAAGGTGGTCGCATCGAACAGCTGATTATAACCTTTTTTATTTGATTTGATACTTCAACTACCGGCGCGGTACGATTTTGACATTTGTATATCGAATTTACAAGTACATGGAATTTTTTTGTTTGTAGTTATGTCACCATGCTGCCACCTTGTATCGTTCCGCCATGATTGTCGGTCATATAGCATTGTCATTTTATTCGCTTGACATTTCATCCTTCATACTAATCGAGCAGTTACTTCTGTGCGAAAGCAAAAAGTTTACGATTTCATTAGAAGGTGAAATGAGATCATTAAGTTTCTGTGTGAAAACAGTATAAGGGTGCACAGAAAAAGAAAAGGAGTGGCAGAGAATCAGAGCGATTTCATGAATCAAAGGTCGGTGAAAACTCTGTAATCTGCCAAATGTTTGAAAAGTTTTATGAATATAAAATTAACCTACATGCCCTCTTTATTGATTTTCTAAAAGCACCAAAAAAGCTAGCTTCGCTAGGAAGCATCACCCTAGAAGAAATCCATTCGAAAGCGCTTACACAAGGCTAAGCGTCTGATCTATCAATGAAACAAAAAACCTAGTAATACTAAACACATTGAGAACAGCACCGAACCACATTATCGGTGATTATAAATTTGAAAGCGTAGATCAACACAAATACCTGGGACTAGATACTGGCAGAATAGATGATACAACGATCGGTATCTATGACCGTACGCAAACCGCAAACAGAGCACATTTTGTCTATACATATAAAATTCTTGAAAAGGCAGCCCTTGAGTAGAAAAACCAAAATTAAGCATTGATTCGCCTATTAGCAACGTATCGCTGCGAAACGTGGACATTGAGACAGACACCACTAATCAATTGAACATTCTAGAGAGAAAAATGTTGAGAAGATATGTATATTAGTGAGCTAGACGGATACCTACGAAACAAAATATTATTGAGGTTCGTAAAATCGCAGCGTATTCCATGGCAGGGACATGTTTGCGGGGTGATGGATAAAAGAGCGCCACGCAAATTATTAGACGCGCGCATGCTAGGCGAAAGGCAAGGAGGGCGTCCGCGAAAGTGATGCTTAGACGATTTGGGGGAAGATCTTAGAAGCATGAAAGCGATCAACTTTCGCAGTATGTCTATGGATCAGGATACGTTGAATACTATTGTAGAGGAAACCAAGGCTCACAGGGAGCTTTAGTGCAATGAATTATGATAAAGGTGGTCGTTAGCGGTAATTGGATATTGACAAAATATCTGTACCCTGTTTGAGTGTTTAGTTGGTTAAAATTCCCTTTGGTTAATAATGTTTTGAATGTGTCTCACATGGCCTGGGTTATTATTAGACAACCTTTTGTCATACTCGCCGAGCTCAATGCACCAATGAACAAGACCATTGATGACGATATTTACTCCTTCCCAAAATGTGTTAGATAGTACATTATTCGCAATATAAAGCATGCCTATGTATTCCAAGGTCATTGGTACGTCAACGAGTTATGAATTGGCAGGAGATGCACGGTCCCAGGAACTATGCTCATTGCCGATAGAGATAAAAGATAGGATGTATGAGTAATATGCTCAAATAAAAAAAAATAATGACTATAAAAATGACACTAAAATTGTAATCCATCTATATCTATATACATATATCTATCTATATATGAGCCGTTTATTTTGAAAGTGGCATAAGTCATTTCCAACTCGTGGTCTTAAATGCATTGTTATTTTTGAACGAGTGCATATATAGATGGTTCAACAATTATAAAATAATAATAAGAATTGCATCTTTTGGATATTGGACTCTAACAAACTGGAGGCGAGGAGAGATACAAACAAATTATCACTGAACCTAAACGACATGAAATGACTTATGCCACATTCAAAATAAACGGCTCATATCTATCTATAAATCGTATACAGCTCATCACTTTACACAAAATGCTCGGATTTTAAAACGGTTTTTTGCATTTGAAAGCTTAACTGCGTGAGATGGATATTTTAAATATAATTTGAAGGTATATGTTAAAGGGGCGTGGCAAATTGCACAAATGTTGTAAAAAATCATAATTTTTTTGTTTACACAGCTGTAAATTCAAAACGAATGAATCGATTGGAATATTTCTCCTGTGATTTCTTTGATTCCTTTCTAATATGAACCAAATTGTTTAAACAAAAGTAACGTTTTTACCAAAAAATGCAGTGCGTGTGTTTGTTCGCTGTGAACTGTGCGAAGAAACTTGCATTGAGTGGAACATTATGCATCACATACATACGTACATACATAGCATTCGCTGGTGTTATTTGACTTCGGGAGTACATTTATAGCTATGTATGGATGTATATGTGTATTTTCATTTCATATTAGCTTGAATGTATGTAAATATTTATGCGTGTTGCCAAGTTCATGCCACATTATGGTTAAGACTTCATACATCTTTTGAAATATATTCTTTCATTACAAATTTTAAAAATTTTGTTAAAATTTTTAAACAAAAGCTCTGTTTTTCGGTATGTTTGTATTGATATGCTAATGTTTGTGAGATTTAATCTATCTCTATACATAGTATAAAGAAGGATGAAAATTTGTGTGCAGCTTGGGGACTCCGAAACCACTCCCCCATTTTATTAAAATTTGCAGGGTCGCTTCATGGCAAACCGAAGAGTGTTCCTGTGAAGTTGCTTTCCGGAAAGTGGACCAGTGAAATTTGGTATATGTGACCCGGCCTATGAAAAGGTGGCTTATGATTAAAAAAAAGGACTATGACTAAGAAACTGAAGAAATGCATTGTTTATGTTATTGTTGTTGTAGCGATAAGGGTGCTCCCCGAAGGCTTTGGGGAGTGTTATCGATGTGACGGTCCCTTGCCGGATACAGATCAGGTACGATCCGGTACCACAGCACCACCAAAGTGCTAGCCCGACCATCTCGGGAACGATTTATGTGGCCACATTTAACCTTCAGGCCATTACCTCCCTCCCCACCCCAAGTTCCAAGAGGAGCTTGGGGTCGCCAGAGCCTCGTCTGCTAGTGAAACAGGATTTGCCGCGGATAGGTGAGGTTGACAATTGGGTTTGGAGAAGCTAACCCGCTGGGGGATGCATTGTTTATCTTTAACAGCTGTTTCTCGCAATTTCTTGTTTTGAGTCATAAGCCACCGGGTCACATACATATATGTAGCCCTTTTTCTAGATTAGTATTTATGACACTGTTTTCCGGGAAATGGAGCAGGGACCGACTGCGACTGGGGGAGATACTGGAGATTTCACTCGGACTGGGACTAGGACTGGGACTGGGAATTTTTGGCTGGGACTGAAACTGGAACTGGGAATAAGGGATTGAGAAGAATAAGAACTAGAGATAAGATAAAATAGAGACGGAGAAAGAGCGGTAAATAAGTGACGGAAAAGACGTAGCGGCAGAAAGATACGCATCGAAAGAGAGAGGCAGATGGAGGAATGGATAAAAGAACAGGAAAAAGGGGGATGGAGAGTAATAAACTCTTCTTAAAACGTCTGCAGATAGACCAAAGTTAGGGCAGAACAACGTCTGCCGGATCTGATAGATTAAATACACATATAAAGACGCCATTTTTGTGACCCCATATTTAGGTGATGCTTTTAACAATATTGAATATAGTTCTTTCAGTGATGCGGAAGCCTTAAGTAATTGCCCATGCCGCGGTATGTATAGTCCGACTCTGCATAGGCTCGAAATATATATAAGCTTAGGGTATATTGGAATGAATGAATTAAACCAAATTGTACATGAGTAGAGGAAGAATACAAAACGGGGATATGTAAAAAGCATAAACACATTTTTTCGCATTAAAAACAAAAACACTTTTTTGTGGGTGCATAAATCAGAAAAACTCAATCATTCTAAAGTAATTTTTCACATGCAATTATATTTGTTGGGGTTGGTCTGTCACCCTGTTTATTTTACCTGTTTGTCTGTGGTTGAACTGAATAATTTAACTGATTTAGTTTAAGGGATTGTGTGTGGGAAGTAATATATGAAAGCAATTATTGTGACCTCCGAACAGAAACTGCAATTTTATAAAAATTAAAAACTACTTTATAACATTTTTTGGTTAACTAACTTGTGCTGATTCGCTGCTGAACTCAACATATGCGGATGAATAAGGACGAGCACTTATTTGCAAAGGGGTTTGGACTATGGGATGCATATGGAAGAGTTTAGAATACAATACCTGATGTTACTGCAGCAATCTTCCGGCACTGCCATTATACAATGAAATTCTTTGAAACTCCGCATTCAAAATTCCTACAAAGGTGAGGTTGAGTTAAAGTGGCCATTCCGTGAGGGTCTCACATAGACTGAATGATTCCATAGTGCTACCAGAAGTTTGTTTAACCCTATCAAAGACGAGAACCTATGTTATAAAATAACTCCGTCCTCTTGGCAAATATTAGAAGCTTTCTAGCACTTAAGCCACTTGCTGCTTCTAGATCCGACCGAAGTATCACTCCTAATAGTTGGAGTGTTAGCCTGACATGCACAGAACGGAAAATTCCGGCATATTTGAAGGATATTAAACCTGAGGGCTGTCGCAGTAGAATTTACACCAGGATACGCACGCCTCCCGTTGCATAATAATTCACCTACATGAGCAAAACAATCAGTTCATGCGAAGAGGACAAAGTGCCTCTCTCTGTATACAACAAGTATAGTGCAACAAGATGCAAAGAGACACATACAGACACATTCTGTGGGAATGCATGAATCATTTACTTTGGAAGCAGTAAAGCTTCAGGATCGGACCACTATAGCATATATCCCCCATACAACCGATTTTTCGAAAAAGATCGGTTTTTGTCATTTATTCCTCATATAAGGCGCACATTGTTGTCTGAAAATTGTTTCAAGTTGGGTCATATATATAATGTACATATGTATATCCCATACAACTGATTGTTCAGATAGGAGGTTTAAGGTAATTGTTTGCTAATTTTAATAGCTAGAAGCTTTAAATTTCACAAGATGCTTAAACTGATGTGGTACGTTATGGTCTGAAAAAATCGTCAATATCGGTCATATATATATTATATATTCCATACAACCGATTGTTCAGATAAAAGATTTAACGTAATTTCTTCAACATTTTAACAACTAGAAGCTTGAAATTTCATAGGTGTTTACATATAAAGCATAACATTTTTTCTAGAAATAATATATGTATATTAGGGTGGGTCGATTTGTATGGATGAAAGTTAACCGATATCGTGCCATCGATTTTTCGATAGGATTTGGGCTCAGGAAAAAAATGTCCACTACACATACCCAAAAAAATAATTTTCGAGCCTGCGAAATTTTATTTTTTTGACTTTTTTTAAGGTTTTTTTCATGACTTACTAAAAAATTTTTCATATCGTAACGAAGTTACTGCAAATCCTCTTATTTGCAATCTTCTGCTAACTTCGAATCACTAAACTGTTGAATAAATAACTCCAGTATTGAATAATGGAAAAATGGCCTTTATTAAAGTACTTCACAATAACACTTATACTTTGCAACTAGCTTGCTTAATAACCAAAGTGACTGATAGCTTAAATGAAATTGATCTATTGCCCGACAGATAGCGTGCTTAACTGAAAACTGCTCATAGCGCCTCTACCGCTGATGCTTTTATACTCTGTGATTTCCTCGTGGCATCTTCTAGGTGCTTCCAGAATTTACTTAGTTAGTTATAAATTTCTCAGCTACAACTACAGATGTATAATTTGTATAGCTTCTCTCATACCCCATGCGCTTGTATGTGTGAGCGACACTACCCCAATCACAATTGCATACCTTTAGGACAGGCATCGGCATTTAGTTCAGGCATCGGCATTTTGGTAATGCAGATGTGTAAGTGAGAGCGCGATAGTCGCGCACAGCACTTGATGCATCGGTTTGGTTAGTTCATTCGCTTATTAGCAAGCAACAATACAAGATCGTTTGTTATTATATTTTTAATGCGCAAAATGGGAACCAAAAGGTTTATACAATTAAATACATTGTATTTGCGCAAAAGGGTTGGTCAACATTAAATATTTTTCGCTTGTGCGCATTGAAAAATTAACAAACGATCTTTGCTTGTTGCTTGCTAATAACATTCGTCAACATTGCGAGCGAAGCACACAATGAGTGTTGCTGCGCCAAATCATAGATGAATGGATTTGCAACTCTTTGTTTCGAGAGAGCGCTGTCAAAATGCACATTTTTTATAACATTGGTGATTGGTGCCACATCCAAGGAAAGTAAAATTGGGGATTTTTTGATAAATTTTGGGGATTTTGTAGTTCCTTATAGAATTCAACGGGTATCGTAATAATGAAATTTTGTATGCCTTAGTTTTGAATAATGTAAGTAGAAAAGTAAATAAATAGATAAATATAAGAAAAATATAAAGATTTATTAGAATTATAGTAACAAACCAAACAGAAAATTTAATATATCAAAAAAGATAATGCCAATATATTTAAAATGATGTTTTGAAAGCAAAAATCATTCAAATCAACACAAAAAAATTAAATAAAGCTTTACTTTGCACTTTCCACAGCACCCCGGAGGTATGCATATGGCGCGTTACAGAAGTTAGTTTTGGGTGCTCGGTTCCCCAGTAGGCCTATATCACCCATATACGTAAATTTGTACAAAAATCATAAAAAAGCGAACATAAAATTATACAAAATAATGCAAATAAAAATAAAATCAAGTTATAAAATAAAAACAATTCAATGAATTATAATAAATAAAATAAAATTTAAATAAACAACATAAAATATCACAGAATTCATTCACATGAAATAGCTTAAAAGTATAAGTTTTATTTACATATTTACAAAGATTTTTGCCAAATCTGACCCGAGTGCTTAAACAAAAACTGTAAACTACTGAAAGCTAAAAGGATAATAGTTGTCGGAAATTTTAAATCGAATCTTGGAAAAACAATTTTGATACTATTTGCCGAAAAAAAATCTACAAGTGCGAAACACACAATATTTTGTTTTTAAAATCTGGGTTGCTTAGATCTCTATTAAAAAATTTGAGATGGAAGAAAATTCTAATCCGAACAAATAAACCTAGAACTATGTCGCTTTTACAATTTACACAGCAGAGATAGGGTCGAACATGTTTCATTTTATCAAATAAAAGTTGGCCTACACCAATTCTGTGGCAAACCGAATCAAATTCCCTAAGAAACATACTTTCTAGCTCTTTAATGTAGTCCATGAATTCTTGCGGTGGCTTAACTAAATTACATCTATCGATTTGCCTTTGCTGAATGAAAAATAAATCATATGAAGCGTCATTTTCATCTAAAAACTGTAAGGGTTGGGAGCACGTATGCGTTTTGAAAATTTTCAAATAGAGATGCCGCAGAAGTAGGCAAGGGCATTTGATTTAAGGAACTCTACTTCCAAATCTTCTATATCAGAGTGCTCTTGAACTCTTAGACTGTGAAATGCATGCTCTGGTCGGGGAAGACCTTGAAACTCCTGCCATGACAAATCCTGAACTATATTGTCATTGCACACACTTTGCATTATATTATTGAGCTGTTCAGGAGAAAAAGTTTCATGTTGAGAAACGGGCTCACAGTAACCACGAATGACTACATTTGTGTATCGCAAACCCCAAGACTTTTTAAATAAATTGCAAAACATATAAGGTGTTATCCGAACACTTCTGCCACCTCCTCTTCTTATTTGCCCAAAATAATTTTCCAAGCTGTCTTGACAAAGACGTCTAGTCTGCAGATAAGTGAAACCTGATTGTGATAAAAATCGCCACAGTCGGAGCATGCTACTAATATTTATTATCCAACCCTTGATATACCTAAACTTATTGGTTATGTCCGTCCCATTTTCATCTAAAACTTTAATGGTTTTTAAGAGACCTACAGCTTCACGCAAAAATTCAATTTGTTCGGGGCTGGCCGAGAAAACTTTTTTCCAAGGCAAAATAGCATCACAATTTCTACTGTTGAAAATATCAAATAATTTATTTATAAATAAAAGATATTCCGCGGTGTTGAAATAGCTTGTAGAGGGGGAAGCCAAACTACCGGAGCTATACATGGAAAACATGCCAGAAGCAACTGTGTCGCTGAAAACCTGGCCAGCTAGCTTAACGCTCATCTTCTGAAAATTGTTGGGATTAATGTGTGCATCCGTCAGTTTTGGGGCACAACGAATAGGGTTCTGGGAGTCTTTACCTTAAAAGTGAACAATATCGGACCAATTTATAGGGCGAGACTTAAAACTTATCCGATTTTTGGAATTTTGTAGACAATTCCGCGTATTTTTTAATAAGTGGGGACAGTCGTTGAAGAAATGTATATCCTTGCCATTTACTTGAAAATAGGGACGTTCTTCAGATACACCTAAGGCATTAGCTAAATGTTTAAAATTTGATCCCTGATCACTAACAAAATGGCAAGGTATTAAACCGATATTTTGCAGTTGGGTAATGTCCTCAAAAATGTATTTCTTGACAACATCCCCGTCGCAAGAGTTATGAACAATAAAATAGGCTAAAGGATGAGACCAAGGCTCTCCGCCAATACCTTGGACCATAAGAGCAAATGCGCTATTACCTATTCGACTGGTGCGATTCTCATCGCCATAGTCCTCTAAACCTACAATTTTATCAAATTTGGGAAGATATTGCATGTGGCTCTTTAGTGCCATTTCATCGCACAAAATTGACACGAACTTTTGGTTCTGAGTAAAGCCACGGGCTCTTAATTCTAAACATTTAAGGGTACTATTACTACAGCCTGGATCCCGTGGCCATTCCGAAACGAACTCTTCTAAAGTTCTTTCTGTTGGAAACCTGAGGAGAGGCTTAAGGTGTCTATAAGCTAATGGGGAAATAAAGAATACACCTAAAGCCAATGTTTTGAAATAACTGTCGTATCTACGACCTTTTGGGTTGCGACTGTCATTTTTAAAGGAATTTTGTACCACTGAACTTATAGCCGGAGGAAGATTGCTACACAAGTTACGGACGGAATCGAAACCCTCCTCCAAATCCGATAACTCTTTTTTCAAATTGTTTACTTTGGTGGCCATCTCTGCTAATTGGTACTTTAAATATATGATATTCCTATCCTTTTCTTCAAGGGCGGTCTTCAATTTTAAATTCTGTTCCTCGAGTCTCTTTTCTCTGTCTGCTCCAGAGGTTAAGCTTAAATTTGTTTGACTTCCCCTCTGTACAACCATTGGCTCTATTGCTAAATAATCATTATCAAGTTGTATTTCGGTTTCCAATAAATCTATTTCCTCCTGGCTTTCTTCTGCCACGGCAGCAAGTAAATATAAGTTGCTTGCTTCATTAAATAATTGTGAACTATCGAAAATTGGATCAAACTCCTCAGTTCCTAACTCCACGATAGAATTAGGATCTATATTTTCAGACAAAGCACTGGGATCAGGCACATTTGTTGGCAGATTTTGGTCCGGAACAGCTTCTGGAAATAGTTTTCGGTCCATTTTCATTTTTTTGGAGAAGTGCCGATTACATGCAAAGAGATTCTTTGTTTTGGTATGTCCCACACCCAAGCGATTCATCCAAAGCATACATCTACAGGGATTATTAAAGCGAAAAACGAAACCGTAAAAAATTTCCTGTACTAAATATAAGGGCAATAATCTCTCTTTTGTTTTTTTAATCTCACTCTATGGTTTTTAGAGAGAGAATACCCTAATAATATTGTTAGCAAACCTAACGGCACTATTATTTTTTTTTTTAATAAATTTTATTGTCGCACTGTTAAAAGGAATTACTTATTTTTATTATGCCGAATCTTATTTTTCGATTTGCTACTGCACTGACTTAAAACCAATGGCATGAAATAGACATGCAGTAACACTGAATACTACTTATTTAACCTTATCTTCATGCAAAATACAATATGAAACCTCTCAAGTACTGGGTTTCAAAACACCAAATTTAGATTCATCTTTTTGAAATTTCTAATATTTCCTACACTCAATTGAGAAAAAGATGAGGACTAAAAATACAAAATTTCTACTTAGTAGGTACGAGATATTTCATAAAAATACTTAGGAACCGAATATCTTCATATAATATACATTAATTGCAATTTTAGTATATTCAATTGACTAATATACTCGACGCAAAGAAATAAACGCACATATTATTTAAAATACTAATTTGAAATTAGTTTCTATACAAGATGCAATAAAAATGTACTCGGTACTCTGGCTACTTTAGATCTAGCAACACCATGCATGCAATAAAGTAATATTAAATGTTATTATTATTAAAACTGCTTTAACTGATTATTTTTGCCGGAAATTCACAACTTCTGCTTTTAAAATTTATTTTTACTTCAACTTACCTCTCTTGATCCTTCTCCCAATTGGGAAACTTAAAGAAATGCTGCCCCTCCCCACATCCTATGACGCATTTTCGTTTGTTCGGCATTTTCCTATTTACCACAGAAACACAACACTTTCATGTAATATCAGTACACTACACTTTATTTAACGCAAAATTACTATAATTACCTGATATAATTCGGTATTTAATTAATTATATTGCAAAAACTTCGAAGGATCATCAATTAAATCAATATCACAAAATCCAAAATTTTTGACAATTATTTTGGCGCGTTTTTTGCTCTGGTTCCCGCTTTTTTGCATTTCAGCTGCTCAGAGGGATTTATCTGTGATTGTTGCCAGCAACAACTAGAAGATAAATCCCTCGTGAGAGCGAAAATATGAGAGCGTAAACAAAAGATTCGTATCAATCTAATCTATGGCCAAATGCTCAGTGACTACCATAGTGTACAAGTACAAGTGTGTTGACTTCTTTCTGACAGGCACTCGCTTAAGTGGACATAACGGGAAAATCTGGGTTGCCATTGTTGTTTCGGTTGAAAAAGGTCAATTAGGGTTCTGTGCAGAGACGTAAAAGATTGAAGCAGGGTTTATGTAGTCACAAAAGTGTTGCTCCAGTTCCACAGCATTTTAGTTTTATATCATGGCGAAAAGTGTTCAGTTCAGAGTTATTGATTTTCATTAAAAGTTTAATTTGTTACGGAGGGTTACTCCTTTAATTGTAAAAAGCAGAGAAAACGTAGAGTTTTTCAAATTATTGTGAAAAACTTTTTAAATTGAATTTTTGTACCCAAGTTCACTATGAAAACTTAAAAATGTACACTTATTGAAAACTCATTTGTACACACAATTTACACTTTGAATTTAATTGTGTTTTATGCACAAAATTTTGAAACTAAAAACAAAATTTTCATTTGTCAGAAAAAATAAAGAAAAAACTGCCTAATGTCAAAAAACCCTATCGAAATACAAACTGGCTTGTTTGTTTTTAATGAACTACGTTGAATTTTCTTGTATTTCGTTAGTTTTTTCAAATATAGTTCACATACTTTCACCAGTATTGAAACCTTATTGGCTCCCTCGACAAAAAATATAAGAGAAAATACATAGAAAATAAAGTAGCGTCATATAGGAGTTTGATTTGTTTGCAATTACAGCACCATTATATTTGCAGGAGGCTTTCACTAGTGTTGGGAACTATCGAATGAATTCAACTATCGATAGTTAGTTACTGAATGATTTTAACTATCGAACGAATTTTTTCATTCATTCATTCATTCATTTAATTTGTTCTTTAGCTTGCCAGAAGCCAAAAGAACAATTTCTGGATTGTTTTAGTTACCCCTCGGGGTAGCTAAAGAACAAACCTATATAAGACAAAAAACGTCGTGTTCCAATGAAACGAGATCCAGATTCGGCTAGAGATTTAACATGCAAATGCGACAACAATGTGAACCATATGGATCAATTTGTTGTTGCATTTGTATGTTAAATTTCTATCCGTATCTGGATCACGCTACATTGGAACGTAACAAAAACGTTAAATATGACTAAAATGGTGTAAATTGTGCTTCAAGTAAATAATTAAAATATTCAATTTAAATGCCTTTGTTACATGTTATGCAAAGCGCATGAATGATATGCAAATGACCTTGGTTCGCAACCCACAGAGTTTTTTGGTCTCCCCAAACCTGTGGGGAGATTTTATGCCTCTACAACAACAACAACAACAACAGGAAATAAGGTTACTTAAAATGGATTTTTATCTGTATTATTCAAATCTGTTTCAGAGGCATTATTGATTGCCTTAACTTATACATAAGCTACTGTTTTTTTTTTTTTTTTTGCAAAATTCAGGTCACGTTTAATTAATATAAAAATTGCACATTAAATTTCACTTATAAAAGAAACATAAAACAAATATTTCAAACACTTAAATACTAAAAGTCGCTATGGTTGTTCTAGCCAAAATCGGATAGTGCATGAGGGTCTATATTAAATTTTCGCCGCAGAGATGGCAACTGATTGTGTTATTAAACCCCTAAAAAAATTGATTGTAAAGTAAATAATACAAGTATGTACATTGAGTTGACATGAAAAATACCTTCAATGTTTAAATTGCTGTTCAAAAATATTATCATATCTAGTTTATCTCCTTTAAGTCGGTTTCTCCTGTCGTTAATTATTTGCCCTGCTTTCGAGAAAACTCGTTCTGACGGAACCGATGTTGCGGGTATACATAAATATTTTTTCGAAAGCATATATAGTTCCGGAAATGTTGGCTGGCTACGATTCCAATAGTCTAGGGGATTATTTGAGCGGTCAACAAAATTTTGCCTTAGATATTGCTCCAACTGAATATTTGCATTGACATTGGGCGCGTTTTGACAAATTGTTTTTGCTTCAGCAACTTTTTCATCGAGAAGGTCCCAGAGAGATACTTCGCTTTTATCGACCCATACTTCTCTTGGGGTGTTGGTAGAAACACTTGTGTTTTGTTGCCGTTTTAGGGAAGTTACTTCTTCCACTAGCCATTTTGTTGTATTATTTGCATTAATTTCGTTACCGAACGCAATTTTTTTAAACCAAGGATCTAGGAATGTTGATTTAGCGAACATTTTGTCAGACTCCAACTGCCCTAATCCTCTCCAAACTACCTCTAACAATCTGCTCTTCAAACTTTCTCCCTCTACAGTTTTCATTTTGCGATTTCGTACTGCGTATTGAAGACCTCTGATTAGGGGCACTACCAGTGACATCGTGGGATAATTTTCTCCTGACAATTCGGTTGTCATGGCCTCTACGTGCTTGAAAAGATTAGTGTAGTCCAACAATATTTCCCATTCTGATGAATTGAGGAAATCAGGAGCATTTGGTAAAGAAGTTATTATGGCAGAGAGTGGTTCTTTTACCAAGCATATGCGCTCCATCATTATAAGGGTGGAATTCCACCGGGTAGGGACATCTTGTTTTAACCTCAGTTCAGTAACGCCCATTTGCTTTTGCATATTTTTTAATTTTTCCGTCGCTTGAGAACTATGGTTAAAGTAAGTGACTATGGCACGACACTTGTTTATGAGCACAGTAACTTGTGGAACAACTTTGATGGCATCAATTACACATAAATTTAATGTATGCGCTACACATGGGTGGAGGTGCTTCTGTAGCATTTCAATTATATCCTTTTTAATATTAGCCCCGTTATCACATACTACAGTAACTATTTTGTCAAAAACGGACGACTCATCAAATATTAACTTCAATTCTGTAGCTATATTTTGGGAGGTATGATTTCCTAAGATTTCCTTTGTTGATAAAACTGCAGAAATCATTTTGTTATCCCGAACGAAATGACTAGTAACTGACAAAAAAGATTTTTGACTATCAGAAGTCCACATATCAGTTGTAACTGAAATATGTGTTACAATGTTGAGCAAGTCATGCAGTTTCTTTCTTCCTTCATTGTATTTAAAAGGTAGCATTGTATTTGATAAAACTTTTCTGTTTGGCAAGGAATATAATGGCTGAAGCTTTTTTGTATATTCTACAAATCCTACATTGTCAACGATGGAAAGCGGCTGCAAGTCTTTTGTAATCATCTTTAAAAGAGATTCATCAATATTATTTTTTTCTTGCTCTGAGAGCTCAGAACGTGTGCTGGTAACAAATAATTTTGTTTGAACAGTCCTTCTCAAACATCCACTATTGGAAATGTCTTCGGTAGGTACCGTTAACGAACTGCGCGCTGCACTCCCTGCAGTAGTTGACGAAAGAGAAGTGGAACTACGTTCCTCTTCTGAAATTACTGGCGCTATTTCTCCTGAAGTTAGATTCCTATGTTCTGAGGAAGACGGATGCTTACGGCGTAGATGGTCATTTAAATTTGATGCGTTGCCAGAAAATTAAAAAATTTTTTTGCATATATGGCATTTAACTTCATTGCCATTTTTGGTAAAAAACTCCCAAACAAAAGATCTCTTCAATCCAGGCCGCATTATAAATATCTACATAAATTAAATCGTTAAAATCACTTCCTCAGTTAAAAATATTTAACAATTACCACGCTTAAAACGTTTGTCGATTAGGTTGACGTATGCTAAATTTATTTTAATATCTTTTTAACACTGATATATGCACAGCAAAAATTTAAATAGAACGAATGATTCGAAGAAATAGTAATGAGCGAATCATTCATACCAAAAACTAGTAGTTCGATAAAATAGTAATGAACGAATCATTCATACATAAAACTAGTAACTCGAAAAAATAGTAGTGAACGAATCATTCATGCCTAAAACTAGTAATTCGAAAAAATAGTAATGAACGAATCATTCATACCTAAAACTAGTAACTCGAAAAAATAGTAGTGAACGAATCATTCATACCTAAAACTAGTAATTCGAAAAAATAGTAATGAACGAATTTCAAATGACTATCGAATGAATGAAAATTATTGAACTATCGAATAACTCGATAGTTTTCATTCGATAGTTCCCAACACTAGCTTTCACAGCTACAAAAAATTAAGGCGGATTTAAACAGACGCTTTGGTTGCGTTGCATTCATTAATTCATCTGTCGGGCGAAGTATCGAAAAATTTACATAAATGCTTTGGTTGCGTGCCTACGCTAAACTATATTTCAAAAAACTAACGAAATACAAGAAAAATACAACCTTTCATTAAAAACAAACGAGCCAGTTTGTTTTTCGATAAGATTTTTTGACATTCGGCGGTTTTTTCTTTATTTTTTTCAGACAAATGAAAGTTTTTTTTTTAGTTTGAAAATTTGGTGCATAAAAACACAATTAGAATCAAGTTTCTTGTGAAAAAAGTGAACCATTAGAGAAAGAAATAATTTGCGCGTGTTATTTGCATTGTTTTATTGTTAAAAATGTTAATGTAAAAATAAAATGTAAAACATAAACAAAAACATGACAAACTCGCTAATTATGGGGGAATAGTGGCCTCGCTTTTTCATGATAGACATTTTTTTTCTGTTTTGAAGTTCCGATAAAGTTTCGTTAGTTTTTTTTAGCTTGAAATCCAAGCAAAAATAAAGTAGTGTCATATATGCTTTTGAAGTGACCAAAGCGTTTTATATAATTTTGCCCTTATGCATTTGTGTAAACAGCCTTAGAAGTGAAATTATTCCATGTTACACGTGTGGCGCTTTATATTTTGACTCTAATTTAAATAAATTTTGCTTTCCGTATATTTCCGCATTGTTGCAGGCTACAAATCTAGTATTCTTATTTCCGCGGAAATATATGCAACTATTACATCTGTAAATACTACAAAGTTTTATTTAACTATTAAATGCAACTCAGCTTGAAGTACTCTTACGTACCAAAAATGCAACTCTAGACCTGAGATTTGCATCAGGTGAGCGAGGCTGTTTGTAGTTTTGACGTTTATCGCTTAGTTGACACACTTGGTATAGGTACACTAGACTACTAAACTAAAGAGAATAACAATATGTGTGAATTGAGTGTGCACAATTGTGCTACCATAGATTAGATTGATACGAATCTTTTGCTTACGCTCTCATATTTTCGCTCTCACGAGGGATTTATCTTATAGTTGTTGCTGGCAACGATCACAGATAAATCCCTCGCGCCAGCTGAAGCGGGTGCCAGAACAAAAAATCTGCCAGCCAAAACGAAAAACGTGGCAAAAATTTTGGTAAACTTTAGTTTGACCTACAACTGTAGAATAGCGTTCAAAAATTATGGGAAAAAGGATAAAAATACTTGTTTTAGTGTAAGTATTATTAGTTCGAAGGCGGAGGGTAAATATTATTTCCCATTCAAAAGTTATCACTAAAAATAGGTTTTGTAAATATGAACTCCCGATGCAACCATTCCATTTTGATCACAGAACCTGGAACGCCAGACATGTAGGATAAGCCCTATCCATTAAATAATGTTAACTATTATATCATACGTCCGATTTTCTGAAATTTCAAAAGAATATATGGTTTTCACTGCGAGTTAAATGCGTTACAAAATTTGACTAATTAATTTAATGGAAATGTAAATTTTACTTAGATTTGTTTATATTTAACTCTAACTGGTCGTATTATTGTAAAATAACTTTAAGGAAATAAATATTTTACGACTATCATTTTATTAAATGATTGAAGCTATAATCGCCGAAATGTATGTCAAAAACCCCCATTTTCAGATCTATTCATTTTTGTTGGAGTGGCATCATTGATAAATGTTATAAAAAGTGTGCATTTTGACAGCGCTCTCTCGAAACAAAGAGTTGCAAATCCATTCATCTACATATGTGTGCTACTAAATGCCGATGCCTGCTTTAGGAGCATTTCAGATAAGATATCTGGATGTGCTTGTGCGTTGCTCTCAGCTGCGTGTACCTACATATGTGTAGACATAATAATTGATTCGTTTATGTAGATACATAATCACCCTTATCGCGAGTTTTATTTTCACCCGAAAATATTCACAGTTTTTGTTCACCCTATCGCAGAGGGTGGCGAAAAAATGTTTCGTGTTCGAAAAAGATTTCACCTTATCGGCAACTCTTTGTTCGGGCGAAATGAACACCCAAATTTGTTCACTTATATTTTACAGGCGAACGAGAGGAAAACAAAATATACATAAGTAATTTTTATACTCAGTTGAGCAGAGCTCACAGAGTATATTAAGTTTGATTGGATAACGGTTGGTTGTACATATATAAAGGAATCGAGATAGATATAGACTTCCATATATCAAAATAATCAGGATCGAAAAAAAATTTGATTGAGCCATGTCCGTCCGTCCGTTAACACGATAACTTGAGTAAATTTTGAGGTATCTTGATGAAATTTGGTACGTAGGTTCCTGAGCACTCATCTCAGATCGCTATTTAAAATGAACGATATCGGACTATAACCACGCCCACTTTTTCGATATCGAAAATTTCGAAAAACCGAAAAAGTGCGATAATTCATTACAAAAGACCGATAAAGCGACGAAACTTGGTAGATTAGTTGAACTTATGACGCAAAATAGAAAATTAGTAAAATTTTGGACAATGGGCGTGGCACCGCCCACTTTTAAAAGAAGGTAATTTAAAACTTTTGCAAGCTGTAATTTGGCAGTCGTTGAAGATATCATGATGAAATTTGGCAGGAACGTTACTCTTATTACTATATGTACGCTTAATAAAAACTAGCAAAATCGGAGAAGGACCACGCCCACTTTTTTTAAGTAAAATTTTAACAAAAAATTTAATATCTTTACAGTATGTAAGTAAATTATGTCAACATTCAACTCAAGTAATGATATGGTGCAACAAAATACAAAAATAAAAGAAAATTTCAAAATGGGCGTGGCTCCGCCCTTTTTCATTTAATTTGTCTAGGATACTTTTAACGCCATAAGTCGAACAAAAATTAACCAATCCTTTTGAAATTTGGTAGGGGCATAGATTTTATGGCGTTAACTGTTTTCTGTGAAAATGGGCGAAATCGGTTGATGTCACGCCCAGTTTTTATACACAGTCGTCCGTCTGTCCTTCCGCATGGCCGTTAACACGATAACTTGAGCAAAAATCGATATATCTTTACAAACTCAGTTCACGTACTTATCTGAACTCACTTTATTTTGGTATGAAAAATGAACGAAATCCGACTATGACCACGCCCAATTTTTCGATATCGAAAATTACGAAAAATGAAAAAAATGCCATAATTCTATACCAAATACGAAAAAAGGGATGAAATATGGTAAGGTAATTGGATTGTTTTATTGACGCGAAATATAACTTTAGAAAAACCTTTATAAAATGGTTGTGACACCTACCATATTAAGTAGAAGAAAATGAAAAAGTTCTGCAGGACGAAATAAAAAACCCTTAAAATCTTGGCAGGTATTACATATATAAATAAAGTAGCGGTATCCAACAGATGATGTTCTGGGTCACCCTGGTCCACATTTTGGTCGATATCTGGAAAACGCCTTCACATATACAACTACCACCACTCCCTTTTAAAACTCTCAATAATACCTTTAATTTGATACCCATATCGTACAAACTCATTCTAGAGTCACCCCTGGTCCACCTTTATGGCGATATTTCGAAAAGGCGAACACCTATAGAACGAAGGGTCACTCCCTTTTAAAAATAATCATTAACACCTTTCATTTGATACCCATATCGTACAAACAAAGTCTAGAGTCACCCCTGGTCCAGAAAGGCCCACTCCCTCTTAAAATATTCATTAGCTCCTTTCGTTTGATACCCATATTGCACAAACGAATTCTAGAGTCACCCCTGGCCCACCTTTATGGCGATATCTCGAATCGGCGTCCACCTATGGAACTAAGGATTACTCCCTTTAAAAATACTCATTAACACCTTTCATTTGATACCCATATCGTACAAACGCATTCTAGAGTCACACCTGGTCCATCTTTATGGCGATATCTCGAAAAGGCGTCCACCTATAGAACTAAGGCCCACTCCCTCTTAAAATACTCATTAACTCCTTTCGTTTGATACCCATATTGCACAAACGAATTCTAGAGTCACCCGTGGTCCACCTTTATGGCGATATCTCCAAACGGCGTCCACCTATAGAACTAAGGCCCACTCCCTTTTAAAATACTCATTAACACCTTTCGTTTGATGCCCATATTGTGCAAACAAATTCTAGGGTCACCCCTAGTCCACCTTTATGGCGATATCTCGAAACGGCGTTCACCTATGGAACTAAGGATTACTCCCTTTTAAAATGCTCATTAACACCTTTCATTTGATACCCATATCGTACAAACGCATTCTAGAGTCACCCCTGGTCCAACTTTACGGCGATATCTCGAAAAGGCGTCCATCTATAGAACTTAGGTCCACGCCCTTTTAAAATACTCATTAATACCTTTCATTTGATACCCATATCGTACAAACGCATTCTAGAGTCAACCCTGATCCACCTTTATGGCTATATCCCTAAATGGCGTCCACCTATAGAACTATGGCCCACTCCCTCATAAAATACTCTTTAATACCTTCCATTTGATACACGTGTCATACAAACACATTCCAGGGTTACACTAGGTTCATTTTCCTACATGGTGATTTTCCCTTATTTTGTCACCATAGCTCTCAACTGAGTATGTAATGTTCGGTTACACCCGAACTTAACCTTCCTTACTTGTTTGTTTTGAAATTTGGTACTCTTATAATTATATGTCCCGTCCGGCCAATTTGTAGAGAAAAATCAAGAGGAGCACGACGCAAATTGGAAGAGAAGCTCGGCCTTAGATCTCTTCGGAGGTTATCGCGCCTTACATTTATTTTTTTTTTTATAATTATATGTACTTTTATTATTAGAAATAAATCATTAAATAATGCACAACCGGAAGCTGAGCGGAAAAAAGTGAAATTCCTGTGTTGCTAAGTAGTTAAATTCTATTTTTTTTATGACAACGTATCAGTCGGCCAAGTTATCCATTGTGGACAAAGCAACGGTTCCAAAATGTTGAGCACCTCACTGAAACAAGATTGGCTAAGACCTATGGACTCATGGTCCTTTCCGTACGCCTTTTCCCTTTGCGAAAAAACGAAGACATGTACACAATTTTACAATTAGTGGAACTCCAAATTTTTGCTTCAATGGTGGCAAGGAGTGGTAAGAATAACTAGCAAATATTAGAATGCCGACTTGTTTAGCCTGTAATATTGGCGAAAACTAATTGAAAAAAATTAACTTGTTATTCAAAAGTGCTGAAAATAGTAATTTTTAGCTTACAGTGAATCATTTAGCTCCAAAGGGTTATAACTTACCCTTAATTGCCTCCGAACCGCTTTCACATTTGTGTATTTTCTCCTCACGCCCAATTAATACCAACCTAAGTGCAATACTAAACATTATTTTATACATTTTTATACCTTTCATGAAAATGAAATGGTATATTAATTTCGTCACGAAACCGAAAATTGTAAGTCCTTAAAGGAAAATAGATAGACCCACCATTAAGTATACCGAAATAATCAGGTTGAAGAGCTGAGTTGATTTAGCCATGTCCGTCTGTCCGTCTGTCTGTTTGTATGCAAACTAGTCCCTCAATTTTTGAGATATCTTGATAAAATTTGGTGAGCGGGTGTATTTGGGTGTCCGATTAGACATTTGTCGAAACCGACCGGATCGGACCACTATAACATACACTCAGAGAAAAACGCCGTTCTAAAATCCAGCACCACCGGACTCAACTCAAGCTTTTCATGTTCTTACTTTTTTGTTCTTGAAAAACGAACGACCTGTTCTTAAAACAACAACCTTTTTCTTGAACTGACACCATTTTCTTGAAAAACGAACGACCGGTCTTAAAATATGAACAAATGTTCTATTAATGAGAACGATGTTCTTAAATCAAGCCCAAGAAAAAAAAACGGTACAATTCGTGTGCACTACAATGTTAAATACACCATTTGGCAGCAGCTATAAAGCAGTTGTAGTGGCCCAGCGGCTATGATGTTGCGCTTGCGATCGTGTTGCGCGAGTTCGATCACCACCAAACTCTGAATTTTTTAAAACAATTTTTTTTTGTTCTATTTTTTAACTCTTATTTTTCGTTCAGTTCCATTCACATATCCACAGGTAATTCTCAAACTTGTTATGAAATGTTTTAAGTATATATGCAGATTACATCTTTAAATAAGAATAATTTCTCAATAAGAGAAATGTATGAAAAAATGCTTATTATGCATTTTTTCTTAAACTTTTGAATTTTAATAACAATTTTTTTGTTGTAAATATTCTTTATTTATGACAAAAATATTATTATTAATAAAAATTAAATAAATATATTTAAAAAAATACTTTCCCTCCCACCAAAGATCAAGTACGAACCGTTCTTAAATTGAGACCGAAAATTGTTAAATCGGCCCCAAATCGTTCTCGAAGCGTGAGAACGAAAAATTCTAAATCAAGCCCAAGTAGTGCTTGAAATGAGCACAGAAGGCTCACACATCAATACCAAACTGTTCACAAAATACGAACGGTGAGCTTGGAAAAACTGTTCTTAAAACAAGCCCATCGGTCACGAGTTAAGAAAAAACGTACTTAACAGACTTTTGTCAACGAATGTTCTTAATTTTGAACTTGTTTCGTTCGTTTTAGAACGATTTTTTCTCTGAGTGTATATCCTCCATACAACCGATTTTTCAGAAAAAGAGGATTTTTGTAATATCTTACCCAATTTAACAGATTGAAGCTTCAAACTTCACCATATACTTTCGTATATTGCACGTATTGTTGCCTGAAAAAATTGATGAGATCGGTCATATATATAGTATATATCCCCCACAACCGATTGTTCAGATAAGGAACTTTTCGTAATTACTGCCCTATTTTAAGAGCTAGAGGCTTCAAATTTCAACGAATGCTTACGTATATAGCATATATTGTTGTCTGAAAAAATCATAGAGATCGGTTGTATATATAGTATATATCTCATACAACCGATTGTTCAGATAAGAAACTTTTCGCAATTTCTACACCATTTTAACAGCTATAAGCTTCAAATTTCACCGATTGCTTACGTATATAGCATATATTGTTGTCTAAAAAAATCATAGAGATCGGTTGTATATATAGTATATATCTCATACAACCGATTGTTCAGATAAGAAACTTTTCGCAATTTCTACCCCATTTTAACAGCTATAAGCTTCAAATTTCACCGATTGCTTACGTATATAGCATATATTGTTGTCTGAAAAAATCATAGAGATCGTTTGTATATATATATAGTATATATCTCATACAACCGATTGTTCAGATAAGAAACTTTTCGCAATTTCTACCCCATTTTAACAGCTATTAGCTTCAAATTTCACCGATTGCTTACGTATATAGAATGTATTGTTGTGTCAAAAAATCATAGAGATCGGTGATATATATAATATATATATGATGGTATATATAGTATATATATATAGTATATATATATTTTTTTTGCGATTTCGGCCTCATTTTAACAGCTATAAACTTCAAATTTCACAAAATGCTTACGTATATAGTACATATTGTTGTCTGAAAAAATCATAGAGATCGGTGGTATATATATTATATACTTCATATAAACTGTCATTTTTGCCCCTTTTTTACGGCTAGAAGCTTCAAAATTTATCAAATTTCATCAAATAGTTACGTTTACGTCATATATTTTTGAAAGACGTGATTCGTAGTCATAGTTTTTACATGCAGAACACAAAAAACCGAAGCTTTGCAACCTCACACGGATTACCTACCTATTTTTATACTCAGTTGAGCAGAGCTCACAGAGTATATTAACTTTGATTGCATAACGGTTGGTTGTACAGGTATAAAGGAATCGAGATAGATATAGACTTCCATATATCAAAATCATCAGTATCGAAAAAAAATTCGATTGAGCCATGTCCGTCCGCCCGTCCGTCCGTCTGTCCGTTAACACGATAACTTGAGTAAATTTTGAGGTATCTTGATGAAATTTGGTACGTAGGTTCCTGGGCACTCATCTCAGATCGCTATTTAAAATGAACGATATCGGACAATAACCACGCCCACTTTTTCGATATCGAAAATTTCGAAAAATCGAAAAAGTGCGATAATTCATTACCAAATACGCATTAAGCGATGAAACTTGGTAGGTGAGTTGAGCTTATAACGCAGAATAGAAAACTAGTAAAGTTTTGGACAATGGGCGTGGCACCGCCCACTTTTAAATGAAGGTAATTTAGAAGTTTTGCAAGCTGTAATTTGGCAGTCGTTGAAGATATCATGATGAAATTTGGCAGGAACGTTACTCTTATTACTATATGTACGCTTAATAAAAACTAGCAAAATCGGAGAAGGACCACGCCCACTTTTAAAAAAAAATTTTTTTTAAATTCAAATTTTAAAAGAAAAGTTAATATCTTTACAGCATATAAGTAAATTATGCCAACATTCAACTCCAGTAATAATATGGTGCAAAAAAATACAAAAATAAAAGAAAATTTCAAAATGGGCGTGGCTTCGCCCTTTGTCTAGGATGCTTGTAATGCCATAAGTCGAACAAAAATTAACCAATCCTTGTGAAATTTGGTAGAGGCTTAGCTTCTAGGATGATAACTGTTTTCTGTGAAAAAGGGCGAAATCGGTTGAAGCCACGCCCAGTTTTTATACCCAGTCGACCGTCTGTCCTTCCGCTCGGCCTTTAACACGATAACTTGAGCAAAAATCGATATATCTTTACTAAACTCAGTTCACGTACTTATCTGAACTCACTTTGTATTAGTATAAAAAAACGGACGAAATCCGACTATGACCACGCCCACTTTTTCGATATCGAAAATTACGAAAAATGAAAAAAATGCCATAATTATATACCAAATACGAAAATATGGATGAAACATGGTAATTGTATTGGTCTATTGACGCAAAATATAACTTTAGAAAAAAACTTGGTAAAATGGGTGTGACACCTACCATATTAAGTAGAAGAAAATGAAAAAGTTTTGCAGGGCGAAATCAAAAGCCCTTGGAATCTTGGAAGGAATACTGTACGTGGTATTACATATATAAATAAACTAGCGGTACCCGACAGATGATGTTCTGGATCACCCTGGTCCACATTTTGGTAGATATCTCGAAAACGCCTTCACATATACAACTAAGGGCCACTCCCTTTTAAAACCCTCATTAATGCTTTTAATTTGATACTCATATCGTACAAAAAAATTCTAGAGTCACCCCTGGCCCACCTTTATGGCGATATCTCGAAAAGGCA
Organism: Eurosta solidaginis; assembly: GCF_040869045.1. Lineage (NCBI taxonomy): Eukaryota > Metazoa > Arthropoda > Insecta > Diptera > Tephritidae > Eurosta > Eurosta solidaginis. Next base: position 97,363,832 of record NC_090319.1, on the reverse strand, counting down.
TCCACCTATAGAACTAAGGCCCACTCCCTTTTAAAATACTCATTAACACCTTTCATTTGATACCCATATTGTATAAACAAATTCTAGAGTCACCCCTGGTCCACCTTTATGTCGATATCTCGAAAAGGCATCCACCTATAGAACTAAGGCCCACGCCCTTTTAAAATATTCATTAACACCTTTCATTTGATACCCATATCGTTCAAACAAATTCTAGAGTCACCCCTGGTCCACCTTTATGGCGATATCTCGAAAAGGCGTCCACCTATAGAACTAAGGCCCACACCGTTTTAAAATACTCATTAGCACCTTTCATTTGATACCCATATCGTACACAAAAGTTCTAGAGTCACCCCTGGCCCACCTTTATGGCGATATCTCGAAAAGGCATCCACCTATAGAACTAAGGCCCACTCCCTTTTAAAATACTCATTAACACCTTTCATTTGATACCCATATCGTACAAACAAATTCTAGAGTCACCCCTGGTCTACCTTTATGTAGATATCTCGAAAAGGCGTCCACCTATAGAACTAAGACCCACGCCCTTTTAAAATAGTCATAAACACCTTTCATTTGATACCCATATCGTACAAACAAATTCTAGAGTCACCCCTGGTCCACCTTTATGGCGATATCTCGAAAAGGCGTCCACCTATAGAACTAAGGCCCACACCCTTTTAAAATACTCATTAGCACCTTTCATTTGATACCCATATTGTACAAACGCATTCTAGAGTCACCCCTGGTCCACGTTTATGGCGATATCCCGAAAAGGCGTCCACCCATAGAACAAAGGCCCACTCCCTTTTAAAAAACTTATTACACTTTTCGTTTGACACCCATATTGTACAAACGCATTCTAGAGTCAACCCAGGTCCACTTTTATAACGATATTCCGAAAAGGCGTCCACCTATAGAGCTAAGGCCCACTCCCTTTTAAAATACTCATTAACACCTTTCATTTGATACTCATATCGTACAAACAAATTCTAGAGTCACTCCTGGTCCATCTTTATGGCGATATCTCGAAAAGGCGTCCATCTATAGTACTTAGGCCCACGCTCTTTTAAAATACTCATTAATACCTTTTATTTGATACCCATATCGTACAAAATAAATTCTAGAGTCACCCCTGGTCCACCTTTATTTCATTTGATACCCATATCGTACAAACAAATTCTCGAGTCAGGCCTGGTCCACCTTTATGGCGATATCCCTAAATGGCGTCCATCTATAGATCTATGGCCCACTTCCTCTTAAAATACTCTTTAATACCTTCCATTTGATACACATGTCATACAAACACATTCCAGGGTTACCCTAGGTTCCTTTTACAACATGGTGATTTCCCTTACTTTGTCTCCACAGCTCTCAACTGAGTATGTAATGTTCGGTTACACCCGAACTTAGCCTTCCTTACTTGTTTATTTTATATTTATCTTAAAAATCGTTTAGATATGTTCAAATTTCACCAAATGCTTACGTGTATAGCATATATTGTTGTCTGAAAAAATCATTGAGATCGGTGGTATATATAGTATATATCTCATACAACCGATTGTTCAGATAAGAAACTGTGCGCAATTTCTGCCCCTTTTTAACAGCTAGACGCTTCAAATTTCACCATATGCTTACGTATATAGCATATATTGTTGTCTGAAAAAATCATAGAGATCGGTTGTATATATATTATATACCCCATATAAACTCTAATTTTTGCCCCCTTTTTACGGCTAGAAGCTTCAAAATTCATCAAATTTCATCAAATAGTTACGTTTACGTCATATATTGTTGAAATACGTGATTCGTAGTCATAGTTTTTACACGCAGACCACAAAAAAACCTGAAACTTTGCATCCTCACACAAAGTACCTACCTGTTTTTTATTTTATATTTATCTTAAAAATCGTTAAGGTATGTAGATCTGTTCACTATATATTTCTTATCTTATACATCCGATTATTCGGAGATTACGAGCGGGATAAGATTATTGTTCAGCCCCATTCATGAAAGGTATGAAGTCTTCGGCACAGCCGAAGACAGTCCCGTTTTTACTTGTTTATTTCTATTTTTGTTGTATTTTAAGGAAATATATGCTTGGTTACAAAATTTACACAATTGTAAGTAAATTATTTGTTCACTGCCAATTCGCAATAGAGTATCAGCTGTTTCGAAGTGAACTTTTGTTCGCCCGAAATTGCCGATAGGCGGAAAAAGTTCACCCGAACAAAAGAAGTGAAGGCGAACACTTTTCCGCGTGAACTTCGCGATAAGGGTGAATGATTGATCTATGGATGTGCATGCAAGGCGCTGCTTAGCATCGGCTTAGAGATGGCAGCACCCCTTAGTGTTGCTAATATTCGTAACAATATGTATAACCTGTCCGACCCAAAAATGTCGGCTAATATTTTTTTTTTTTTGCAAAAAACTGTTATCGACAAAGTTTTTAGCGGACATTTTTGAGTGAGACAGGGTATACATGAAAATTTTACAATCAAATGAATTTTTTTTATCGACAAAGTTTTTAGCGGACATTTTTGAGTGGGACAGGGTATACATGAAAATTTTACAATCAAATGAATTTTTTTTAGTAGGTCATGAAAAAACCTTAAAAATCAAAGTCAAAACAAAGTCCAAAAAATGAAATTTCGCAGGCTCGAAAATAATTTTTTTGGGTATGCGTAGTGGAACTTTTTTTCCTGAGCCCAAATCCTATCGAAAAATCGATGGCGCGATCGGTTAATAAATCGACCCAGTCTAATGTATCTCCCATACAACTGACTGTTCAGATTTTATGAATTCTTGAAATTTCAACACATTGTTGCCCAGCTCCATTAATGAAAGGTCCCGTCCTCACTTGTTTTAAATTGCTATAACTCTGAGTGTATTGGATCTAGACCAATAATATGTAAAAGCTAAGTGGGTCCTAAACATAGGGTTCCAGTCATTTTCGGATTTTCAGTTCAACGAAATTTAATTTCTTGTTTCGTGCGGACGAAGCTGCGGGTTAAAGGCAAATATTAAAAGAAAAACTTTACTGCAACTAAATACCTGCATAAAAATTTTTGAGTTAAAAACTATTTAGACAACAAAAAATTAAGTTTTGCGGAAATTACTGATTATTCTAAAAATAGTACAATGGGTAGGAAATAAAATTATTCACCCTCAACCCGATGAGCTAAAAAAAATTTCACGCTCACCTCTTAGTCGCCCCTCAATGTGACTTACAGATGTGCAGTGCTTGTGCAGGTATGGGACGGACGTACATTTGAAAAGCAATTGCTTATGTGGCACATCCGCATTGTATTTCCTTATCACTTCCGCTTTTACTTTATTCACTCCCCTAATATAACTATATATTTGATACTGAAAATTCAAAACAAAACAATGTTTCCTATTCATATAAACTTACAAACATTTTAAATTTAAGTGTACGTACCATACAAATGAACAAACGAGACCGTACCATAGTTTGTTGCATATTGTCTTTTCGTAGTTTTTGAGCGCCCAAGTGTCCGGAAATGAGATGCAAATTTTATGTGGGATTCGGACGCTTCGTGTCCTTTTGTACTAAGAATTCCTCCCCTGTATATGCCCTTCTCTGCTCTAACTTTATTATGCCGTTTGTTGTACAATTATGTAGGGCCGTTGCGGATGATGATGACGGTGGTAATGATGGCGATATGTGAAATTGTGTGATGGCATGGGAAGGGCACATTCCTATACATTTTTCGTGTTATAAATTGCTTTTTAACTTTTTATGAAAATTAGCGTTCTTCGTGCAATGATGAGCTCGAGCTTCAGCAATTAAATTAAGTGAAGTAAGAAAGAGTATAAGGACAATATCTAGCATGACATGTTCTGACTTCTTCTGGGCAAACTGTTGCTTCAATGTTTATTTACATACATTTATTTAAGGGTATGAAAGTGAAAAATATTTATGTTTTGTGGGTTCGTGACCTCTTAATGACCACTATGAATTCTCGCGCTTTGGAATTGATTGGTTTGTTTGGTTGGTTGGAGTGGAGAGTCACAATTGACTCCAATTAGCGCTCATGCGCCGTTTTGATACCACAAGCTCGTGAGTTAACCAATGAAAGGGTGTTGTAAGAAGACTCATAAACATTTTCATGCGCCTCAGGGAAAACCCGTCCCCCTATATCCATCCCGTTGAGTTTATAAATTTGAGAAGCTCTCCCGGCCTAACATCCTTGAGTTCTGGGAGGCTTTCGGAAGGCTTTCCAAGAAACTTTATTCTGCTTCGACAGTGTGCTGGGCATTGGCACAGCAGATGCTCAACCATTTCCTCCGCCTCCGGACGCTTGCAGCTGCGACAGGAGGTATTGTGTTCCAGTCCCATCCGTGCGGCATGTACCCGAATTGTCCAATACCCCGTGAGCACCGCAACTACTCTGGATATATCCCTTCTGCTCATCTTAAGGACAGCTATAGATCGTTTTTCGTTATATAATGGTCACATGTTCTTGGAAACTCTACAGATGCGCAGCCGATTCCGCCTATTGTTGGCCTCACTCAACCTGTGCTGGGAGATGCGACCCTTGATGAGTCCTAGGGGTGCAAGGACCTCCTTCGCTCCTGAGACATCAAGAGCCGCTCCACGCCGTGCCAGCTCATCCGCCATCTCGTTACCCTGTATGTTTCGATGCCCCGGCACCCATATCAGGGTAACGATCTGCCGGCTCGCCTGAATCGTGGCGCTCTCCCTACACTGCCCAACCAGGTTTGATGATATCGTCTCTGACCCGAGGGCCGCAAGAGCCGCCTGGCTATCGGAGAAAATGGCTACCCTGTTACCGTTACCACTGATATCCATTAACGCTTTACACGCTTTGGAATTAGTCGAGAAGAGCCACAACAAACGTGCTTGGCTACGAAATGAAAAGAAGGTGAACAAATGTAAATACTTCCTGATGTCACGTTGTTTAAATTTTTCCCAAATTATTAAATAAATTGTAAATACTTCCTTTATATAAGTGGATCAAAACGCGGCCGAAAATGTCTACTTGAACACACTATTTCTTACTACTCTCTTTGGCTTCCAAAATACGTTTAAAATGTCTAGTCTTCAGTTTGCCGGGAAGCTACATTAAAGTCGATCACAAGTTTCCAAGTTATGAGTTTTATAATTATTTCGATCCGTGCGCCATTGTCGCGGATCTGTCTCTCTTTAGTTACAGTCCCTCTATGCTCTAAATTATAAATGAAGGTTCAAGGTTGTAACTCAATAGTAAGTCTCTAAAAAATTGATTGCACGATTTCCCCACCGATTGTTTCAATACGTTGATCGTTGCGTCCTATCTATATATATATAAATCAAATTATGTGTGTGTGTGTGTATGTTCGCTATGGAAACGCATTTCCCACACTTCAATCATCACCAAATTTTGGTTATAGGTTCCTTCGATCAACGGTAAGGTTTTAGGCTTAAAATAATTTCGATATATAAAAGAGGCGTGGCACCTCCCATACAAATGGAATCTTTGGTACTGCATAACTCTGAAGGTATACATGCCAGAACATTGAAATTCAGTAAGGAGTTATATCAATCCCTAACACCCCCAAGAAAATGTGGAATTTTGAAAAAGGGGGGCGTGGCACCTCCCATAAAAATGGAGTATATCATACTGCATATCTCTGGATGTAGTAATGGTAAGATAATGAAAATTGGTAAGGAGCTATATGACGTTAAGTCCTAACACTTTCAGTAAAATGTGGAATGGGAAAAAAGGGGCGTGGCACTTTCCCTACAAATGGGATTTTTCAGAACTATGGCTGCCGTACAAACTTGAGTTATTTTAACACCTAATGTTTGACTGCATTGTTGAGTTTGGCTGTTATGCCTTTTAGATGTTAAGTAATCTGCCGCTGTTAAAAAAAATTGTTAGCTTCAGTCTATGTATATCTATATATATAAAAATCAAATTCTGTGTGTGTGTTCCCTATGAAAACGTGTTTCCCATACTTCAATCATCACCAAATTTTGGCTGTAGGTTCCTTCGATCAAGACGAAAGTTTTTCATATTTCATATTTCAGAATTAAGAATTTTAAATTTAAATATTTTTGTTTTTTGGCTATGCGAACGAACTATCTTAGCTCCCAAAAATGATCAAATCAATGATCGCATTCAAAACCAATTTCCTGGTGAAGTGACGAAATTAATGCCGAATGTAATCGAAGCAACAATCATCAGCGGTAAAAGCAAAGGTCAAGATGTGCTCATACCACGGATCCCAATGATTCCTAAAGATTTGCCATTCAAGCAAGCGCTTACAGTTTCCTGTACACTTTGCTTTTACAATTACAATCAACAAAGCACAAGGACAATCGCTTACTGTTGCAGGCTTAAATTTAGAGAGTCCGTGCTTTTCCCATAGCCATATGTTGCTTGCTCTAGAGTTGGAACACCAAAAAATTTGTTTATCTTTGCGCCGAACGAATAAACCAAAACTATTGTGTACCCACATGCATTCCAATAACATACAAGAATAAAATGTTTTAACAGAAAGTTTCACCAAATATGCGTACAAAATTCAATTTACAGAACAACACATTAAATTACATATCAACAAACAAAACAGAAAAAATAATGCAACATTCATTCGATCTCGGGCGTTACAACGTACGTCGGGTAAAGCTAGTAAATAATAAATGTAAAGCGTGATAATCACCTCAGAGATTTTTAGGCTTAACTTTGCGTCGTGCTTCTTTAGATAAACTTTATTCTAATTGAAAAAAATTGTTTCTTTAATTTTAATGTTGCTTTGCCCGGGGCGTAGGCGGAGCACCACCACACCACGTTGCGCCCATAGTGTAACTTTTTGCGATAGGTATTTAATTTCCTTTGGCTTCTGCAATACGTTAAAAATTTCATAGAAATCGTTCGAAATATTCCATATATATTTTATATAATATCGACCCAGATGCTACCTAGCGGAACTTTTTTCTCCCTTTCTTGCATTGTCTCGGTCCTCTGAACTATGTGTGAGGTTGGAAGTTTCCAGCTTTTTGAAACTTGCAGAATTCCATCCGATCTATTCGATTTTTCGAAGTATCTAGATCCATGCGACACCTAGGTCATATGTGTTAAACTCTCTTTGAACTCTGAACCAAGTTTTAAATATCAGATCCTAGGTTATCGGAAAATTACTTAAAAGCCAATATGAAAATATCAAATCTCGTATGCGCTACCAGAAATTTTTTCTTCTTTTCTTGCTGTATCTCCGTCCTCTGAACTATGTGCGAGGTTTCATGTTTGTAGGCCAAAAGAAAGTTTCTTGAAGTTTGATATGAAATCACTAAATATCTCGCCACGGGCACCATCTATCGGAATTTCTTCCTCTCAACTAGATGTGAGGCATTCGGTTCGAAGCTCATTGGCAGGTATCCCAAAAATTGATCGCAAGATTCCATCCGATTCGAAGTAGCGATCTAGGCGCCATTTTCATGCCGATTCGTACTATAGTCCTTAATATCTACATCAGTGCGCCACCTAGCGGAATTTTTTTCTCCCTTTGTTGCATTGTCATGGTGCTGTAATCAATGTGTAAGGCTTCAAGATCTCATTTACATGCAATCCAATGAGGTAATGATATAAGGCCATGTCGCAGGCAGTGCATATTATCGCCCGCTAGTTTAAAATAGCTCAGATTATGTCGAGTTCGCCTTAGAATTTGTTTCCGAAACCTCTATCTCTGCTGAAAATGTATTGAAGTCGTGCTTATTTAGGATTTTCTGAACCAAAATTTAATATACTGTGTTCTGAGATACAAGTGGCTCAAGAAATTTGGCCAACATAGCCATACGACCACAACGTCAATTAAATTACAACAACTGCCTCCTGCGAAATTCCATTCTTATTTGGCTCGTTAGCCACCAGCCGAAGTAAGGTAACTTTCCACACAGTGTTATTATCGTTGTTCTATTGCTGGTTTTTGAACGCAGGGTTATCTAGCTTTGATCTTCTTTTTCTTCCTGTAACGATAAAGACACTCCCCGAAGGTTGGGCGAGCGTTATCGATGGCAAGTACATCCATTGACCAAACTCTAATCTGACACACAAATATCATTCGACCCACTAGCGCAAGCAACGCCTTCAACTCACTACTGAGCTACGTTTAGAAATCTCTAGGTGTCATTGTGGTAACACACTAAGCAGACACCGACCTTGGCATTGGTGTCAACTCCACGAAAAATGCGACCGGGAAGGCGTCTAAACGAGTATCGTTTACTAAGCAGGTTGATGGCGAATATTGGAGGACCAACAGAAAGCAAAAGGAAGCTGTTGATGGGCATCAGCCTATCAACTTAACTGTACGGCTTAGAGCTGTGGGCAAACAATTCCCTCTTCTGTGCAAATGGCACAGCAGTTATGGGAATAGTCTCCGCTCATCTTACTGAAACAGAACTAGCCGGGACATTCTTCATCGACCTGGAAAGCAGAAGTTATGGAAAGCAAAAAAGCAGACGCATGAGGAACGCATGAAAGTCCTCAGTCAAGAGCGCAGGGAAGATACGTTTAGACTGTGACAAGACCGCTGGGAAAATCAACAACGAGACAGATGCACAGCAAAACTTATCGCAGATGTCAAAGCATTGATTTATCGAAGCTTTGACAAGGTAAATTACCACGTTATCCAAATGATCTCGCACATAGGAACTTCAAAAAACCGTACAGGATAAAAAAGGGCAAAGATTTTGAGTGCGTAATGATATAAGCATGTGGACCCAAGAAGCTTTGTTTTATAATTCTTTGTCCTCTCAGCTTCCAACTTGCAATAATTACTATCTAATTTTGGTAATATAATTTCAAGTGCCTATTCTCCTGAATCTGCCCCCCCTATTTAGCATTATTTAACATAATTTTTTGTATTGACAGTCAAGCAGCAATTAAGGCAATAATCTCGCATAGCACAGCATCTAAATGCGTGTTAGAGTGTAAGCAGTCTCTGGAGAGAATCGGGACAGGGAGATGCATACATCTATATTGGGCCCCAGGGCATATGGGAATAGATGGGAATGAAAAAGCGGACGCACTACCTAAAAAGGACGCATCCCTTGAAGCTTGCTCCGTAGATGGCCCAATTAGATTGGGCGAGATTAAGCGAATGCGAGAGGTGCACATGATTGACCAAGCGGGAAAGGTGTGGGTTCAAGCCCGGGGCTGTAAAGTGTCGAAGATTATGTGTAGGTCTTACAACCTTAGACTAACACAGTTGCTTCTTTCATTAAAAAGAGAGGACTGTAGACTCATGACTGGTATTCTGACTGGACAGTGCCTTCTGGCGTCACATGCTTTTAAATTAGGCTTGGTCAGTGATAGCAGATGTAGGAAGTGCGGGTTGGAGGAGGAAACGATCGAGCACGTTCTGTGCTCGTGCCCTGCACTTGCCAAGCTAAGACTCCAGCTATTAGGAGTGATACAGCTGTCAGATCTAGAAGCAGCAAGTGGCTAAGTCCTAGGAAGCTTCTAGTATTTGCCAAGAGGACGGAGTTATTTTATAACATAGGTCCTGGTTTTTGATAGGGGTTTTCAGTTTCGTCGTTAAAACAAACTTCTGGTAACACTACGGACTCAATCAGTCTATGTGAGGTCCTCATGGACCGGCCAGTTCAACCTACCTACCTAACATAATTTTTGCCACTACCTTCAGCATATTTAACAGGTACGTCTCAAAAAAAATTCCCGCCCAAAGTCTGTGACTTTCAAACGCCGGCAACCAAAAGCATGTTAGCAATACACTTAAATTCCAAGGAGTTTGTGTGAGTTTTTTGTTTGTGTTGTGTGAATTGACTATTCTGAAATCCCGTCCAAGTTCATTGACCGTAACGTGGATTTTTTCAGCATGGTCTCTATCTATCCATCTACCTACCTATTTACCTCACACACACACGCACATAAATTGTAACATCGCTTAATATTTTTCACATTCCCTACCCAATGCTTACTATTGTCTATTTATGTAGGTTCAGTCCTCTACTTAAAGAACCATCATCATTACGTTTATTTGTTGCTACAACTCCTCACATGTTGCCTGTTGTTGTTGTTGCTTACTGCTTTGTTACTTGCTAGTTTCTCAGCACAGCAGTTAGCTTGAATTAAGTTCGCTTTTGATTTGGTTTAGTTTGATTTTTAACGCGTCCACGTCTTTGCCTGTCAGTGTGAATCTGTTTGCGTCTTGAGGCTTCCTGTTCTTATTTTATTGAGAGTTTGTATCTTCTTCCCATTCTAATGTGCATGCCATTCTATGCCCTTTACTATTTTTTTTTTACTACTAGCTTTCGTTTCTTTTCTTTTCCTGCTTGACTTTTATGCTTGACTTTTCTACAATTCATTGTCTATTTTTTTGTTGGTCTTATTGGAGCTCATTGTATATGGCATCCATATGTTGTTTCCTTCATTGTCTCTGTTGTACCTCATTTTCAGCAATTTTTTTAGATTTTTGTTATGGCTAAGTCTAGAAATTTGTCATCTACTTTCTTGTTCAGTTATTCCCCATTGCTCATATACCGGTAAAGGTACTCACATGCGCAGGTTGAGGTGTGTGTGCCTGTGTGTCATTATACGCTTTTGTGCGTTTCCGTGTCCAACCAGCATCGTTGTCATTAGCGTTCGTCCACCGATCTAAAGGGAAGAAGTATGACAACATGCATTTCTATAATATTTATAAAACAACCGTTAGTTTCATTCAGCTCATGTCCATGCATGCATTCAATATACAAGTGTGACTGTTGCATAGTTACCTGGTAGTGATTGTGTTTGATGGATTAGCGTTGCAATGACTGTTTCGTTGTTTTGGAGTCCAAAATGTGCGTTGGCTACTTTGTTATTATGATAAAGGCCAGTGAACTTGCTTGATCTGTTTTTATGTTCGGTGTGGGGATTACAATATTTTCAGTAGGATTATATATATTCATACTCGGATAAACGTACCTACATATGTACATATTAAGCTGATGTATGGTTTCTCTATTTTTATAGTTTTTAATAAATTCCATAGCTAAGCTCCTAAACCCAAACACGGAGTAGGCTGAGAGCACGTTTAGAGAAAAATTTTAAAATTTCTACACATAAAGTATACTATCTATCTGGAGGGAAAGAAGTTACGCCTGCTCGCTGTCGCTAATAGATGTGGGATTCTCTTTAAGGCCGACGCAAATTCGCAAATAGCTGAGGTATCAATGTGGAACCCTGCTTATTTCCACACTGATGGAGGCTGTTATGAACCTCACTCCAACCTAAGACAGTTAGGTTAGGTTAGCTTACGAGGGCGTGCGTGAGTGCCACCCACACTTCCACCCGGAGACACCTTTGTCCATTGTGAGTGCCCCCTGTAAGTACAGGGCGGCCGCAAATTCGTTTAGCCCCATTACCTCCTAGTGGTTCTCAACGGACCACTTGCTTTCCCTGATGACCCCAAGAAGAAGTGAGACGTCTAACTTCCCAACCTCTGCCAGGTTGTTGAAGAAGCGTGAGCCCAGAAATCTGAGCCTTCTTTGAAGCGCCGGAGATCGGCAGAGAAAGTGGTAGATCGACTTCTCCTCCTCCTTATCCTGACAGCTTCTGCAGAGGGAGCTTGTTGGTATTCGCCACCGTTGGAGCATTGGTGCGATAGCACAATGACCTGTGATGACAGCCGTAAGTACCCTCACTGCAGATGTGTTCAGTTTGAGAAGGAAGCTGGTGCCTTTCCTATCCAAGCGTTAAGTATTTGAACATGTGGCAACCTGCGAGTTGCAAGAATGATAAATAAAGGAGAGCTGGCAACCCAGTTCCGTTTTTCGGAATGAGCAGAGACAGAAGACTGGTGTTTTGATTGAGGTTTCGGGATTTGGGGTGTCTTTCCTGGGTGTTCTCGTGTTTTCTTTTCTTTACAGGGTTTTACAAATAAACATTGGTCCTAGTAGACCCGGATCCGAAATTCCCGGAAGGGAAGGGTGGAGTGAGCTGGGTAAGATTTATTTTGCAACAAGTTGTCACCTGCATTGAAATGCACATATGTATGTATGTGTGGTTATATTGGACAAGTGGAATGTGCACATACATAAGTTAACGAAGAAAGAGAAGGGAAAGTGGAAATTAAATATTTATATAACGAAAAACAAGCTTGGTGTAGAGATTGTAGTGCACGGGAAAGGGGAATATGTTAGCTGCAAATCTAACAGGTAAGGTATTCAATATATCGAAGTCATTTCGTTTCGTTTATTAACGTTAAGAACGCCAAATTAACGTTAATTTGACGATCTTAACGTTAATAAACGAAACGAAGTGACTTCGCTTCGTTTATTAACGTTGATTATCGTAACGAAATGATATCGTTTCGTTCGTTAAGCATGCCTGGTATATATAAGGTATCTCTTAACCCATATCAATTTAGAAAATATTTAAAGAACACAAGTTACCATTTGCCTTTGCACCTTAAACGCGAAATAAAATTATTGCAGCTTTTTTAAGCAATTAAACATAGGCATTTTATTGTTGTTTTTATAACAGGTTTTGACATTGCTCAATTTAAATTGCATGAGACGAATGTACTTGCAACAATCAAATGGTCTATTCACGTCACCGTGATTATCAACTTATCGGTTTGAAAATAATTTCGGTTCAGTGTATACGCAGATGGCTTGATGAGCACGCCTGCGTGAATAGCCCAAACATAAATGGCTGTTAATAAAAACTTCAGAGTTTAGTTTTATTTGCCATCGAAATGCGAACAGAAATTCGGATATTTCGAAAGAGTTTCAACTATTGGTTGAAGAGTTACGATAGAGCTCAGAAAATGGTTGAGCGATTTCGGGCTGTACAGATTCGATAGAAATCAGCGGGGACAGGCGGTCGAAAGATGCGAAAGAGTCAGGAAAGAGCTGAGCATACATACAAAGCTAGAGAAAGCTAGAATGGAATGATCGAGGGATGCGATAGAGTTCAGTACATCGCTGAACAGAGTCGATAGAGTACAAAAATCAATGAACACTTGAGAAATTGATAGAAAATATGGACAGATACGACAGAAATATTTATTTGCGAGAGAGTACCCAATAAGTACACCAAATGAATGTTTGCAACCTTAGCAGCAGACTGTGAATACCCCAGTCATGTTTTAACACTTAAGGTTTGTATTGAGGCAATATTTGCATAGATGCATGGTTTGCGTGAGACACAGTCAAAGAGTCGAGTCGCAATTGATGGCAGATTTACCTGCCGATCGAGTGCAAGCAGGGAAACCATTCCTACATGTCGGAGTGGATTATGCAGGGCCTATTGACATAAAGATGATCGATAGAGAAGGTAACCAAATTATACGGCAGAAGGTATGGATTGCTGTTTTCGTATGCTTAAAAACAAGAGCTGCACACTTGGACGTAGTGAGCGACCATACAACGATGGCATTTATTGCTTGCTACGAAAGATTTGTCGGGAGTCGTGTGCGATGTGAAAGAATCTATAGTGATAACGGCACAGCATTTGTTGGAGCAGCTAAAGAGATGAAGCGAGCTGTAGAAAGTTGGTATAAAAGCGACATGTTCCAGCATTTGTCAACGAAAGGTACGGAGTGGAAATTTATGACACCGGCCGCTCCACACCAAGGTGGTATATATGAAGCAGCAGTCAAGTCAATGAAGCATCACCTTATTCGTGTCATAGGGCTGCGTGTGCTACCTTTCGAACAACTAAGGACGCTGCTGGCACAAATCGAAGCAATACTAAACTCACAGCTCTTGCACCCTTTGAATGACGACCCAGAAGATCTACAGGCGCTAACACCTGGTCATTTTATAATTGGAGAGCCGTTAGTGCTACCGTTGCCTTTTGATATATCAGATACACCTTCATGTAAGGGGGTTGTTCTATGGAGAGAAAGAGAACGCATGGTGAAGACCTTCTGGGAAAGATGGCATAATGAGTATTTGACATCACTTCAAGAGAGGAAAAAAATGGAAAAGAAGCTCGGAGCGGGTGCAACTAGGACAATTGGTACTCATTAAAAGCGAGAATTTTCCTCCTGCCCAGTGGGCTTTTGGGGCACATCATCGAACTTCACCCAAGTACAGACAACCTAGTGCGGTCGGTCACAATTCAGACTGCGACGAACCGTCTCCGCAGGCCAGTGCAAAAAATTTGCATCCTGCCTATGGAAGTCTAAACACATGAGTTATGTATGTATATATCCCCTCGGATTGGAAAACCATAGGTTTTCGGGGGGACTGTTAAGTATTTGAACATGTGGCAACCTGCGAGTTGTAAGAATGATAAATAAAGGAGACCTGGCAACCCAGTTCAGTTTTTCGGAATGAGCAGAGACAGAAGACTGGTGTTTTGATTGAGGTTGCGGGATTTGGGGTGTTTTTCCTGGGTGTTCTCGTGTTTTCTTTTCTTTACAGGGTTTTACAAATAAACACCAAGCATGGTAATAAGAACCTTGGGTCTTCGCAGTTAACCCTATTGTTCCATAGCAAGTCCGTTGCCCTGTTCTCATAGTCGTCGATTCTCCCTCGGGTATAACTCAGCAACGGTCGAACGGAGCTGCCCACCTCACTTATGTCTAAGTCGGAACCTTTCCTAGCCATCTCATCGGCGAGTTCATTCCCTTCAATGCCGCTGTGCCCAGGGACCCAGCAAAGGGAGACATTGAGATGACTTATAGAAGCAAGAGAGGGTCTACACCTCCGCACGATGTCCGATTTTATCATGTTGGACTATAATGCCCTTAAGGCGGCTTGGCTGTCAACAAAGATTGTTACGTCGGTGTTGGAGACCGTACTATCTTGGAGCAGCTTTACCGCTCTGTCTATAGCATAGACCTCGGCTTGGAGGAAGTCGGAATGATTGGCTTAACTGTAGATGTGTTGAGTACATCCCAACTCCAGTTCCCTTTTCCATTTTCGAGCCGTCGGTGTATATTGTGATGCCCCTGCCCTGGTCTATCCTCCCTTGAAGGATATCGTATGTTCTGAACCTGGAAGTCCAAAACCCCTGTGATGTGGTCTGTTTTGGATGTTAGGTCGATAAGACAGTTACTTATGGCGTTTTCTTTTCTGAAAACATGATACCCTAATGTTACACTCCTTAATTCTAACAATTAATCTAAGACACCTGGCGCTCTGGAGTGTCCTTATCGCTAAAACAATAACAACAACAACAAACAAGAAGTCCAGCTTCTCTTATGCTCCTTAGTATAGTAATATGATTAAGGCCCATTCATTTTAGAGTGGAAAGGAGATCTTAAGCCTCCCTATAAAAAAATACCTGATGGATCTCTATACAAAGAAATGGCACTCCATTAAAATTAGAAACTAATAGAGGGGTTACTCGGCCGCAAAGAACTTGTGCTTGGAACCAATTCTAATATCGAAAGGAAGTTCGACCATGTCCTGCTAGTCTCAAAAGTGATGACATAAGGTCAACTGCAACACCGTCAATTAAGCTCTTGGCCATTTCAAAGGGCCGTAAGGTCAATTGATTACTTTTGGTCACACAAACTTCCTCTGGGTGAAAAACGATTTGTAGGGGTTGCAAAGTGATGGCTGTTGACGACCTGTTGTTCCTGTTGATCCTTTTTCCTGCGATATGCAGGAATTTTTTTTTTTTTCAGATCACTTGGAGTTTCGAGAGAGAGGCTAATACTATTTTATAAGATTGAGTCCCTCGGTATAATACATACAAAAACTGGTTGAGGGCAGAGGTAAGAAAGCATCGATTGCTTTGAGTTGTTGTTGGATGACCGTTAGAAAAAGCTGCCGTCGGTCACTTTTAGGTATAGATCATTTGACTTCTGGTAAACGCCGGACCCTGTCGGAAAGCTGGGAACGTGAAAGTAATGGCTGTGGTTGGAATTTTCTGAGTCATTCCGCTTGTCATATCGGATTTCTATCCGTTTCATATTGTTACGAGGAGCTCGGAATCTCGGATAACTTTCTTTCACCCGTACGATGGGAGGGTATCCAGATAAAATTGTGCATTACTCGGTCGGACTTCACTCCTAAAGTTCTCAATTTATATTTCGTCTTGATATTGTTGTCGATGTTGTATCAGCGTTAAACCCAGTCTAAGCAAAAGACAGATCGTTAAAGGGTCGACCGCGTGGAGTCCAATCACAGAGAAAGAAATTTATAGGATTTCATTAGAGGGAAGTAACTGAAAATGTTCTCTGCGCCGAGGAGGACTCTCTCTGGGGCAAGTAAAAGCTGAGGCTAGTACAGTTTTGCTATCGGTGATATGCATCTGTAAGTTGTTCAATGGATAGGCCCGTTTTCCACTGGAAAAGGTAATGACTCAGCTTCTATCGTTAGAATCTGGAGTTATGCCGTTGAAAGCTGGACAGTTCATCTATGAAACAAAGAGAAGTTTTGAATTAATTAAGCGGGGACTGCCCTCATTGCTTTTAAATGTATGATAACATTCATTTTAAGCAATTTTTAATTTATAATTTATTTAATAATTTGGGAATTGGTACTTGACGGTAGGAGGCTTAGTGCGTTTAGAGTTCCACACTGACTTTGAGGCTATCGATGCTTTTCCTCTCAAAAAAAAACAAAAAAGGCAGGTCGCAAAAATACACTCGACTAGACTTGTTAAGGAACGGCGCCCGTGAAGAATTGAACCTAACTCGTGATCAATATGCTGCATCTGCTTGAAAAATATATATATTTGGGCGTTCAATTTCAAGATAATGCGTCTTTTGCAAGGGAAAGCTACAATACAACTTCTAACTGTACTTTATCCCCCTGTGACTGTGTCTAGGTAAAGGTCTATGTTGACATCAACCTCGAACTCTCAGCCCACTTTTATGGCGGTAGTCCAAAAAATCTATTCCATATTTATACCCACCTGTACTTGTACAAAGGGTATTATAACTTTGATTGGATAACGGTTGGTTGTACAGGTATAAAGGAATCGAGATAGATATAGGCTTCCATATATCAAAATCATCAGTATCGAAAACAAATTTGATTGAGCCATGTCCGTTCTTCGGTCCGTCCGTCCGTCTGTCCGTTAACACAATAACTTGAGTAAATATTGAGATATCTTCATCAAATTTGGTACACGAGCTTATCTGGACCCAGAATAGATTGATATTGAAAATTAGCGAAATCGGATGATAACAACGACCACTTTTTATATATTGTGACGAATATTAGCAACACTAAGGGATACTATCATCTCTAAGCCGATGCTAAGCAGTGACTTGTATGCACATCAATAGACCAATCATTATGTCTACACATACATTTGTACGTACACGCAACGGAGAAGAGACGCACAAACACATGCAAATATCTTATCTGAGATGCTACCAAAAGTATACAATTATAATTGTGGAAGTGTCACTCACAAATACACGCGCATATGAGAGGCTATACACGTGCATCTGTAGTTATAATAATATAGCACTAACTAGTAAGTTCTGGAAATGGAAGTGCCTAGAAATATGTGAACGAGGAAACCGCACAGTATAAAAGCAGCAACAGTAGAGGCGCGACAATCAGTTTTGATTTAAGACGCATCTGGCGAGCAATAGTAGTGTTATTGTGAAGAAAAGTAAGTTAGTAAATAATACACCTAGAATGTTGAAAGTTGACGTGTGGACTGATATTGAGACTATTGATAAAAACTTGAAACAAATTTTTAAAACGGGCGTGGCACCGCCCACTTGTGATAAAATAAATTTTACAAATATTGATCATAAATCAAAAGTTGTTAAACCGATCGTAACAAAATTCGGCAGAGAGATTGCCCTTACTGTAAGGAATGCTTTGAAGTAAAATTAACGAAATCGGTTAAGGACCACTCCCACTTTTATATAAAAGATTTTTAAAAGGGTCGTGGACGAATAAAATAAGCTATATCTTTGCAAAAAAGAGCTTTATATCAATGGTATTTCATTTCACAAGTGGATTTATAACAACAAATAGGAAAAACTTCAAATTTAAAAAATGGGCGTGGCACCACCCCTTTTATGACTAAGCAAATTTCTTTGTTTCGGGAGCCAAAACTCGAAGAAAAATTAGTTCAGAATAGAACCATATGTATATGTATTATTGCGCAGCCTTGTAACTGTTAAGCACACAAAGCAAACAACAACAGCATTTCAAGTGTACAGCTGGGTATGTACTGTTCGCTTTCACCCGAACTTAGACTTCCTTACTTGTTTTTAATGAATTTGAATTCTAAAATTTCAGTGCGGGTCGCTTATCGGTTGATTGGTTTGCCGGGATAGGTGGCTGATTTCAGACAAGTGTATGCCGTATAAACAAATGTAAATATGTATGTATGTAAATTCATGTTTGTATATGAAAGTGCCCCATAATGAAAAATAATCAAAGAAGGGTGCGCAAAAGCGTAAATGGGAGGAGAACCCACTAAGTTGCAACAGCTGAGCTAAAGAGAGCTCATGATAATACCAATTGTTTTGGTATAGGTGAGAATGACACTTGTTGATCAAGTCTCCACTAGTGGGGGAAACGTGAGTAAATAGTTAGAAATAGTCTCCAATGAGAGGCAACTAAAGCTTTTTGTTTTGGCATACACAAACAAATGTATGGCATTTCAAAGTAGGCGTTGGAGCTCAGCTGAATGGAGCGCAAGCTGAAGACACACTCACACTTTATTTCATATCCCCCATGAGTAGCCACAGCCGTTGCAGTGCCATGGTGCTGCTAGCAGCGCAGTTCACTAAGAGCACCAAAAATGTGTCTCCCGCTGTAGTCCTCTCAACCTATCTATGAATCTAACAAAGCTGCTATGCTTCAGCGAGCGCTGCTGCTGTCCACCTAAGCAGTAGCTGCGCGAGAAATGCGTGCTTATGTATTTGTAACGCAAATTGGGCTGCCTCTTTCAGGCAGCAACCAACCGTACAGACATACCTACATAAGTAACTTAGCTGTTGGGTTGTTGTAAAAAGGGTTCTTGAACTTAAATGGGGTCAGTCCGCAGTTGCAACAACTACATCACATCACAAATATTGTGAGCCGCACATGGTACGTGGAGCATGAGTTTGTATGGAATAATAAAAAATGAAAATTTCAAATGCCTTGGCTGCGTGCCAGAGCCGTACAATCTGAAACGCTGTCAAGTCTGCCCGCTAATTGTACCGGTTCGCTTCGGTTTTGGGGACGAACAGACGGACTGGGCTTTTGTAACTTGGGTACATGGTATATATAAATATATGTATGTATTTTAACGTCATGTATATACATAGACAGCTCAGTATTGAGGTGCATACCACCATATTTTCCTATTTTACCCAAAACAAATGTCTAAATGACTGCCGGCCTATTTGGGTTGTCTACGTGCCTTTGTGGCTGTTACTTTAGCCATTGACGAGGGACTTTAAGCCCAACACCGTTGCTTTGCATTTCAAACGCTATTTCAGTTACCGGTGCGTTGGGAAGATATTTGTGTAGTTTCACCACCCCACTTATCTGCGCGCCTATGCATTTTCTAATTTCGTGTTGTTTGCATGCATTTGTGGTGCTTCTCCTTTTACGCTTTCTATTGACTTGCTTTTTTTTAATTATTTTGAAAGCCTGTTGCTTCTTCTTCTTGCATCGATTGCTTAGGTACACTTAGACAGAAGTCCCGTTGCGTTAAGCGCACTCGAAACGAACGATCGTTTCTAATATGGGTGCAGTTCACATGCAGTATTCATACTTGCATATGAGCGAGCGAATCGTATTTGGAAATGGGAGCTACAAAGCCGTCGATATACAATTGAAAGCGACCTTCAACAGAGAAGATATAAGGGTCGGATTCCTAAAAATGAAGGTGCCGCCAACCCTCTGTTTGCTGCTATCGCGAAAGCTTAGGCTGACATAAACGTCCTACAGCAAAAGCAAAGATTAACCAGCGAAGATATGAAGTCCATAGAGTCTTGTGGGATCGTCAAAAACGAAAGTAAAAAGCCGCCAACTACGTGCAGTTGAAGGTGAATTATAACGCAGATACCTGTCTTTGTAGACCTAACTCTACGGTGTCAAACACGGATCTACTGCATGATCAATGGCCCAAACTATCAGCTCTATGTTGCCTTCTCTCAACACTTCTTAGCTGAATCGTTTAGTACCAAATTGCTTGTAATCGGGCCATTCAATTACAAGTCCTTACCTTGGTAAGATAGGAGTGGGTCAAAGCTCCGGTCATTTTATGGATATGGCATCCGGTTGTTAGGCAACTCCACCTCGGATCATAGTACGTTCTTCTCTGCTCACAAGTAATTCGCGTGCAACATGTTCTGTGTGTATTCAGATACATGCTACAGTCCCACAATTTAAATACATGACAATACATTACACATTACTCCGAAGAGAACACTGTCAACTCCAACGAAGAAGCGAACTTCCTCAGAAGCAATCCTAGGCATTCTGGGTTACCTTTCCAGAAATACGATATGAAACCACAGTCACCGCGATGCTCCCACAAGGGGGCCATCCCAGGACAGGAAGGTGAGACCTGAAGAATTCAGATCACCTGGCTTAATTTTCTGCTCCCGCGGTGGCGGTTTTTATAAAGACCATGCTTGGGGTCCCACAGGGTGATACCAGCGTTCTCCCTGCTCCCTTTCGAGTAAAGCCACTCAGGATTGGTTAGCCTTATCGTCACTAATAAGATGACGTACATTTGTTAAGGTTAGGGTACACTGATAGGTTTGGAGTGTGAAGATCCGAAGATCAACCACAAACCAATTAAACCACCAGTACAATCCCTTTTCGTCACTATTACGATGACGGCAATTCGCTACGATTTTAGGGTGCACTGATAGGTTTGGAGTGTGAAGATCCGAAGATCAAACACAAACCAATTTAACCACCAGTACAATCCCTTTTCGTCATTAATACGATGACGGCAATTTGTTACAGAGGTGCACTGTCGGCTTGGAGTATGAAAATCTGATCAACATAAACCAATTTAATTAGAAAACCAAGAATACACCACTTTGTGGGTTATAGTCGCCTCTTACGACTGGCATGCCTGCCGCGGGCATATTCTACTACCCCTAACTCACAGGGGGAGCCAACTACGTGCAGTAATATGCACCCTACGGAAGAGGTGACCAACGTGGATCAAAACTAATTCTAGCATAAACTAGCACGATATACGATTTCTGCCCCGCCATGGCATCAAAATCTTGCTTGTACAAGTCGAGACATTACAAGGTCAGGATCTACATGGAAAGTGTGTTTTGGTTCTTTGGTAGGAAAATTCATTCACTTCGATTTAACATTACAAAATGGGTTGAGGTTGATCGACATCGATATTAAATCCTGCTGGTCTCTGAGAGAAATATTCGACCTTAAGATAGAACCGAGCAGTGAGATTACATTCACTTACCACGTATCGGTGTAAGGGACATTAAGCTTCCTGGAATTCACGATAAACTACTAAGTCGATACAAATGTAGCGCCGCTTTGAAAAGGAATGGCGTCGGCTTCTAGGTTATGCTGCTCACGACCGCCAAGGACCGAATGTTACAAGACTGAGCCTAATTTCTGCAGAAATAATAACCGGGGAGATGATGAGCCTGATACCAAAATCCCTCACTACAGAACCTACTTTCTCTAACACTTACTACTAACTCAAATAGCGCTTAACCGGTGGTAGTCGCCCTACAAGTCCCACCAGTATCTTCTTAGCTGAGCTTCCCAGCTCCAATTGATAGGTTAGGTTAAGTTGCGTGGTAGCTGTCTAGTAAAGGAACAACTCACTTGGGCACTTTTATGTTGTATCCACTCCAAAGACTCCACTGACAGAGCTACAGCGCTAAGAGATCAGCCTGACAATTGCCAGGGATATTCTCAAGTTCTTAAACGTAGATCAAAAAGAAGTTAGATGTGACCGCAAGTGAGGGCAAGCAATCCTCCACAGCACTCGATCTCTCGCTGGCAGAGTTAAGTGCTTTGATAGTCACCTAACTATCCTAGAAATCGTCAGCAGCTCGAAGTGAAGAGATTATTTCACATACACATATGTAGTCAGCAGATAAGAGCAGAAGCTCTTACTTACACTAAATAACCAAGTATGAGATACAACTGCTCCAGAGGGCATGTTCGTGAAAAGCCTAGACCTTAGAAAATATGTGAATGAGGCTAACTGAGAGTATAAAAGCAGCGTGGATCACGCTATCAGTGAAGTATAATTTGTAATTGTGAAATTAATTCGTAATTGTGAAGTACCACTCCCAGAGTAGTCTAAATAAATACCATTTTGCAATACTGAATATTGGAGTTATTTAGTCGACAGTTCAGGGATTCGAACGTTAGCAGAAGATGCCTAATTATCAGGAACTTCCCAAAATTCGTTACAGCACTATTAATATTTCCCTATTTTTCTCATCCAGTCTTTGTTAGACTGTTGTTTATGCCTCTGTAAAACCCTTATCTAGTACCCCACAGCCTTCAAAACAGATCAGCAACAATGCCATAAAAAGAGCATCAACAGTTGGTCCGAAATGATCATTATCAAAAACCATCATAACAGAGTCTTGAAATCTGTTTGTATCGTTGCGAGTGTTCGTGATCAACATTTCAATCCCGTAGAATATAAACAATCCCGGGGACTCGTGAGGCGGAAATTTGTTATAAAGAAATAATCAATTACCGCGATATACCTTTAAGGAAATTAAGGCCGAAAAAAATGGAAGAGACACTCTTGATTTGAAGTGTCCTACTTTTATTTCCTAAAAATTGGACCGGTCTACATTATTAAAGTATGCCGTTTCCGAACGGCATCTGCTAATCCGATAAGCTTTTCGTATGACAAATTCATAAGGAATGTTTGCGAGAATTTCTTACAAAAAATGTTAAGTGAAGAAATAGCAAAATTTCATAACATTCAAAAGTGTTCCTTATAAAGACCTCGGGATTGTCTAACCTAGATGACACATCGGTATATCTTCATCTTTGTACACTTTGATTCTCTTGCCTGCTTTGTTTGTCTAATTCATCTTTTTATCAAGAAATTACATTTATTTGTTATAACTTTTTTTTGTTTTTGTTGTCGTTGCGTTATCTCTTGTGCGCATTCCACAACTTTCTTGTACATGGTACATGCTTCACGGCATCTATCGGACCGCAAAATGCCTACAGAGAATCATCACACTTACATTATTACTTACATATGATGATGAGAGTACTTCGAAGCGAAATGAGGAGAGTTTTCTTTTTCTTCCCTATCTATTTGACTTTTTCAGCTGATAAACAAAAAAGATGGCACTCTGGCAGTTCATCAAATGCTAGTCTGCAGTAATATAAATTCATATACAAATATTAGAGATGGATGCTGGAATAAATATGGAATACCGATGACGTCTCTTTCGTTCGGGATCGCGTTTGCTTGGGGTTTTAAATTTTGTAATCGAAGATATCTACGGCAGCCAGGTTCTTTAAGGCCCGGTATTTCAAAGCGAGTTGAAACTCCAGTTAAAGTTGACTAGAGTTTATAACTTGCCACTTTGTTCGATAACAAAAAATTTTGCTGCTCATCTTAGCTTAAGCGGCCGAAGTGGCAGAGTTAAACTGTCGTCAACTTTGACTGGAGTTTAAATGCGCACTGAAAACCCGAACCTTTATGAGATGGATAACAAATGTTTATTCTTGAGTGCGTTTTTTCACAGCCTGCGGTATGCTGTGATCAAGAAAAATCGCATGAAACATGGTCCTTGGACACAAATCTGGGCGAGTTGAAGACTGTCAAATTGAAGTTTTGATCGAAAAAGAGGGTTTTAATTCAATCGCCAGCACATTGCAGAGGACCTGTAGTGGAAGCTCTGTAACATAGTAGCGGCAACCCTTGCTCTACTTTTCTCATCTTCGTCAGTGAAGTCACGATCGCGTTTCATCATAATTGATATTCCAGTAGCAACTAAGATTTTAACACAACCTCTTACGAGAAAGGTGAGGGTTATATGTACAGTTGTGGATTGGTTTTAAAAAGCACATCTTCGCCAATCTCAAATTATTCTACCGTCAGAATTACGAAAAATTTATTTGGAAATGCATGCATTTTCTAGAAAAGAGCGGTGTTGAGCCAATTTTTAGCTTCCCCAACCCAATTGTCAACCTCGCCAACCTCCGCTGACCCCGATATGTTCGAGTTAATATTTAATGGTGCTATTTTTCGGGTCGTACCGAATCAATAACCGGCGAAGGAGGATCAACATCAATAAAACTCCCCAAAACCTTCGGGGAGTGTCTTTATCGCTACCGGAAGAAGAAGCTTTGTTTCAGAATTTTTTTTAGAAAAATATAATACAGAAGGAACATTTCTCCGATTTTAGTACAGAAAGGTGTATTGTATGAATATCTTGTGGTGTGGAGATTGAACTCGTTCGAAGCGTATCAAATGAAATGAAATATTGAAGCGAAGTACAGGGCAGTTGGACTGAGAAACTGCGGTAGGTTAAAAAAGATAGGTGGAAACTGAAAACGAGGTTGAGTTAGAAGAAAACGGGTTTGCAGATTATCAATAATTAGCATAACAGGAGCACTAAAAACTACCCCGACCGCACCATTGCATGCCATTCTGCACATCCCAGCTGCGGACTTAATGTCCTAATGCAACAGGGCTTGAGGTCTCGGGGCAGCTTGAATGCAGGCCATATGGAAATAGCAGTGAATTGTCTTCGAATATATGGCGAGCAGACTACGTGGTTCCGTTTTGTTGCTTACGAAGGGTCGGTGAGTTAGCGCAAGGGAGCGGAAATGGCAAAACATACTATACACATGTCTACCGATGGTGCAAGTAAACGGAAGGGGTGGTGTTTACTTTGTCTATCCAAAAATAAATACATAGATCCTACAGAATGCCAGATCACTGTAGTGTCTTTCGCGTCAATTTATATATTGACAGTCAGGCTGTCATTAAGGAAATAATTTCACATGGCACTTCATCACGAAGTTTTCCTGGAAAGCAAACAAGGCAGGAGTTGCTTGTGATCCAAAGAAGAACGGGGTTGCAAAATTTCTAAGAGCATTTGTAAAACCTATGACATTACATTTACAAAGTTGCTCATATCTAAAGAGAAAAGGTTTTAGGGCCGTGATGAGCATACTAGGTGATCATAGTCTTCTGAGGTGACCTGCTTTTAATTTAGACCTCGTCAGTAACAGCAGAAGTGGGGAGTTCGAGTTGGACGAAAGAGTTGAGCACGTTCTGTGTTCGTATCCTGCGCTCGCGAGGTTAAGGCTTCAGCTACCAAGGACGGCAGAAATACCAGATGTCGAGGCAGCAATTAAGCTAGTTCACATAAAACTTCTACCATTTGCGAAGGGGATGGACTTTTTTATAACAAAGTCCTGATACCTAATTGAGGCTTTTGCGTCTGGTCGTCAAACAAATTCTTGCATCACACATTCAGTCTATGTGGAGCCTTTATTGACCTTGCAGTTCAACCTAACCTTCTCTCAACGTAAGTTGAAGAAATTATCAGGTTAGGGCGAGACTTTCTGGTAGAATGAGATTTATGGGACTTTCTATAAGGCAATACTGAAATAGAACCTCATTTTGCCAGTATTTCAGTCAGCCGCTGGCAGTTTAGGGTTTCCAAATTTTGGTAAAAGAATTTTATCGTTGTTTTTTATTGTGGTGATTGAAACCACGTTTTAAACTTTATACTATATTTTATTAATTCGCCTAAAAGTATACGTCAATATTTTTATTTTTCACAACAATGAAAAATTTTTGAAAATTGAAAATCAATATTGAAATTTAAAATATTGATAATACATTTAAAAATTAAAAAGTTCAAAGTAACTAAAATACAAAGTTAAATAAAGATAATAAGAACCCTACATTACTCCCCCTTCAAGAAAATTTATCATTAAACAAATTGAATGTAACTCTCTTTTTATGTAAATTCTTGGTGTTGTTTGTGTCTGTTGTCTCAATTATTGCCGGTTTTAATCTATCAATAGGAATAGTTTTAATATTATTATCTATTTCAAGTTTAAAACATTTTTGGTCTTTTTCCACAATTTTGTAAGGTCATTCATATGGTTGTTTTAATGAATGTTTATTAATGACTCGAACGAATGCAAATTTACAAGTTTGAAGATCTTTTGGAACATAAATTCCAGTATCAGCATCTTTATGATGACTTAAATTTGATCTAACATTTCGAAAATGTTCACGTAAATTACTTAAAACTTCAGTTGATGAGAAATTTTTAGCTGATGGCACAACAAGTTCCCCTGGAAAACGTAAATTCTGACCGAAAACCATTTCCGCTGGTGTAGCCGAAATATCTTCTTTGTAAATAGATCGCAAACCAAGTAATATGACAGGTAACTCGTCATACCAATTATTTGTGTCCTCTCTAGCTATTATAGTAGTCTTTAATTGTCTATGAAACCTTTCAACCATACCATTTCCTTGAGGGTGATATGCGGATGTTGTAATTTGGTGACTACCAAGTAATTTAGTTAACTCCGAAAACAATTTCGATGTAAATTGGCTACCTTGATCAGTTGTTATCTTTAACGGAACTCCAAACCGAGAAATATATTCTCTAAAAAACTTATTTGCAATTGTAGTTGCTGAAATATCTTTTAATGCATATGCCTCAGGCCAACGGGTAAATCTTTCAATAATCGTTAAAATATAGCGATGTCCTTTTGAAATAGGTAATGGTCCAACTATATCTAAATGGATGTGTTCAAATCTATTCTTGGGAATTTGAATTTTGACAACAGGGGATTTTGTATGACGATAAACTTTAGACTTTTGACAATTAAGACACTCTTTTGACCAAATATTAATATCCTTATTCATATTAGGCCAATAATATTTTTTAACTATGAGCCGTCGTGTAGCTCTTGTACCCGGATGTGCTATTCCATGTAAAATATCAAATACTGTCTTTCGCAAATTACTCGGTACAAATGGCCTAGGAGTTTCTCCTGAAATTTCACACCAAATATTAAAATTTAAAATGGGAATATTAATTAACTTTAAATTTAGATATTGAGAATCAGATACAAGTTGATTTAAGTCATCATCTTTTTGTTGTTCAGTTTGTAAAATATTAAAATTCAGTTCTGTATTATATATTGCATTAACCTCAAAAGCTCTAGATAGCGTATCTGCTACAACATTGGATTCTCCTTTAATGTATTGTATGTCATCAGTAAATTGTGCTATAAATTCCAAGTGTCTCGTTTGTCTAGGACTTCGTTCTGTTTTTGAATTTAAAGCAGTAGTCAAAGGTTTATGGTTAATTTCAGTTGGAGAAAGTTTTTTAGAAAAGAATGCAATGGGCTCAATTTTATTATTGTAATTTTGTTGTATAACGCCCCCAATCGCTGTGTTAGATGCATCTACTGTTAAAGATAATTTAGCATCTTTGTTAAAATGATTTAACAATATCGTAGATGCAAATTTATCTTTAATGCATTCAAAAGCTTCATTCGAATTCTCATCCCATAACAAAGTTTTGTCACGTTTCTTATTTACTTTGTTAATTAGATCATAAATTTTGTTTGTAAATTCTGCTAGTTTTGGAATGTATCTATGATAATAATTTACCATACCAATAAATTTCTGTGCCTGCTTAACTGATTTTGGACGTTCGAAATTGCGAATAGCTGATACCTTTTCATCGGAAGGTCGAATACCTGTTCTAGAAATGTTATGTCCTAAAAAATCTATATTTGTTACACCAAAAGTACATTTACTTGGTTTAATGTTTAAACCGTACTCTGTAAGGCGTTGAAAAAGGATACGTAAATCTTTTAAATGTTGTTCTTCGTCTGTACTTGCAATAAGTAAGTCGTCGATGTAAGCATATACAAAATCTAAGTCACCTACTACCTCATTTATGAATCGTTGAAAGGTTTGTGCAGAATTTCTAAGTCCGAAAGGCATTCTCATGAATTCAAACATACCGAAAGGAGTTGTAATAGCAGTTTTATAAATATCTTCTTCGGCCATAGGAATTTGGTGATATGCCCTAACTAAATCCAATTTTGAAAATATATTTTTATTATGAAGGTTCATATTAAAATCTTGAATGTGAGGTAAGGGATAACGATCGGGAACAGTTACAATATTCAATCTTCTAAAATCACCACATGGACGCCAATCATTCAACTCTTTTTTAGGTACAAGGTGAAGTGGTGATGCTACTGAAGAATTTGAAGGCCGACAAATGCCTGTTTTAACTAAGAAATCAAACTCCGTTTTCGCGACTTTGTATTTAACCGGATCTAAGCGCCTGGGCTTAGAAAATGGAAGACTACCTTCTGTTACAAGTCGATGTACTGTTGTATGTTTAACAGGTTTAGTATAATCTGGCTCTGAAATAAGTGACGGAAACTTTTTTAATAATTTTGTAAATTTATTGTCAACCACAAATAATTTAGGTAATGGAATATCACAAAAGTAGGATACTGTATTAACTGAGAGATTGGTTAATGGATCTACTAAACGTTTATGTTTAATATCTATAAGAAGACCATATTTACAAAGAAAATCAGCGCCAATTATTGGCTTGGCTATATCCGCAATCAAAAATGTAAAGGGAAATTCACGTCTTAAACCCAAATTTACGTTTAAAAGCCTTTTCCCGTAAGTGGCAATTGTTGAGCCATTAGCTGCAGTGAGAATTATGTCGGAACGTTTCGTATGAGGAAATTTAGATGCGGGTAATACCGAAATTTCTGCTCCACTATCAATTAAAAAATTTTGTTTGTTTTCTCTATCAAAAATAAATAAGCGACGCGTCGAAAATTCTAAATTTCCGCTGTTCGTCGTTGCAAGAACGGAAGAATTTAGTTTGTTGAATCTTTGTTTTTTGTTATAAGAACAAGGTTGTTCACAACTTCTAGCATTATTTCCAAATTTGTAGTGAAATCTACACAACCAATTTGGATTATTACGCGAGTTAGAACGACGTCTAAAAGAATTTCTAAAATTGTTCCTAGAATTGGAACGTGACCTAGATTGATTCCGATACATTTCTGTTTTAATTTCACCTAACTCCAAAGAAAGTTTCTGAAAATTTTCACTCACCAAAGAGGTAGTTTTAACCAAGTTTTCAACAACAGAATTTTGTGCTTTTGTATCCGAAAAATTATTAACCGAAAATACTTCATTTTTGTTTATCACTTCCCAAATATTATCTGCTAATTTTGTTAATTCGGTAATATTATTAGAACTCGAACTAGCTAAAATCATACTCAAATTTTTAGGAAGTTTACGCATCCAAATTTTCTTTAAAATATTTTCGCTGAAATTTGATCCGGCTAATATAATTAATGAGCGATAAAATTCTGATGGCTTACGATCACCCATCTCAGAATCATTTAAAATTTTATCAAGTTTCGAATTTTCGCTAAGTGAGTGTCTTTCTATCAACACTTTTTTAAGTTCAGTAAATTTGTTATTAATGGGGGGATTTTGGATAAAATCCAAAATAGTTATTATCACTTCCTGCGGAAGTGCTGTAATGATGTGTTCGTATTTAGTGTTTTCTTGTGTAATGTTTTTAGTACTAAATTGTGTTTCGGCATGAATAAATCATGCTTCCGGACAATTAGTCCAAAATTGTGGAAGTTTTACTGAAACTGACAAAATTTCATTTTGAGTAACATTTGCATATGGATTTGTAATTTGTTGTTGAGAAGTGTCATGTGATAAATCTATCAAAGTGTCGTTTAAATTGTTAGTAAATGTAGATGTTTGCGTATTATGTTGTGGTGAACGAATCATAATGAATTAAATGAAAAGAGAGTTAACTAACAAAAGAGTAAAATAAACTAGTAATTCTATAAAGAGAGAGTTTACAATAATAATAATATATTTATATATTAGTATACATACATAAACACATATAATATAAATATAACTGTTCACCAAAATACTTGCTGTGAATATGCAGTTTGTTGCTGTTAATGCAATGGCTTTTGATGTTTTAGCTGCTCAATCAGGGAACTCAAAAATAACAGTTGTGTTTATGCAATGGCTTTGTTGAGATTGCGTGTCCTCAATATAGTTGGATGATACAATATTGATGAGTTAATTTTTGTTTTGTTGTTGTTATTTAACATCGCATTTAATAAGAGCAACCGAAGTAGTGATTTGGATCAGCTTGAAAAACTGCACATTATTCTACAAATTCTTGTTGATAAACGTACAATCCGGATATACGGTCTTGATGGGAATTCGTACGTTACAAATCTTTGTACTGAGTTGAAATTAATGAAACTTTCTGCATTAGATATTGGTTCTATGTGAGGTAAACGTTCGGGTAACGATATACGAAATTCGTTTCGTATTGATTGTAATATTTTCTTGGATGCTATGGCTGATAAAGGCGTAATTGTTCAGTTGTACGTGTCCGAGTGTTTCACCAAAATATTCATATTTTGTTGATTAAATATTTGTTTTTGGTTTTTGCTTTTGTTTAAGCTATTTCCAATTCGGCGTGTATGCTTTTTGACCGATGTAAACTGGAATGAATGCCTGTTGTTTTGTTAATTATTCTTTGTTTGAGAGATTCTTCTCATTTTGCACAATTTCCTTTTTTTGTTCGTTATCTGTTATGATTTTATTACAATTCGCACATATTTGTCTTTTTTTTTAAATTTTCACAAAAGTTCACTTTATCACTAAAGCAAGATCGCCAGTGTGGAGATTGAAACCACGTTTTAAACTTTATACTATATTTTATTAATTCGCCTAAAAGTATACGTCAATATTTTTATTTTTCACAACAATGAAAAATTTTTGAAAATTGAAAATCAATATTGAAATTTAAAATTTTTGTTGTTATATCGGCCTACTGATTTTAAGATCGCGGGTTCGAATCGAGCTCAAGGCCTAACAATAATTTTTTATCATTATTATTGTTATGATAAATTTTTTATTTATTGAAAAAATTTTTAAATTAGAATAGAAGAAAGAAAAAATTTTAGACAACTGCCAAAGCTCGTTGTATAGATCCATTTCGGGAACTGCTAAATTCCTTCATCGGCAACGTTTAGGCGCCGCTGCTATAACCATTCAGCCATCACAGCGGTTTTTTGTTTGTCTTCATTAATCCTACTTCTATTCTGTTTTGTGCCAATTGATATTCACAACACTGCGACATCTGTTGCAGAATGGCTGTGAAAATTGGACTTCAATTAAGAAAAAATTTATCATAACAATAATAATGATAAAAAATTATTGTTAGGCCTTGAGCTCGATTCGAACCCGCGATCTTAAAATCAGTAGGCCGATATAACAACAAAAATTGTTAATACATCCCAGAGCACGGGGAAAAAAGTGCCAATAAAATATGACACTATGGCAGCATTGCCAACAAACAAGTCCAATTTTCACAGCCATTCTGCAACAGATGTCGCAGTGTTGTGAATATCAATTGGCACGAAACAGAATAGAAGTAGGATTAATGAAGACAAACAAAAAACCGCTGTGATGGCTGAATGGTTATAGCAGCGGCGCCTAAACGTTGCCGATGAAGGAATTTAGCAGTTCCCGAAATGGATCTATACAACGAGCTTTGGCAGTTGTCTAAAATTTTTTCTTACTTCTATTCTAATTTAAAAATTTTTTCAATTAAGAAAAAATTTATCATAACAATAATAATGATAAAAAATTATTGTTAGGCCTTGAGCTCGATTCGAACCCGCGATCTTGAAATTTAAAATATTGATAATACATTTAAAAATTAAAAAGTTCAAAGTAACTAAAATACAAAGTTAAATAAAGATAATAAGAACCCTACATTTATTTCGTGAGGAATTTTGTTCCGTATCACCTACATATTTTCAAAGATCTTACTTACCCACACCTACCGTTCTAACTAATTTTAAATGAGTTAGGTAAATCCCGTGGTCCCCGATATGCTGCCCCATCTCTAATACTTATATGTATATATTCATCAATTTATATGAATGTTTGTTTATACCTTTGTATCAATGTATGTATTTGAATTTGCTTAGAGAAATGTATTTGGCTTAGGCGGTTGGCGTAAATTGGTTGCCACGCACCACATGCTGGATTTAGTAGCTCCACGAGGGAACATTAACGTTTGCAAATGGATAGTAGCATACCATCAAGTGTGTAGCTATGTATGTACGACGGGCATGTTCGCAAGTATATATCACTAGAGGTAGATTACATAAATACATTACATATATATGTATGTAAGTATGGACAGAAGAGGTGAAACACCTCTGAAGCCTCTCATTTGAAGCCCTTCTGTAGTTCATTCACAAAAACTTAGTTACATATTTACATATACACATATGTACATACCTACTTCATGCAATAGTTGTAACTGAAAACCCACTTTAAGTAGTGTGTGGAAAGGGATATACACTGAATGTAAGTACATATGTAAATATCTGCTCTACAATTAAATTGAAGTGAAATATAGTAGGGAAGGAGAACTGTCCCACGTGGCTTAACTACTGCCAAAAGCAGATATGTCACGGCTACGGGGTTTTACAGGTTTAGGTTAGGTTAGGTTGTAGTGGCTGTCGCGGAGGCGCACATAGGCCAGTGTAAAGAGGCCCGTCTTCATGCCACAAAACGACACATTAACTTTCCTCTTCGAATCATTTTGAAGACCCAAATAAGGCGACCACAAAATTGATCTCTTTCTTCTTGTCTAGAAAAGAAGCTTCTAGGCAACGCTTAACGCCGGGAAGATGCATATTACAATACCTCCTTTTTCCTCCTCTTCGTCATCTTTACAACGCCTACAGCATCGACGATAAGGCACTCCTAGCCCTTCTGCAAGTCTACTAATAAGGCAGTGCCCAGTTAGTACTCCAACAAGTGTGGAAATTTTAGCCCTACTTGCATGTGGCAAAGGGTATACCTAAGAGTTGTTTGTCAGGAAGTGTCTGCTTTGTTGTGCCCCGCTGATCAGGTTCATCTGCGATACAGTTTATCTTAATTGCCCCTGTGAGTGTAAGCGGCTCGGATGGGTCATCTCCTGAAGAGATCTGCGACAGTTTAGTATTGGTTCAAAATTGAATCAATATGAGCCAAAGGAATTGATAGCCTCTTGGCTGTTGCTAAAATTGAAGATTTAATTGCCTATAGTGTGTGATCCTATCCAAACCACGGCTTCCATGGTAGCTGATATTTTTGCTGTAAAGATACTATAATAATCAGGTCGTGTGAAAGAGAGTTGAAGGTCTCGTTCCTTTGAATGACTCCTCAAAATCTATCGTTAAGGTATAGCCGTAAGTGTATATGGAAATGCTGCCGTCAGTAGCGAAGCACCGATTCGACTCCACGCAATCATCCTTTCTGGGAATGTATCCCATTAAGTTGTTGTCCGCAACTATTGAAGTCTGTGCTTCGAGGAAGAATGCTATAATTGTTTACTACGCTAGAGTGTCATATGGTTTTATTACTTCAACTATACTTCTCTCTTAAACGCAGGGCTGATGTTGCCGCTGCTCGATATCCAGCTAGACCCAATGTAGGATATCCAGAATTAACCGAAGAGCTTTGAATGGCATTGTCCTTAGATTATGCTGATCATGCTAGGTCTGTGCAATCATCTCAGAGTTGCTTAAGGCTGGCCAATGGCTACCATACGACTATCTTATACAGCAGTATGGGCGAGATAATCGCGGTGTAAATCCTTCTGCATATACTGGGAGTAAATCCACATCTTTTTCCAATAGTTCTTTTACACGTATATAATGCAATCTGCGATTTCTTTTGACGCTGAATGATGTTATAACACCAGTTCAGCTTTTTGTTCAGAACAACGCCCTATCATCCAGATTAACGCCCACACCTTTAAACTCCGTTTAGTGTTTCCTCCCACCTTATCGGAATTTGCGCATCGGTAGACCTCCAAGGAAACCTCTGAATATGCTACCAGCAGATCACACAAAATTTGAGAGAAATTGCCTCTGTAATGCAACTGGTTTAGTTGTAGCAAAGGCCGCTGCTTCAACTGGGTAATTTGCAAATTTTCGGAAATCTTCGAAACTCATGTTATTCCTGTCGGATATCAATAGAAATTTGGAGAACTACAAAGGAGCGCTCCGTATATTTTATGAAGCCCTGAATCACTTATTTGCTGTAGAAGGTCGTGTCTTTTGCTATCGGATGTGAAGTTAAATACATCGATGTGTGCGACCAATGGTATGAGACTTGGTCGTGCGTGCCATCGCAGTCCTATTACCGTTGTACCTGGTGTTGAAGAACACTCCACAGGTAGTTTTCTTTGTAATTTCTGAAAATCTGGGAAAAAATGCCATCGAATAAGACATGATTGAGTTGTATATAATATGTGTTGAGCAGTTGTATATGAAATGTGCTGACATATGCTGAAAATTGTGAAGAACCGAGAGCTGATGATCTTGTCTGAAACGAGTGTCAGTTGCGGAAAAGGGAAGGAGAGACGGGAACAAGAGTTTCTATCAGCGTTGCTCCTGTTCGAACTGGATATTGCAGCTGTGGCAAGTAGGCGTAAGTGCTGGCGCGCCGTTTGGCATCAGCGGGCATAACAGCTAGCCGTTAATACTGTGCTGCGGGACTTGTGGCATTGGAGGAGGCGATGGTTCGCTTCGGCACAGACCGCTGCACGTCTTTAGGCATTCACAACAAGGAACCAACTTTTGTTAAGAAATAAAGTGGACGACGTGTCATATCAGACACGGGGTGGACCGTCTAAAATTTATCATTTTGCGGAACACGCATCAGTGCTAGTCTCTAGTCTAGTGGAGTTGGCTTTATAGACTACCATAAGCAAGAGAATGACGATCAGTCTTGCTCCACGCAGCTGCTCCGACAATGACAACTTTTTAGCAATAGGTGACAAATAAAACGGTATTGCATTAAAATGACATCTTCTGGTCGTGGAAAAACAGAGAGTGACTTAGGTACACCGAGCTACCTGCCGTAGCATTGAGTAAGGCGTCTGAAGTATCCTTGCCATTTGCAAAAATGTATTGCCCTTTGAGCGCATATATCTTTTTCGCTACCTTCGTTTGTTATAATTCTGTGCATGATATGGGAATAGCTGGAAATGAAAAAGCGGATGAGCTAGCTAAACAGAGCGCATCCCTCGAAGATTGTACTGTAGACGTCCCAATCAGATTGGCTGAGATTACAACAAGACGAGAGTTGCATTTGACCGACATGCACCCAAGCGCAAACTTGATGATCATGTGTACGTCTTTCAACCTTAGACAAACAAAGTTACTTCTATCATTCATTGGCTCATGATGCATATTCTGACTGGTTACTTCCTTCTGGAAGTGAGGATTGGAGAAGGAAACGATCGTTCACGTTTTGTGGTCGTACCCTGCGCTTGCCAAGCTAAGACTCCAGCTATTTGGAGTGGCACAGTTATCAGGTCGATCAGTAGCAAGTATCATATGTCATAGGAAGCTTCTAGTATTCGTAAGAGTACGGAATTGGTTTATAACATAGGTCCTGGTTATAAAAGGGTTTCAGTTTGTTCGTTGAGTAAACTTCTGGTGGCACTAAGGACTCCTTCAGTCTATGTGAGATCCTCACGGTCCGGGAAGTTCAACCTAACTTAACCTACGTGATACACGCAACTACACTCAAAAAAAAACTTCATCAGAACATAGAAAATTGGATTGATTTTTCGTTGTAAATTCTTTTCCCCTCAATATAGTAAAGGCGAATCCATACAAGGTGATGGCAAAGCGAGTTCAATCAAATTCGCCGAGAAAAAAACTATAATGTTACAAGAAACTTAGCTTTAATTTCGATTAACTGAAATATTGTTGTACCAAGTCGTTGCTTGGAAAATATCAAGAAGAAGCAATCAGCGGAAGGGATAACAACACCTTTTACTGAATTCTCCTTGAACTTAGTACATAGCAAGGCGAATTCAGTAGAGGTGGTGTCAAGGCGAATCCATACCAGGTGGTGGAAAAGCGAATTCAAACAATTCGCCGTGCAGAAGAATGTCAAATCAAAAGAAAATTTTCATTGATTTCGATTAACTGACATTTTGTTGTACAAGGCTTTGTATGGAAAATTATCAAGAGAAGCAATCAGCTGTTGGTATAACAGCACCTCTACTGAATTCGCCTTGGGTGGTGTTATCCCAACAGCTGATTGCTTGTTCTTGATAATTTTCCATACAAAGCCTTGTACAACAAAATATCAGTTAATCGAAATCAATGAAAATTTTCTTTTGATTTGACATTCTTCTGCACGGCGAATTGTTTGAATTCTCTTTGCCACCACCTGGTATGGATTCGCCTTGGTACATATGCTTTTAGCAAAAGTTTCTTTGTTTTGAGCAAGCCGAATTTAGTACCAGGTTTTGTTATCACATCAGCTGATTGCTTCTTCTTGATAATTTCCAAGCAAGGGCTTGGTTCAGCAAGGTGTCAGTTAATCGAAATCAATGCTACTTTTCTTTTGACTTTTTGGTCTTTTGCAGGGCGAACTGTGTTGAATTCGCTTTGCCATCACCTAGATTTACCTTGGTTTTGTGGAAGAAAATCCTATGGCGAAAAGTAATTTTGGGAAACAAATTTTTGAGTGTAGCTTACAAAAAGCAACTCATGCAATATTGAGATTCTAATCGTAAATAAAATCTCGGGCTTCCTGACGAGCAGTCATTAAAGGAAACAAGCATAAAAATTGTTGCCGTAAACTGTCAGCTAATAATTCATGCAATCTGAAGTCAAAGGACAGTATTGAATGGCTCGTACATATTCATTGCATACAAAATACGAATATAAATCCTTGTGCAACTGGCCGGACATGATAAACAAATCAAATTGCAGCCCTAAAGATCGAGGAGTTTAAAATCCTTTGCTTGTTGTCCACAGTGTCTCGCCTGCGTCCTTGTTTGCCCTAATCGTCTGGGTTGTCTGTTAAACAAATAGCGTGTGAATGGAAGGATCAACAAGCAGGGGAAGTGTTGGCGGCAACAACGATCAGGAACCGATCGCTCAAGCAGTCACACATACATATTTGTATATTCAATTTACGTATGGATGTGAGCAAGTAAGCAAATGCCTATGAAATTTGAAGGGTTGAAATTAAATTTTTTTTCCACAGAAAAGCAAGTTGAAAATAAACAAAAACAAGTAAGGAAGGCTAAGTTGGGGTGTAACCGAACATTACATACTCAGTTGAGAGCTGTGGAGACAAAATAAGGGAAAATCACCATGTAGTAAAAAGAACCTAGGGTAACCCTGGAATTTGTTTGTATGACAAGTGTATCAAATGGAAGGTATTAAAGACTATTTTAAGAGGGAGTGGGCCGTAGTTCTATGGATGGACGCCATTTAGGGATATCGCCATAAAGGTGGACCAGGCCTGACTCTAGAATTTGTTTGTACTATATGGGTATCAAACGAAAGGTGTGAATAAGTATTTTAAAAGGGAGTGGGCTTTGGTTCTATGGGTGGACGCCTTTCCGGATATCGCCATAAAGGTGGACCAGGGGTGACTCTAGAATTTGTTTGTACGATATGGGTATCAAATGAAAGGTGTTAATGAGTATTTTAAAGGGGAGTGGGCCTTAGTTCTATAGGTGGGCGCCTTTTCGAGATATCGCCATAAAGGTGGACCAGGGGTGACTCTAGAATTTGTTTGTACGATATGGGTATCAAATGAAAGGTATTAATGAGTATTTTAAAAGGGAGTGGGCCTTAGTTCTATAGGTGGACGCCTTTTCGAGATATCGCCATAAAGGTGGACCAGGGGTGACTCTAGAATTTGTTTGTACGATATGAGTATCAAATGAAAGGTGCTAATGAGTATTTTAAAAAGGAGTGGGCCTTAGTTCTATATGTGGACGCCTTTTCGGGATATCGCCATAAACGTGGACCAGGGGTGACTCTAGAATGCGTTTGTACAATATGGGTATCAAATGAAAGGTGTTGATGAGTATTTTAAAAGGGAGTGGGCCTTAGTTCTATAGGTGGATGCCTTTTCGAGATATCGCCATAAAGGTGGGCCAGGGGTGACTCTAGAATTTGTTTGTACTATATGGGTATCAAATGAAAGGTGTTAATGAGTATTTTAAAAGGGCGTGGGCCTTAGTTCTATAGGTGGACGCCTTTTCAAGATGTCGCCATAAAGGTGGACCAGGGGTGACTCTAGAATTTGTTTGTACTATATGGGTATCAAATGAAAGGTGTTAATGAGTATTTTAAAAGGGAGTGGGCCTTAGTTCTATAGGTGGATGCCTTTTCGAGATATCGCCATAAAGGTGGGCCAGGGGTGACTCTAGAATTTGCTTGTGCTATATGGGTATCAAATGAAAGGTGTTAATGAGTATTTTAAAAGGGAGTGGGCCTTAGTTCTATAGGTGGACGCCTTTTCGAGATATCGCCATAAAGGTGGGGCAGGGGTGACTCTAGAATTCTTTTGTACGATATGGGTATCAAATGAAAGGTGTTAATGAGTATTTTAAAAAGGAGTGGGCCTTAGTTCTATAGGTGGATGCCTTTTCGAGATATCGCCATAAAGGTGGACCAGGGGTGACTCTAGAATTTGCTTGTACTATATGGGTATCAAATGAAAGGTGTTAATGAGTATTTTAAAAGGGCGTGGGCCTTAGTTCTATAGGTGGACGCCTTTTCAAGATATCGCCATAAAGGTGGACCAGGGGTAACTCTAGAATTTGTTTGTACTATATGGGTATCAAATGAAAGGTGCTAATGAGTATTTTAAAAGGGAGTGGGCCTTAGTTCTATAGGTGGATGCCTTTTCGAGATATCGCCATAAAGGTGGGCCAGGGGTGACTCTAGAATTTGTTTGTACTATATGGGTATCAAATGAAAGGTGTTAATGAGTATTTTAAAAGAGCGTGGGCCTTAGTTCTATAGGTGGACGCCTTTTCAAGATATCGCCATAAAGGTGGACCAGGGGTGACTCTAGAATTTGTTTGTACTATATGGGTATCAAATGAAAGGTGTTAATGAGTATTTTAAAAGGGAGTGGGCCTTAGTTCTATAGGTGGATGCCTTTTCGAGATATCGCCATAAAGGTGGGCCACGGGTGACTCTAGAATTTTTTTGTACGATATGGTTATCAAATGAAAGGTGTTAATTAGTATTTTAAAAAGGAGTGGGCCTTAGTTCTATATGTGGACGCCTTTCGAGATATCGCCATAAACGTGGACCAGGGGTGACTCTAGAATATGTTTGTACGATATGGGTATCAAATTAAAGGTATTGATGAGGGTTTTAAAAGGGAGTGGCCCTTAGTTGTATATGTGAAGGCGTTTTTGAGATATCGCCCAAAATGTGGACTAGGGTGATCCAGAACATCATCTGTCGGGTACCGCTAATTTATTTATATATGTAATACCACGAACAGTATTCCTTCCAAGATTCCAAGGGCTTTTGATTTCGCCCTGCAAAACTTTTTCATTTTCTTCTACTTAATATGGTAGGTGTCACACCCATTTTACCAAGTTTTTTTCTAAAGTTATATTTTGCGTCAATAGACCAATACAATTACCATGTTTCATCCCTTTTTTCGTATTTGGTATATAATTATGGCATTTTTTTCATTTTTCGTAATGTTCGATATCGAAAAAGTGGGTGTGGTCATAGTCGGATTTCGGCCATTTTTTACACCAATACAAAGTGAGTTCAGATAAGTACGTGAACTTAGTTTAGTAAAGATATATCGATTTTTGCTCAAGTTATCGTGTTAACGGCCGAGCGGAAGGACAGACGGTCGACTGTGTATAAAAAGTGGGCGTGGCTTCAATCTATTTTGCCCTTTTTCACAGAAAACAGTTATCGTCCTAGAATCTAAGCCTCTACCAAATTTCACAAGGATTGGTAAATTTTTGTTCGACTTATGGCATTAAAGGTATCCTAGGCAAATTAAATGAAAAAGGGCGGTGCCACGCCCATTTTGAAATTTTCTTTTATTTTTGTATTTTGTTGCAACATATCATTACTGGAGTTGAATATTGACATAATTTACTTATATACTGTAAAGATATTAACTTTTCTTTTAAAATTTGAATTAAAAAAAAAAATTTTTTTTAAAGTCGGCGTGGTCGTTCTCCGATTTTGCTAATTTTTATTAAGCAGACATATAGTAATAAGAGTGACGTTCCTGCCAAATTTCATCATGATATCTTCAACGACTGCCAAATTACAGCTTGCAAAACTTCTAAATTACCTTCTTTTAAAAGTGGGCGGTACCACGCCCATTGTCCAAAATTTTACTAGTTTTTTATTCTGCGTCATAAGTTCAACTCAACTACCAAGTTTCATCGCTTAATCCGTATTTGGTAATGAATTATCGCACTTTTTCGATTTTTCGAAATTTTCGATATCGAAAAAGTGGGCGTGGTAATAGTCCGATATCGTTCATTTTAAATAGCGATCTGAGATGAGTGCCCAGGAACCTACATACCAAATTTCATCAAGATACCTCAAAATTTACTCAAGTTATCGTGTTAACGGACAGACGGACGGACGGACGAACGGACGGACATGGCTCAATCGAATTTTTTTTTCGATACTGATGATTTTGATATATGGAAGTCTATATCTATCTCGATTCCTTTATACCTGTACAACCAACCGTTATCCAATCAAAGTTAATATACTCTGTGAGCTCTGCTCAACTGAGTATAATCAAATATTTATGCATGTTTATGAAGTGAACGAAAGGGTAAGGCAGATCGATCTCACGAAGGATATTTATAACGCAGCAGGACAGGCGAAATAAACAAAATGCTACATAACCTAATATGTATTCATATGTATGTATACTTTAGTATGTGTATATAAGTTAATATGTATGTATGTACATTAGACTGGATCGATTTATTATCAAAAACCAGGACCTATGTTATAAAATAACTCCGTCCTCTTGGCAAATACTAGAAGCTTCATAGGGTGTAAGCCACTTGCTGCTTCTAGACAGCTGTATCACTCCTAATAGCTGGAGTCTTAGCCTGGCAAGTGCAGGGCAAGAGCACACTACGTGCTCGATTGTTTCCTCCTCCAGCCCGCACTTCCTACATCTGCTATCACTGACCAAGCCTAATTTAAAGGCATGTGACGCCAGAAGGCGGTGTCCAGTCAGAATACCCGTCATGAGTCTACAGTCCTCTCTTTTTAATGGTAGAAGCAACTTTGTTAGTCTAGGG
This sequence comes from Eurosta solidaginis, assembly GCF_040869045.1. Classification (NCBI taxonomy): domain Eukaryota; kingdom Metazoa; phylum Arthropoda; class Insecta; order Diptera; family Tephritidae; genus Eurosta; species Eurosta solidaginis. The sequence continues at coordinate 97,322,717 of NC_090319.1, read as the reverse complement.
ATGTAATGCCTGCACATAATCTTCGACACTTTACAACCCCGCGCTTGAACCCACGCCTTTCCCGCTTGGTCGATCATGTGCACCTCTCCCCTTCGCTTAATTTCGCCCAGTCTAATTGGAACTTCTACGGAGCATGCTTCAAGGGATGCGCCCTTTTTAGCTAATTCATCCGCTTTTTCATTCCCATCTATTCCCATATGCCCTGGGACCCAATATAGATGTAAGCTTCTCCCTGTCCCGATTCTCTCCATGGCCAGGGCTTACACTCTAACACACATTTAGATGCTGTGGTATGCGAGATTATTGCCTTAATTGCTGCGTGACTGTCAATATAAAAGTTAACACGATTGCAGCTTGGGCTATTTTCTTCCAGGGTTTCTACTGCTTTGGTTACGGCTACTATTTCCGCTTGGAAAACGGGTCACATATATAAAAAAATATTATTTTTTTCAAAAAACTGTTATCGCCGACGTTTTTAGCGAACATTTTTGGATCGGACAGGGTATATGAAAATTTTTTAGTAGGTCATGAAAAAAAAGCTTAAAAATCAAAGTCGAAAAAAAGTAAAAAAATGAAATTTCGCACGCTCGAAAATTATTTTTTTGGGTATGCGTAGTTTAAACTTTTTTTCCATAGCCCAAATCCTATCGAAAAATCGATGGCGCGATATTGGTTAACTTTCATCCATACAAATCGACCCACCCCAATGTACATACATAGTTATGAAACCAGAAATGCAAAAATCATCATCGATCGATTGTGTGATCACGAGTCCTGAGGCTATAAAATTAAAAAAAAAATTAAATAAGGATACATTGAACGGTTGGCGGTCATGAACAACAACAAAACGCTGATTGGTAATTTAAAGCAGCAACCCAATGTCGAAAAATCAATTCAAAATATTGCCGCCGTTTTGAATGCCCATTAAGGAATACAATACAAATAGCATTGAAGCATCGATTCTTGAATGCGTCTGTGTTAAGTACGTATATGACCAGAATATTGAGGCAGCATGATGATTTTTGCAAAAACGAACTTATTTTTTTGTTTGTTGTGCTAAATTTTCTAGCTAAAAGATTAACGAGACGCCCAGAAAAATGAAGCCCTTTGACCACCTGGCAAGAAGTCTTCCTTTATGTATGGCTCAGGAAACTCATCAAAGCTTAAGTATTCGTCTGATCAGTGCGCTTTTATTGTTGCTGTGCTTGTAGCTGCATTTAGACTAGCTGAGTCGACACCATGAGCTGTATAAGCTTTACGCAGATATGACGATAGTACGGCTTCGCTGGCTAAGTCATGTCTTGCGAATGGACGAAGACGCTGCGAACAAAAAGGTATTTCAGTCGACACCGCAGTTTTGGAAGCAGAGAAAGGAGGAGACCTCCGCTGAGTTAGGAGCGGAAGGTTGCAGGATGATTCCAAATTCCAACTTTTGCTAACGCTAAAACTCCATCGCCAAAAATGTCTAAAACAGTAACAAGGGCACAGAAAATTATGCAACATTAAGTATCATAGGTCACAAGGAGTAACGGTATAACTCCTATACGTATGCATAGAACTAAGGCGGTTATTCTTTACGACCACATGCTATTCTAGCGAATTTTGGGGAATTCCTGACAATTTTGCAGCTTCTGTTAACGTTCGAATCTCTGAACTGTCGAATAAATAACTCAAATATTTAGTATAGCAAAACGTTCATTATTTATACTACTTTGGAAGTAGTACTTCACAATTACAATTATCGCGTACTAAACTAATGGCGTATTTAAATGAAACTGACAGTTAGTCTCGTTCACCTCTGTCTCCTATGGTCTAGACTTTTCACGAACATGCCTTCTGGAACGGTTGTATCTCATAATTGGTTATTTAGCTATTTACATGTATATCTATGGTTTATGTTTTTCTTCTAGGTATATGTGTGAGTAACAGCTTCTGTTCTTAGCTCATGATAACATGTGTGATTGTTTCGGTTTCTTCTTCGCTCTTATCTGCTGACTACATACATATGTGCATGTGAAATAATCTCGTCACTTCAAGCTGCTGGTTATGTGTGTGAAATATTCTCCGTTGTCTTCTATGTATGGGTGTATGTATGGCTTACTGTCGTTGTGTTTATTTACTAACAGCATAGTGATATTGTGGGTCGACAAAATCTCGCCTCCTTAATAAGTGTATGATACATTCATATTCGTAACACGATTTGCCGCGAGTAGGCAATGTTGATAATTTTGAAGCTGTAAAGCTATAAAGCTTTCTATTGGACAATCTCTCGAATCCCTTCAATATATTCTAATTATTTCTGATTTGTGAATCTCGAGAGTCGTATTGTGATCGAGTTCTCCGCTTAAGGCTATCATTTCAGCAGGAAAATACGGAGGCAACAGCTTTGAGGAACTTCCCTTCTCCATGTAGAACGTATATAGTTTTGACGCTGGATTGCTTGTAAAATTTCTTCTCTTTGGCGTTATTTTATCCTGGACCTCAGATCCGTGCCCAATGTAAGTTTAACCCTTCCGACTCATTGAAAAAAATAACTTTATTTTGTGTATCTATTATGTTGGAAATATGTGTATGTAAGTTGTTGTCAACAGCAAGGCTATCTAACCACCACCACCAACGCCAAATTGTGGATCAACATTATGAGAACTTTTTCCACAGTCTTTGAAACATACCTTCAGAAATACATACATACAAACACCCATATGTAGAAATCAACGTAAACCAGTTCTTCTGACATCGAGGCTTCAAGGAGAAAGTTAGTCATAATTTGATTTGATTGCTTGACTTTTGCTTTATTGTTGATGGCAATGGTGGTTGTTATGGGTCTTTGTAGCAATTTTTGCTTAATTTTATGATTGCACCATATCAACAACAACAGCAACAACAAAAATTAAGTGAACGCGTACATATTTGAATGGAGTATGGGAGCATGACCGGCATAAGAACGGCGCAGCGTACTGATCTTGCCCTCAAGGCGAATTGTTTGGTTTGGCTTGGTTGGTCCTAACTGCCTTTGACTTGGCTGGGTTTTACCCCTATTTTTCTGCTTTGTCCTACCGATCGATGCATGATTGTGTGTATATGCGGTTTGATTTGGTAGTAAATAGCCAAAAATTTATGTTCAGGATTTTTTTAATGATTTTATTTTGTATGTGTAGATATGCCACAGGTGTTTCCAAGTTGAGTGTGTGTGTGTTTATTAATATTAATAATTTTTTCTCACCAAATTTTCGTTTTTTTATTCTTTCTCTCCTTTAATTTTCATAAGCGTATGAAGCATAAAAAATCATCCTTTTGATATATTCATTTGCAGGATAATAATAAGTCGAGGGTAAAATAAATTACGAATTTTAGTTACATAAAACATTTATGAACGTGGTACCAAAGATTGGCTGGCTCTCGTTGTGCTTGCAGGATCACAGGATCAGCTACAGGTGCAAAATAGCGTGACCACGCAATTATTCGCTCCTTCCACGGTTTTCATTGTCTGCTCGCGCATTTTGAAGTTTTGTGAGAAAATTTTAGCGTGACCAAATTAAATTTTTTGTTATTGCACTAACATTTCTATTAGCTTGCTTGTTTGCTGTTAGCATCTCGGGGTCTTTGCGCGTAAAGCTGGAAACAGTAGCTGTTATATGCCCCCTTTTCGAAATTAAAATGCGCATAAATTTTGTGGAAATCATGTGAAACAAGTTGTTTAATATAAATTTCCTTTGTTCTTGTATTTTAATAAGTCTTTTAGAATTTAGATTTGATCAGACACTTGTGTGTACAACTTTTTTTTGGAGATTGACAAATCAGCATATTTCATCAGGTTTGCCAGGATTTCCGGTATTAGAATGCTGTTTCTAGACTTTCACGGGAACTAACGCCAATGAATTATTCAGGAGATTTAAATACGGATATCGATGAGAATAACCCCTTCATGTGAAAGGGAGGGAGGTAAGCCTCCGAGTTTTCTCGAACTCAAAGTGTTTCCCATAGCTTAGAAACTACTGTGACCACGTACCCAGTGCCTCTTTCAGCTTTGGTAGAATGCAGCTATGGCTTGAAAGAATACTGAAGTCCACCAATTCATCATCATAGAAAAAGTTTTTAGCTTAGACTTATGCGTTTTATTATTACTAGGCCTGGAAGCACTGCAACCTTTGTGCAGATCTATTGTGCATGACCTTTCAGCCTAATTCTGTATCTGGAGGCTTTTGATGTATCTAAGTACCTCTTCAGGCTTTTTACCCCATATTCAGCTCACAGCAACGACAAATTCGGGTATCGTATAGATTTATCTTACTTAGGTGATATCGTAGACCACAGTGTCCCGTATAGTAACCAGTGAGAGTTCTTAGGTCCTCTCTCCTTAGATTAATGAGTTTGGCTGATATTTTCATTGCCGGAAGTATAAAAAGTTTGGCTTGTCTTTGCGCTGGCCAACCAATACAGTGTCGTCTGCATTGTTTAGTTTCCCAGTTACTTATTGTTTCGTTGGTGTGTGCTTTTGTAAGTCCACAAAAGGCCTCTAGACCATAGAATACTGCTATATCACCCTGCTTTGATAGGTAATCCGCATGAACATTACTTTCATGTCCCTGATGTCCGGGAGCCCATCCTAACAAAATCTTGTTTTTGGCTCCCAGCGAATTAAGGATTTCAGTGCATTCATCCACTAGCTTAGATGTAACTGTGTAGGATTGCAAGGCACGCAGAGCCACCTGGCTGTCCGACATAATGTAGATGCTTTTCGATGTTCAGCCTCTCCGCAGACATTCTCTGCCACAGAATTCTATTGCATGTATTTCTGCCTGAAATATGAGGGAGGGGGCGGGGTGTAGCATCCCATTGGTATCGATTTCTTGAAGTTCGGCCCATGGATGCGAGCCCCCTTTCTCCGTAATCGAATTTCGATCCATTCGTGAACCCGACCTCTGAGTCAGGGTCATTATACGGACCCCCTGTTTTCCAGGGGACATTACGTCACGCAGTTGTAATGTGGATTTCCTATGAATTTTCTTATTACTTTCATATGCCCTATCATGTTTCCTGGCTTCAACTCCGAAATATTTGGAAGCCTTAGTGCGCCTAGTTTTGCCTCTATCTCTATTAGAATAGGGAAGGGAGGTATTCCCACTAATGCACTAAGTGCATCAGCAGGGGCCGTTCTCGTCGCACCCGTTATGCCAATGCAAACTAGTCGAAGCAGTTTCCTTAGTTTTTCTGATGCCGTTCTTTGCGTGGCCTTCTGCCACCAAACTAAGGAAGCATAGGTGACTATTGGCCTCACAACTTATGCGTTTAAACCCGCCTAGATCTAAAGACAAGCTTCAAGAACTTTGTCTATTTGTCACCCAAACTATGCACGTACCCCTGAAGAGAATAAAAAAAGCGAAACCTATAGAATAAGGGTATGCATTCCATAGCACAATTGTGCTCTTGTTGCGTATGTGAGAGGGCCATCAGTTTCATTTTTCGGAAACCCATGCTTTAGAATCCCTGAAGCAACCAAAATTTCAAACGGGATGGTGACATGAAGAGATCAACGGCCATAAAGTCAATGGATCTTATGCCCAATTCATATGGCAATAAGTTCAATTAAATTTATGACCATATGAAATGGTCACAAAGTCAAATGATTACAAGGTCAACGATTTTGAGATTGTGAATATTATTTTTTTCTGATAAAATCAATTGACTCAGAGCAATACATAAATTACGTGATGTGCCTGAAATATTAAGGCCAGCGTGATGCTCTATCGTAGACTCAAGCTAGTTAGAGTCACGATTCTTCACGCAGGTGGACGGAGTTGAAAAGCAGCAAAACGAGCGTCACCCAATCAGAAGGTTCCTCTATTCTGGGAAGTTTACTTTGACTCATTTCGTATTAAATTTCTGAAAATCTGGCCTCGGGCGTCATCATTATCATTCATCATTAATAGCGATGTTGCCTTGCTTCGCGATAGCTGACGCCAAATGGAAGCACCAAGCGAAAATTCAAAAGGAGACAGGAGTTGCATATGATTTATCCAGCAGGAAAGGCGTGGAAAGAGTGCATGGCTGCAAAATTTAAAAAAACATTTGCAAATCCTACGATATCAGACTTACAAAGTTGCTCATATGGATATGTAAAGTGAGAAGACTTAAGGATCATTATTGTGTTCGTGCTCTGAGCTCGGAAAGTCATGGTTCTAGCTACTAGGGGCGGCAGATTTGGCAGATCTCGAGGAAGCTTTTAAGCTAAGTCCTAGAAAACTTTCAGGATTTGACAGAGTCAAACAAATTCTGGTAAAACTATGGACGGTTCAGTATATGTGAGGTCTTTATTGACTTGATTCGATAGGAGAGATTCTCGTGCGTATTGTTAGTGAGCGTCTGCGGCAGACCTTGGAAAGCCCAGTTTGCTTGTCAAATAGTCAGTTTGGATTTCGACAATCAAGATCCAAGATAGTTGCAATACAAAAAGTTTTCAATATAGCCCGTGAAGCCACAACCGGAAGTATTAGAAATGCCTTTACTACCGCGTACTGGATGCAGATAATGACAGGGCTACGAAGAAGATGTGCTACCTGTTTACCTGCTCAGAATAATTGGTAGCTAGTTTATCGACGGAGTACTCCTCTTTAATACGAATATGGTACCAAGAAAGCACAACATCACCGGCGGTGTCTCTCAGGGATCTGTTCTAGGGCGCTGTGGATTGCGATGTATCACGATGTGCTACAAATCGACCTTCGCTGAAGCACGCACATTGTCGACTGTGGAGATGATATTATCGTGGCAGTAGTGGCCCAGAAACTGGATTTGTTTCAAGCATTATGTAATGACGCCGCAGGAAAAATAAAGGAATGGCTGACGAACATGGGGATGGAGATGGCAAGCAATAAGTGGTCTTGGTTACATCAAAACGGAATGTGGATGAGTTTATCCTAACCATAGGAGATTATGAAATTAAGTCAAAGCCTTTCTTGAAATATTTTGGATTGAACATTGACTCAAAGCTAACTTTTAAGACGCACTTCAGGGCGGTGGTAGAAAAAATGTCGAGAGGTAGTAGAGCCCTAATGCGAATGATGCCCAACATCGGCCGTACAGGCGAAGCTACTTGTCAGCTTTTATCGTAACGTAACCTAACCAGCTTGATAGTATTATATGCAGAACCAGTATGGCACGGATCTAAAATAACCCACCAACAAGGCATACTAGCAGCCTACCGTATTACTGTTGTACGAATAGCATATGCTTATCGGATGGTGTCCGACGAAGCGATCCATGTTTTGTCTCGGAAAATCCCAGTATATCTGCTGTCAGAGAAAGTGGCCGATCTGTATGACATTTGAAGCAGGCGACTATCTGAAGCTTTCAAGCGCAAGGTTACGAACAATAGCTAGGTGGCAAGAACGTTGGGAAGAATCGAGGAAAGGGCGCTGAACCTTCACGTTAGTTCACAATATAGAGGAATGGTATGAGCGGAAGCACGGCGAACTAAACTACCAGCTCACGCGGATATTGAGTAGGCACGGCAGATTGAGGAAGTATTTATATAAGCGTGGGATAGAGGACGACCCTTCCTGTCCACACTGAACACGTAATGTTTAATCGCCCTCGTTTTCTCAGCGAAAGATTCTCTGTACACAAACTGAAGCCAGATTCGAGCTTAGCGTAACCAAGTGCATTAGACTTGGCTTCTTTTGTCCGTAGTACAAGCAATATTTTTTTCTTTGTGGCTGAGAAATCAATGAAAAAGCCACGAGGCCAAATTCACGCGCAATAGCCCTCACGTTCCGAGCTTCACGAAATTTCCTATGGAAAAAAAGTTGAAGTGGCTATCAATCCTATTCATTCATTTTTAATAGGATCCCTACTTACACCAACAAAAAGGGGCCACATTAACACATTTTGAACTAAGCGCAAGTTATTGAAGAGGGCATATACGGGACAGGGTATAGCCCCAGTTTTTAGCCGGTGGAGAGCACAAAAAAAAAAAAAAAGATGATAAAAAAATTTTAAGGACTACCTTTATATAAATGGACCAAAACATATAAGGCAATTTTTCCTTTAATACAGACATAGTGTTGTTGAATTTTGACTAAAAACCTTTAAAAATAGCTCTTGTAAAAGAATGTTGGGATTTAAAATTATAAAGGTAGAGAGCGTGCTTAAATTTGAAATAATCAATTAGTTAATCCCAAGTACAGGGTTTACCTTAAATTAAATATTGCGCTCCACCTTTATAGTTTTAAATTTCAAAATTCTTTTACAAGAGCTATTTTTAAAGGTTTTTAGTCAAAATTCAACAACACTATGTCTGTATTAAAAGAAAAATTGCCTTCTATCTTTTGGTCCATTTATATAAAGGTAGCCCTTAAAATTTATTTATCATCTTTTTATTAATCAATTTTATTTTCCTGCCATGTTTATAATAATAGCTCGAGAAAAAAAGATTACCCTTACTGCAAAATTTCAGATCGACAAAAGATGTGCACCACCTTTGAACCCACTTGCTAAGGGTTTTTTCCGAGATAGGAGATGGCAAGTCTACACTTTTGGGGTCGGGGCGTTGTCACCATTCATAATTTGAACATTTTATTTGAATACACTATGCAACATATTTTCGCCGAAAATTGACTTTTCATCGACGAATTACGACGATCATGCCAAGCTAGAACTTGGCAAGTCCACGGTTTGAGGTTGCCCCAAATGCAATTAAATGGGTGATTTTGGTCCCGTTTCAATACAACATGCAACATGTTTTTTTGCAGTGGGTCCTGGACTACCAGCAATAAGCTAAGAAAATATATGATTTTTTACTAGCATTTTTTGTCTCTCAAATATCTAAAAATAATCTTGATACAGATACACTGGAAGCAAGGAATGACCACACACTAACTAACACAACAGAACCGATCTCTCGTGATAGAACACAATAACGTAACTGTATTTTTGAACATTGTGGGAAATAGAGGATTGCTGATGAAGGAATTTAGCACCTCCCGAAATGGATCTACACAACGAGCTATGGCAGTTATCTTGAAAAAATTTCATTTTAAAAAAATGATATCATAACCCTTTAATAATAAAAGCCCTTCAGAAAAAATTATTTCCCGATATTAACTTTTTGTTCGAAAATAAAAGCTAAATCCGGACTTTTATTATTTAAGGACAGAATAAAAGTACGGCCCTACAACTATGGAACGGATCAATAAAATGAAACGAGTTCTTCTTCATACAGAATCCTTCTTGTTTCAACAGAAAGCGGTGTATCAAATCTCAGGGCGAAATCACAATTGTTTATATTTTTCAAAATATTATTAATAAATGTAAAAATTAATGTTAATTAAACAATATTTTCATTTCATTCTATTTTAAACCATCACTACATCAAAATAGTCTATTTAAGATTTTAATTCATTACTTTGGAACTATTCCAATCATTCCAACTATTTGAATCGAATATCAAATCGAGTCTAGGGATTCAATTCGACTCGAATCGAACGACGGGATTCGCACCTCTATTGCCATTTTTCCACACACCTTAAAGCCTTTCAATTACGTAGACTCTGTAGCACATAGGTAAGCAAATTTCCAGAAAAAGGGCTCTACCAAGAGAATTGTTTCGCGATAGACTCAACATAGTACATTTAGACAATTATATTTGAGTCAATTTATATGAAACATGCCTGTATCTTTCAAGCGGTTGCCGTAGTGCGGTGTTAGCATGCTCCATATACAGCACCGAATTTCCTTGGTTCAAGTCCGGGGCAAAGTAACATAAAAAATTTAGAAACAAGTTTTTTCATTAAAAAAAAAGAAGTTTTCTCCATGATTTGGAAAGCACTATGAGTGTATCTCTGCCATGAAATGCTTCTCAGTGAAAATACAGCTGATTTGTAGATGCCGTTCGGAATATGCGTAAAACATGTCGAAAGATATTGATTATGTCAGCCCATTTAAGTTCCAGCAGTGTGGTTGTTCAGAATTTCTTGCACTTCACCCAACTCTGGTTTTTTTTGGCTGTATACAATAGAAACTTTTAGCAGTATGGAAACAGATAAAACTAATTAATCACTAAAAATACAGCCATTTGATATGACGCAGATATCAATTTGATAACACAATTCGATTGTGTTCAAATAAACATATATATAAACAAACAATTACCAGGAAATTTACTATTGAAAAAGTATAACAAAATGTTTTCTCAAAGCCACGCTTATTTCATTTCGCTGGAATATGCGCCAATTAATTCCGTTTGTTTAGCTAATTAAACATTTCCATTATTGTTATTAATTAAATAGGCTTATTAGGCTCCTATATCAGAAAATTTGTATTTGAACGTCATTATAAACGCTTAATAAGCTTTTTGTATTTACCAAAAATTTCCACAAGCTATACTTTTTCAAGGCGGCCGTCGTGGTATTATGGTAGCATGCTCTGCCAACAACCCCGATGGTTCTGGGTTCAATTCCCTGGCAGAGTAACATCAAAAACGAAGAAAAAAGTTTTTTAATTAGAAAAAAGTTTTTCTAAACGGCGTCGCCTCCCGAAAGTGTTTAGCATACTCTCCGAATGTATTTCTGCCATAAAAAGCTCCTCAGTAAAAAATCGTCTGCCTTGCAGATGCCGTTCTGAGCCAGATAAAACAAGTAGGTCCTATCCCGCCAATTTGTAGGTAAAATTAAAAGAAGCACGACGCAAATTGCAAGATAAGCCCGGCCTAAAATCTCTTCGGATGTTGTCGCGCCTTGCATTTATTTATTTATTTTATTTATAATGGGCCGAGTGAAAACAAGCCAGATTTTTTGGTTGTGTAGCCATGACTTTAATTAAGATTTATTATTGTATTTAAAATTCCTAGAATTTTGACTGAAAGCTTGTTGCTTATTTTTTATTCATATTGCTCAATTTAGTATAAATAGCGCCCACAAAATCTATTTCGATGTACTTTATACTTAAAAAGTGATGCAAAAGTTCTCAAATTAAAATGAATTCACGTAATCTTTTCGCGATGGTTTTTGTTGTTCTACGCTGTTTTTTGACCAATACGAATGCGGAATTTCGCGTTGTAAATGGAAAAACTATACAAATAAAGGACAACGCACATACGGTATCCATATTTCGTTGTTCCGAGTACCTTTGCGTTGGTTCCATAATCTCTAAGGATTCGGTGGTTACAGATAAGGAATGCGTATCCAATGGAGAGATCTCCGCGTTCTAGCTGGTGTAAATGATATAAGTAATATAAACACATTAATGGGTCAAAAACACGAAGTGCGCGATATAATTTTTGGTCCACATTATATAGATATATGTAAGAGTAATCAAATTGAAAACAGATTTTAAATGAAGGTATAATGTAAGGTTTGTAAAGCTTTGCGATGCCGATACCGAATTAGCACAGGGCAATGTTATGCATGTTAGTGGATGGGGTACGGCAACTTTAGGTGGATATCCTAAGCCTTATCTCACAACTACTACAATGCCTATAATGCAAAAGGACAAATACGAGAACCTCTATAAATCTATATTGTCATCGTTCACTCTACCAGACGAAAAGATTTGTGCTGGATGTGGTGAAGGTATGCTGGGTAAAGGAGATTCTGGAGCAGGGGCACTTGTGAATGACAAACTTTGTGCGGTGGCACACTATACCTCTGTTAGCCCCGATATTCCGTTTTTATACTCAGTTGAGCAGAGCTCACAGAGTATATTAAGTTTGATTGGATAACGGTTGATTGTACATATATAAAGGAATCGAGATAGATATAGACTTCCATATATCAAAATAATCAGGATCGAAAAAAAAAATGATTGAGCCATGTCCGTCCGTCCGTCCGTTAACACGATAACTTGAGTAAATTTTGAGGTATCTTGATGAAATTTGGTACGTACGTTCCTGAGCACTCATCTCAGATCGCTATTTAAAATGAACGATATCGGACTATAACCACGCCCACTTTTTCGATATCGAAAATTTCGAAAAACCGAAAAAGTGCGATAATTCATTACAAAAGACAGATAAAGCGACGAAACTTGGTAGATGAGTTGATCTTATGACGCAGAATAGAAAACTAGTAAAACTTTGGACAATGGGCGTGGCACCGCCCACTTTTAAAAGAAGGTAATTTAAAACTTTTGCAAGCTGTAATTAGGCAGTCGTTGAAGATATCATGATGAAATTTGGCAGGAACGTTACTGCTATTACTATATGTACGCTTAATAAAAATTAGCAAAATCGGAGAAGGACCACGCCGTCAGCTACTTAATTTGCACAGCTGAAAATCGTTGTGAAATTCGCATACGCCTGAAAGCCTAAAAGAATCGTGGTGAGAGTCGCGTACGCCTAAAAGTATGCAAGGACGTGCATTGAGTTGGGCTTTCAACGAGGTGGAATTCTACAACGCCTGCAACACTCAGGAGGCTAGCCAAGAATGTATGGCCCAATCTTCTAAATAGTTCGACTCGTATGTTACTATATTTCAGGGTTCAAGTCTCTAGATATCCAGGAAGTTAGTTAAAAATCGATTGCAAGATTCCCAATTTAAAACTAGTTTTCTCAATATCTCGATCCATGCGTTACGTAGCGGATTTCTTTGATAAAATATTGCATTATCACCGGGTTCTAACTTACGGCCCAAGTTTCATGTCTCTAGCTCATCGGGAAGTTACTCGAAAATCGATCGCAAGATTCCTCCCGTTTTTAAAGGATTTTCACTTATCTTGACTAGCGAGCCACCTAGCGGAACTTTGTTTTCTATAAGTTGTGTTGTCACCAGGCCTCTAACTAAGTGCCAAGTTTCAAGTGTCTAGGTAACCGGAAAGTTAGTTAAAAATGGATTGAAAGATTTTCAAATTAAAATTTCTTTTCTTACCATCTCGATCCATGCGCCACCTAGCGGATGTTTTTTGATAAAATATTGCATTGTCACCGGGTTTTGACTTACGGCTCAAGTTTCATATCTCCAGCTCACCGGGAAGTGACTGTAGGGTTATGTTATTTTAATTTATGATATTAATATTAGTTATATTTATGTTCAACTTTATATAAAACTACTTTGTAGAAATTGAGTGAATGGAAATATAAAAAATTAACAAGAACAATTTATTCAATTTCTACAAAGTAGTTTTATATAAAGTTGAACATAAATATAACTAATATAATATCATAAATTAAAGTAACATAACCCTACAGTACTCAAAAATCGATTGCAAGATTCCCCCCGTTCCGATTTGTAGTTATCTCACTTAGCGCGTCACCTAGCGGAATTTTGTTTTCTGTAAATTTTATTGTCACCAAGCCTCGAACTGTGTGCCAAGTTTCAAGTCTCTAGGTCACCGGGAAGTTAGTTAAAATGGATTGCAAGATTCCCAATGTGAAACTAGTTTTCTCAATATCTCGAACCATGCGCCACCTAGCGAATTTTGTTTGGATCAAATGTTGCATTGTCGTCGGGTTCTGACCCACAGCCCAAGCTTCAAGTCTCTAGCTCACCGGCAAGTTACTCAAAAATCGATCGCAAGATTCCCCTCGTTTTTCAGGGATTTATAGTTATCTCAATTAGCACGCCACCTAGCGGAACTTTGTTTTCTATAAATTGTATTGTCACCGAGTCTGGAACTATGTGCAAAGTTACAAGTCTCTAGATAACCGGCAAGTTAGCTAAAAATGGATTGAAAGATTCCCAAATCAAAACTAATTTTCTTAATATCTCGAACCATGCGCCACCTAGCGAATTTTTTTGGATCAAATAGTGCATTGCCACTGGGTTCTGACCCACGACCCAAGTTTAAGTCTCTAGCTCACCAAGGTTGAAATCGATCGCAAGATTCCCTGCGTTTCGTCTGCCACCTGGCGGCATTTTCTTTTCCACGAATTGTAGTGCCATCGACTCGCAAACTATGTGCTAAGTTTCAAGTCTCTGGATCACCGAGAAGTTAGTTAAAAGTCGATCGCAAAATTTTCATTTTAAAATAAATTTTCTGTATATTTCGGTCCGTGCCCCATCTAGCGGATTTTTTTTCACTTGCATTGTAATGTCCCCCAGATCTGAACTATGTTCTAAGTATCAAGTGTCTAACTCAACGGGAAGTTATCGAGAAAGACTTTTCCGTGGGTCAAAAATTCGTATGGAAATGAGGGGACAAACATGAAAGGTACTTAATATAAAGTTAGTAATTAGTAATAATTAGTAAAAAAAACGGTTGCCACAAGCAAATATTTTTCTTCTCCTTGTTTCAATATCATTTGAAATGAGGTCGCATATTCTCACAAGCATAAATAACAAAGGTCCTTAATTATTAACTTCATGATGCCCAAAAAAAGTATAGAAAATGGACCGAAAATTTGAAAAAGTAATGAGCGAATTACTCACTTCCTTTTATTGATGATTTCGCCTTTATGAGGATTTCGCTTTAATTTAGCAAACACTATTCAAGTGCATACATACTCCTGTGTACATACATACATACATATGTGAGTATGAATGTATGTATGTAGTTACCGAGCAACAAATTGGACGAGATGTCTCTAAAAAATGTAATCCAGGTAAGTCCACAACGGGCCTTCTGACACTGGCTTCTGTGTGCCTCGGTGGCAGCCACTTCAACCTAAGTCTTTATCAAGTGTTGGTATATTTCAATATTATATCAGAAGTGGTATAGTGGTTAGCGGGTTTGACTTCCATAGTAAATACCGATGGCTTGGCTCCAGGCAGGTAGCATCTTAAATATTTTTCATGGAGTTGCTTCTTAGTTGGCAATCTACAGAACACATTCAAAGGTCCCAGCATTTTTTATGAAACAAGCACACCTCAGTTACTTTCGTAAAGAACCACTATGCTCACTTCATATGATTCAAGGTGTTGATAAGCGCAAAGCTTCTGCAACCCAATTGTCAACCTCACCTACGCGAGGGCAATCCTGTTACAAATATGAATGTATCATACATATGTTTAGCAGGCGAGGCTCACCAAGCTACTCATGGCACTAGGGGGTGTGGCGGTATGGCGTAGAATGTTTAATGTGGTCATATTAATCGTTCCCGAGATAGTCGGGCTAGTACCTTTATGGTGATTTGTTACCGGAACGTACTGGATCTGTATCCGGCAAAGGACCATCAACATTTGCAACACTCCCAAAACATTCGGGGAGTGTCTTAATCGTTAATACAACAACAACAACAACAACATGCTTACTTCATAACGTTTCGTTTGTAAAAATGGTACAATTTTTCATTATTGCATTTTCTGCTGGGTAATCCCCCAAATAAACTCCTTTCAATTCATAAGCAAGTAAATTGCATTTTTAAAGGGTTACTGAGTATATAACTTGGGTTGGGCCATTTTGAATTCAATGTGCATTGAAATTGACTACTGCAATGCGCTTGCGCAAAAATCGGCAACAATAACAAAAAAATTTAGTAAATGAAAAGCAGACGAAACAGCAAATTGTAAATACTGGAGGGTGAAGTCAGGCACACACACACATCAAAATAAGTACATACATTGGAATGCAAATCGGAATAAAAGTGGATACTTTATTCTATTCGGTGGCAGCGCAGGCGCCAAGGCTGCTCAAACAATCCACTGGTGTTACTGCTGCGGTAAGTAGAGGCGTGGTTCCATTGAGTGTCAGAGTTGCTGCACTTACGGTCACTTGGGGAATCAAGTGAGTATTTTATGCAAATTGTTTTGAATATCCGAAATGAGCGTGAAGAAACTTTGAGAAGCAGACGCATGCTAAGAGGCCGTTAAGCCAAGCGGGCTTCTCCGGTTGACTTCTGTAGTGCAATTGAAACCACATGTGTTTGGTAGGGGTCCTTTAGAGATCCCAAAGAGCTATAGGTAATGTCCAGAAGTCGGGTGGAAACCTGTTCGACCCCAGCACGCTATGAACTTGCTTTTAGATAGGCTCTCTCTGGTATGCATAGACTTTAATACTACCGCAATAATCTAGGTGACTTAAGATCATTTGGTTAAGGAAATCGCAGATCAAGTTTTGGGTCCTATAAGTCCCAAGGACCGGATGGTATTTTTTCAGACTAAAGTTAACACACTGCGGATCTCATCTAGCCATGTTTGAGAGTTATAGTTGTAAGCTATTTTCGAGCACGTTTGTGGTCATGGCCTGTGCGTCCGTATATTAGGAGTGGTACAGATGTCAGATCTAGAAGTAGCAAGTGACATAGGTCCTAGAAAGCTTCTAGTATTTGCCAAGTGGACGGAGTTATTTTATAACATAGGTCCTGGTTTTTGATGTGGTTTTTCAGTTTCGTCGCTAAACACTACTGAGTCTATGTAAGGTCCTCATGAACCGGCCAGTTCAACCTAACCTAAGATATTTTAGGTTTTATTACTTACCCGCGTTATAGGGAGAGATTAAGGTAGTATAAGGTAGAGTGAGGGAAAAGTACGTCACTCTAAACCACACGACTTAAGGCCAATAGGTCAATCTCCTTTTTTTTAAGAATTTTATAAATACTTCTGGAAAATTATATCACAAACTCAACACGCATAGAATAGAGTAAATATTTATCGAAACCGCATGGTTGTCAATTATATATGCCTTGACTTCAAAAGGACTGTGGGTATTCTTACGTATAGAATTTTAATAATGTCCTTCCGGAGTAGTCACTTCGGTCTTAACGAACTTACTAATCGACGCATGCCTAATTGAGTTTATCCATTAACTGCTTAGAAAGTAGAGCAATCGCACGAGGTAGTGCTCCTTGCCTTTACTTTGGATGATTGCCGTTAACCAAACTATTGCTACAATTGGCGGTGAATGCCAATTAATGGATTGCACAGGGGGACAATATTTGTGTTTCCCTCAAAACCTCTTAAAAAAGAGGCGATATTATCAATAATAAAACGGAGCAAATGGTCTTCACAAAAAATTATAGAACACTGCATTAGCACACTTTAAATTCAACGCAAGCCCAATTTTGTCGTATTACGTTTGGGTTTGGCGGCCTCTACTTACAAAGTTTACGCGTGCTAAAGCTGCAAAGCAGTTCGGATCTTTGCATTACCGGCGCTGTTGTCTTCATTCAAACGGAGCTACTCTGTTGCATCTGCCATCACAGGATTTTGCGGCGAGGGTGCCGCAGCCTTACGAATTAAAGACACCGGTGCCGTTTATAAAATTGAGAATGTGAGTATGACAAAATTTTGACTACCAATGTCCCAGTTTAAATGAAAAGACTCGCTGAGTCGTGCATCTCGCGCATCACGTTCATGAGAGTCTATACCAGGGCTATTCAAAACTGAAAGTGCACCTGTATTAGTGAGAGCGCAATCGTAGCGATGATCGTGCGGGTGAATTGATTTTTCTTTTAGTCGCTTACTAGCAAGCAACGAGCTAACAACAAGCATATGTATCGCGCATAATTATACTCAGTTGAGCAGAGCTCACAGAGTATATTAACTTTGATTGGATAACGGTTGGTTGTACAGGTGTAAAGGAATGGAGATAGATATAGACGTCCATATATCAAAATCATCAGTATCGAAAAAAAATTCGATTGAGCCATGTCCGTCCGTCTGTCCGTTAACACGATAACTTGAGTAAATTTTGAGGTATCTTGATGAAATTTGGTATGTAGGTTCCTGGGCACTCATCTCAGATCGCTATTTAAAATCAACGATATCGGACAATAACCACGCCCATTTTTACGATATCGAAAATTTCGAAAAATCGAAAAAGTGCGATAATTCATTACCAAATATGGATTAAGCGATGAAACTTGGTAGGTGAGTTGAACTTATGACGCAGAATAGAAAACTAGTAAAATTCTGGACAGTGGGCGTGGCACCGCCCACTTTTAAAAGAAGGTAATTTAGAAGTTTTGCAAGCTGTAATTTGGCAGTCGTTGAAGACATCATGATGAAATTTGGCAGGAACGTTACTCTTATTACTATATGTCTGCTTAATAAAAATAAGCAAAATCGGAGAACGACGACGCCCACTTTTTAAAAAAATTTTTTTTTAAATTCAAATTTTAAAAGAAAAGTTAATATCTTTACAGTATATAAGTAAATTATGTCAACATTCAACTCCAGTAATGATATGGTGCAACAAAATACAAAAATAAAAGAAAATTTCAAAATGGGCGAGGCTCCGCCCTTTTTCATTTAATTTGTCTAGGATACTTTTAATGCCATAAGTCGAACAAAAATTTACCAATCCTTGTGAAATTTGGTAGAGGCTTAGATTCTAGGACGATAACTGTTTTCTGTGAAAAAAGGTGAAATCGGTTGAAGCCACGCCCAGTTTTTATACACAGTCGACCGTCTGTCCTTCCGCTCGGCCGTTAACACGATAACTTGAGCAAAAATCGATATATCTTTAATAAACTCAGTTCACGTACTTATCTGAACTCACTTTGTATTGGTGTAAAAAATGGCCGAAATCTGACTATGACCACGCCCACTTTTTCGATATCGAAAATTACGAAACATGAAAAAAACCCCATAATTATATACCAAATACGAAAAAAGGGATGAAACATGGTAATTGTATTGGTCTATTGACACAAAATATAACTTTAGAAAAAAACTTGGTAAAATGGGTGTGACACATATCATATTAAGTAGAAGAAAATGAAAAAGTTTTGCAGGGCGAAATCAAAAGCCCTTGGAATCTTGGAAGGAATACTGTTCGTGGTATTACATATATAAATAAATTAGCGGTACCCGACAGATGATGTTCTAGATCACCCTGGTCCACATTTTGCTCGATATCTCGAAAACGTCTTCACATATACAACTAAGGGCCACTCCCTTTTAAAACCCTCATTTATACCTTTAATTTGATACCCATATCGTACAAACACATTCTAGAGTCACCCCTGGTCCACGTTTATGGCGATATCTCGAAAAGGCGTCCACATATAGAACTGAGGCCCACACCTTTTTAAAATACTCATTAACACCTTTCATTTGATACCCATATCGTACAAACAAATTCTAGAGTCACCCCTGGTCCACCTTTATGGCTATATTTCGAAAAGGCGTCCACCTATAGAACTAAGGCCCACGCCCTTTTATAATACTCATTAACACCTTTCAATTGATACCCATATCGTACAAACAAATTCTAGAGTCACCCCTAGTCCACCTTTATGGCGATATCTCGAAAAGGCTTCCACCTATAGAACTAAGGCCCACGCCCTTTTAAAAAACTCATTAACATCTTTCATTTGATACCCATATTGTACAAACGCATTCTAGAGTCACCCCTGGTCCACTTTTATAACGATATTCTGAAAAGGCGTCCACCTATAGAACTAAGGCCCACTCCCTTTCAAAATACTCATTAACACCTTTCATTTGATACCCATATAGTACAAACAAATTCTAGAGTCACCCCTGGTCCACCTTTATGGCGATATCTCGAAAAGTCGTCCACATATAGAACTAAGGCCCACGCCCTCTTAAAATACTCATTAATACCTTTCATTTGATACCCATATCGTACAAAATAAATTCTAGAGTCACCCCTGGTCCACCTTTATGGCGATATCTCGAAAAGGCGTCCACCTATAGAACTTAGGCCCACTCCCTTTTAAAATTATCATTAACACATTTCATTTGATACCCATATCGTACAAACAAATTCTAGAGTCAAGCCTGGTCCACGTTTATGGCGATATCCCTAAATGGCGTCCATCTATAGAACTTAGGCCCACGCCCTTTTAAAATACTCATTAATACCTTTCATTTGATACCCATATCGTACAAAATAAATTCTAGAGTCACCCCTGGTCCACCTTTATGGCGATATCTCGAAACGGCGTCCATCTATAGAACTTAGGCCCACGCCCTTTTAAAATACTCATTAATACCTTTCATTTGATACCCATATCGTACAAAATAAATTCTAGAGTCACCCCTGGTCCACCTTTATGGCGATATCTCGAAACGGCGTCCATCTATAGAACTTAGGCCCACGCCCTTTTAAAATACTCATTAATACCTTTCATTTGATACCCATATCGTACAAAATAAATTCTAGAGTCACCCCTGGTCCACCTTTATGGCGATATCTCGAAAAAGGCGTCCACCTATAGAACTTAGGCCCACTCCCTTTTAAAATTATCATTAACACATTTCATTTGATACCCATATCGTACAAACAAATTCTAGAGTCAAGCCTGGTCCACGTTTATGGCGATATCCCTAAATGGCGTCCATCTATAGAACTATGGCCCACTTCCTCTTAAAATACTCTTTAATACCTTCCATTTGATACACATGTCATACAAACACATTCCAGGGTTACCCTAGGTTCTTTTTGCAACATGGTGATTTTCCCTTACTTTGTCTCCACAGCTCTCAACTGAGTATGTAATGTTCGGTTACACCCGAACTTAGCCTTCCTTACTTGTTTTTCATATATATTTTGATACCGATCAGCCGATACCCACCACCGATGTTGCTACGCCAAGTGCCAAGCGACGACTAAATCGCCAAATACACGACACGAACATTTCCGCGAACATTCCGCAATCTTTTTCGCAGCTTTGGCCATACACCATACGAAGTTTTGGCCGAACATTAGTTCTCTTTCAGACAGCGATGAATACGAACAACAATTGTGCTGCAGCAATATTGCTCGCTGTGGCAATTAAGCGTAAAAAAAGAGAGAAGATTCAATAAATTAAATTTTTTATTGTCCATTTTACTTTTCCGCGCACGTCTGTTCCGTTCAGAAATTACTACGATTATGAGCTATTTCGCCATACGCGCACGAACAGTTCGCGCAAATGTTCGCCAAAATAAATTGGGTTTGTGCCGAAAAAATGAGAAACAGGTGTTCCAGGAAGGCTGTGCTAAAAACCTTGGCCGCATGTGTCGACAACACCAAGCCGATCACGGAATTCCTCAGATATCTCAATGAGAGAGCACTTCAGTAACAGCCTTCTATTATTACCTGTATACGGAGATATTATAGGCAACTGAACTGAAGAAAGTGGTCAGCAAGGATAACACTGCCCATATCCTTTCAGAAAATAATTTGGTAATGACGGTAAATGACCTCGCTAGGGCGCAAACAGTATAAACAGGGCAAATGTGCCCAGGCCATCATTTTTCACGGTACTTCTTTGATAAAGGAGTTGAGTAGAAAGCGAGTAGCCATGTTCTGTCAAGCGTTTTTCAACGAACTTACGGAGGTACTCAAACGCGAAATAAGGGCGATAGCTTAACTTATTAGATTTACGAAGTGATTCGATACCAGGTAGATGGTGTAGATACGGCTTTGGTACCATGCCCTAAGCATCATAATGAAATTATTCGTGGCCTTATAGTCCTACATAACTTAGAGGCAAAATTCTGGATTTCCTACATGGTAATATGGAGGAGAATGTACTCGCTTATGAGATGTATATGCGTGAAACAGATAACAACGCATGTCCGAAGTTGGAACAGGTAGTAAGGAAAATTAAAGGTTAGTTCGGAAAATAACGAACCTTCTTCGTCCGAACTGAAGAAAAGTGTGATAAGCCTACATAGAGTTATCATCACTGGAAACCCCGCTATTGTAACGATGTATATATACATATATATGTGCCAACGGGAGCTATACGAGTGATAAGTTTGATAAGTCGACCCATTAAATCGTATACGATATAAAATCCCGGGAAAAATGTTTCAAATGTTTTTCAGAAATCCCAAAATGCATTCAACTGCAATTGTATTTCATAAAGCCTCAACTTTCTTTCAAAAAGGTTTAAATGTGTTTTAGAAATAGTCAAAGCTATTTTAGAAGGACTGAAATGTAATTCAGTAAAACTGAAATGTTTTTCAGAATAGTAAAACGTAATTCAGGTAAGGCCAAATGTATTTCAATTTCTTTAAAAATTTCATTTTGTTTTGAATGAGGAGTTAATCTATACAGGCGTTCACTTCTGTAAAGATTCCTTTTGCTTTTCTTAAAAACATTTTAGTTGTTGTTAATAAAATATGGACTTTACTGAGATAAGTCTCGCTTTGTGGTTTTCCGAAATAGGTTTGCAGCATTTTTGAAGACCTTTGATGACCTGAAATACTTTTGACTTTTTCTGAAATACTTTTGACGTTTTCTGATATACAATTGAAATTTGTGAAATACATTTGCTCTGGTCTAATATTCATTCGAGCTTTTCTGAATTACATTTTTTGTATTGTCTTTCGTGTTACTTTTTCCGAGTATTGAATCAGGGGTCTTGACAATATCTCAACTCCGTCAAACAAAGCATCTATCTTGGTATAGCGGCTTCATGAATACCCTGGTTTGTCCAACCTCCATAACTTTTTCACAGTTCCGTGATGGGATACGGCTCGTATCTAATTCGTGAATTTTATGCAATATATGTACTCTATAACTGACCCCTAACATTTCTGTATTTCCTTCATTCCTCACACAAGTTTCTCCGGAATGTCTTTTTAAATGTGTTTTTTAAATTTTATTTCGCCCTCCCAGATGGAAAAAATAAATTACCTTAAGATCATCAAGTGAAACGACGTCTCCTTTGTATGCGTGGATACTTTCAAGGGTTCGAAAATTGCTGACTGTTGCTTTTTTCGCTTTTTGTTGCTACTGATTGCCTCAAATATGTGTTTTGTGTTTTTCCATTGTTTCATCTCTTCACATCAACGCTTTGCTGAGGGTGCGACTTATTGGCTGGTGGATTGTTTCGTTTATTGGTTTTGGTTGCCTATGCCTTAACTTTTGTCCAGGATACTTTTTGCCTATGCTTTTTTTGCTTTTGTTCTTTTTGTGATTTTTTTATACATTGAGCTCAATTTTCATACCCATACACGATCACTTAATGCGATCTTCGCTTAGGGGACGCAACAATAAAGGAATGGAAAGCCGCTTTAAATGAATGCCACATAAAGGAATGTTTGAATGTATTGTACATATTTAATGAATTTATGATTGTTGAATGTAAATTGTTGCTTTTTGAAGTTGGACTTGGACTTTTGCTTTGTTGAAGGGATCGTTAATTGTATATACATGTCGAGGTTTTTTGTTTGTTTTTGTTGTTGTAGCAATCGAAATCACAGTAAATGGGATTGTGTTTCCAAAACAAAGCGTTGCCACTGTTATCCTTGACTTGTATTTGTATTTGGTTGTTGTTATTGGATTTTTTGTCTTCGTATACCTTTCATGAAATGATATACTAACTTTGTGGCGAATATCAAAATTGTAAGTCCTTGAAGGAAAATAGATGGACCCACCAGTAAGTATACCGAAATGACCAGGATGAAGAGCTGAGTTGATTAAACCATGTCCGTCTATCTGTCTGTGTGTTTAATCCGTCAATTTTTAAGATATCTTGAAAAAATTTGGTCAGCTGGTATATTTGGGTGTCCGATTAGACATTTGTCGGAACCGGCCGGATCGGACCACTATAGCATACGAGATGTGTTCAAAAAGTATCGCTAATTTTGAATATTTGCGGGTTACGTATATTCGAATTTCGATTTTTTTGTGGCGTTATGTTGGTATTCATGTCTCTCACTTATGCCGACAAGCTCGGCCTTTTTGAATGTTCACATAATTGTTGAAGGCTGCTATGCTTGCACGTGTTTTGGCTCGTCTTCGATTTTTACCTATTCAAAAAGAAAATAGACCAAAGAACCTGTATCATATTTTGTGTGAAAACCGAAATTAAGTGCGCGAATGTATTCCGAATGTTGACTGTGGCATGCGGAGAAGCTACCTTAGACCGAAGCAACGTTTATCGGTGGCACAAAATGTTCTCAGAAGGCCGAGAAGATGTGAACGACGAAGAGCGTACCGAACGCCCGAGCACTTCAACAACAGACCAAAAAAATGTATGAAGTGAAGAAAATGGTATTGGCCAATAGTCGAATCACCGTTAGAGAAGTTGCTGAGAACCTAGACATATCAATTGGCTCGTGCCATTCGATTTTTATCAATGATTTCGGCATGAGACGGATCGCCGCGAAATTCGTACCAAAATTACTCAATTTCGACGCGACTTGTTGGCCAAAAATAACACACTAATGATGCGGCAGCCACCGTATTCCACAGATCTGCCCCCTGTGAGTTTTCTTGTTCCCTAAACTGAAGAGGCCGATGAAAAGAAGACGCTTCGCTACGATTGACGAGATAAAACGGCATCGAAGGAGGAACTGAACAAGATAAAAAAAATGATTTTTTGAATTGCTTCGAAGATTGGAAAACCCGTTGGCACAAGTGTATAATATCTCATGGGGATTACTTTGAGCGGAACAAAATAGATATTCATGAATAAATAGATAATTTACGAAAAAACACAAAATTGGCGATAATTTTTGAACACACCTCTTATATCTCCCATAGAACCGATTTTTCAGAAACGAGGATTTTTGTCGTATCTGCCTTAATTTATCAGGTTGAAGCTTCAAACCTCACTATATGGTTTCCTATATTGCACATATAATTGTCTGAGCAAATGGATGAGATCGGTCGTATATGTAGCATATATCCCCCGCAACCGATTGTTCAGATAAGAAACTTTTCGCAATTTCTGTCCCATTTTAACTGTTAGAAGCTTCAAATTTCACCGAATGCGTACGTACAGAGCATTCATTGATGTCTGAAAAAATCATAGAGATCGGTGGTATATATACCCCGTATAAACTGTCATTTCTGACCCCTTTTAAATGGCTGAACATTCCATTTTATCGAATACTTACGCTCACGTCATATATTGTTGAGATAAGTGATTCATGGTCATTTCATGCAGATCACAAAAAACGTGAAACTTTGCATCCTCACACAAACTACCTACCTATTTTTTTAATTTTATATTTATCTAAAAAATCGCTTAGGTATGTACATCTGTTCACTATATATTTCATATCTTATAGAGCCGATTATTTGGAGATTACGAATGGGATACAATTATTGTTCAGCCCCATTCATGAAATGTATGATGTCTTCGGCACAGCCGAAGGCAGTTCCGTTCTTACTTGTTTAAATTGACTTTTATGAAAGGAATGGGGGGAATTGTATTGAGATAACTCCAGTCATTTTGTTGGCTTCGTTTTGATCAATGCAGTTTAGTTTTTATCTTAGTAAATTTCTGTCAAAATTGAAATAAGAAAGATATAAATTTGATATGTGGAATTCTTTAAATTCGCTTCTGAAGCAGGGATTTGACTGAAAGTTTTAGATGGAAAGAGCTTGGACTAAGGTAAAAACAGCAAAGTGTGAAGCGCGACCGTAAAGCCTTATCCCAAAGCGAAATCCAATGAGGTTGGGTGCCCGCAGAATGAATTATGGGCAAATAAAGGTTTGATAATCTTTTTAAATAAAAAAGATGTACTTCAGGGCATCCTTTCACCCAACCTCAATTCGTAATATTCTCTAAACTTGTGTTTATCGGTTCATATAAGTAAACAATTTGTATTTATATTATATAATTTATAAAAAAAATTAACTTATTGATGAGAACTATGTCCAAAGTATCACTTTGATCGATGGTAATGGCGATAGGGAAGGAAAGGATGAGGCATAGGGAGTGATAAAGGCTTGGTATAGTAATTCTTACACTGGTTTTGATATTTCAAGTCCACCAATTGAATTGTTTTGCTGAACCCGGAATAGAAACTGAAGCCAAACCACTGCTGCAATCGGACCCGGAAACAAAAGCGAGACAGGAATAGAACCAAATACCGATACCAAAGTTGAAGTGATGCTGTAATCATATGGAAATATGGAAACGAAATCGAAACAGAAATTTGCAGTGAATTAAAACGAAATCGAAAACTAAACCGAATCTAAAATCGTAACCGAAACTGCCACAGCAACTGGAAGCGAAGTCAAAACCAGATCTCCAATTCGAATTAAATCTTTAACCGATGCTGCAGGTAAACACCAAAAGATAAACGGAAACCGCAACAGGAATTGGAAGCGGGGCTTTAATGGGACCCGAAAATGGAGGAGAGACTGTAAGCGGAGCGGCGACTAAAAACGGCGTACTAATCGATACCGGACCCGAAACTGGAACAGAAACTGCAACCCGAGCCCGGACCGATACATTGGAAAACTTGAATAAAAACTGAAGCCGGATCCCGAACTGAAACCGAAGTATAAACTGGAACAAAGACCCAAGCCGGATCTAAGCCTTATCTTGAATGTAAGCTGAAACCGGATCTAGAACAGAAATCCGAGCAAAAACTGGAACAGAAACTGAAACTAGAACAAAAACCCAAGCCATGCATCTGAGCCTTAACTTGAATATAAAATGAAACAAGATCCAGAACCGAAATCTGAGCAAAAACTGAAACAGAGGTTGAAACTGGAATCGAAATTTGAAAAGAAACTGAAACCGTATCCCGAACCGTAACCGGAGTCAAAACTGGAACACAGACTGAAACAGGATCCGAACCGAAGCCAGAGACAAAGCTGAACCAGAGACTGAAACCGAATCCCGAACCGTAACCGGAGTCAAAACTACAACACAGACGGAAACAGGGTCCCGAACCGAAGCTAGAGGCAAAACTGGAACAGAGACTGAAACCGGAGTCGAAACTTGAAAAAAAAAATGAAACCGGAACCTGAACCTTAACCGGAGTCAGAACTGGAACATAACACAAACTGAAGCGGTATCCCGAACCGAAGCCAGAGGCTCAATAGAGCCCGTTATGAAACCGGATCCACAACTAAAAACGGAGACCGAATCGTAACCGGATTCAAAGCTGGAACACAGACTGAAATCGAATCTCGAACCGAATCCGGAGGAAACACTGGGCTAGCGACTGAAACCGGAATCAAAAAAAAGAGCGGAAACGGGGTTGACCGAAATCGGATCCAAAACTGGAACAGAGACTGAAACTGGATCCAAAACTGGAAAAGAGACTCAAATCGGTGTTCGTCACATACCATGAGACGAAATTTAAACGGAGATTGAAGGAGAAGTCGGAACGCAAACCTCAACAAAACTGTAACTGAAGCCGGAAACGAAACCAAAACAGAAGGTGGAACCGAGGTAAAAGCCGGGGCCGGAAATTAAACCGAGACGAATGGTTTGTTAAAAAATAAATGTAAAGCGCGATAACCTCCCAAAATAAATTAGGCCGAGCTTCTCTTCCAATTGGCGTCGTGCTCCTTGTAATTTATCCTATAAATTGGCGGGACGGGACCTAGGCAATGCAAGGCAGATGAGTGCTCGGAGTGCTTGCCAAATCACTACCGAGGGGCGACCCCGCTTAGAAAAACTTTTTTCTAAATTTTGATGTTGCTTTGCCCGGAACCTGAACCCAGGATCCTCGGTGTGGTAGGCGGTGGTCACTCAATAATTTGTTTGTGCCTTTTAACAGATTAAAAGAAGTCGGATTTGTCATTTCAAGCGCCTTTCATGTAGGTCGCAATATAAATCTAGATTTATGGGAGTGTGGCGGATATCGGCAGTCCTTTGCCGGATAGGAATACGCTCCGGTACTAGAACTAAGTGGCACTAGCCCGACTGCAACGTCGCGATTTCTTGGACCATTCGCACCTTCGGGCTAGTACATTTTCTTTAGACTGAACAAATTAGTTTCAGATTCTAAAACATTAAAAGTTTGGTAAGCTCCGTTAAAAGATGCTCTTCAACTGAGCTCACTATTGTTTTGACTCAGCTTCCAAAGCAAATCACTTTCAAAGACACTTTTTTTAATAAAGTAAACTGTGTTTGGATTGTCATAGGGGTATATTATGTAACTAACTTTATGTAAGAAAAAATGCACATAACTATGAACCGCTGAATATCCAGCTCAAGCCAGGCAATAGATTTTAAGTCTGCCTCTAACATCATACCATGTATATAAAATTATGAGGTAACAACTTCTTGGAAAGGACTTTCTGACCATTTAATGTTGAGCGTTTTATTGCCTGTTTTCTCGTTTGCGGTGGCATTTACCTTTTCATTTTATTGAGTTTTTGTACTCGTACCAGTTAGTACCTTGTTCAGCTTCTGGTTTCAAAAGTCATAAACTCCAACAGTACATAAACACGATATGACATTTAAGTAGCTACTTATTTTGTAAGATTAAACTAAACAAAATATGTATGTAAGAATTTATAAGTTCGGATAAAATGGAGCACTATATACCCAGTTGTGAATTTTAGTGGTCGAAATCGCGTGTGCGCAAATAACGTGAAGTAACGTTGTAAACGCAAATTTCTGGTGCAAAACCTGATTTCATGCTATACGCTCAAATATTCTGCCTATATCATATTTTCTACCGCGTAGGGTGACATAATGTCAATGGACATATGGTCAATTGACCTTGTGATCACTTCAAATGGCCAAAAGTAAGTTCAATTTACTTAAAAAAAAACTAAAGCGCTTTACCCAGTCGATTTAATTAAATGTGTTTATTTTTATTTCAAAGAAATCCCAATTGGAATCCCGGCCTTTTCACGCTCATTTGCAAAATTTTACTAAATATATGTTTTGCGTCATGAAGTTTATCAATTCGTCAAGATTCACTTCTTTATCAGTATTCCTTAACGGCCATGCCAGTAAAAGTTAGCCTGGTTAGAATCTGATTTCGACCATTCTCAACACCAACATATCTCGTGTTAATTTGAGCTCGTTTACAAAATTTGGTGAAGATATATCAAATTTTCCTCCAGCTATCGCATTGACGGGCGGCTGAGTATAAAAAGTGGGTTAGGCTCACTAGTGATTGCGTTCACTCTTTCAAGAAACAGTTATTGCTGTCAAAACAATACTATTACCAAATTTCCATAGGATTAGTCAATTATTGTTCGATTTTTGGCATTAATAAACTCGTTAAATTCTCGTCGTTTGCTACGGAGGGGAAATACGAGTATAATTTGGAATCAGTTAACATTAGACTGGTCGGCACCCGATTTAAATAATTTTCACTTAGTTAATATATGAAAACAAACGACAACCTCCCTGTCGCATTTCAACATAATGTCTTCAATGGCTTGATTAAGGGCTTGAAAAACTTTTAAATTTTCTTCGTTCAAATTTCGGCGGTGACACGCCCATTTTTCGTAATTGATATAGTTTCCATTTTGCGTCAAAATCAACCCACTCATCATATTTCATTAGTTTATCGGTCTTCTGTAATGAAGTATCGCATATTTTCCATTTTCAAAATTTTCGACGTCCAAAGTTCTTAATCGATGTATATTGGAACAATTTTCCGTCATCGCTTGTCAAATTTGGTTTCGAGACAAACCGGTTTCAGCGTTGTGCCATCATCAGTGGCGATTTTCGTTCTGATCTGTTGTTGTCGCTTCTCTTGTACTTATAGTTCGTAGGTACATGAGCAGGTATTGTCAAAATTGATGCTTGTGTATATTTATGTGTATGTGCTGTGTGTTCGTTTAGAACCAAGGGTGGATTTTACTGATCGATTTGTATGGCTGACTGAGGCAGGTAAAAGTCAGTAATTCCCGCCGTTTGTAAACTTACAATTTTTCTCTAATATCAATTACAAAAACCATTGCATAAAGCAATATGAGCAAAGCTCGCTAATTAAATACATATGGTCAGTAATTCTAGTCGTTTGACCTTCTTTGTGTGTGAACAAATTCTTTCCTTGGTTCGATTCACCTGATATTGGGCCATTTGCCTAGATTAGTATTTATGACATTTTTTTTCGGGAAATGGAGCAGGGACCGACTAGGACTGGGACTAGGATTGGGAGCGGCACTGAGACTGGGGATGGGATTTGGAGTTGGAGTGGGACAGGGACTGAGAAAAAGTGATGGAGAAGAACTAGAGAGAAGAGAAAAGATGGAAGGAGAAAGTGATAGGGTTAGACAAAGGTAGAGAGGTATGGATAGATGGAACGGAGAAGAATTGAAGGAAGATACGGATAGGGAGAAAGACCTAGAAAAAGAGAAAGGCACAGGGAATAGTGAATAAAAATATAAAGAAAAAGGGGGGGGGGGGGGAAAGGAAGGGGTCGCCCCTCGGCAGTGCTTGGCAAGCGCTCCGGGTGTATTTCTGCCATGAAAAGCTCTCAGTGAAAACTCATCTGCCTTACAGATGCCGTTCGGAGTCGGCATAAAATCATGTAGGTCCCGTCCAACCAATTTGTAGGGAAAATCAAGAGGAGCACGACGGAAATTGGAAGAGAAGCTCGGCCTCAGATCTCTTCGGAGGTTATCGCGCCTTACATTTATTTTATTTATTTAATTCCACTATAGTTTTCAATGCGCTTTAAATATAGCATTTATATTTCATTTAATGCAGTAAGGTAGACTACAAATTTAATGGTCTCGATTCCTTTGCCCTTTCTTACATTCAACAGTACATGCCTACAAACACACATTTTTAAATATATAAGATCAACTAGAGTGGAATCCCTCTTGCCTGCCGTTGACTGCCAGACCTAAATCAAACCACATCCTACTCTATTTCTCGTCGTCAATGACGCTATCGTGTGTTAAATTGAGGAAAAATAGATAAAGGAAAAACTTTTCTGAAATATTACAGAGGCCAATGCACCAAATGGGGTAAAATGCATACCAAGTTGGATGCGGCGAAGCGTAACAAATGCGCATGTCAGTAAGCAATCCAATGGGAAATATCAAAACGCACCACCAGCCGACGACGTACCAAATAGACCAACTACATATGAACTTACAACACAAATAACGTTGATAAGTTGGTAAGCTGCTGTACTGTGCTGCAATGTGCCTATAAAATATTCAGTCAACCAACCAAGTTAACCAACAATGTAGACCGAACACACTACGAAAGTCCAGTTGGTCCAACTAAGCCAAAGCAAACGAGTAGAAAATAAAGTGCAATCATACACGCCAACTTGGCCACACTCCATTTCAGTAAGTCAGTCATCCGGTGGCCTCTTTTGACAAACCGCCTGTTTTTCATACGTAAGTCTACTACATCAGCAACCCGACACAGTCGTGCAGCTAACAACTAAACTTACTTAAAATGCGCGTTCCTTTGACTTGTTGATTCCTTGTTGGTTGGTTGGTCGGTTTTTGGTTGCATATGTCTTTTGCTTTAGCTGTTGGGGTTATAAAGGAGAAAATTACTTGTTGCTTCCCACTTTACTGCACCCCTTTGAATGTTTTGCTACGATTTTTTCATTACACTTTATTTTATTGCGTTTTTGCTTGATTTTTTTTAAGTTGGTAGGTTTTTACTTTCGAGCTTCTTTTCTTGGGAAATGCGATACATAAAATTTATTTTAAAGTCGCACTTGAGATTTTTCCATTAACTCGAATTGCATGCTATGAATAGTGGTTGGCGGTAGGGTTAATTCAGTCATGTACTCCGAGCTCTTGTGTTGTTGAAATTCAATCGCAATATACAGACTCTTGTGAAAGTTGAGTTGCACATAAATAACAAATTTCATTATTTCCTAAAAGGATGTTTGTTGCATTAAATTAAATTTTGAATTGTAAACAAATGAAAATAAAATTGTAATAGAAAAATCGAATGAAGGAAAAAAGTGACTTATTTGCCTACAGTAAACGTAATTTTCTCCTATCTAGTGAATGCAAGCGATTTTAGCGTCAAGATGCTATTTTCACCATTGTGGATAAAACAGGTGTGATATCTTATCCGTCAACTGCCTGACAGGATGTTCAAGATGGCGACTTTTTAGCGTTTTGACAGGATGTTCAATATGGCGGCGCATAGGGCCGGCTATCTTTAGCGAGATAGAAAGAGATAAAGAAAGAGACAACGATAGTCAACTAAAAATCAAGTAATCGGTTCTATTTGTAATTTTGACGTCTATGCAGGAGTTATCACACTTGTCTTATCCACAATGATTTACACTTCTGTACCGTACGAATAAACTGAGTTGTCTCTAGCGTAATCGTTTCACTTTTTCCTACATGCCCGTTTCCCAGACCGTGATTTTTAAAAATTATTTTCCTTACGACTATACAATTTTTGGAATAATTTTGAAATAGACCAAATTTGTGAAAATGGTGGTGAATTTCTGATAATTTTTAACGTCTTCCAAGACGTGGTCTGGCTTTATAACAATATAAATTACAGCTAACGTCCTGTTATCCAATTCTTTTAGGTGGTAGCTGCCCTGGTACTGGAAGCTCACTTCGACAGCATGAAGGGCCGTTGTGATACCACATAAAATAGCGGTGAGCTTTAGTTACTTAGAGAATCGTTTCGTAGCAACGATATAGTTTCTAATGAGACCGTTCTCAACCTTGGATAATACTTTGGAGATCCAAGTGAGTCGCAACCGAAATACTTTCGCCTAGTTCTGACAAAAGCTGAATATAAATAAATAAAGCACTAAGTCACTCGATGATTCCACCTCATCATCCTCCATACATCATCGACTCTCATTTATAGATGAGCCTTAGTGAACCAAATCATATCGGCAGCCCTTCTGGCATCCACTTTCGGCCAGAAAGATATTGCTACCTGGTAAGAGGTGGCGGCTGCCCAACGCTTGCTGAGCTGACTTGAGGTCCATTTATGCAGGAGCAGACCACAGGAGGACGGCGAATTCTCGAAATTCCTACAGCCATCTTCATGCGGGCTAAGACATCCGCTTGATATTTGATATCATAATGGCTCGGGACCCAGATAATCTTAATCATAAAATAGTTCGACACAACCGCAAGTGAGGTCAGGCACTCCTAGACCACCTTCGATCACACTATAATTCAACTTAGGGTATTCATAGCCGCTTGGCTATCAGAGTAGCTGTTTTATTCTCTAATCGTAGTAGCTTCGAATAGCATTTCATCCACCACATCCTTAATCGCAGCTTGACGCTGCAGTGATCAACTAACTTAAGCTTGCGGCTTACATTTAGCTCTTGACAAGCGAGTTATGAAAGCAGACATCTTATATCTCCTTGTAAAAAGAACCAGTTCCATTTCTGCCGGGTTGACCGCCAGGCCACATATTCAGCACACCTAGCCACATTGTCCAGGTATGCCTGCAGAACATCGCGCAGGGTCCCCAGAAATTTGCCCATTGGCTTCCAGCTCCACAAGTAGCTCGTTGACTACCACAACCCAGAGCAGATGATATAGAACACTAAGTTTCAGACAGATCCAAACTAACGGCAATCGCCGCAAGCAGTCCTTTTAGAGTTTCTAAAAGATATTTTACCCGGACGTTCTTCGTTCACAGAGAACTAAATATATCACCCAGTATAGAAGTTTTAATAATGGAATAATTGATAAAGGAAAATTAAAATCCAATCCTACGAATACTTAACATTACCTTTTGTGACCTCAATCCAAACTTTGTTGCTTTACACTTAAACATTTTCTATAACTTATACTAATTACAATTGGCAAACACTCTTGCCCCTCTTATTTTGCTACAACGACTTTAGTACAAGAGTAAATCGCTGCGACAGCTTCGAAACTACCACCGTGACTGACTGACTGTGTAGGCATCTGCGTCTTGTTTGCAATACCGGCTAAAAAATTATGGCAGTCATTCCTCTCGTCACTGGAACAACTTGATATATATTGTGACGAATATGCACATAACCAAATTAATCATTATGTCCATACAAGCAGCGGAGAGCAACGCACAACCACATGCACATATCTGAGATACTCCCAAAAGTAGGCAATAATTTGTGCAAGTATCACTCACATATACACTCGCATATTAGAAGCTATAATTGCGGAAGTATCACTCACATATACACGCGCATATGAGAAGCTATATAGGTAGTTATAGCTGGTAATTTTATAGCTGATAACTAACTAGTAAATTCTAGAAATAGAAGCGCCTAGAAAAATGTCAACGAGGAAACCAAACAGTATAAAAAGCAGCAACAGTTGAGGCACGACAATCAGTTTGATATAAGGAAGCTATCAGTTGCGAAGTATAAGTGTTATTTTCAAGTAGTCTAATAAAGGCCATTTTGCATTATTGAATAGTGGAGTTATTTATTCAACAGTTTAGTGATTCTAACGTCAGCAGAAGATTTGGAATAAGCGGAATTTCAGTAAATTCGTTACAATTGGTGTCAGAAGAGGAATTGTTGAATAAATTCCGAAGATTGCGAATACAACTTGGACATGGCAAAGTTGAGTGAATTGAGGATCCAGCAACTGAAGAAGGAGTTGGAGAGCCGTGGATTGAATACAACCGGCAATAAGATCGAACTTCAAGCACGGCTACGAGAGATAATGAAGTTGGAAGGAATTGATGTGGACGAGTATGTCTTTTATCCTGATGTGGAAGAGCCAGCGACTAAATTGGAGGAGAAGATAGAGACTCCGAATCCATTGGCGAGTGTAGACACTAACGAGATACTAGCAGTGCTGAAGAAAATGTCGTCACAAATATCAACCAATATCTCAACACAGCTCGAAGTACAAAATACAGATATAACATCTCAACTAAAATCACAGGAGACACGCATAACATCAAAGATTGGAGCACAAGAAACGCGTATTTCAGATATGTCGACACAGATAACAGCCAAGATTGAAGCAGATTTCTTCACAGCTGGAAGAACAAAAGACACGCATAACAGTACAACTAGAAGCACAAGAGGCGCGTATATCATCAAAACTCGAAGCGCGCATGGACGAAAAAATAATGCAGTTTGAAGAAAAAATCGAGGCAGAGGTGGATGCTTTGAGAGGTCGTATACAGGAATTGCAACTTAATCGCCCTGCTGATTCAGCGAGTAATACTAAGGTAAAAACTCCATCATTTGACGGTTCTGTTCCTTTCCAGGTCTTTAACCTACAGTTTGAGAAGACCGCTGCAGTGAATAACTGGAATGCGGAAGATAAAGTTGCTGCACTGTTCGTGGCATTGAAAGAGCCTGCAGCGGAAATCTTACAGACGATTCCAGAGTCGAACGGAACAGTTATGAAGCATTGATGGCCGCTGTCGAGAGACGTTATGGAAGCGAGCATAGAAAACAGATATACCAAATTGAGTTGCAAAACCGTTACCAAAAAGCGAATGAGACTTTGCAGGAATACACCGAGAGGATTAAAATTCAGAGCTTTATAAATGGAGTACGGGATATCGAAACGAAACGAGCTACATATGCGAATCCAAAGCCAACATTTGCTGAAACGGTATCCCATGCACTGACTCAGGAAACTGCCTCACTTTTGAGTAAGTCAGCCTACAAAGCCCATCGTGTGGAAGTAGAAAGGCCAGATTGGATGGACACAATTTTGGAAGCACTGAAGGATTCACAACAGAAAAACTCTGGAGTTATGAAATGTTTCAAGTGCGGCAACCCAGGCCACATTGCACGTCATTGTAGCAACGGTCCTAATAGGTCCAACAATGTGGGTGGCCGTATACGCAGAGCTGACGGAGATGAGCAAATCTCCCAGTCCACTCAATCGTTAAACTAAAGAGAGTCAGCCACAAGGGGCGACAGCTGGCTCCCTCAATTGAATGACCCATAATCTCTATCTCGCAAATTGGAAGAAGGTCAAACTATCTTACTGTCGGAGGCATGTGGATAGAAAGGAACGTTTACTGACTGTAGATACGGGTACATCTCATTCCATCATTCGAGCGGATTTAGTCAAAAAGAAGATAAGACCATTGCATGGAGCAAGATTACATACAGCCACTGGAGAAGACACCACGGTTCTAGTGATGTGAAGTCGCAATTGGGAACGTCACGGTAGTACCTAATTTTATAGTGGCAGAGATTGTTGATGAAATCATAATTGGAGTGGACTTCTTAATCGACCAGGGCATCAAGATCGACATGCAAAGCAAGACGATGCGATATAAGAACATGGATGTACCACTTAATTTCGGCTACTAGAGAGGCTACAGCAGTAAACGAGTACTGGTGGAAGAGAGCCAGCAAATACCACCAAAATCAGAAGCAGTCATCTGGGCAAAGGTTGATGGAGATTGTGAGAAAACAAATTGTGGGTTGTCGAAGCAGCAAACAAATCAGCACCAAACATACTTGTAGGAAAAAACCCTGGCTATGACAAAACAAGATGGACGTATTCAGGTAAGAGTACTCAATGAGTTCAAGTCACCACTCAAACTGACCAAAGGAGCTATTCTGGGAAGATGCCAAGAGGCTGAAGTAGTTATTAACTGTGAACAGCTCCAGGAACACGTTTCACCTAGTAATACTGATCTTTCAAATGACATCACGGCATGGACGGAGGGGCTAGAGGAAGATAATCAGAGCAAGGCAAAGCAACTGCTCCTAAAGTACGCAAACATATTTGACCAGGGTGGTTCTAAACCAGGCCGCACCAATGTTGTGAAACATCAAATTGACACTGGAGACGCGAGGCCGTACGTCAAGCTCCTGGTAGTGTTCCACTGGCGAAGCGGGGAGTTGTGAGTCAAATCGTACAAGAAATGAGCGACAGCGAAGTCATCGAACAATCAGCTAGTCCATGGAGCTCACCGGTAGTACTTATAAAGAAGAAGGATGGAAAAATGAGGCTTTGGACTACCGGAAGTTGAATGACGTTACGAAAAGGATAGCTACCCATTGCCAAGAATTGAGGATACTCTGGACTCGCTATCTGGTACGAAATGGTGTTCAACACTGGACTTGAAAAGCGGCTACTGGCAAGTGGAAGTAGAAATGAAGTAGGAAGATAAAGAGAAAACAGCCTTCAGTGTCCGTGATGGTCTTTGGCAATTTACAGTGATGTCTTTTGGACTATGTAACGCACCAGCTACTTTTGAAAGACTCATGGATAAGGTACTGAAAGGACCACATTGGAAAACATGGTTAGTGTACCTAGACGACATCATCGTATTGGGAAAGAACTTCGAAGGACATCTGAAGAACTTGGAGGAGGTTTTCCAAAGAATAGCTGGTGCTGGTCTGAAACTAAGTCCCAAAAATTGTTCGCTGTTTAAAAAGGAAGTAAATTATTTGGGTCACAAAGTAACGACAGAAGATATCTGTACTGCGAATGAAAAGATAGAGGCAGTAAAGGATTGGCCAAGACCACTGAACCTGCATGAATTGAGAAGTTTCCTTGGGCTGTGCACATATTATCGCCGATTGGTACCAAACTTTTCCAGCGTACCTCATAGCCTCCATGAGCTTACAAGAAAAAATAAAGCTTTTGTATGGAAAAAGGAGCAAGAGGTGGCTTTCCAAACATTGAAGGAGCGTTTGTGCACTGCCCCAATGTCGGCATACCCGATTCCAGGAGCAACATTTATTCTAGATACAGATGCGAGTGGATATGCTATAGGAGGGGTGTTGTCACAACTGGTCGATGGACAGGAGAAGGTAGTTGCATATTACAGCCGCTCAATTGGAAAGCCAGAGAGGAACTACTGCGTTACACGGAGAGAGCTGTTGGCATTGGTAGAGTGCATTAAACATTTTCACAAATACCTCTACGGCCAGCGATTCCGCGTCAGGACAGATCACGCAGCGTTGAAATGGCTTCTGCAGTTCCGTAATCCGGAAGGACAATTGGCACGGTGGATCGAGCGACTACAAAGCTATGACTTTTCCATTGAGCATCGAAAAGTTAGTTACCATGGAAATGCTGATGCAATGTCACGAAGACCATGTAGTTTGGAATGCAAGCACACATAGATGTCCGGCTAATGACTATAACATGTATGGATGAATGGGAAAAGGAACAGCTAAGGAAGTGTCAGCTAGAAAATACTGATCTGTCACATGTTATGCAAGGGCTCGAACAAAACGGAAGACCAAATAGAGAGGAGATGTCAGCAGAGAGTCCCATTGCGAAATCTTATTGGGCACAGTGGAACAGTTTAGAATTGATATCCGGTTACTTGCATCGAGTATGGGAGAGTGAGGATGGTCAATGCAAGAAGAAACTGATAGTTGTTCCCAGAAAGAGGATTCCTGACGTGCTCAGCGAGCTGCATGATGGTCCAAGCGGAGGTCATCTTGGAATCACGAAGACGCTCGAGAAGATTATACAGAGATTCTATTGGGTTTGTTGCCGTCAGTCGGTCACTGAGTGGATTACGAACTGCGAGGTTTGCAGCAGAGCGAAAGGGCCCAAAACGCGAAGCCATGGTCAGATGAGGCAATATAACTCAGGTGCGCCATTCGAAAGGATCGTTATGGATGTCGCAGGTCCATTTCCTACTAGCAACTGCGGAAAAAATATGTATTGGTGGTTATGGATGATTTCAGCAAATGGCCAGAGGTATACTAAATCCCAAATCAAGAAGCGGAAACAGTAGCAGAAGTGTTTATAAACAATTGGGTTGCAAGGTATGGTGTACCAATGGAGTAACATTCGGACCAAGGCAGCAATTTCGAATCAGCTGTGTTCCAGGAAATGTGTAAATCATTGGGCAATCGAAAAACACGAACAACTGCATTGCATCCTCAGTCCGTTGGTTTCAATAGAACCTTAGAGGAGCATTTAAGGAAAGTAGTAGACAAGTACCATAAGGAGTGGGATACACACATATCTGGGTTTGTCCCCGAAATTGCAGTGTAATTGGGAAGGCGCATACAAAGTTAGAAAACGGATCAACGATGTAGTGTACCGCATACAAACCATTGGCAAACTACGAACCAAAATGAAAGTGGTTCATTTGGAAAGGCTGGCGGCTTTTAGATCGAGAGATTTGTCTGATCGGGACGATCAGACTTGGGTGGAGGGCAGTGTGACGAATATTAGCAATGCTAAGGGATACTATCATCTCTAAGCCGATACTGAGCAGTGACTTGTATGCACATAACCAAACTAATCATTATGTCCATACAAGCATCGGAGAGCAACGCACAACCACACGCATATATCGGAGATACTCCCAAAAGTAGGCAATAATTTGTGCAAGTATCATTCACATATACACGGGCATATGAGAAGCTATAATTGCGCAAGTATCACTCACATATACACGCGCATATGAGAAGCTATAAACGTAGTTATAGCTGGTAATTTTATAGCTGATAACTAACTAGTAAATTCTAGAAATAGAAGCGCCTAGAAAAATGTCAACGAGGAAACCAAACAGTATAAAAAGGAGCAACAGTTGAGGCACGACAATCAGTTTGATTTAAGCAAGCTATCAGTTGCGAAGTATAAGTGTTATTTTCAAGTAGTCTAATAAAGGCCATTTTGCATTTTTGAATAGTGCATTTATTTATTCAACACTTTAGTGATTCGAGCGTTAGCAGAAGATTTGGAATAAGCGGATTTTCAGTAAATTCGTTACAATATGAACCGATGAAACGGTGATTTGTGTGACGAATAAGTAGCAGTAGATGCCGAAGTAGATGGACTATAAGGTACGGCTATGCAAACTCCCTCGCTCACAGCTTACTGTGATATCTGGTAGCAGATAGCATCCAAAAGTCCGTATTCATTGATTCATTCATTGATATTCATTGATATTCGCAGTTATTGGGTCTGTGATTGCAATTATTATCTATATATTAATACGGTAACAAAATTTCCATACAAACAATTGACAGGCTGTTTCGCATACGTAAAATCATATAAAAGTTATATGAATCGATTCGTATTGATCAGCCGCAGTGCATAGGCCAATTTTGTTAACAAATATTACTCTATTTGTTTATTTTTAATAGAAAAAGTTTTTTGTAAATTCGAAAATCTGTGCAACTATCGAAATTGCCATCTGTAGGACGCATTATGTTTACAAATCCCCCTGAGTATAAAGCACCAAATGCTGCATTGTCGCGTTGCTCAAACGAAATAGAAAAAGTTTTTGGAAAATCTGTGCAACTATTGAAATTGCCATCTGTAGGACGCATTATGTTCAAAAACCCCCCTGAGTATAAAGCACCAAATGCTGCATTGTCGCGTTGCTCAAATGTTTCATCTCTACATATGTATATATTCGTACTCGCCAAACGGTGAGAGAACTAATGCTTCACTCATTTTCAGTTCAAATAAAATATTGCTTCCCATTGTTGTCACTTAATTGCAAATTTGACCCAAATGATTTTTTGCATTTCCAGATTTTATGTTCATCTTAGATATAGCACGTCTTATAGCGAACAAAAATAAATAAATGTGCTACAAAGATATTACATTAAAACTTGTATATTGTCTTTCATGTTATTTTTTTTTTTTTATTTTTTTTTTGATATTTATTTTATTATATTATCTTTTATCACGTTGTATATTAAATTTGCTACAAAGGAATTACATTAAAATTTGTATATTGTCTTTTATGCAAATTTATTTTGATACTTCTTATTTTATTTTATTATATTATCTTTTATTTCAACTTAGTTTATTATTATTTAAATGCAACTTGATTGAATCGGAAAATTTCACGTTGTATATTAAACAAAAAAAAAAAAAAAAACGACCCAAAAACGTTTTCGAGTTTAGGTCGAAATATTGCATAGGCAGTATATTACCCACTATCCATATACTAATACGCTAACAAAATTTCCATACAATCAATTGACAGGCTGTTTCGCATACTTAGCATACGTAAAATCATATAAAAGTTATATGAATCGATTCGTATTGATCAGCCGCAGTGCATAGGCCTATTTTTTGTTAACAAATATTACTCTATTTGTTTATAATTAATAGAAAAAGTTTTTTTTAAATTCGAAAATCTGTGCAACTATCGAAATTGCCATCTTTAGGACGCATTATGTTCAAAAACCCCCCTGAGTACAAAGCTCCAAATGCTGCATTGTCGCGTTGCTCAAATGTTTCATCTCTACATATGTATATATTCGTACCCGCCAAACGGTGAGAGAACTAATGCTTCACTCATTTTCAGTTCAAATAAAATATTGTTTCCCATTGTTGCCAATTACCTATATTGGTCTGTACCAAAATCCTTAAAAAATTGTTCTAAAATAATTGTTAGCGCACAAAAAAACTTTAAAGAGAAGTAATAGCTTAACCGGCCTATTTTTTTGGACAAATTTTACTTATACGTAAAAGCATAGGTCTATACTTAACAGATTCTTTGTTTCTCATTTTAGTTGCTTTAAAAAAATGAAATCAGAAATAATGAGTCAACTTTTGTTCAAACTCACTAAATTTGTTTATTTATAACAATTAATTGCAAATTTGACCCAAATGTTTTTTGCATTTCCAGATTTTATGCTCATTTTAGATATAGCACGTCTTATAGTGAACAAAAAATAAATAAATTTGCTACAAAGATATAACATTAAAATTTGTATATTGTCTTTATGCTAATTTATTTTGATATTTCTTATTTTATTTTATTATATTATCTTTTATTTCCACTTAGCTTATTATTATTTGAAGGCAACTTGATTGAATCGGAAAATTTCACGTTGTATATTAAACGAAAAAAAACGACCAAAAACGTTTTCGATTTTAGCTCGAAATATTGCATAGGCAGTATATTACCCACTATATTTATTATTAGGCTAACTTTGTTTGATTATATGCCCATTAATCGGACGCTTAGATCCCATAATCCTAATTTGTTTATGTCGCTTAATTTTATATAGTCAATTTTATTTTAGTAAATATGTTTGCGTAAATAATTTCAATGTTTTTGTTTTGTCAAGTAATTTCACCTTAATTATATGTCATTTCTTTTGATTTTACATATTTTTTATATTTTTGTTTAAGGAGCTCCATACCAAAACGTTATAATTACATTTGAAAATTTTGTAGAAAATTTAAGAAAATACAATAAAAATTACAACGTCTTAATGAAAAATTAAAGTAAGTTAGACCAGTTTGCTATATTTCCACTCACTGCTTAACTATTAACGCATTATTGCACTACCCCCAACACATGGTGCATAGACTGAGTTGAAAAAAATACAAGTTGGTCGAATTTCGACCACAGGCGATAATAGTTATTATTATTATTACTAGGCCTGGAAGCACTGCGACTTATGTGCAGATCTATTATGCATGACCTTTCAGCCTAATTTTGTATGTGGAGGCTTTTGATGTATCTAAGTACCTTTTCAGGCTTCGCAGAGAATGTGAACCGGCGTTTCATCATCCAGCTCACAGAAACGACAAATCGGATAGATTTAAGGTACTTAGGTGATATCGTAGATCACAGTGTCCCGTATAGTACCCAGTGAGAGTTCTTAGGTCCTCCTTGCTTAGATTAATGAGTTTGGCTGATACTTTCGTTGCCGGAAGTATAGACAGTTTGGCCTGTCTTTGCCCTGGGCAGTCAATACAGTGACGTCTGAATTGTTTAGTTAATTGGGTGTGCTTTTGTAAGTCCACAAGAGGGCTCTGGACCATAGAATGCTGCTATAGCACCCTGTTTTGCTAGGTAATATGCATGTTCATTACCTGCATGCCACTGATGTCCGGGATCCCATCCTAACAAAACCTTCTTTTTGGCTCCCAGGTCATTAAGGATTTCAGTGCAGTCATCCACTAGCTTAGAAGTAACTTTGTAGGATTGTAAGGCATGCATGGATTTATGCCTGAAATATGGTGGAGTAGCATTGGTATCGACTTCTTGAAGTTCGGTCCATAGATGCCAGCTCCCGTTCTTCCGTCATCAAATTTCGATCCATCCGTGAACCAGACATCTGAGTCAGAGCCATTATGGGGATTCCCTGTTTCCAAGTGGGTCCTGTCCACAATGGACACTTCAAAATTCTGCGAGATTCTGAGCTTAGGGGACATTACGTCACGCTGTTGTAATGTGGGATTTCCTGTGAATTTTCTTATTACTTTCATATGCCCTATCATTTTCCTGGCTTCAACTCCGAAATATTTGGAAGTCTTAGTGCGCCTAGTGTTGCCTCTTTCTCTATCAGAATAGGGAAGGGAGGTGTTCCCACTAAAGCACTAAGTGCATCAGCAGGGCCGTTCTCATCGCACCCGTTATCCCAATGAAAACTAGTCGATGCAGTTTCCTTAGTTTTTCTGGTGCCTTTCTTTGCGTGGCATTCTGCCACCAAACTAGGGAAGCATAAGTGACTGTTGGCCTTACAACAGTATTAAATATCCAGTATACCATTTTTGGAGATATCCCCCATGTTTTGCCGTAGAGTCGAGAACAGGCGAAGAAAGCTTTTGTTGCTGTGTTTAGGATAGCATCCAAATGAGCATTCCACGTGAGGGTTATATCCAGTGTGATCCCTAGGTATTTAGCCTCCATTGAGAATTGTATTTTTTTTACCACCCAGGGATGGTTCTGGGATGGATACTTTCCTTCTCGGAGTGAAAGGCACTATGACAGTTTTGTTAGGATTGATAGACAATCCTTTGGTATAGCACCACATCTCTATTGTGCGAAGGGCTTGATCTGATATTGTTTCCTCGTGGATCCCTGATTGCAATTAGTGACACGCGTGATTTTGAACGTCAGCTTCGGTCATACGATCGTATTCCTATTCTATCACTATTCAGTCACAGTGCGAATGACTGTCGATAAATTATTGTACCGTCTGCTTTGAGTGTGCGATATAGCGAGGCCAAATCAATTCAAAATATGCTGAGTTTATCTTCCTTGCTTTGTTATTGGCGATTCTCTAGGCCATGGGTTAAAAATAAAATAAATACAAGGCGTCATAACCTCCAAAGAGATTTTAGGTCGAGCTTATATTCCAATCTGCGTCGTTCTCCTTTAAAATTTCAAATGCTTTACGCCGACTCCGAGCAAGGTAGTTGAGTTTTCACTGAGAAGATTTTCATGGCTGAAATACACTTGAAGTCTTTGCCAAATCAGTGCCGAGAGGCGACCATGCTTAGAAAAACGTTTCGAATTGAAAAAAACATGTTTTTAAATTTTTGATTTTGCTTTGCCGTAAATTGAACCCAGGATCTTAGGTGTGGTAGACGGGATACATTACCACCACACCACACCACAACAGCCCTTAAGTTATATTGTGAAGAAAAGTTGACGAGCCTGGAGTTTACCCGTATGCAGTAACAGCCCTGTTACCTTGAAGGTTTTGCCTGTAACTCTTAAGAATTTCGGCAATGTAACCTCAATTTTTCGAAATTTGACTTGAGTTTGTATGGACAAAAGTTTTTCAAAATCGTACGGGTTTAGCCCCTCATGAGAAGCTAACTCTGAGTTAAAAAAATAAGTTGCCGTTCTGTAAATGGGCCTAAGAGAAGCAATTGCCTAACTTTTATTAATACGTTCAAAGGGCTTATTCGTACATTAAACTTGCACAAGTTCTCAAAAGCAGATTTCGATTTAAATGCCTCTCGAGAGCAAACAAATGGGACGGTAACAGCA
Source organism: Eurosta solidaginis (assembly GCF_040869045.1). NCBI lineage: Eukaryota > Metazoa > Arthropoda > Insecta > Diptera > Tephritidae > Eurosta > Eurosta solidaginis. Next base: position 97,278,607 of record NC_090319.1, on the reverse strand, counting down.
TATTACCGTAAAGTCTTCTGACAAAATATATCGCACACTAACTACAAAAGAGTCACAACTTGAAAAATGTAAATGTTCAGGAGAGAAGGAAAACGGTTTATGTGAAAACCTCTGTAATGTTATACTGAAATCCAGTTTTACAAATAAGGAAACTTTCATTATAAAATGAATTGACACAATTTTGTTGTACTTATTTGTTTACGGAAAAAATATATAGCAATTTTGAATTATGACTATATATGGCAATTATATATGACAAAAAGGCACATTTCACAATAATACAAGCAAATTTACTTACTTTTTACGCATAAAAAGACACAATTTTAATTAATACACAACAAAGTTAAAACTTTTTTGCAACAAGATAGAATTTAAAATAATACGCTTTATGCGTAAAAAAACTGTTGTTCACTTGTTCTTAAGCACATTGACCAAAGATGACTTGATACGAAACTCTCTCATTTTTTGCGCTCTCGCGAGGGATTTATCTCAAATTTGAGCTGGCAACAATCACAGATAAATCCCTCGCGCCAGCTGAAGCGGGTGCCAGAACAAAAAATGTGCCAGCTAAAATGAAAAACGGGCCAAAAATTTCGGTAAACTTTAGTTTGACCTAGAACTGTAGAAATGCGTTAAAAAATTATGGGAAAAATGATAAAAATACTTGTTTTAGTATAAATATTATTAGTTCGAAGGCGGAGGGTAAATATTATTTCCCATTCAAAAGTTATAACTAAAAAAAGGTTTTGTAAATATGAAGTCCTGATGCAACCAATCCATTTTGCTCACAGAACATGGAACGTTAGACATGTAGGATAAGCCCTATCCATTAAATGATTTTAACTATTATATCGTAGGTTCGATTTACAGAAATTTCAAAAGAATATATGGTTTTCACTGTGAGTTAAATGGGTTACAAATTTTACTTATTAATTTAATCGAAATATAAATTTTGCTTAGATTTGTTTATATTTGACTTTAACTAGTCGTATTATTGTAAAATAAGTTTAAAGAAATTAATATTTTACGACTATCATTTTATTAAATGATTACTATAATCGCCGAAATGTATGTCAAAAATCCCCATATTCAGATCTATTTATTTTTGTTTGGAGTGGCATCATTGACAAATGTTATAAAAAGTGTGAATTTTGACAGCGCTCTCTCGAAAAAAAGAGTAGCAAATCTATTCATCTATGACACTGACACAACTAAAAATAGTACTCTTTAGTTGATACAGCGCAAGCGATCATTGTTTACTATATAGTTTGGCAGCTTAAGTAGAGGTTATGTTGCGAATAGAGTGGAAGGCAGTGGACTAGGCAGTCGAATGTCATATAATGAAGGAATGGTGTTCGGAGATTTTTCAAAGTTAAAAAAAAAATAATAAAAGCTTTAATATAAATAAAACTATTGTTTTAATAACAACAAAAACGCCATATATATTCTGTATACATAAATTTGTAAGGATTATCTCACTTTAAAATTTGAATTAAATAATCTAAAGTTTTTTTTTGAAACTGAGTCGAGAACTGTGCGTGTGAATGTGCGAATTTTCACCGATCAGCTGTTAGTTGCGCTACTTGGCAAAATTTACAATGCAAGCGATGCAATCAACACCAAAACTGGCATAACGGTAATTTTCCAGTTAAAAAAGAAAATAATGACAACGAAATTTAAGGGGCAGTTAGAGATGTGTACTGTGAATTGGTTTATGGAAAAAACCGATTTTGAAAAATTTTAAGTTATGACTCTTTTGCAGTTAGTGTGCGATATAATTGCAGTTGTGGCGTAAAGGCGTGACGTAGAGTAAAATAGACGTATAATGATATAAACATAGAAGCTTGTTACCATACTTGTACACTCTCATTCTCATTCCCTCTCCAAACCCCACTCACACCCCCATATCCACTCTCACTGCTACTTATACTCCTACTCTTATTTCTACTCCTGATGCTTCTTCTACTCCCACTCTCACCTAGACACCTACTCTAACTCAAATCTCGACTGCGTCCAATACTGCTATTTAGCGGAACAAACTAAAGTTTCATAGGAAGTAACAAGCTGGACGAGTTGCAGTTTACTGTAATTAACGCTAGATGGCGCTGAAAAATGCGTCTGTTACAATTTTCAGTTCCGGTGCCAAACGTATCAGGCGATATATTAAAACTTAACCGAAATAAAAAGCGAGTAAACGGCAAACCGAAAGGTGTCATATTTTTGACATTGGTATAACCGTCTGAAGGGATGAGCCTGGAAAAAGGCGTTTATTTGATTTATAAAGTACCACTCTAATGTGGATGTGATAAAACTTGAGTTGTTTCCCGAATCGAAATTCCTTTGTAAGGGGTCTGCATTTATTTTTAAAAAATGTTCCTTGTCACCAAAATCGACGACAGTTATTACCACGTACTGCGCAAATTCTTCGTCACTTATGTCACACGTCTGGTTTCTTCAACACTCACGGTCTTCCATTCCCTTTGCTTCAAATATTATAACCAAATTCAATTAATTTAAGCTTGTTGCTTTGACTCTTTTATTCTTGTTGCTGCCCTTATGTGTTCATGTTTTTTTTGTACATTTTTGAAAAATGCAAATAATGCAATTTATACACACAACATATTCGGCACTGACCGCAACAATAACAATATACATAAAATTTAGCATTCTTATGTCGAATTGTTACTTTTTTGCTTAGTCAGTTATGGGGTTGCCTTTATGGTGTGAATATTATTTTGAAGACATCGGCAGCTCCGATGTCAACTGTAGAAGAAATCGAGGATGTTTGAAATTAAAATACGTCCCAAAAATTGGAATTGATTCTGTAAACTATCCTAAAGTGATCACGACATGGTCCCCAAAGGATCTAAAATTGGTCCCGAAATAGTTTTGAAATTATCTTAAGAACCATGCCAAGTGATCTAAAGATAGTCCAAAATAATGCCTAAATATTAGTGAAAAGATACAAGAACGATCCCAAACTTATCTAAACATAGTCTCGAAAACATCTCGAAAATCATTTTAAAATTATTCCGCATTTATTTGGAAGTAGTTTCAGAAATGATCAATAAAAAAGGAAACTTTCCTCAAATAGTACCGAAAGTAACCTGAAAGCAATGCGTAACCAAACTCAAAACGATATCGAAAATAGTCCTGAAATCAGCTCGAAATGGTTTCGAACTATTTCCGAAATCATCACGAAAATATTCGCGAAACTATACAGAAATTCTCGCTGAATGGTCTTTAAAAACAACTCTGAAACAGTCACGAAATTATCCCCAAAACAGTTCCGAAATCATACTCAATTTTTTCCTAAGTTGTTCATAAAAGTATCCTGAAATTTCCCGAAGAAAGTTTCAAAATAGTTTCGATACAATCCGAAAAACATTGTGAAATTATCCCGAAAATATCGCGAAAGTCGTTTTAAACTAATCGCTAGAAAAATCCCGCAACATTCCTGAAATAGTGCTATAATTATTCCGAAAATATTCCCGAACAAAACCAAAAATATTTCAGAAAACAATCTTGAATTCATCCCGAAACTGTAACGGACTAAATGATGCTCAAAATAGTCACATTGTTACTCCGAAAACAATCTCGAATTATTACCAAATATTTCCGAAGTTATCCAGAAAAGTTCCCTGATATGAGCCAAAGATAGTCTCACAATAGTACACAAATAAAACAGCATCAAACTCATCTCGAAATTATCACTAAAGAGTTGAAATGATCCCGAAAATCCAAATTATCCAAATAAAAATGCCTCGAAAAGATCCCGGAACAACCGCAAAATAGCCGCAAATCATTCTTGTGTAAATTTAACTGACTACACATTAACCTGGGTCGATTTGTATGGACGAAAGTTAACCGATATCGCGCCATCGATTTTTCGATAGGATTTGGGCTTAGGAAAAAAGGTTCCACTACAAAATAATTTTCGAGCCTGCAAAAAAAAAATGGCGAAAGGGTAAATTTTTCGACCAAAACACTCCTCAAAGCCCTAAAAATATTTTTTTTTTCAAAAAACTGTTATAAGAACTTCATTGTTCATATAATTACATGCCCTCGATCTTTCAATCCTTATATCTCTGAAATGAATTTCTAGGTGGTGGTGCCGATATTACCTCTGTGTAGTATTGGTTTTTCCTGCAGGGTATGTATTGCGATCACTTCTCCCATTGCTTGGACACCATCGCATATCTATCGATACCGCAAATGACGTGAGCTCACATTCATTATTATTCGGTCTCATATTCGTCATTCGCACTTTACAAAACTTATTTGTTTTGTTTATTTACACCCTTTTATGCAAAATATATTTGATCCTATTGTTGACATGCCATTTCTTTCAGCATGTAATGAATGCATGATTGACTCAGCCCAAACAGTAATGTATTCACAGGAATATTGACAGTTCAGGACAAAGATGTGGGCAGGATGTCGGCACACGTGAAACACACGGCACATATTTCAATCTGGAAAGCTTATTAGTGGTGGTGCCTTTGCTGGCACTATATAAAAAGGTTAAATTAAAAAGACTACCTTCCTTAAATTGATCAAGGCAAACTCAAATTTGTCCTTTAACAAATATAAAGGGATCCTGAACTTTGTGCATATGGTATAGCATCGTTGTATTGCAAACGTGCGTAGCATACACTTACAAAATACAAGCCTATTCATTTGCTACGCCATTGCAAATATTCAACATCAAAATCCGTAGTTTTTTTATGTGGAAAAAAAAATTCAAAATGGAAAAATTGCTCTCGATCCCTACCTTACATTCGCTATGGCAACGTTTCCAACGTCAAAAACACAAAATTCTGTACTCGCTTATAGTCTTGTTGAATATGAAATTTTGGCATTAAAAATTGTAGAAGATGCTTTAAAAGGTTCAGGAGTGCTTTCACTGTGCCATTTGACTCTTTGCATTCTAATCATTCCGAACTACAATAAAGGTCAGGATGGGACATCCGAAAATAAAGCAAATTTACTATTTTGAGAACGGTGTACAAATTATAGCGCGTGGATCCGGCTGCTATCGGCCCCAATTTTCCACAGAGAAGCCTGTATACTACCTATACCTAATTCTGTATCCAACCAGTGTCTAAGTATTTAACTATCATTTGAAATAATGCCGAAAGGCTCAAGCACAAATTGGACAGGCCCCTACCAGCGCATAGGTAAAATTTTATTTCCAGTCAGAACATGACATAACCTAAAAAAAAAAAAAATTTTACAAAAAATATAAGTTAAACGGTTTTATTGAAAACAATAATTACATGAAGTAATAATAATACTAAAAGCTAGAAAATAATTAGGTAGGTCCTAGGTACTAGTCACCACACTCCTCATCAATCTAGGGCGTTGATCAGACAATTAAATAAAAGCGTTGGGCGCGTGATATTTCTAAAAATGTGAGGCCTAGCATAACCTAATTAAGGTTCAGTTGGTCTTACATATGACTATCAATAGAAATTTGACGCGTCCAACGCTTTTATTTAATTGTCTGATCAACGCTCCAGATTGATGAGGAGTGTCGTGACTAGTACCTAGGACCTACCTAATTATTTTCTAGCTTTTAGTATTATTATTACTTCATGTAATTATTGTTTTCACTAAAACCGTTTAAATTAAAATTTTTTTTAATTATTTTATTTTCAAGTTTTTAGTCTTTATTTAATTGCCTATTATTACTCATTATATTTAGTTCATTTAGTGACTCATTATTACAAGGACTCTTTCCTGACAATTTGTTACAATCTAAGTCCTCAATACATAATCCTTCCAAAAACTTTACTCGACTCTGCGCCACGTATGCTTGTCCCTCCTCCAACTCCAAAATATATTGATGTCACTTCTACCGGACTGTATGTAATATTTGTTCCAAATAGGAGCCAAATTGGACATCATAGGTCGCTTTCTATTCATGTTTGTATTATGTGTTCCAAATATGGACCAAATCGAACTACAAATACGACTTTTTTGTATATCTCGATCTTTGCGCCACCTAGCGCCAATTTTTTTTCATAGGTCGCTTTCTATTCTTGTATGTATTATGTGTTCCAAATATGAGCCAAATCGGATCACAAATACGATTTTTGTGAATATCTCGACCCTTGCGCCACCTAGCGGCGATTTTTTATAGGTCGCTTTCTATTCTTGTATGTATTATGTGTTCCAAATATGAGCCAAATCGGACCATAAATACGATTTTTGTGGACCCTTGCGCCACCTAGAGGCGATTTTTTTTTATTATTGATCTGTCATCGGGTTCTGAACTATATTCCAAATCTCAAGCTTGTAGCTTATCGGGAAGTTACTTAAATTTCAATTACAAAATTCGTTCACAACGGCCTGCCTTTCAAGTCAAGCTAAATAAAACCGTTTAAAAACTAAATAGGTGCGGCATCCAGAAGGAATTTGCTATTCTGGAAGCACACTCAAAAAAAACCTTCCGATGAGGAAAACTTCCATATATATGACCGATTTTCTTGTTTTTAGAATGTGTTAATGGTATGGAGCAAGGCGAATCTATACAAGGTGATGGCAAAGCGAATTCAACACATGCGCCGTGCAGAAGAATGACAAATCAAAAGAAAATTTGCATTGATTTCGATTAACTGACACATTTTTATACCAAAGCGTTGTTTAGAAAATAATCAAGAAGAAGCAATCAGCTCTTGGATAACAACTCCTGGTTCTTAAGAAGGTTCTGTTTGGATGAAGAAATTGCTATATGAAAAAAATTATTCCCGTTTTATAAAACAAACGTTATTTTGGTGTAGAACAATCCAGCTAGCTAGGCCTAAACAGAATATACCGGACGTTGCCCTTTGACAAAAAATAGGCTACTTATCCATGATAGGGCATAACTAGAAAGGTCCCAATAACAACAAGATCGACATCCGCAGAACGGGCTAGGTAGGGTTAGGGTGAAGTAGCTGCCGTAGTAGCACACATAGTCCAGTGTCAGGAGGCCTGTTGTGATACCATATACCATGATATCATAGTTATATCTCCTCTTCGAACCACTTCGAGGAACTGATAAAGGCTACCAAGTCCTTGATGTCCTACACCATAAACTGACGTAGTTTATCCAAAAAGGATCACCTAGGCATCTTTACAACTAGCCGTTATGCATAAGGCACTGTTCAGCTGCTTAGAGTGTAAACGTTGCGGGATTGTTGGCTTGACGGTGGCTGTACTCTTTCAGCATTAGATTGCATGTGGCGAAGGGTATACCTTAGCGTCCTTGTAAGGAGGAATCTGCTTTGTCTTGCACTGCCTATCAAGTTCGCCGCAATAGAGTTTTCCTCAATGTCCCTGTGTTCCGAGACCCATATTTAAGTTTGACGCCTTGTTCAAAGCTGGCCACCATACGACTACCACATACAGTAAGTAATATTATCAGAAATATTCAGGAAATTTTTCTCTGTTAGCAATAGCTAGGTCATCAGCATATCGTAAATATCCCGCCGCCAACTTCCATCTCTAAATAAAGAGTTTACCGTTAGGTTCCATAGAAGCGGGGAATGAACACCACCCTGAGGTGCGCCTTTTGTGATATATCGTGTTATATGAGACTTCCCCAACGATGATAATATTTTTCATCCCTTAAGTAGTTGATGAATCGCGCACTCGGAATATATTTAAGAGACAAACAGACGGTATAAATTTAACGCAGAAAGTTAGCTGTTATCTCCAAAGAGTTAATTAGCTGTGCGAGTACAAACCTATCTGATCAACAGTCTTTAAAGTTGTAAATCTATTAACTACCCACTTAACCCCCTCCTCCGTGATGGGTATGTTTACAGCCTGGTTTGTTGCAGGTGAATTTTGCAGGTTTCCGGGAAAATATGTATCCAGGATCAGCTGCAGAGTTTCCTCTTGTGGTACGGTTAAGTATTCTCAAATATCTCTTGGTTAGCTGTGTCGTCCACACTTTCGACTCTAGTGCAGAAGTTTCTCCACGAAGGCGGCTAAGATCACTTGTACCGTGGACCATTGGCTTAGGCGGTTTGAAGATGTCATCTTAGGCAATATAAGTAGCAAATGCTCAGATTAAACGACAACGCGAAGAAGATGGATCTAGTCGTGTTTACTAGGCTGCCTTTATTAAAGTAAGCCTTAGAAATAACCCTACACAAGAAAAACGATGTTCTGCTTGTCTTCTTTCAATCTCTGTTCAAAATGAATTACAATTTTTTGTTTGCGGTTCTTGAACTCTTTGCACTCATGTTTTGTTTAATTGTTGTAATTCATATAATTATGCACATACATATGTACATACTTACACACTACAAGCATACATATTATGTTTCGCATTGCATTTCCTGTTTGTCAAACCCTTACGTGGTGCTCACAATTCTTTCACAATTTTACAATTGTACCTAATTCCTTGAACTTAAAAGTTACAACTCAAATGGGATTGCAGGGCGAAATAGTGGGAAAAAAAGGAAGCTGATACTGCCTTGATTTCAGTGTCTACTCATTAACACGCTGCCTTGGAAAGTGGGTAAGTAAAAGGGCAGGAAAAGATCAGCAAAAGGGCAAAAGGTTATTAATACAACACAAGTAGACAAGTAAGTAAAATATCTGCCAGCGGACAACCGAAAACTTCCGACCGAAGGCGTACTAGTCCGAAAACGACAAACCCAGTGTCAACCGTAAACTAAACTTGTGAGACCACTGTATTCCTTAGAATACGAGCAAAAATTGCTTATAGTTTCCCGAAGATTAATTGCAGCCTGAGCTGGGCAGCAGTCCACCATTTGGAACATTGTATTTTCTTGCATATGTACGTTCTTGTAATTGTACTAGCATTCAAAGCAAGCCTATTCCGTTACTGTTCGAACGTATCTCCTTTAACCAATGCCTAGGGGAGTTGTCCTTGATAAATATTAGCACGTCGTACACATCGGCCATCACTTAATAGCACATTAACTCCCTATCTCTGTTGAACGCAATATCTCTTGTCGAACTATTCCAAACAGCCTCATCACTGAAGGCTTGGTGAAGGGATTGAAGGGATTCATCGGGTTGTGTAGCGCCATTTATAGCTTATCCAACCCAATTGTCAACCTCACCTACCCGCGGCGAATCCTGTTTCATTAACAGACGAGGCTCTGGCGACCCAAAACTCCTCATGGAACTAGGTGGTGGGGAGGGAGGCATGGATTTGAAGGTTTAAAGTAGCCATATAAATCGTTCCCGAGATGGTCGGGCTAGTACTTTAATGGTGCTTTGTTACCGGAACGTACCGGATCTATATCCGGCAAAGGACAATCAACATCGATAACACCCCCCAAAGCCTTTGAGGAGTGTATTTATCGTTAATACAACAACAACAACAACTGGAGGCTCGGTCAGGTGGACCATAGGGTCATGTAAACAACCCAAATTCGCAGAAGTAGACGGCACCTATTCGGAATTTCGGCAGCAGGAGACAAGTATTTTGAAACCTATTAGTCATGAGGGACTGTCCTATATCCACAGGGTTTTCAGAAAGCAAAATTCAATAGGAAGAAAGAACTAGTCCTAATGTTGATACTACAGACTTTTTAATCTCAATCATTTGTTTTGACAGCAGTGAAGAAAATGATAAAAAATGAAATCAGGAAGGGCAGGGACTGGTACCAGCCTGTGCCACCTGAGAAAAAACGAAAGGGTGCCTGGGATTTGTCGTGCTTTGAGCCTTCTTAGAAGAGTGTGCCTTGCACAACACACCAGAACAATGGTGTCAGTTGGCACTTGCGAGAAGAAAAGACCAACTTAGGAATACGAAAAAGCACAGGGAGTGAACCCATCGTCCAAGCACCTCCAATAAGCCGGCTGATAGCTGTGAAGCCTTCCATGGACGTTAAGGCCCCATACGGTGACAAGAAAAAATGTTGCGAAAGTACAATATGAAGCTGCAAGTTAAGGAGCTTGGAATATTCCCGCGGAAGGCATGCCTGCCGTAATAGGCGACTTGAGTATACCGATCCGAAGGTTCGAGGGGTAAAAAATCGTTCCCGATGCAGTCGGAACCGCACCACAGCACACTGGGATCATTTCTTGCAAAGTACTGCCTACCTGCGTAGCACTTACCAACCTTCGCGGATTGTTCTTGCGGTTACAAAAACTACAATAAATGGTCTAAGAGCATCTGTCACTTGTGCCCTCCGACAGCACGGCTGAGACTGCAGATCACATTCTTCGCGAAAGTGAGGCAATTGCGCGAAGAACACAAACGATTCTGGGCTCCTCGATACTATTCTCGTCGAGTACTATCCTTGATTTCATGGAGGTGGTCGGATTGGACAAGGTAATTCTAAGCAAAGAGCGCACTTTATACCTAAAGGTGAAAGTACATTACCTCACCTTTAATTCTATGTCTACTTCTTACCTCTCATGTCTAGCAAATTATGACATATAGAACGAAGGTCCAGGCTACGAAGAGCTTCTGCACGACATTCATCACATCTGTAAACGACCAATGAAGCCAACTCGTATACCTCCAACGGCATGGTGTCCGAATATATTAAAGGGATCGTTTCCTAGGGCTACGGTTCGATGAATTCCTGATAATTCTAGAACAAGCGTTTCAGCTTGGCCACGTAAAGCGCTGCCAAGAACCACAATTCAAGACAAGAGAGCCAAGCACCTGCGAGTGATGCCACAGTGAGCTTTAAAGCTCTAGCATTATTGTTGATAACATAGTTGGGCACACTAAATGTCATTTTCAACTGGTAAACAGACTAGTTTATATTTGATACAAATGTGACAGTTGACATCTGGTAAGCCGTCTTCATGTTAAAAGTACTCCTGCATAAATGGAATAAGAAAGTTAGTCCAGTTTTCGTTTCATACCAGTTTTGATACAGATTTCAAGTAAATGGTTTGACCTCAAGGTTCATATACTACTTAAAGTAAATGTAACTCTTTTTTGGACACTCGGTTGCTTAAATATTTTTATGCACCCAGCAGCAACAACAATTTTGAAGATTCCAAAAAAATAATAAGAAGCAATAAAAACTAAATCAACTTAGCAAGGGCCGCACATCCCTTTCCGACTTTTTTTGTTGTTGTTTCAACCGCAGTCGTAATAAAAATTATTTTGATTGCATTTATTTCTTGAAATAATGAATTCCTCTTTGTCGCTCCTGCATACAGTGCCGGCACCATTCATCGCCCACCATCATCCTCCATCGTCCTCAACCATTGTTATGCGCATTCTACGCTAAAGGTCAACGACGCGTTGCTCTTTTTCTTCACCTAAAGGCTTCTGATCTCTTCGCTGTTTCCTGCAATGCTCATACAATACTAATGCATACCTTATATACTTTTATTTTATTTTATTTTATTTTTTGCTTTATTTATAATTTTGAGTTATAAGTAGTTGAAAATAAGGTCACTAAAATTTCAATTTATACTTTTGTTGTAATTTCTCCCTCTGCAGTTGGATACCTTCGAATAGCTATTTGATGTCCTCTTGAAATTGTTAAGCAGTGCAATCATTACGTAAGGCATTTGAGAGAGGAAAAGAAAAATAATTTTTGAGTAATTGATGTATAATGAAACGATTTTACGTCAGTCCTTGTCAAATTTGGTTTGGAGACAAACCGGTTTCAGCGTTGTGCCATCTTCAGTGTACTTTCTCGTTCTCAAAAAATTTAACATGGGATAACTAAAACAATTCCAATGAACATCACTTATTCCCCTGTCGGAAAATCAACAAAACAAAATGAATCAAATGAAAGTGGAAAGCCTTCAGTGGAACACTCTCAGAACTGCCACTATAAGAACACCGTATATACTGGGACACGTTGAAATTTTTGTTGCTAAATGATTAATAAACTGAACTGGATCTGAATCTTTTTTATACCCTTCCAATTATGGCTGATTTACAGATGTAAAGAGGGTTTTCAAATAATTAGAGCATTTTTAGGTTTAGAGTTTCCTAATGGGATGAATAGAGCTTTTCTGGTATAAGGACCCTTAAAGTCTTTGGTATATCTACGAAGGAAAGCAAGATCGCTATAGGCCTTTGGAAGCTATAAAATATTTGGTTCGCGAATTTGAATTCAAAAACAATACCTAAATCAATATATTCATTAACTGAAGCCAACTGACCACCCGATATGTCGTAGAAAAGGAAATGAAAACTGCTGAATTTAGAAAAATGCATATAAATGCATTTTTTGACATTTAAGTAGAGATTATTGGCCGGATACCAGGGGACAGTTAAAGCATTAAGTGTAAGGATACAATTTTCGTTCGCTATTTATTGAACCCCTCGGCCTGAAGTGCCATGGCCCTTGAAGGCGCCTATAAGGTCTACAAACTACCCATCACTATCTTTATATCTGCGTAAAGCTCTTATACTTCCTCCGATATTCGGCATAGACATCAAGGAAAGGATCTTAAATCTTCCGGAGAACTTTTCTCTTCAATACTCCAAAGGTCGAACCATACATCAGTACAGGTATAGTAACAGTAGTAAAGCGTAAGTTTTGTTCATCGAAAGAGGACTTTATATTTCAATTGTTGCTTAGTCCAAAGTAGTAGCTGTTGACAAATTCTCCGCTAGATTTCTAGGCTACCATTATTTTCGTCATTAATGCTGGTTTCTGAAGTCGAAGACGAAGTCCTTAATAGTCTCGAACTTATATCCGATAACATTGATTTGATGATAACAGCAAGTACCTCATCTTTACCTCATTATATGTCTTTTTTATGTAGATTAAATAATACCAATCACAACCGCTTGAATCTGCAGCTTTCTTGTAAACAAACTTGACTTCTAGGACTTGATTTTTTACCGGAGTTATCGGCGAGCGGGTGGAGCAAGTTTAATCCAAACTAAAAGTAGGTAATTTCTTAAACCAACGGATGTTCCATCGATAGCCTGAGTGGTTAAAGCTCGCCCCTAAAAGACGACCAGTGCTCCTTTTTTAGGCTACGTTTAAAATCAGGTCATAGAGGATATTCACAAAGTTGAAACTCTATATACCTTTGTTCAAGGCCACATCCTCACTCATTACTATTCGTTTTAAGGAAGACTAACCATAGAGTTGTATATGGTTAGATCGATAACCCACATTTAGTACGTTTAGACCACCACTACTAGCACTTGTGGCTGCTCGAGGTTTTTTAGAGTTGCAACTCCACATTAAAGATAGATATTTGCTTTTTTGGAATACATGGATCTTGTGCTGTTACTGGAGTGTGGTACATGGCATGGGTAATCAACGACTTATAGAGGGATTAAAAACACAAAACAACTGCTCCAATCATTTTGCGTTCGGCTATTGAAGACAGCTCTTTTTCAGTACATATTCGTGGTACCGAAATCGAGCTCAGTGCGAAACTGAGTGGACAACTCTATTCGCTATATACAGCATCGACAAGATTTTTCCTACATTGGCCTTGAGCCAACACGAGTTTGTTTCAGAGAAACATTTTGTCACATAATCTTTAACATTGCCTGCAACGCCAGGAGTAAACATGTATTACGTTATATGGCTCTTGCAATGATTCACTTTACAAGTCACACTCATCCATCCCATTACGATAATGAGCTAAGTGGACCAGGCAACAGTTCCCATCACGTAAAGTAAAGTTTTGTTTCGGCTTGCAGGAATAAGTACTCACCAGTCTGTAATGCCGTCTGTAGATTCACAAGCACTCACCCTTGTAAGATAGCACAGGATAAAGGCAAAATACTAGTGATCGCTTGCTTGTATTTCTTTCGGCAGCGCCTGCCTTGTCGTGAGGACGTAGACTTCTCAAACGTTTTATGGCGACTAATATATATAAGTATTCTGATTTGTGCTTGAAACGTTTTTGAAGAGCGTTGGTTGACAACTCTGGTTACTAACTTTGTTCTGAATTCTAGATTTTGATCTCTCAATTCACCGGTAAATTACACTATTCTACAGTCACCGGTAATTCTTTTATCATCCGTATCTTCATCAACCGATAATTTGGACACCGATAAACCACATTTCATTACACCATTCCCCAGTTAATCTTTCACGATTTACCTTCAACGATCCACCATTCATCATTAACCAACGACCGGTTCATCGTTCACCAGTCGTGCCGTTCTACATTGCCTGAAAGCTTGAGCAACGATCAAACACTCATCGCTCCTCCATCCTCAGATCGATTATCCATGATTAAACACCCACAACTCTCCCGCTAAGGTAAACAAGTTTTAACTGTCCTTATTTTTGATTTTTCATGTTACATCATGTGTCGATGGAGAATGCAAAACCAGCTAAGCCTTAAGCTGCAGAATCATTAACCGTAAATGGATCGCCTGCCAGAAAATTGATGATGCACAACGTGCTTTCAGCGTATTTAGGGACAGGATTGGAAACACGTTCTTTCCAACCTTCCAATAAACATTACTCATCACTTTGAGATACCAATAATAAAATAAAATAAAATAAAATAAGGCCAAACAAAAGTTGGAACAGGGGGGATTGGAAGCACGTCCTTTTCAACCTCCCATTACATGTTGAACTGTGCTGATCGGAATCTTCTTACGTCATAAATGAAAATATATGTTCAACATTTTGTTGCCTTAGGCTGGGAGCACTGGAGGATTGGAAATGAGTCCTTTCCAACCTCACTTAAAAGAGTGACTCCTAGACTTGTCCGTTTGTCATGCTAATAAATGTGCTGACCGGAATGCCATGTGATTCAATAGAACTAAGTAATTTTAATTAATTAATTGTATTTAGTAATTTCAGTTTTAGGCCGTAACAGCCGTAATAATAAATAAATTAAATTAAATTAAGAGTTCATCTTTCACAAACCAACATCCAAGTGCTCACCATAACCCAATTCTACCAGTCATTTTGAACACCAGCCACCTGCTCATCGATTTACCAACCCCAACGGCAGTATTAGGTATCCGTCAACTGGTGTACAGTTTACCCATTTCACCGGTCATTTTTGGTATCAGTCACTGATTTCACATTCACATATTCTTTCCGTTCAGTACCTTTGAAAATATCCACAGACTTCATCGTTACAATCCCGCTTTCCATCCTGCCCGCGGCTAAATCATCTACTCCCCATCTCAACTAGTTGGAACTGTCTATTATGTGACTCCAATAACTAAAACAAACTTACGTGTATGTACTAATGAAGGAAGAGGCACCTCGACTCAACTCTGGATTCGCTGAGTGCTACCTAAGCATTTTATTAAATCCTCTATATGTTTTTAAGGAGCAATTTTGTGTGCCTACCTTTAGTTAATCATCTGGTCACGACCTCATCCTTTGGATACAAAGGATTCAATGGATGAAATCTAGTTCTTGGCTAAAAAAAAAGAAAAAGCTGGAAGATATCTAACTGGACAGGTTTAAGTAGTTAAATGTAGCGTAATTAATAAAGCATGAACCAGCTTTGTGTGCAATTACGGCACCAACACAGCTCGTGTTACCTATTATTAGCACTAAATTACTCGTTCTCCCATCAGGCAAATGCAAAACCTCATCTTGTTATTATTCGTGATACTATAAGAAAATATTCACGCAATTACAACGCGTGTACACAAACAGAAGCAAGTGTTTATTACCAGTTTCCACGTATCCTCCTTAGATCAAAGCAAAAAAATATCAACGATACAGGACCTCTAGTCAAGCTACACTTCACAAACTTACTAACATACTCACTGTTTATATATCCAAACCGAGCTCATTAACCCTACTCCATGGGCAATGGCTAGTAAGTCATATCGAACAACGATAGAACAATGCAAGTACAGTCTCCCGCCACATACAAAAACACAGCAAGATCAAACGTTAAAAGGATCTCAAACAAAAATGCTTACCAACAGCAACAACAACAAGCAAAGGGAAAACATCACAAAAAAAAATTGTATGAAAGCGATAAAAAATACGTTAACAAATAAAACAAAGAAAAAAGTAACAAGAAAAATCACTAACCAAATGACTGTTGCTCCTCCTATACGCTACTCACGTCGACGACCGAAGCAAAGCCAAAGTATCCTCCGCAACGCAAATGGGGGATCACACGCTGACTAACGAAGGCTACAAATGCGTTCTACCCATTGCATATATTCACTCATACGTGTGTGCACTATAAAGTACTCTGTATGTATGTATGTATGTACGTATAATTTAAGATTTTATGGTAGAAGGACATTAATGCTTTAGTGCCAACTCATTGTTGATGTTGCCAGTGTTGAAGTCATCGCTCACATATTCAGCGTCCACTTCACTCCTTTATCGCTCCAATGTACTTTGCCTGCCGCCTTCCTTGTTGGCGCAATTTTGACGCAGAGGATCAAACTGGTTTACAATATTTTTGTATATAAATAAAACTCCTTTCAAGTTGAATGTTTACATAAAAATGTTTGTAAGTATATGAGGAGTTGATGTTATGGCATAAAGTACACACTGAAACTAGTTTATGACTGCAAAGTCTTAGCTACAGTGATGTTCAATGGAAATCACAACATTTCTCCAGCTTACTTTTTTGTGAGCTTTCGAACTTTTGAAAAAAAGCTTCTCAGTCAACCTCACCTAGTCGTGGAGGATCCTATTTCCTTAGCAGGCGACTTTCAGGTGACCCGAAGTATGGCCTGAAAATTTAAATGTGGTCATATTAAATCATTCCCGAGAGGGCGGGCTTTTACCTTAGTGGTGCTTGTTACCGGATAACTGGGAACATGTCCTGCAATGGCTTTTGTTGATAACGTTTTAACCACAAAAAGAAATTCCGAAGTTTTAGGGGAGTGTTACGGATATAGGTAGTCGTTTGCCTGATATGAATCTGGTACACCCGAATGAAGCAGGTACGATTTGTATGAACCATCGAACCTCCGAGTGAGTGCATTTCACTCACCTCTTTCAGGCATATTCTAAGCCCCCAGTTGGTTGGAGTTTCCATGCATGTCATTCTGTACATTGTTTTGAAGATATCTCCCCAAAAACATCTCAATTGATGCAACAGTAGATCCTACCGCCTCCCTAACCCAGCAAGCTTTGACTCTAGGTACACCTGCCCGCTTAGCCCACCCGGTAAGGTCTGAATTGGAGTCTGCTGAAGTGCGTTTCAACTTCGACTATTTTCTCTTGAATAACACTCATTCAACAACGATCACTGTGATCAAATGGGGCTAATACTTTACAAGAAATAAAAACAATATTGAGTTTGACGATACCAATCAGATCAGCGGGCATCGAGGCTCTGGCCGTACACAAGCATTACGCTTTCCCAAAGCATTCCAATATCAGACAGTTTCTGTACGGTTAATCTCTCTCTTCGTTCTCAAGTATGGTTATTGTATTACTATTATAAGCTCACATGCACTAGGCAGAACGCAACAGCCAGGAGTGATTAATGTCGGCACCTTAGCTTTTCACAACTCCTAACAGGCTCCACACTAAACCCCTTTAAGAGAGGATACTCTACAGAGTAGGGCTTTTCTTTTCTGCTCTTTGTCGTAGTTGTGAACGACTTGCTTTAGGGCCAAGTGGGTAGTTCCGTTCACGAAGCTAAAGAACCCTGAATTTAGCACACCGTTAATTGTTGAGTGCTGATGGTGTTGTTTACCAGGGTTAAGTACGTTGACAGCAAGCTATGATGAAATCTTAATGTGGAAGATATGGCTGGAGTCTCTCACCGAAGAAGGTGCGATGGTCCTAAACTGTGACACCGTGAAGTCAAGGGCTGTCAGGAATTACTTTACCTCACTGGCAATAGTGTCGAGCTGTTTTTTGATCAAAATTCTGGGTGTGAGGGCAGGCGGCAAGTGGAAACTATTAGACTTATGTTAGTCGGAAACTTGCAAACTGAACATGGCTGCCAGTAGAGCCCTTTTGTATCGCTGACCACTTGCTTTCTTATTCTGGATAAGTGGGCTGATCGCTGACAGCTAAGGAAGTGCTTATTCGGCAAGACCTCTTGCTAGGTGTCGAGGTCTTTCTAGCCGGTTGTTGACTTTAAGTGCTCGCGAAACTATTAGAGTATAATAAAATTCATTTATTTATGGGTGGTAAGAGTGTTGACAGATCATTGCCCAATAGTAATTCATGCGCTCCGTCTTAATATACTTGACACCATACCTGTATGGAGGACGACGAGGTGCGATTTACTGTCAGCCGTACAGCCTTTGCGCGGACGAGGGGATTAGCACCTTCCTGGGGGAGAATATGATAACACAACGGATCAAAATAGGACTCCAAGTGAGCTATCTCAAAACCCCACCTAACCTAACTTAAAACTTAACTCGAAAATTATTGTGCGCTGTACTATTTCGGCTGTGAGCCACTGTAAATATCTAACCCGGTATCACTTCATCTTCCATGTGCCGCCACCAAGTACGATCGTGATGACAAAGCCTCGAATGTGGGCAGTAAAATTTTCAGCGTTGTTGTAAATAGTGATTTTTGTTGCCTTTCTACCTACCTGGCAGGCTTACGCTTGGCATGATCGCCGTCTTCCTTAGCTCCCACGAAAAGGGATACAAAATATATTTTTATACTCAGTTGAGCAGAGCTCACAGAGTATATTAACTTTGATTGGATAACGGTTGGTTGTACAGGTATAAAGGAATCGAGATAGATATAGACTTCCATATATCAAAATCATCAGTATCGGAAAAAAATTCGATTGAGCCATGTCCGTCCGTCCGTCCGTCTGTCCGTTAACACGATACTTACTTACTTAATTGGCGCTTAACCGTCTAAACGGTTATGGCCGTCCAACAAGGCGCACCAGTCGCTCCTTCGCTCCACCAACCGGCGCCAATTGCTCACACCAAGGGAGTTTAAATCGTTTTCCACCTGGTCCTTCCAACGGAGTGGGGGCCGCTCTCTACCTCTGCTTCCATAGGCGTTAACACGATAACTTGAGTAAATTTTGAGGTATCTTGATGAAATTTGGTATGTAGGTTTCTGGGCACTCATCTCAGATCGCTATTTAAAATGAACGATATCGGACAATAACCACGCCCACTTTTTCGATATCGAAAATTTCGAAAAATTGAAAAAGTGCGATAATTCATTACCAAATACGGATTAAGCGATGAAACTTGGTAGGTGAGTTGAACTTATGACGCAGAATAGAAAACTAGTAAAATTTTGGACAATGGGCGTGGCACCGCCCACTTTTAGAAGAAGGCAATTTAGAAGTTTTGTAAGCTGTAATTTGGCAGTCGTTGAAGATATCATGATGAAGTTTGGCAGGAACGTTACTCTTATTACTATATGTCTGCTTAATAAAAATTAGCAAAATCGGAGAACGACCACGCCCACTTTTTAAAAAAAAAATTTTTTAATTCAAATTTTAAAAGAAAAGTTAATACCTTTACAGTATATAAGTAAATTATGTCAACATTCAACTCCGGTAATGATATGGTGCAACAAAATGCAAAAATAAAAGAAAATTTCAAAATGGGCGTGGCTCCGCCCTTTTTCGTTTAATTAGTCTAGGATACTTTTAATACCATAAGTCGAGTGGTCCACCTTTATGGCAGTATCTCGAAAAGGCGTCCACCTATAGAACTAAGGCCCACGCCCTTTTAAAATACTCATTAACACCTTCCATTTCATACCCATATTGTAAAAACGCATTCTAGAGTCACCCCTGGTCCACGTTTATGGCGATATCCCGAAAAGGCGTCCACCTATAGCACTAAGGCCCATTTCCTTTTAAAATACTTATTAACCCCTTTCATTTGATACCCATATCGTACAAACAAATTCTAGGGTCACCCCTGGTCCACCTTTATGGCGATATTTCAAAACGGCGTCCACCTATGGAACTAAGGATCCCTCCCTTTTAAAATACTCATTAACCCCTTTCATTTGATACCCATATCGTACAAACAAATGCTAGAGACAACCCTGATCCACCTTTATGGCGATATCCCTAAACGGCGTCCACCTATAGAACTATGGCCCTCTCCCTCATAAAATACTCTTTAATGCCTTTCATTTGATACATATGTCATACAAACACATTCCAGGGTTACACTAGGTTCTTTTTACAACATGGTGATTTTCCCTTACTTTGTCTCCACAGCTCTCAACTGAGTATGTAATGTTCGGTTACACCCGAACTTAGCCTTCCTTACTTGTTATGTTTAACGTTGTATATATAAATGTACGTTACCGTGTATGTATGCGCATGAGTAGGCAGCTTATTTATAGTTCCAAGCATCGCCCATACCCAACCGTCATTGACTCACAACATTGCCGCTGGGTTTTTGGCATCTTCCTCCTGTTCGGGCGCTTGTGTTGGTGTTGTCACGGTCTGTGCCTTTGAATATTACTTTTGTATTGCACAATCCTTTCGCTTTTAGTTATTTTGGCATTTAAAAGTATTTACGTACGTACGTAAGTGAATATATGAATGTTTCCTTTTCTTATTTTTTCATTTTTCTTGGATAATTTTTACTCTTTTTTTTCTGCCTTACAAAAAGGCAAAGTCAACTCCATCTACATTCGCTGCATCCCTTCTGGAGGTACATATTCTCATACATACAAAAATGCCTATACCAGTTGTGGCCTTTGCCTTGTGACTTTGTTTATTTCCATCCTTTCGGATTGACTTCAGTTTGACGCACACACACACACAGATACGAACAAGATGGCAATCAAATCCCCTCAAAGATAGCGAGCATTGTACAAACTGATCGCTGCACAGATCTTACTTGGGGAGCTTGTGTGTAGGCAAATAAAACAAGAAATATCGCACCCAAGTGTAGAATGCCAAAATGTCCCGATGAAGGTCCCATACGCTTATATATGAACGAGTATAGCAACGGATTGGCATGAGCTCATATCCTACAGAGAGTTCGAGTATATGAGATATGAATATGAAATATCGGTATATGAGTGGCGTACGTGCGTTCATTTGTATATATGGTTATGTATGTATATATATAGAAATGTACATATTTAGGATTGTACCACCAAAAGCCAATACGCTGAAGGGGGTTAAGAAGATTTGTTGCTCAACCGAAATACCTTTGCATATACAAATATTTATGACTGCATACGAGTTTTTACAAATGTATGTATTTGTATGTATATGCGTATGCATTTTTAAATAATCTTTAACGAACTGTCATAAGGATAAATTTGAATTTGATGTGATGAGCTCAGCGACAAATTCCGTAGGGAATATGATTCACTCTCAATTCGCATTAAGTAAAATAAATATAAAATATTTCAACTTAAGTTTTAATGACGTCAGCAAGAAATACGTTGCAAAGTCAAGTCCTTGTGAGGAGCGAGGGGTAACGAATGTCAACAATTTTGCTCTGTTTGGTTGATTTGTTGCTGCGCCGCGACATCAAAGATACCGGGTTCAAGCGCCCAAATGGCGGCGTTCCTGAAATTATTCTTCACTCGCCTATACAAGCCGGCTTAAAAAGACTTTGCCTTATTTTAGCTAAAGGTGGAAACTCGCAGAAAAAGTGAGACATCGTTCCTTTTAGCACGCCACATTGCAGGGGATTCCTATTCGCTCGCCGAATGACAAAATATATATTTGCTTTATCCTCTAAACAAGCTCTTCGTTCCCTTGCTTTCGTGGTCCAACCGTGTTTGTTGAGTGATCCAACAGATATTCAAAGAGTACCAATGACCCATAATAATTTATGTTGTCAATGTTGTAGGGGTCTCCTTAGATTTTCTATAAGTTAGCGATACAACTTGACTTATAATAATAAGTATTCAATGATTACCCAACCTTTTAAGGTTAATTAGCCGTTTCTGTGAAAATTCCGCAGTCTGCCGCCCATAACCGTTTAAATGGTTAGCAACCAGTTAAGTAAGTATGTAACGAAGCTAAGAATAATGATTGCGAAACTGCTTTGCATAGCATCTTCCTCCGAAACCGAGCGGCGACAATGTTATTCAAACGTTGGGTAGGACAGTGGTAAAGTCCTACTTTGCCCAATCCACTAGAAAGCTCTGAATATCCCATATATGAGATATCGATCGTAGTCTTTAAAATACTGAAATCCACTTAGGGGCATGAATTTCAAAACGACGTTTGACGTTGGGCGTAAAAAGTTCAGACACTATTTTAACTGCTCCCATACTAAGCTTACTTCCTAAGCTTACCACTCGGCATTTCAATAACAAAAAAGATATTCCTCATTCCTGAAATTTTCTGCAGTCGGTTCGAAACTAAAGACAATAACGTCGATTTGGACAAGTGATTAATCGGACACCGAAATATATCTGCTCAACAAATTCTATCGGCCGCCGTGGTGTGATGGTAGCGTGCTCCGCCATACACACCGAACCTCCTGGGTTCACGCCCCGGGTAAAAGAAACATAAAAATTTTAGAAACAAGTTTTTTTTCAATTAGAAGAACAATTTTCTAAGCGGGGTCGCCCATCGGTAGTGTTTGGCAAGCACTCCGAGCGTATTTCTGCCATGAAAAGCTCTCAGTGAAAACTCATCTGCCTCGCAGATGCCGTTCGGAGTCGGTATAAAAGAAGTAGGTCCCGTCCCACCAATTTGTAGGAAAAATTAAAAAGGAGCACGACGCAAATTGGAAGAGAAGCTCGGCCTCAACTCTCTTCGGGAGCTATCGCGCCTTACATTTATTTTTTTATAACAAATTCAATCAAGACATCTCAAAATTGAGGGACTTGAGTTCAAACAGACAAACGGTCATGCCTATATCAACTCAGCTCGATATCCTGATAATTACGGTATACTTAATGGTGGGTGTATCTCCTCTCCTTTAAATACTTACATCTTCTGATCGAACGTGCCGGAACAGCGGTAGAAAGAGAAGGGAAAAGAACTTGGACTCCCTTGGTTGTTGTTGTAGCCCAACCAATAGGTGCGACCAATCGCAAATTGTCTTCAACGTGCTCTAACGTGAGTCCAAGGAAACTCGCTGCTTCAACAGGGGTAGACCAGAACGAGAGGGGTTCTAGAGACGTTGGTTCCACATTACAATTGAAGAGATGGTTGGTATCATGTGGGGACACATTGTAAGAAGCGCATACATTTTGTATGTCGGGGTTGATTCTGGATAGGTGAGAGTTTAACCTGTTACAGTACCCAGATCGAAGTTAAAATAGAATGACGCGCGTTTCCCTAGGGAGAGTGCGTTCCTCCTCTGCTAGTTCTGGGTATTTTTCTTTGAGTGCCGGATTTTCCGGGCAATGGACTCCCTTGGCGTTGCTAGCTAGTATCAATCATAGCGAAAAAGGCTACAATCGTCTGCTAATCGCCTTTTAAAGAAGGACAGAAAATGTTCGCACATATGCTGTGGAGGAGATTAGTACTCTTTTTCATGACTGGAAGCAGCAAGATGGTGCACTCTAAAAACGCCAAGATAGGTGTGCTAAATCATTACTAGGGACAATAAGAAACATGACCATTATCGTGGGTCTTCCAAAGATGATTATAAAGCTAAAAAACTCTTTGCTCTATGGCCAGATCCTTGTGTTAAACTATACCCGAGACTGGCATCTCATCAGCGCCCGCGGTTTTGTCTTTTTTTTTATCTGTTTATTGCTATTCTTACCTCGTCTGAGTCAGAATAGCACAACCTTCAGCACACATGTTAGTTTCATAGTCTCTATTAAGTCCTCATTAAAATTGTTCGGTTTTCTCACACATGTCTTGTCTTGTTAACCCTTATCCTTACCCATTTCCTTCTTAACCTTACACTTCCAAAATTAATTTTCATGTTTGTCAAAAACATTTTCAGCTTTTTTAACAAAGAAAAAATTGAAGTAAATGATGAACTTGTAATAAACCCATCCAAACGCAGTTTTCTTTTTATTTTTATTTTTGTTGTTGTGTTATTTGTAATTTCAGGAATTTGTCATTTTTTTATTATTATTATTGTTGATGCTAGCCACATTTTTTTGTACTTATTCATTCAGCTATAAGTTGCGGTTTCGCATATTAAGGCCAACGTCGAAATTCCATCACAGCCAAGTTACTTAGTGTACTTAGCTTGAAAGAGTTGAGTGTTTGTCTGATTGCGAGCTTACTTGGGTAAATGAAGGGTCGCGAGTTGTGGTAGATTCGCATAATCTCACAGGCGTTCCCATAGTTGACGAAGATATTTCACACCATGCAAGCCTTCGTGTACGGGATTTGTTTTGATCCTCATTTGCACACTAACGCACGCCACATTTGCAATCTACGTGAGGAAAGTAACCCAGTGTGTGTCATAGAATGTGGAAATTAGACAAATGTGCCTATAGTGGCTTTACTTACTTGACAGCTATAGCGTTGGGTTGTTATAAAGTCTGAAAACTTAAATTTTTCTTCTATTTTCCTACTATCATAATAAAGAGGAACCAGATAGCAAAGTCAGTTTCTATACTCAGTTGAGCAGAGCTCACAGAGTATATTAACTTTGATTGGATCACGGTTGGTTGTACAGGTATAAAGGAATCGAGATAGATATAGAATTCCATATATCAAAATCATCAGTATCGAAAAAAAATTCGTCCGTCCGTCCGTTAACACGATAACTTGAGTAAATTTTGAGGTATCTTGATGAAATTTGGTATGTAGGTTCCTGGGCACTCATCTCAGATCGCTGTTTAAAATGAACGATATCGGACAATAACCACGCCCACTTTTTCGATATCGAAAATTTCGAAAAATCGAAAAAGTGCGATAATTCATTACAAAAGACAGATAAAGCGACGAAACTTGGTAGATGAGTTGATCTTATGACGCAGAATAGAAAACTAGTAAAACTTTGGACAATGGGCGTGGCACCGCCCACTTTTAAAAGAAGGTAATTTAAAACTTTTGCAAGCTGTAATTAGGCAGTCGTTGAAGATATCATGATGAAATTTGGCAGGAACGTTACTCTTATTACTATATGTCTGCTTAATAAAAATTAGCAAAATCGGAGAACGAACACGCCCACTTTTTAAAAAAAAATTTTTTTTAATTAAAATTTTAAAAGAAAAGTTAATATATAAGTAAATTATGTCAACATTCAACTCCAGTAATCATATGGTGCAACAAAATGCAAAAATAAAAGAAAATTTCAAAATGAGCGTGGCTCCGCCCTTTTTCGTTTAATTTGTCTAGGATACTTTTAATACCATAAGTCGAGCAGAAATTTACCAATCCTTGTGAAATTTGGTAGAGGCTTAGATTCTAGGACGATAACTGTTTTCTATGAAAAAGGGCGAAATCGGTTGAAGCCACGCCCAGTTTTTATACACAGTCGACCGTCTGTCCTTCCGCTCGGCCGTTAACACGATAACTTGAGCAAAAATCGATATATCTTTACTAAACTCAGTTCACGTACTCATCTGAACTCACTTTGTATTGGTGTAAAAAATGGCCGAAATCCGACTACGACCACGCCCACTTTTTCGATATCGAAAATTACGAAAAATGAAAAAAATGCCATAATTATATACCAAATACGAAAAAAGGGATGAAACATGGTAATTGTATTGGTCTGTTGACGCAAAATATAACTTTAGAAAAAAACTTGGTAAAATGAGTGTGACACCTACCATATTAAGTAGAAGAAAATGAAAAAGTTTTGCAGGGTGAAATCAAAAGCCCTTGGAATCTTGGAAGGAATACTGTTCGTGGTATTACATATATAAATAAATTAACGGTACCCGACAGATGATGTTCTGGATCACCCTGGTCCACATTTTGGTGGATATCTCGAAAACGCCTTCACATGTAAAACTAAGGGCCACTCCCTTTTAAAACCCTCATTAATACCTTTAATTTGATACCCATATCGTACAAACACATTCTAGAGTCACCCCTGGTCCACGTTTATGGCGATATCTCGAAAAGGCGTCCACCTATAGAACTAAGGCCCACGCCCTTTTAAAATATTCATTAACACCTTTCATTTGATACCCATATCGTACAAACACATTTTAGAGTCACCCCTGGTCCACCTTTATGGCGATATCTCGAAAAGGCGTCCACCTATAGAACTAAGGCCCACGCCCTTTTAAAATACTCATTAGCACCTTTCATTTGATACCCATATCGTACAAACAAATTCTAGAGTCACCCCTGGTCCACCTTTATGGCGATATCTCGAAAAGGCGTCCACCTATAGAACTAAGGCCCACGCCCTTATAAAATACTCATTAACACCTTTCATTTGATACCCATATCGTACAAACAAATTCTAGAGTCACCCCTGGTCCACCTTTATGGCGATATCTCGAAAAGGCGTCCACATATAGAACTAAAGCCCACTCCTTTTTAAAATATTCATTAACACCTTTCATTTGATACCCATATCGTACAAAAAAATTCTAGAGTCACCCCTGGCCCACCTTTATGGCATCCACCTATAGAACTAAGGACCACTCCCTTTTAAAATACTCATTAACACCTTTCATTTGATACCCATATCGTACAAACAAATTCTAGAGTCACCCCTGGTCCACCTTTATGGCAATATCTCGAAAAGGCGTCCACCTATAGAACTAAGGCCCACGCCCTTTTAAAATACTCATTAACACCTTTCATTTGATACCCATATTGTACAAACGCATTCTAGAGTCACCCCTGGTCCACGTTTATGGCGATATCCCGAAAAGGCGTCCACCTATAGCACTAAGGCCCATTCCCTTTTAAAATACTTATTAACCCCTTTCATTTGATACCCATATCGTACAAACAAATTCTAGGGTCACCCCTGGTCCACCTTTATGGCGATATCTCAAAACGGCGTCCACCTATGGAACTAAGGATCTCTCCCTTTTAAAATACTCATTAACACCTTTCATTTGATACCCATATTGTACAAACAAATGCTAGAGACAACCCTGATCCACCTTTATGGCGATATTCCTAAACGGTGTCCACCTATAGAACTATGGCCCTCTCCCTCATAAAATACTCTTTAATGCCTTTCATTTGATACACATGTCATACAAACACATTCCAGGGTTACCCCGTGGGTTACAACATGGTGATTTTCCCTTACTTTGTCTCCACAGCTCTCAACTGAGTATGTAATGTTCGGTTAAACCCGAACTTAGCCTTCCTTACTTGTTTTGTTTAATTTTAAATTACAAAAACTGCCAACTTAAAAATTGGCCTAGTCGTGCAAACAATCCGCGGGTTGAAGGAAGCTTCTAGTATCCAACAGAAAGAAGTTATTTTAAAACATAGGTCCAGGTACTCTCTCCTTTTTGTAGTAGTCACTCGCCCTATCGTACCAACTCTCAAACTGTGATCGATATCCTCTAACGGGAGTGCCAGAAAGCTTGCAGTTGTCATAGGGTTGGACCAGAGGGATTTACCCCAGTGGGTTAGGGGCCTGAGAGTATACGCGCAGCAGGTATGCCTGTCGTAAGAGGCGAATAAAATACCAAATTGATTGAAGAGGTTTCCAGCGCAATATATATCTTCTCCAACCCAATTGTAAACTTCATCTACCCGTGGCGAATCCTGTTTCTTTAAAAGCCGAGGCTCTGGCGACGCCAAGTTCCTCATGGATACAGAGGTTGGGAGGGCGGTATAGCCTAGAAGGTTTCATGTGGTCATACCAAATCGTTCCCGAGATGGTCAGGCTAGTACCTTAACGTTGTTGTTACCGGAACGTACCGGATCTGCATCCGGCAAAGGACCATCAACATCGATAATACTCCCCAAGGCCTTCGGGGAGTGTCCTTATCGCTACAATAACAACAACAACGAGAAGGATATGGGTGCTAGTGGCGTTGGTCCCACATTGCAATTAAAAAATGATTGGTGTTATGTGGACGTCGGGGTTGAACCTAGATATGTAGGAGTTTACAGTAACCAAATCTAAGTTATACCAGAGTACTGTTTTCGTCAGCTGCAAGTTTCAGCTATTTGCCATTGATAACGGGGCTCACCGTACATTTATTGGCATAGCGATTTGACGACTATTTTCGGGTGCCATAGTGCTTACGGAGATTACACCTTAAGTTCCTGCGAAGTGGGACGTCTTCAATCAGATGTCTGTTAGGATGAGCAGGTTTCTGAGTATTTAGCAGAAACTGTTTGTTCGGCTCTCCTTTATCTCTTTTATGGGAAGTATTCCCGTCCCATTATGTAGTTCTTGCGACATAAGAAAATATCCCATTCCAGTTCTGAGAGCCGTATTTTGACAGGTCTGCAGCTTCTTGCAGTATTTTTCTCTGAAGTTCGGTGACCGCATCGGGGGCGCCTTATAGGTGGCTATTGGCATTTCTTTGTATTTTCCCGAAGTGCTGTCAGCTAGAGACTTGAGATTTTTTACGACTCTGAACGTAAGGTACAACTGCGGGAGCATGCTCGCTAAAATGTAGGTCATTATCGAACGTCATCCCCAGGTGACGGGCAGTCGGTAAAGGCCGTCGACGTGGATGGATGTCCAATATTGTCGACATATGCTACGCCTACGTTGCGAAAAGATCTTCGCGATCTGGTCGGTGGTGTCAAATACGCTAGGTTCTTAAATTAATTTTTTGTGAAGGAGATAGTCAAACAATTTCTGGTAACTCTATCCACACATTCAGTCTATGTAAAGTTTTTCTGGACCAACCGGTTTAACCTAACTTAAGAGTAACCGCAGTAGTGTACCAGACGTGGCCGTAAGCAAAACCGTATCCTTTACTCCAGCCGTAATCAAAACGTAAGGAACACATAATTCATTGGTTGTACACCGCAGTCGTTAGACCTACCGTTGCTCGTTGACTTCTATACAAGAGTCTCCCTTTGTAGCAATTAAATCTAACATTTAGTCAGTAATCAAGCCTCTTCCTGACAAACACCCTTGATCGAAGGTAGCCATATACTGCAGACATTCCCTAAACGAACTGGCCTCTCGGTGCACCACAGCGGTTGCGTGGGTAGCGGGGTCACAGTGATGTATTTAGAAACAGTGCTGTTGGTTAATTAGGGAGGAAAGCAACCAAACTCATCAAGTTAAACCAGTTGAGTAACTTCGCGCCACCCCTTGCTGCGTGCAAATACTGACTCACGTTCGTGTTCAAAGCATATAAAGCAAATGTCAGTTGTGCACTGTGCACCACTTGTGATGTTCCCAGACCAGCTTGGGTGCGCATAAATGAGATCCGAACTAGGTTCCCTTGATGGGGATATTAATTGAACACCGTATGGTGCGAATACATAGCAGTACATGTGAGTCCCATCGACTGATTTCTGTCGGAGCTGCAAGGGAAGAGGAGACAGGGAACGAACACGTAGTATTTATCTGCACAAGCACTTTATCGGCTGTTGATTCTGTTGAAATCGATAACACTCTGCTCAGCATTGAATATAGAAATAGGTTCAACTTTGTACACATTTAAAGCAGGAAGGCTATTACTCTAAACGGCGCACATTTCCCAGCCTAAGATTTCGTCTTTGCCCTGCCACAGTCACTAGGATAGTCATCGTCATCATTACTATCATCGTAACTAACCTTCTCTTTTCTTTCTTCAAGCTCCGCTTTTTCTTTTTTTGATTTTATCTCTTTCTCTCTTCCATTTAGTTTAACCTTTAATTTTACTTTTAACCTTTTGTTCCTTACTTTTAACGCTTCCACTTTACTTTCCTTCACTATCACTCTTCTGATTGTTTCTCCTTTTCCTACGCTTTGCTCTTTTTTTACCATATTCTTCTAATTCTCAAATTTTGATGTTATCATTTTTATATTATATTCGTGAAACGATTTGGAGGCCTTCCTTTTCCACAATAGGTGCTGATATATGCTCGCATACGATGGGTTCGCCAACGTAGGAGCTGCGGTTTAATTCGCCGACGCAAATGGTCATGCATTCCGGGGAAAACATCCCTCCTATTCTCCCAGAGCTAACTTATATGATGTTGCCATAGCCCAGGTTTCTGCTGATAACATCTCCATAAATATTACCCTATAGCGAATGCAGTCAAGATAGTTTATGACATGCCAGTATGTTCGGATTCAAAATGTGGATTGTGAATCCAGCAACATTCGTATTTCTCATTCTAGACCAATAATAACCGATTTTCTGCGATTAGGTCGAAACCACAGATAAACCTGGGTTATTATTCCAAAAGAACTCGAAATGAGCTTGAAGTTGGAAATTCCAACCCATTATGAAGAGAAACTAAGATGGGATTCAAGGGGTTGATAAGCGCAATACAAAGCTTTATAGCTTGAAAGCTTCCGCTACCCAATTGTCAACCTCACCTACGCAAGGGGAATCCTCTTACAAATATGAGTGTATCATACATATATTTAGCAGGCGAGGCTCTGGCGACCCCAAGTTCCTCACAGAACTAGGGGGTGGGAAGGGCGATATGGCCTAGAAGGTTTAATGTGGTCATATTAATCGTTCCCGAGATGATCGGGCTAGTACCTTAATGATGCTTTGTTACCGGAACGTAACGGATCTATATCCGGCAAAGGACATTCAACATCGATAACACTCTTCAAAGCCTTCGGGGAGTGTCTTTATCGTTAATACAACAACAGTAACAGGAACTAAGATGCTTGGTCGTTCGGGAGAATATTCGTGTATATAACTATTGAAACTCCCAGATTGTTCAGACGCAAAGCTGAGAAGTTTTTCAATGTTCCTTAACTTACTTTCCAAATTGATATTTAAGCAACTGGGCCCTACTAGTCACCCTATATCTTGCATCTATCAAATAACTTGGGTTGCCCTTAAATGAGAAAATCACAGTTACGCTTGCTCAGTCGGGGCGAAAGAAAAACAAAATATATAACTATGAATCTATGTATGTACATAAGTGAGAAAAACAACCACAAAAGCAAAAACAATTAGCCAGGAAAAGACTTACCAAACGAACTGCTGCTTTCTGGTTGCTTTGATGGACTGTGATGGGCTTGGGCTTGGGCTGAACTGTTCATTTCATTTCATATTGTGTAAATTGAAAGAGGATGAGTTAAATACGGCACCACGTGGTGGAAAAGAGTACAAACAGATTTACATACATACAGACAAACGTTACACTTGTTGCGCGTCGTCGTCGTTAGAGGGAAAGTTGAATGCCCTCAAATGCCTGGTTCCCGTATGAAGATAGATAAGCGTCAAGCAGAATGAGTTTCCTTGGGAAAAGCAATGACTTTTCAAAGGAAAAATTACGTTTATATGGAGAAACAACAAAACAATTTTTGTATCTATTTGTTTACTTGTTCGTTAAAGCAGTTGAAATGTTGTATTGGTAAACAAAAAGAAATCCTGTTTGTTGCAGGTGTACCTGGTGAGATTGCTACATGAATAGTGGAGTGACAATCTGTTTCAAAGCAACTAACGATACCTTAAAAGGAATTGCAACGAAAGGGTTAGACATCTACGAACACCACCTGCGATCCTCATCAACAAGGATTCACACTATGGATGAGTTGTTTTAAGATTTACTGGCACCGTGGGAAAGTGGTTCATTGCCTTCGTATTATGTAATGTGATTTGCTTTCAACCTTTTGTAGGAAAGTGTAATGCGATTAGTAATGACAAGGAAATATCGTGGGACTGTACTTGTTGCCGTTTTATTCTATAAGAAGATTTTTCCAAGCTCTAAAAATTTCGTTTTGACGTAGACCATGTATAAAGGATAAAAGGACCACAAGCTAAGACTTCAAGATGATCATCTGAAGCTTTTGTTTGGATTCTTACTTGGCGGTTTTCAAACGCAGCGCTACGGGACTAAGTACTTTCTTAGACAGATGCCCGCTATCAGCTGGAACATAAGCTGAACAGGCGTTATAAAACTAAGCTAACTAACTTGGAGTAACCACACCAAAGCTCCCTGTGTTTTTTGCGAAAATCAATGTTCCACACCTGTCGATCACCGCATTTTGCACCAAGGTTGCTCACAACGTTCACAGAGTATGCACTCCAGCCGTAAGTTTATTCTTCTGTGGCCTAGGCAGACGAAAGGGAGAATATAACGCTAAGTGATTCCTAAACGAAGTACATATGGGGTATTCCATCCCATTTCGACCAATTTTGAACCCGACCCCTTTAGAATTGGCTGAAATTTTTTCTTCTTTTTCTAGCTTACGAAAGACGTTTTTCAAATTTTTTCATCCAACTCAAAAAAAGTTATGAATTTAAAAAAAAACACTGTTTTCCAAATGCTATAACTTTTTCAAAAATTGACCGTTTGGGATCTTTTTTTTTAAATTTGTTTTTAAATGTACTTTTCGGAAAAAATTTAAAAAAAATTTTAAAGTTTTTTTTTTTGTAATTTTTCAGTTTTTCGAGATTTTTCGAATTTCGCCCTTTGTTTTTTTTTCTCATAAAAAACTTCCATCAATTCTGCAATCATCCCCACTAATCCCGGAGTTGGCCGAGAATTTTTTTTTTTTTATTTAATTGAAAAAAAACTTAAAAATTTTTTTTTGTATTTTTTCCGAAAAGTACATTTAAAAACATATTTAAAAAAAAAAAAAATGATCCCAAACGGTCAATTTTTGAAAAAATATAGCATTTTGAAAACAAAAACGGTGTTTTTTTAAATTCATAACTTTTTTTGAGTTGGATGAAAAAATTTGAAAAACTTCTTAAAAACGTCTTTCGTAAGCTAGAAAAAGAAGAAAAACTTTCAGCCA
Source organism: Eurosta solidaginis (assembly GCF_040869045.1). Taxonomy (NCBI): domain Eukaryota; kingdom Metazoa; phylum Arthropoda; class Insecta; order Diptera; family Tephritidae; genus Eurosta; species Eurosta solidaginis. Next base: position 97,246,065 of record NC_090319.1, on the reverse strand, counting down.
ATTCTAAAAGGGTCGGGTTCAAAATTGGTCGAAATGGGATGGAATACCCCATATATACTGCCATTTAAGCAATTACATGGGTTATTGAGCCATTGGCTGTCACGATACTGTGAAGCTACATATTTTGAACTATCATATTTTCAACTTTCAGTATGACACAGATAATGGACGTTGATGATCCTTTAAGCATTGGAGAGGTAAGTTATACAAGAGAGATCAAAGAAACAGTTTCGTTAGCTTAGTCATGTTACTTACTTACTTATTTGAATGGTGCTTAAACATTTAAACGGCGTGTCCGTTGGGTTAACTGGTGTAAATTGCTAACACCAAGAAAATTTAAATCGTTTTCCATCCAATTCTCCTAGTGAAGGGTAGATTCCGATTCGAATTCCTTCGTGGACAAAGCATCATGTGGCTGTGGTTTAATTCATTGTTCCTAGCCATAGCCAACGCGTAGACGTCCGTTATTGATGCTAATCGAATTAATTAAAACGCTTCAGATTAAACCGTACTTTTCCTATCGAGGACCGTCTTTGGCAGCGGAGAAAAATAAGACGTAATGAATAGGGAAAACCTAGTCGAGCTTTCTTTGTTATATTGCCTAATTATTCCTACTTGGAAAAGTACATAACTTCGCAGGTATTTTGAAGGACATCCTTGTGCGAGCAAACCTTTTTTGTTTATGCGGTATACAGATCAAAGATCTACTGGACTGTCCCGTTACTCATCATGTTTGGATTCTCGTTAAATAGAATAATCTATATAAGACAAACGTTTTCTGGATTCTGAAACCCATTGCCTGGTGAATGGGTTGTTGTGACGACTTCCATCTGACTATAATTGGTGCTAGTGAATAAGAATCAGAAATATTGCAAAAAGGCTGGCGGGCATTTAGTAGCTGTGGGATTGTCGACTGGTCAGATTGATGCTCTCTGTACTGATTAGCTATACATGATGTTATCGTTGCTGAGCAGGGAGCTCGAGCTGTCTTGGCTAGCAGAGAATATGGCTGCCATGTTGGAGGTGCTATTTTTACACAGTAATGATTTAATCACCTTCAGATAGCGAAAATCTGTGGCTGAAAAACGGTCAATAAGTCTCAGGAACGCATAGATGTGGATGTGGTTGAAGATGTTGCGAATATTTCCGATACCACTTCACTGGCCATTCACGACACCAATGCTCGGTATGTTAGAATCAGCCCAATTACCGCCTCCGTATACCACATTTTCCTTTGCTGGAATACATAATCCTATTTGGCTTTATGTATTTAGCTTCCAGGTCAACTCATAAGACAGACTTTTTAGCAATATGTGAAGTTAGGTTCAAAGTTGGGATTTTTCAAGGTGACTTAAGGTTAATTTCTATTATTTATCACCATCAAAATCATCATGACTGACATCGCTGCATCACAATAACTGACACCAATTGAGAGCGCCAAGGGAGATCAAGTCTCACACAACCTGTCTCTCCCAATCCAACGACGATCTCATCCTTCCTCTGCTGTCTAATGCGAGCGTTGATAGCGTTGTCCATTTCTGAACCTTTCATGGCTATCTCATCTGCATATTCATTCCCTTCAATATCGCTGTATCCAAAAAGCCAGCAAAGTAACACATTGAAATGCCTTATGGGCGCAAGCGAAGCTTGACCCCTCCGCACTTTACCTGATTTTTTCACGTTGGTTTTTAATGCCTTTAAGGTGGCGGTCGCTGTCGACAAACATCTTTACATTGGTGTGTGGGACCGTACTTTCCTAGAGCAGTACCGCTGCTCTTCCTATGGCATACACCTCCGCTTGGAAGACACTGAGTGAGCCAGTAAGTCGGTTGGACTAGTAGTACTAGTAGTTGAGTACTTTCCTGCTCTAGCTCCCTGTTTCATTTTCGTGCCCCATGTGTAGATTGTAGTGCACCTACCGCTCTCTAGGAAAACCTCCCATTCTTCCCTCGAATGTTATCTTTTATTTTGCACCTGGAAGTCAACAACCGCTGTTATGCGGTCGGTGTCGGCTATTACGTCAGTTATAATTCCGTTTAATTGTTCCCTTGCCATGCCATTTTTTATCGTCGCGTGTGCTTATTTGGTGGATTTCCAGATGTGGGATTCTCTTAGTCGGCAATCCTCTTTCGCGGTTAATCACTGCACGTACACTTGAAGAGACATCAACTGAAAAATTACGTTTAACCCCACATGGTATGCTCTGCTCACTGCGCCTGATACTCCCGGGTATGCTAGCCTTTGCAACTTCAGTTGGCTGCTCTTTTTTGTTTAGCGCCTTCCACCACGCCAAGGATCGCAAATCGTTCGCAGAACTTTTCTCATGAATACTACTTCTCTCGATACCCGCCATGATTCCGAAACTTATACCATGAGGGGTATGAAGAGAGACTTACAGATCGGAGTTGGTGCTCGTCAAAAGAGGACTTCTCGATTGGCTACGAGGACCAAACTAGCACCAGGACAGAAATATTTTATATGTCTCCTAGCTCGCTAAAGTTTCGTATTCAAAATCCTCCTGACTCTGGAAAAAAGCCTGATATACAAAACCCTTCGCAAGCCCTCTTATAACCGTCCGTCGCTACAAAAAATAATCGTGAATATGTGAGTCATTGAGCATATGAACTTTAAGGGTTCGCAACGACAAGAGAGCACACCCTTCTTTGTTCTTGATAGTTTAATTTGGAAAATTGGTCACGAAATGTTTTTTCAACGCGACATCAACTTTATAAGCAAACTGCAACTGGGCAGTGAATGAAGCTCATTGTTGTCGGATGAAACTTCAAAAAAAAGTGTCGGCTCCCTTTCATGCAATGTTTGTATGTTTGCTTTTTGCGATAGTTGCGATATCAGTATGCAACAATTCCTTGAAAATCCTCTCAACTCGCCGTTAAGGCGACATAAAGACAAATGCGACGGATCAGAGATCATGTTCACGGGATCCATATAAATATCAACAGAAATATGAATATCACATACAGAAAATGTTTGTACAACAACAAAAGTAATCAAATCCACGTAAATATAATTTCACACATACATGCATATATAACACACACACTTTCATGCATACATACGTACATGGATATATATCCAACAAATCTGCAAATGCAGGAGCAATACTGGGAATAAAATTGAAGCAGGAACAGCGAGCGAGGTAAATAAAAAAATTCCAATGAAAAAGGGATATGTTGCTGAGTAAGAGGAATATGAGTGGCTGGCAACAACAAAAAAACAACAATGTACTTAAATGAAACGATCGAGCTCCAGTCACTGGGGTGCAATACAAGGCGAGGGGGCTAGTGAAACGGGAGGCCAAGACAAAGTCAATAGGATCCAGTTGAAGTGGAGCCAGTAAAGAAAAGTCAACCAAAGTCAACAAACGACACAGAGCAGGCACTCCGTTTGATGGGATTGCAAGCACGTCTGTGTGTATGTATGTATGTATACATACGGATGTATGTGGCTCCACAGCAGGAATGGGGAAAATACTTAAATTAAGCAACTGGTTGTACGAGTCGACAAAGGCAATACTACAAAAATATGGTGGTAGCGATAAGATGAACAACAACAGTGCATACAGCATGCGGAGAAGGGGGATCAACGAGGAAATCAGGCACAGCAAGTAATGGAAGCCTCATCGTAAAGGCTGTGAACAATGTTTACATTTCCACGCACCAACACCAACATCAAGCAGGCTCATGTTATGTATTCCTATGAGCAAAACTATAAAGCTACATATGTACAACAAAAACGTTAGCTATACTTGTGTTTGTTGTTGTTTGTAGCATGCCACATCGCTCCTATCGAGAGTTGGCCTCCTGCCATCACAACGATCATGCCATATTACTCCTTTCTGTTAAAGGCTAATGTTGCCTGCCTGAATTTGGCTCTGTGCCGATGCCGCAATGATTGCATCCAAATGCATTGCAATGCACTTACCTACAACAAAAACAAAAAGTATGGAAAGAAACGTTGGTTGGAACTGCAGATTATATACCCGATGGTGAGGTACTATGCTAGGTGTGGTTCGCCTATGGGGCTGACCACACTCAGAATAGGCAGACTGTTCTGATACTCAAAAGCGAAAAGAATCTGTAGTAAATTAATAGTGACGCATCCTTGGTGTTCAAGGGGCTAACAGGGCAGTTAATAGCTTCTCCAACCGAATTTCTAGCCTCATATACGCAAGGCCATTCCTGATTCCTAGAACTAGAACTCTTAAAAATCGACTTTTCGAATAATCGATTAGTATATTTAGCAAAAAGTATTAAGTAAAGTAATCGACAGCGACAGATGCGACTATTCGTATAGTTCCCCCAGCGGGTTAGGGTCTTAGACTATACCCGCACCAGGTATGCCTGTCGCAAGAGGTGACTAAAATACCCAAATTATTCAAGGGGATGTGTAGCGCAACCCTTTCAAAGGGCTGTCAGCGTAATTTATAACTTCTCCAACCCAGTTGTCAACCTCAACAGTGGGGAATCTTGTTTCTTTAGCAGCTGAATTTCTGGCGACCCCAAGTTCCTCATGGAAGTAGGGTGTGGGGGCGGGATGGCCTAAAAGGTTAAGTGTGGTAATATTAAATCGTTCCCAAGATAGTCGGGCTTGTACCGTTGTAATAGTGCTTGTTACCGGAACGCACCCGATCTAAATCCGACAAACTGCCATTGACATTCATAACACTCCCCAAAATATTCGGACAGTGTCTGTATCGCTACTGCAACAACAACTATTCGTATATTTTTATACTCAACTGAGTAGAGCTCGCAGAGTATATTAACTTTGTTCGTATAGCGGTACCCCGTAACGGCACAAACTAATCGAGCTAGATATAGACTTCTATATCTAAAAATGATCTGGGAGAAAAAAGAAATTCATTTAGCCAAGTCCGTCCGTCTGTCCGTAAACACGATAACTTGACTTGAATTTTGAGGTATCCTAATGAAATTTGGTATGTAAGTTCCTGGGCACTCATCTCAGATCGCTATTAAAAAATGAACGAAATCGGACTATAACCATGCCCACCTTTTCGATATCGAAAATTTCGAAAAACCGAAAAAGTCCGATAACGGATAAAGCGATGAAACTTGGAAGGTGGGTTGACCTTATGACGCAGAATAGAAAATTAGTAAAATTTTGGGCAATGGGCGTGGCACCGCCCACTTTTAAAAGAAGCTAATTTAAAAGTTTTGCAAGCTGTAATTCGGCAGCTGAGTATGGAACGTTCGGTTACACCCGAATCTAGCCTTCCTTACTTGTTTTTTTGTTTAACTTTTAGTGAGTACTGCGATTCACAAAGAAGTTGGTTAGTCATTCGCAGCTCACATGTTTTATACTTTACTTCTAGAAATAGTACTGCAAAAGAAATTCCATGCTCAGCTACGTTTTCGGAAACTCATCTTGCTGCAAAAGAATTTAATATTTTAAATTTGTATGACAAAATTTGTTTTAGTACCAGCTAATCGGTTTCAATCGATCAAAAAAGTTGTCATTCGACTAGTGGATTAGCCGAATAATCGATAGTGAACAAATCAATACCGAGTTGGTCGGGACAGTACCTTAACACTGCTACTTTCCGAAAAGTACCGTTGATCGAGGTATAGCAGAGTCTTTAACACTTTACTTGAGCTGTATCCTCCCGATCCCAGGGCTTTTGAGGAGAACTCTTTGAGGTGATTCGACTTCTTCATCCAACAAACATATGCCCGCATGGGACAATTTTTATTAAAATCATTCAAATTCATGGGCAGATTTTGTGTCGAAAGTGCCAAGAGTTTCGCTGGCAGCATAGTGTTCACGCTTGGCATACATTCTTTGTCGATTGTCAATGTGGCACCCAGCTATCCAATAGCAATTGGTAAGTAGACACTGGTTTGCCTACGTACTATGTAGGGCACTCTGTATCATCCGATCACGTGCGCCTACTTCAGCAGGAAACATGTTGCAGTGATAACTCCGCTTATTTCCTGTTACTAATAGAACATTTTTGACATAGCAAGCCTTCTTCCTACTTCAGATTCAGTCGTCCTTGAATAGCGTCACTGGTTCCTTGAGCTTAGACAACTTTCTATGATTATATTTGTAAAATCCGAATTCAAAAACATACCTGATAGGTAATACTCTGCCTTTCTATACTCAGATCAGCAGAGCTCACAGAGTATATTGATTTTGTTCGCATAACGGCACCCCGTCACAGCATAAACTAATCGAGATAGATATAGACTTCTTTATATCAAAATGATCTGGGCGAAAAAAGAAATTTATTTAGCCATGTCCGTCCGTTCGTCCGTCCGTCCGTAAACACGATAACTTGAGTAAATTTTGAGGTATCTTAATGAAATTTGGTATGTAAGTTCCTGGGCACTCATCTCAGATCACTATTTAAAATGAACGAAATCGGACTATAACCACGCCCACTTTTTCGATATCAAACATTTCGAAAAACCGAAAAAGTGCGTTGAAACTTGGTAGGTGGGTTGGCCTATGACGCAAAATAGAACATTAGTAAAATTTTTGACAATGGGCGTGACACCGGCTACTTTTAAAGAAGGTAATTTAAAAGTTTTGCAAGCTTGTAATTTGGCAACTGAGTATGTAATGTTCGGTTACACCCAAACTTAGCTTTAATTACTTGTTCAGGTATGAATTTTGAGCTTTGGAGTATTTGGAATATCCAGAGTCCAAGCAAAGTGAAGAAAGAATTTTCCAAATTCTCTAGGTTTTGTGCTTTTTAAATGTGACGGCCATATTGGCGACGGGTAGGCCATAAACGGCTGAACGATTGCTTTTATGACGCCACAAAAGTTTGTTTTGCCTTTTCCTGAAGTGCTGCTTTCAAGATGGATTGCGGATTTTGTTACTACTCTGTGCGTTAAAAACAGTTATGGTTACATGCGCGGCGTAGAGGAGCCTCCAGCCAACCGTCACATCCCAAGATTTTTTGGTGGCTGACAGTGGGACGCGTAAAATATTTAATTTAATTGCGAAAGATCCCGGAGAGAACTATTTAAAAAATGATAAGCCCATGACTGGACTAGTTTTCTAAGCAGTTGAATGACTCTTAAACAACAACGCCACTTTTCCCAATCTTGATAGTAGCCGATCTGCAATAGTTCTACCTTAATTCAATATAAAGTCTGGTTAAACATCAGGAAGTTTTAAATTACTAAATACTTTGTTAGGTTTTATTGAGAGTGTCTGGTGCTTAACCGTTTAAACGGCTGTCCAACATATCGCGCCAGTCGCTTCTTCGCTGCTCTACCTGGTTACGACTTTAAACACCAAGGGAAGACAATCCTTTTCCCCTGGCCCTTACTGCAATGCGGCCTTCGATAAAAATACTTTTTGGAGCTAAGTACCTTCTTGCATTCATATTTTTAAGAGGTTAGCTGGTTTAGAGCAAAGCTAAGGGGTGATTCCAGTACTAGAACATTTCCGCAATACAAATCCCCGGATACATTTGAGCATTGAGCATTTTATCTCGTAGTTGTTACATTTTTAACAACGAAATATTCTAGAAAGTTTTTGACGAGTGTTGCCGAAGCGATAACCTATCGCGAATAACGGTTTGATGTGGCCACGTCACCCGTATTTCAGGAAAGAGTCTAGAATGACCTCTTGCGTTGCTTCAATATCACTAAAATACTCCCCTCTGAATGCTCATGATAGGTATTGTGATACAAAATAAAACTATAGCATCCAAATGCAGCAAGGAAGATAGGTACTAGAAAGCTTCTAGTATTTGCGAAGATGGGTTTTTATGGTTTGGTCGTCGGGCAAACTTCTGGACATATTCAGTCCATGTAAAGTCCTTGTGGATGGGCCAGTTCAATATTACCTAGCTTGTCAGCGGCGTTTCGTATCAAAAAATGACCCATATAAGTCCTCCTCATTCCTGATAGTTATTCAGCTCTCCGATACCCAACTTTTCATTCATAACTTAGCCGAATATTCATTGCATTCATTACTTCGTTACAAAACTAACAAAGAACATAATGCTAGCACTACTAAAATTAAGGGGATACCCTAATGTACTTGCAATTACATAAATTTAGCTATGTAACAAAGAAACAAGAAAGCAAGCAGGAGTCGAAAAGGCGAATAGAAAATCCACTTTGCCTACAAGGAAAGTCAACCAAACAAAGACAGTCGCAGTAAAGGAAAGTTAGCGCAGTCGCGCACAGGCAGCGTAGACCGGAAAAGTCAATGAGATAAAATATAAATAAAAAGTCGACAGACAACCAACTAAGAACCAACTAAAAGGGGTGGAGGGGTGCAGTGTGCAAAGTGTAGTGGAGTGTTTGAGTGTAGTTAGGCAGTTAGTGTAAATAAACGAAAGGATTGAAACGCCAAACTGCAGCGCACTGCACTTTGTCAAGGAATGCATGCAGCAGGCGTCGCTGTAGCCGAGGTGAATGCAGTTCGTTGAACCCCACTGAATGTTTCTGCTTATGTAAGTGTGTGTGGAGGATCCAATAGCCTCGAGAGTAGCAAGTGGTGAGATGCAATAGCAAATGCAACAGTTTTTTGATCTTTGCGTGGCTGGATGCAACATTTACAGAATACATACTGAGTGCAATTGAGTGGTTGCTGTATTGAAATATGTGGATACGGAAGAAGCTGACTGCGGCAATGATATTGTGAGAACTTCTTTTAAATGAGGTTGATAGGCATAGAAACACACGTTTGTGTATATGGAATTGTTTTATAGACACATACGCATTAGTTCATACCCTGCAATCTACTTGGTCAAAAAATATATAAATGTAAGGCGCGATAGCATCTGAAGAGATTTTAGGCCGACCTTCTCTTGCAATTTTGCGTCGTGGTCCTTTGAATTTTTCCTACAAATTGAGGGGACGGGAGCTTCATGTTTTACGCCGACTCCGAAGGGCATCTGCAAAGCAGATGAGCTTTTACTGAGAAGCTTTTCATGGCAGAAATACGCTCGGAGTGCTTGCCAAATACTACCGAGGGGCGACCCCGTTTAGACAAATGTTGTTCTAATTTAACAAAACTTGTTTCTAAAATCTTAATGTCGGTTTGACCGGGGCGTGAACCTAGGATCTTCGGTGTGGTAGGCGGAGCACGCTACCATCACACCACGGCGGACTTAGTCAGTCTTAAATTTATGTAGTCTATTTAAAGGAATAATAAAAAAACTGCAATGAAATGGCTGCAGAAAAGAAGTCCATACAGACCCAAATTTCTAGTTTCTTAAACATTTGAAGTACGTTGCAAGAATTACGATAGTTGAAAGGATCGAATGAGAACATCTTTTAATCGTTATAACTCTAAAACTATTTGACTCGGTCACTGAGATTGAGGTCTAGTCAATAGTGGAGCAGTGAGCATTGCCAAACCCTTCCCTCTGCCTTTTGATCATCCCGTAATAGTTTTCAGGATCATTTCGGGACCATTTTGGGATCTCTTATGGACCGTACGTTTGCTCAGCCTACCACAAAGAGCGTGAAAAAAGAAGTTTTTGCAAGTGGGTTCGCCCCTCGACGCTTTAAGTGTTGGTCTGCCATGAACAGTTTCTCAGTGAACGCTCATCTGCCTTACAAACTCCATTCGGTATAAAACATGTAGGTTACGTCCAGCCAATTTTTAGAAACAACTAAAAAAGGAGCACGACATTGAATGAAAAGCTCGGCCTAAATCTCTTCGGATGCAAATCGGGCCAAATATTTATTTATTGATTTTTCTAATAATCATTACAGTGCTTCTCTGGTACATATTTGGAATGATTTCGGTCTTGTTTTCGTTACCATTTTGGATCTTTTCAAAGATAAATTCAGGACTATTTGAAGATGTTTCAGTGTCAAAATAATTTCGAACCATCTCCTAATCATTACTGGATTATTTTCGGGATGATTTCGGATCTATTTCCAGATAGTTTTAGAACACCCCCACCTTCTTTTTGAAAATGCCCAGTAAGATCCGCCTAAACTATAAGCTCTTTGTGAACCAAATTTCACCACAATTAGTTCAGCAGTGTTAGTGTGATTAGAACAACCCAACAGATCATAACGTTTAAACTATTTCCTATAGATTTTGATCAACAATTTTGTAAAAATATGCATTTTTGGAATGATTTGATACTATCAGCGGATACTTTCTGGATTATTCCGGGATGATTGATCTCTTTCGCGATTTTAGTCCAAATTTTGTCCAGACAATCTCTAAATTTTTTCAAAACCATTTCGAAAATGTTTAGGGACTGTATACAGGATCTTTTCGTGGCTCTTATCAGATTATTTAAGGACCGTTTAGGAATTGTTTTATGAATATTAACGGGGCCACTTCGAAATTCTTTCCGAACTACTTTAGAACCGTTTAGAGATTGTGTTCGTGATTTGTTTTTTAGTCTTTTGGTTCAGTTGCTTGGATATCATTTCGAGACCGGATGTTTTTTGGATTGATTTCAGAATTATTTTTGGACTATTTTGAACCGTTTCGATATTCTTTTGAATTGTTTTCAGCTGTTTAAGAATAATTTCATAACTATTTCGGAAATGTTCTCAAAATAATTTTAGGATTGCCTTCGAGATTTTTTAACATTATAGCCGGACTGCTTTCTAAATTATTTGGAGACCATATTGGCAATATTTATTGATGATTTTGTTAATAAATGTTTCGGGGGTATATTGAACCCCACCTTGTTAAAATTAAAAAAAGCCAGTAGATCCTTCCAGTCTATTGCCTGCTTCTATGTCAATTTTCACCCACTATTTCGAAATTATATTCCCGATAATTTCGGAACCGTTTCGTGTTATTTTTTGGACTATCTCTAGATCGTTTTCTAATGTAAAGGTCTGGGTATTACTTCATACGGATCTTTATTTGGACATCAAGAGGTTTCGTGCCGTTACAGTCCCATCTTGATTTTGCTGTTTTTCCACATGTGAGCACGACGGAGGAGTGACATAAAGTCAAAGGCGATAAAGTCAATTGACGTTATAACGACCAAAAATGGCCACAAAGGAGAGGTGATGTAAGGTCACCGGCCAAGGGGTCAATTGACGCTATGACTACGTCAAAATTGCCTTATATTCACTTCAAATTGTCATAAGGTTGAAAACAAGCACCGCAGCTCGACTTTTCATAAACAAATCTCAGAGAGCTCTGGGTTTTATAATTTTTCAAAAGAATGGGACGTAAATAAAGGAAAATACTTATCAGATCCGAAAATTTGAAGTAGACAAAAAATTTATTTTTTATTCGACTGAGCGAAAATGCAGTCAAAACAATAAAACATAATTGTTAAAATTTTAATATGTGGATACGCGAAACAAAATAATTGACCTTATGGACAGTTAAGAAACGTAGAGTTGACTTAAAGACCATTTCGAAAAAGCAGGCTGATCATTGACATTGTAACCATTGTAGTAGAGCTTACGGTTTCTCGAACTTGTTTGAGAAGAGATTTTTCGCGAGATTCTCGAATCTCGAAATACTCGTAAAGCTCTCAGGCTTATCAAAATCCTATATAATCGATGCATAAAAAAAAAATTTATGTAAGGCGCGATAACCTTCGAAGATCCACGACCGAGCTTTTCTTCCAATTTGCGTCGTGCTCCTCTTGATTTTCCCTACAAATTGGCCGGACGGGACCTACATGTTTTACGCCTGGAGTCGGCATCTGCAAGGCAGATGAGTTTTCACTGAGAGCTTTTCATGGCAGAAATATACCCGGAGCGCTTGCCAAACACTGCCGAGGGGCGACCCCGCTTAAACAAATTTTCTTCTAATTGAGAAACCTTATTTCTAAAATTTTGATGTTGCTTTGCCCGGGATGTGAACCCAGGGCATACGGTGTAGTAGGCGGAGCACGCTACCATCACACCACGGTGGCCGCTATTAGCTGTTTTATAGCTGCATTAGCTGTTTTATATAGAACTTACGATTTATTCCGAATACAAGCGAAAATTTCCGCAATACCACAAATAAAAAACACCGAAATGCGTAGAGTACTGCTAATGCAGCTACTTAATTGAATGTCGAAAAGCTCGTGAGCTTTACGAGTATTTAGACAATCTCGCGAGAAGCCGAGTTCTCGATTTCTCGTTTGTCGGAATTCTCGCTTGTGTTCGCGAAGAAATCGTAAGCTCTATTGGGTAGTTGGTATAAAAAGACATATTGTCAAAACTTCATTTGACTTCGTGGCTATTTGAGGTGGACATGAAGTCAACGGACTTTATGTCCGTTGACCTTATGTCACTTCTCCTTTGCGGCCATTTGTGGTCGTCTTACGGGCAATTGACTTTATGCCCATTGACCTTATGTCACCTCTCCTTTGTGGCCATTTTTGGTCGTCATAAGGTCAATTGACTTTATGGCCGTAGACTTTATGTCACTTCTCCAATGTGCTCACATGTGGGAAAACTCCAAAATCAATGTGGGATTGTAACGGCAGTCCAAGTAAAGATCCCCATCAAGTAACACCCAGACCTTTACCACAGTTTCTACCCATCCATGCTTACTGTGTATGTACGCATGTTATGTTATGTGCTGCTTAGTATGAAAATATGTGACAGAGATATGTTTGCTTATAAAAAGTTGAACTTTTGAATACGAAACCCTAAAATGAAATTAATTGAAAAGAAATGTAAATATGTAATAAATATGTAAATAGATCCAGACATATGTACTTACGTTAAAGTAAACACGCAAGCAAATATTTATTTTTCAACACTCCGAAACCTCAATAATGCCACAAGGATGTAGGTATTTAGGTATGTAGTCCTGCAATGAAACGATATCATAATGACAAATAAAATAAATAAAGAAACCAGTTGATTGCGGTGAAGCAACAGTTCAAACCAAGAACCATTATTTGGACATGGAAATTTGTAAAGAAATATTTTAAGATAGCATGCTAATAATAAAGATTGAGGATATACATACATACATACATGCAACACTATATTTGTATATATATATACATATACATATGTATGAAACAATCGATTCATGCTATAAATATTTGTACGGTATGAATATAAAATATAGAACGATTGATGAAGTGATCGAATGTTGAAGTGTTTGAGTTGTTAAATGATCGAGAGGGGTTGGTTTGCTACATTGAGGACAACGATGCTTCTTTCTTGGCTGATTTCGTGACGTGACTTGAGGGTTGATTCTTTTGAATGTTCTTGAATTTCTGTAAAAGTTTTTTTTTTTTTCAATTTAAAATTTTCTGTTTGAATTCACTTTGTTCAATTCTTGTTTTTCTTTTTTTATTTTATTAATGTTATCGTTCGTTTTTTTCTTTGCCTTTTATTTATTTGTTCGGTCTGTTCCTTTAATTGAAGTATAATAAATTTATTTCGAACGATTAGCAATTTATCACTTTATACTTCAATTCAAATAATAATGGAAGTCATTCAAAGCAAATTCGGGGTTGATCGAAATTAACTTGATAAAAAAAACATTAAACTGCTTTTATTTGCTATTAGGGTGTGTTAATTTTATAGATTGTTTTTTTTTTCTATATTATTTTGGGAGTTTTTATAAAGCCAAGAGGAATTGACAGAGCGCGACTCTACTCAGGCATTCATTTCTTTACTTACTCAGGGATCCATTTCCTTACTTACTGAGGGATCCATTACCTGTTTCAGAAAAACGCAAAACAGCGTCGTCCAAAATTGCATTTAAATACTTCGCCCAAGTAGATATTCCTCGAAGTAATACGAACAAAAAATATTAGATAAATTTGTTGGGGTTTCATTCAGGATGTACTTACTGACATCAAACTTATTTAACGTTTAAACGGCTTGACCGTCCAACAAGGCGCGCCAGTCGCTTCTTCGCGCCACGCCAATTCGTAACACCAAGGGAACTTTAATAATTTTCCACATGGTCCATCTAGCAGAATGGCGGCTGCCTCTGCTTCCATAGGTGGGTTCCATAAAAATAATTTTTTAGCCGGAGCCTCATCTTTCGATCTCATAATATGGCCTAGCTTGTATAGCTCATCATAAAATCTTTCTTTAATATGGGGCAGTGGACTGGTTAGCTGGTTCATGGATGGGTCGAACTTGAAAGGGAAGATTGGATGAGAGGTTTTCTGTCAGGATCTCGATATGCCAGATCACTGCAGCATCTTCCAAAAGGGAGGTTGGCCCAATAAAGGATGCGGTGGATTGGATGTTATTGTTGTTGTCGTGGCGATAAAGACACTCACCGAAGGTTTTTGGGAGTTTTATTGGTGTTGATGGTCCGTTACCTGATATAGATCCGATATATTCCGGTAACACGCACCTTTAAGCTACATACCCGACCACCTCGGGAACGATTTAATGTGGCTACATTGAACCTTCCAGGCCATCTCTCTCCCCACCCTCTAGCTCCATGTATCTTGGAGTCGCCAGAACCTCGGCTGCTAAAGAAAAAGGATTCGTCACAAGTAGGTGAGGCTGACAATCGGTTGGAAAAGATCAACATATACTCGGATAGTCAAGCTTTTAAAGCCATAAGTTCAAATGTGGTTGGATCAAGGGTGATATAGAAATGTTTGGCATAGCAATATACCTGGCAACTTTCACGCGGATCTCTTAGTGTGCACGAGTACAACTGAACCGAATTTAGACGGCTGTAGAAATGCGGATTATCCCTGGACACCTGTGGTCGTCTCCTCTATAGATGGCTCTTGATTCAAACGCTGGGCGGATAGGGAAGCATTTTTGGACGGCAGTGGATAGCAAGCGGTCTGCTAAAATTATTGGATTCAAGAAGACTCATCCATCAGTGGTGATTACGGCTGTGACGGGTCACTGTCCAATGGGAGTCCATGTGATTCGTCTCAGCATACTGAAAAACCCCTCTTACTGCAGCTGCATGGAGGACGACGAGATAAATTCATCGAAACACTTTATGCTGAACTGTCCCACCTTTTTTTTTTATTTATTTATTTTATTTCGGTTTTGGCTCACTTTGATCTCCAAAAGGTCGAGATCTGTCTTACTTGAATGGCTACCACCAGGATCTTGTTCTTATATAGGCGGTGCTGGTAAAGCACCTGACTTATTTGGTATAATTATGGAAATGTGTTACGGGTTGCAAAGTAGGGATTTATATGAGCTACTATTCCGATACGTTGGAACTTCCGATTAATTTGAATTTCTGATTTCTCGCCAAATGTTTGGAGTCGGATGTATAACGGACGCTGATCAGAAGAAATGTTTGTTGAAAAAAACATATAGAACTTATAGAAGTGTGTATTTGGTTATGCACTGAAAAATTTTTTTCTCTCATTTGGCTTACCGAGATCGAGAGCTAACCGATTTTTAATCAGACTTAGGTTAAGCTTAGGCACGGAACCATATGAGCCGTTTGTTTTGAAAGTGGCATTAGTCATTTCCAACTCGTGGCCTTAAATGCATTGTTATTTTTGAACGAATGCATATATAGATGGTTCTACAATTATAAAATAATAATAAGAATTGCATCTTTTGGATATTGGACTCTAACAAACTGGAGGCGAGGAGAGATACAAACAAATTATCACTGAACCTAAACGACATGAAATGACTTATGCCACTTTCAAAATAAAAGGCTCATATATTCTGTTTGTCCGATATTAGATGGCGCTATAATGTTATGGCCATACGCCGTGCAATCAAGCTGCCCGAGACCTTGAGCTTTGTTGCAGTTGCTATTGCGATATTTTTGGCCATTAGGTCTAGAGACGGGATGTTTAGAATGGCATGCAATGCTGCTGTCGGAGTTGTTGTTATGGTTCCCGTTAAGCTAATCATTGATAGTATGAATAGCCCATAATTTTTTTGTGTTGCTGGCCACCAAACAAGAACCCCATAGTAAAGAAAAAAATAAAAAATGTAAGGCGCAATAACCTTTGAAGAGATTTTATGCCGAGCTCTCCTCCAATTTGCGTCGTGCCCCTTTTTTTAATTTTTCCTACAAATTGGCGGGACCTTATGAGAGAATTTGGGTGATATGCCCCACGTGCATCCTAGCATCCTCTTTCACATGGAGTTTCCAAGACAACTTACTATCTAGTATAACTCCTAGATACTTTGTTCTATATTTCTCTTGTAGGGTTACTCCTCCAAGCTTAAGCTTAGTCCAATTAGGAGCCTTATATTTCCTAGTAAATATTGCTCCATCGGTTTTTTCCGCGTTAGCGGTTAACCCGACTACAGATGCCAGGCATGTACATCCCGAAGTGTCTGCTCCGCCAAGGAGCTGATTTTTGTTGAGCATCTGCTGATTATGATAACTGAAACGTTCACCGCTACAACAACATCAACTGAAACGTCATCTACATATGCCGAAAGTTTGATTGGTCCGCCGTCAAACCGTGGGAGGACTGTGACGTCTTAACTTTTTGTGCTATGGGGAGGAGATTCATCAAACTGCGATGCATAACTCAAGTATACATTTGGCTTCCCATACGATGTATTAGATGGGACATACATATACCTCTTGTTAAATTGTGGCAATAACTCCTTCCTGTCGGCTTCTTTAAAGGAAATTCATTGCAGATTATCTTATCAGAAGTAAGCTTTTAAGATGTTCACGGCATCAGTTCAGCTGAAAGATGCACACAAAGCGAAGTTAGCCCGAATACAAGATATGGAGGTACAGTAAAGAGAAAAGAAAGCACCCGAGAAATACATTAATATAAGTTTAACGGAATATGCAATGCTTTAAAAAGCAGGGAGGGTTTGAACGTGGGATAACGCGGCACAGTTTGTTTTACGTTTATCCCTATCGCCTTAGCGCGCCCTTCGCAACAATTGACGCCAATTGAATCCTTGACGGCGCGCTGTCACTAATCAACGTAAATGAAGTAAAATATTCCATTTCCATTTATTTTTGTGTTATCCGAGCTCACAAACCTCAAACTTTAAATCATCCTCTTCAGTAGCAGCAACAGCAAATGTTCATTAATAAAACGCTGCTTCTTAAATTTAATAATATTTTTAAATTAACGCCACTCGTCGTTGCTTTATCCTTGTGATTGCATGCAAAAGTTGTTGCTACTTCAGCTGATTGCTAGACGAAGACCATGCGCAGGCGCAGCATTATGCGATATTTTAATAAATTCTTTAATCTATTTTTAACGCCAGGGGGTTGCTTCTGTCCCATTAAATAATGAAAAAAACTACCCTCATCTCCTGCCTCAAATAGTTCTCAGGCGATCTAGAAAAGTTTTAAAATAGTTTCCCACTCACTAGGCTGTAATTCTGATTTGCGCACCCCGTATGCATTTAATTTATCCAACTTAACGCACACACACACACCCGCACGCATCTTCAACGATCACATTTCATTACTTAAAATATTTGATATTCACCCTTCTTTTCCATTCCTTTGCTTATCCTTTTGATGTTCACTCTTGGCATGAGTCCTCTGTTTCGGTTAATGAATTCTAAATTTAGACAGTAAAAGCACACAAATGACTTTAACACCCAGACGCTACCAGCAAACATAAAATGAAAAATCGAACGCACTTACATATTTACACAATCTTATTCAAGTATATTTAGTATTGAATTTCCTAGTCTGTGGCAAATCGTTTGATCCTTTCGTTGTACGGCAAGCGGCTCAAGCAAAGGAACAAAATAAGAGCTCGTCAAAAATCAATACTTCACTTTTGGTATTGAATTTCCTTCGTTGGAGGTTTGCCATGATTTCTCCTTTATTTACATTAATTTGTTACAACATGCTGAGGTACAAGTTATACAGGAAAAATTAGTACAATAAAAAGAAAATAAAAAAAATTTTAAGCATTTCCTTCTTAAAAATGAACAAAAATCAGCGAAAAATGTGTCCTTATATAAAGCAGGGGTCACCAAAATTTTGACATAGAAATTGTAAAAATATTAATGAGAAATATTCTCTCTCTCTCCATCCCTCGTTCTCTCCCTCTGTCCGTCCTTTCCCTCCCGTCATCTTTCTCTCTCTCTGCCTATTCTCTCCATATCACTAGCCGTCTGCCTCTATCTCTGTCTTAACCTCCCGTTTCTCCTCCCTTTATCACCCTCCATTTTCTTTTCGTATTTCAAACCTTTTGCAACAAGAATACTACAAATGTTTTCACGAATTTCAAGCAAATAGAAACATACATATTGTGACGAATATTAACCACACTAAGGGATACTATCATCTCTAAGCCGATACTAAGCAGTGACTTGTATGCACATAAACAAATCAATCATTATGTCTACACATATGTACATACGAGCAGCGGAGAGATACGCACAAACACATGCATATATCTGAGATACTCACAAAAGTATGCAATCATCATTACTCACATATACACGCGCATACGGCTATGCGAGAGGCTATAAACGTGCACTGAAAGAAATGGAGCTAGTAAAATCAACAAATCGGTTCTGTTGTCCTTGACCTCACGGAGATTCGGTGAAATTGATCGAATTATGGTTAATTCGACCGAGTTCTTTGTGAAGCGAACAAATTAGTTTAGTAATTTCAACAGAAGAAAAATTGTCGCTCTAAGGTTAACAAAATTCTGTAAAATTGACAGATTCCTAATCAATCTAACTGATTTTTTTGTTAACACAACTGATCTCACTGGTCATTTCAACAGCGATCAACAGTCAATACATGAGCAAATTTCAAAGAGAATTTTACGCTCACCGCGCTCTCTACTTTGTACTTATGTATGCTGTGTACTAGTTGTATGCACATATTTACGTATGTATATGGCGTTCGCCATGGTGTGATGGTAGCGTGCTCCGCCTACCACACCGAAGACCCTGGGTTCACACCTCGGGCAAAGCAACATACAAATTTTAGAAATAAGGTTTTTCAATTAGAAGAAAATTTTCCTAAGCGAGGTCGCCCCTTGGCACTGTTCGGCAAGCACTCCGAGTGTATTTCTGCCTTGAAAAGATCTCAGTGAAAACTCATTTGCCTTGCAAATGCCGCAACATAGGTACTTTCGTACAAAGCTGTCGCAACAACTTTTTTTGTTCATTTGACTACTAAAACGGTCAATAATGAATAATGAATAAACGATTTGTGCGAAGTTGATTCAACATCTTCTTGCGATTGATAAAAATTTACAGAAATTTCGGTTGAATTGACAGAAATTTCGGTTGAATTGACCCGTATTTAGGTTGATTTTAGCAGTTTTTTCTTTCAGTGTGCATTTGTAGTTTATAGCTGGTAACTAAGTAGTAAATTCTAGAAGAAGAAACGCCTAGAAGTATAAAAGGAGCGAAAGCGGAGTAAGCAGAAATCAGTTTGATTTAAGCACGCTATTGGTTGTGAAGTATAAGTGCTATTGTGAAGTACTTTCAAAGCAGTCTAATAAAGACCATTTTTCATTATTGAATATTGGAGTTATTTATTAAACAATTTAGCGATACGAACGTTAGTAGAAGGTGTAAAATAAGCGGAATTTCTCTAAATTCGTTACAATATGTAAAATTTTTTTCCTGTAAAAAGTCCCTGATCCCGTTCCCGAACAGGAAGGCTGTCTGACTGCGGACTTTCGGAGTCTATATACAGAACACATGGATATATGTATAATATGTACGAGGGACGCATGCAGAAGACCTATTCAAATAACTCAGTCATTATATACGGCGTGTGATGCTCACTCCTGCAAATCACTGGAACGACAAAATAGCGGAGGATATAAAAAATTGCAAGAAAGCGTGCTTCATCCTGATCCTTGGGGATTGCTACAATTAAGTGCAGATACAACAGTATCCCCTAATCTCGATACTGATGTGCAGGAAGTGCTTAGGGCAGAACATAGAGATGCTGATAAAAACCTAGCATCGGGAATTATCAAATCACTTCAAAGTCTTACTTGAAATAATTAGGATTAAACATTGACTCAAAACTAACTTTGGAGGAGAACTCCATGGTGGGTGGGACATTTTCTAAAGTTAGATGAGACCTTATGGCGATAGATGCGCAACATCAGAAGGCCAGGCGAAGTTACCCGTCAGCAATTATTTAATAAAAATGCGGAGCCCTATATCGAACCTAAATGACTTAGACCATATGTTCCATTATCGTCCAGCCATATCTCTTGGAATGAGTTGGCGACTTAATAATTTGTTTACATAGATGTATCCAACAAATTTTTGCGAGTTTTAATACTGCGTTTAAAATGTACATAACCTTGTACCATACGAATACTAACACTTTTTGATGAGGAAAGAGATTAGTCTTCATTCGTTCCCATATGGGTACAAAGGCGATTGGTCCTATCGTTCTCGTTCGGGTATAGGGAGCAAGGCTTTCGTTAGTTCGGAGTTTGCTCGATCGTATGATAGAGGAAGCGGTCACTCTTTTCGTGTTGCCTGAAAAAAACAAAAACTTGACTTACGGAAACTGAGCGAGACTAATATCTTGGCACAATTCTTGATGCTTAACTAACCTGATAAAGGAAAGTACGCGCAAACCGTCGTTCGACCGATATAAGCATATGATTAGCAGGTGCACCTCAAGAAAGGCTTATCCCCTTTTTCTATTAACCTATTAGTTTGATTTAATCGACCTGTCGTTCAATCGACGCTTACTTCTGCGCATGTTTGCGGCATGAGACAATGGGCTAACTACGGATGAGCAAAGACGAGTACGATTGAGCGGTATCACAGACGACTTAATGTCTGATTTTATAGTCCACATCAGCTTTTGACTTCGAAGTACTGGATACGAAGTATATAAATTACAATCTATGCTCACGCGTTAAAGATTTAAAAGAAAACTGGGTTTTGCCGACTTCCTGGTCACATGACGATTTTGGTCTAAAAGAGATAAGAATATAATTTTATAAAATGGGAAATTGTACGAAAGTTTCGATGTCCATTTTAAAGTGGCCCTTTGTTAGGTCCCCTGGTACAGTTTTTGCGAAGGAAACTCAAAGGTAAATAAGATGGCTAAGAAAAGTTTCGAAATGGACATAAACACGGGAGACTTTTATGTGGCGGAGCAACGAACTTGCAATGGACCAACCGGAATTATTGTGAGAGTTAGATGGCATTATTGAGATGTTGCATGGAAGAGAACAAGCTTTTTTTCTCAAACTAAACTATACTAAACGCCTTCATCATGGCACATTGTGCTGCATTGCCCATGCTTCTTAGAAGGCGCAATATCCTGCTGCAGAAGCTTTCAAAATAAGTAGAAAGAGGAATCGATGTCACCATCAAAGTCTAAGACCACAGACAAAGCGGAATAAAATATTTGGGCGAATGACGTATATTGGAACGATTTTCCATCATCCCTTGTCAAATTTGGTTTCGAGACAAACCGGTTTCGGCGTTGTGCCATCATCAGTGTCGATTTTTGTTCTGATCTGTTGTCCTTTGTGGCTGATGGATTGCCTGCGGAGCTATTCAAGTTCGGCGGCGAGGAGTTGGTAAGGCGCATGCAGCAGCTTCTTAGCAAAATATGGGCGGACGAAAGCATGCCCGACGGTTGGAATCTAAGTGTTCTTTGCCCAGTCCACAAGAAGGGGGATACTGCAAAATGCACCAACTATCGTGGAATCAGCCTTCTTAATATCGCATATAAGGTCCTTTCAAGTGTATTGTGCGAAAGATTGAAGCCCACCGTGAACCGGCTGATTGGACCTTATCAGTGCGGCTTCAGACCTGGTAAATCTACCATCGACCAGATTTTCACAATGCGCCAAATCTTGGAAAAAACCCGTGAAAAGAGAATCGACACACATCACCTCTTCGTCGACTTTAAAGCCGCCTTCGACAGCACGAAAAGGAGCTGCCTATATGCCGCTATGTCTGAATTTGGTTTCCCCGCAAAACTTATACGGCTGTGCAAAATGACGTTGAGCAACACCATCAGCTCAGTCAGAATTGGGAAGGACCTCTCCGAGCCGTTCGAAACTAAACGAGGTTTTAGACAGGGTGACCCCTATCGTGCGATTTCTTTAATTTGATGCTGGAGAAAATTATACTAGCTGCAGAACTTAACCGCACTGGAACAATATACTATAAAAGCGTGCAATTACTGGCATATGCTGATGACATTGATATCATCGGCCTAAACACCCGCGCTGTTAGTTCTGCTTACTCCAAGCTGGAAAAAGAAGCGGTAAAGATGGGTTTGATGGTGAATGAGGACAAAACGAAGTACCTGCTGTCATCGAGCAAAGAGTCAGCGCATATGCGCCTTGGCAACCACGCTACTGTTGGCAGCCATAATTTCGAAATAGTAAAAGACTTCGTTTATTTGGGAACCAGCATCAACATTAGCAACAACATCAGCACTGAAATCCAGCGAAGAATCAATCTTGCCAATAAATGCTACTTTGGACTAGGTAGGCAATTGAAAAGTAAAGTCCTCTCTCGGCGAACGAAAATCATACTCTACAAGTCACTTATCGTACCCGTCCTGCTATATGGGGCAGAAGCATGGACCATGACAACAGCAGATGAAGCGGCTTTGGGAGTGTTCGAGAGAAAAGTTCTTCGAAAGATTTATGGACCTCTACGCGTTGGCGATGGCGAGTACCGAAGAAGATTTAATGATGAGCTGTACGAGCTATACGCAGACATCAACATAGTCCAGCGAATTAAAACGCAGCGGCTGCGCTGGCTAGGCCATGTTATGCGAATGAAAGATGATGCTCCGGCCAAGAAAGTGTTTCTATCGGAACCCGCCTATGGAAGCAGAGGTAGAGGGCGGCCCCCACTCCGTTGGAAGGACCAGATGGAAAACGATTTAAACTCCCTTGGTGTGACCAATTGGCGCCGGTTGGCGGAGCGAAGGAGCGACTGGCGCGCCTTGTTGGACGGCCATAACCGTTTAGACGGTTAAGCGCCAATTAAGTAAGTAAGTAAGTTGTCCTTTGTCTTGTATTTATAGTTCGCAAGTACATGAGCAGGTTTTGTCAAAATTGATGCTTATGTATAGTTATGTGTATGTGCTGTGTGTTCATTGAGAACTGAGGTTGGTTTTTACTGATCTATTTGTTTGGCTGACTAAGGCAGGTAAAAGTCAGCAATTCTAGTCGTTTGACCTTCTTTGTGGGTTTGTTGCTTTGCTGCGTTTATTGTTTCTGTTCGTTTATTATTCTACCGTCGAATATTTTCTGTTTGTAGATTTCCATGTTTTCGAGTACGTTGAGACGTCGGCCTTTTGCTTGCATGTGAAGGACCCTAACTGTTTTATTGATATTTGCTTGGGAACATTCATTATCGACCATGAGATTCGCGAAGTTAGACTCTGGTATATTGTTTGGATTCCGTGTTTTTTTGTTGTAATCTCTAATGTGTTCTCTGAACCTCGTTATTTTTTGCCGTCCTGTTTGCCCTATGTAACTTTGTTGGCATCCGCAGGTAAGCTTGTATACGCCGTGGCTGCTAAACGGATTCTCTGAGTTAGTGTTAGTACTTAGTTGTCGCCCTAAATTGTCCGATGTTTTGAACGCCGTGTTAATGTTGTATTTTTTAAAAAAGTTTGCCAATTTATATGTTGCTTTTCCAGTATACTTATTTCATAGTCGTTCAGATGTTATTATTTTCCTTTTGGTTCTCCATTAGCCCTTCAGAGCTTATCTACTAGTGTTTTTTATATCCGTTGTTTACAGCAATGTTACATATTACTTCAAACTCTTTCTTATAAGCTTCTTGTGTAAGAGGTGTCTTTCAAGTCTATGTACCAAAAGCCTTAATGCTGTTGGGGGTGATTTGAGGTGTTATGTATTATTGTGTCGGTGGCCGCATGCTTTCTATATATGTCGTTGGTAAATCTTTTGGCAACTTTATCAATATCTATCGTGAGGTCTAGATAGTTGATTCCTCCGTCTTTTCGGTTTCCATTGTGAATTTTATATTCCCATGCTGCTTGTTGAGGTACTCCAGTACAAGCTCTTCGTTATTAGTATTTAAAACGCATATTATGTCATCCACGTATCTAGCATAAAATGACACGCCTAATTTGGACTTCAGCTCCTGTATTTACTTTTCTTCCAGATGTTGCATAAGAATGGCTGATGTGGGGCTTCCCATTCCAAGACCGTGTGTTTGTCAATATATTTTATTGTTGAATTGAGAATAGTTTCGACGTAAAATGATCTTACCGTATTTGTGATTTTTATAGCAACTTTGAGTTGTTTCTGGTATCCATCCGTGGGATCCTCTCTTATTCTACGACATTTCGTTTCCGCTATGAGTAATATCTGGGCGAACGTTTTTTCGCTAAATGAATATGCCCCCACTCCGCAGTCACTGAGGTTATGCTCATGAGTGGTCATGGGTTCAAGTCCACGGCGCTGACACAGAAGCATTATAAAGGTGCGTCCACACCAGTAACAAAACGTGTTACAAACAGTTATATAACCAATGTTATGTAACTTGTTACAAATTCAACTGAAAAATGTTGTATAACACGATGTTGTGTAACTTTTTTTCTGTTTTTATAGCAGGTTACATGTTACCCAGAGGTTGTCGATAAAGATCAAAGGAATTAGATAACTTCGTTGTATAACAAGTTGCAATTGTTTTAAAACAATTGTTATACAACTTTGCTATTTCGTTACCGGTGTGGAAGTACCTTAATAAACATATCTATTACCCACATTTTTCATAACTGTATCTAGTATTTTTTCCGGCAGAAGTTTGGTCTTTTACTGACTAGTTTGTTTGCAACCAGAAAAATCTTGTCGCATTTCTAGTATTTTCGATTTTCCAGCTTTCCCAACATAACCGGCGGCATTTACTTAAACTATTTCGACTAACCATAATTGAACTACAATTTTTAGTCCACGTTTCGATTCGTTTGAGACTAGTGTATTTTTATTCGAAATCTGACAGTTGACAACTCGCAGGACACTTGTTGTACTGTAGGGTATATACGCGCACATAACATATTTTAGGGGTTGTATAAATTACAGAAAACAAATCACAACAATACTTAACAACAACAGAAAAAAATCATTATCAACAGGTTACATATTTTACTTTTTTCTATTTTGGGCAATGGTCCTTCAAAGTATGCCTTCAAGCAACGATTAATAAAAAAAAAAAAAAAAAAAAAAATTCCTACAAAAAAATCAATATAAATTACTTTTCAGTTTAGTCTTTCACCTACTTTCTTCAACAAAAACAACTCACCTTAAACGCTTGATCATTCAAAACTTCCCTCCACAACCCAAAACTCCACTCAACCCCAACAACTTCTCAATTTACTTAAAATAGTATGCCCGACTACAATTTCTGTATTTGTTATTGTTATTGCCACATTCGTTAGCTCCTTCAGCCGCTTGCTTTCCTGGAAAACACGTGCACATCGTCAACTTCAATCCTCAATCGTCAATTTGTTATCCAACTTATCTGTTACTCGGATTCGTTCTTCAATTTCATGGTAGCATTCATTATGTGGTCGATGATTTTGGACATCGATCCTGAAGTGGTTTTTAAAACAGGATTCGTTAGCAATAGCTATCGATGTAATATGTTAATGTATGTATTAGAGATATACGCCGCCGATAAACGCCGCCGCCGCCGCCGATTAGGGTCGTTTTTCGCACGCCGCCGCCGAAAGTCAAAAATATTGGCGCGGCGGCGGCGGCGGCGGCGTCCGGCGCGTTACTATATCTTCTACTCGTTTAAGACTGTTTATGCCATTTATTGTTCATGTCGAAAATTGGTCGGATATGGTCGAAAGTGGTATCAACGGATGCGCGTAACTGCCAGTTATAAGAAACTAATTGCGAAATTTAACTCGTTCTAAATGTTGAAAAGTTATATAAAAAAACAGGCGTTTTCGATGTCAGCTTAACACGGACTTTGCATCACCCAATTCACCAAGTTATTTAAACAAAACACTAAAAGAAAAGTTGTATAATAAATTTATGTACTCACTTTGCATATATTTTTCAAAAAATTAATAATGAAGAATGAATTCAAATAAAATGACCCAAGGCGTTTCAAATTGTTTTCAAATTGTCCTCAAGTTGTAAAAAAAACCAAAATACCCAAAAAAGGTGCCGATTTTTTTTTTAAATATTATATTGCGATTCGAATAATCGAAATCAGTGATGCAAAATCCTTTAGCAGGTTCTAGGGGCATAAACAGTCCATTGAAATGATTCTTACCTCATACTTAAGTTAAGGATATATGTATGTATGAGAAGGGTTTGAAAAATCGCCTTATATCATAAGGTCGGAAAACAGCAGTAAACATTTTCAACTGAAAATCGGTCGACTCTCATTCTAAAATAACGCTTTGATTTAAGGAAGACTATTGAAATCAATGTTGTGAACACAAACGTCTGCAAACTTTGGTCTACATTTTAAAAATTTTATCCAGGGCCCTTGTAAAATTTTAATCATGCAGATGGGCCGAGGATTATACGATTTTCACCCATTACGCAATGACTTCCACTTAGATTGCTTATGATTTCGAAGGCGGCATCCTTGGCCGAATAGTCACTCCCTAACTTTTCATGGCGTTTCTCTGGTTTAGCTCAGCAGCATCCGTTGGAAAGTCTTCGGGGCTACACCTAGAGCTTCTAGGAAGGTGAAGTCGACGAAGGTATGAGTTCGAAGTCGCAGTCCTATAGCTTCTGTACTGGCATATGGTGTGAGGGTCAGGAGGCGTGGTAGCGGCTGGTTGTAGGGATTGCTACTGTTCGCACATCGGGAATTGTAGCTCTTAAAAACAGCCGAAAACACTGGAGGCGCCCTGTGCTACGAGAGTCAAGTCGACTTTGTGCCTGACCGCCAAGGAGCCACAAATGATTTAAAGAAATTGTGTTCGCGACGATTATTAGGAGTTAACCCTAAGTGAAACTATTCTTTGCACGAGATATGCAGACAAAAGTGTGGCTATTTTATGTATGTATCTCTATTTCTTTTCAGCAGATGCAGCAGTACCAATTCCAAAGACCGGGGTTAGGTTCGAAGCCTCTCTGGAGTAAGTGAACGAGGGACAATCCCTCCGCAAGGAGCTACTCCTGAACATTTTTGAACGGTCTGCGAGATCTTGAGGCAAAAACCCCGGATCTTTCCGAAATGGCCAACACGTTTATTTCCTTAAATACATACAAATAAAACTTTTCCCAAATATTATTTTTTTAAATAGAAATATCAAGCTTTTTAAAGTAAGAACACCGGCATACGCCGGCGCGCCGCCTACGCCGCCGACGATAAAGCGATCGGCGTAAACCTCTAGTATGTATGTGTATATGTACTTACAAATAATAACAATCAATATCTATCTATAGCACAGCACGACTTCTCACCTCCTTTTTTGGCTTCGTCTTCGATGTTTTTTGAAGACGACGCGGAGTCCGTTCAATGATAGCTGAGATTGTTTCTTTTGTATTTTGATTGTTGCTTCTCAAATGTTTTCTTTCTTGATTTACTTTTGTATTCCGCATTGTATTCTTGTCCATAAAGCAAATATAATTAATTTAAGATATCTTATCTCACCTCTGTATTAACGTTCAACTCACTATCGATTAGCACTTAACTGTCCGATTGCACACGACTGCACCAAACCCCGTTTCCTATTTTTATGAGTATTTTTCAGTTATGAAGCTTTAAGCACTTTTTTTTTGATCTAATCAAGGAGTTACCTTCTAAAATCGTCCTTTAATCTATATCATCTCAAAATTTACGAACGCACTTTTCAGTCCCGAGCCAAACTGCATTGCCTTAAGTACTTGACTAGTGTAATAGCCGTTTTTGTGGTGAGCTCGTCAAGCCATATGTAGTTCAGGCTAATCAACATGCAAATGGTATATAAGCTCTTATGGAAACTCTTCTCCTGTTTACTAACCTTAGTCTGGTCTGATGATATTGATATTATGGTTGGTTGTTTGCTGTGCCGTCCGGATACCAATGACCCGAGCCCAAGTAGCGCACGGGCGCCATTGTAATGTACAATCTCCTGGAACCAATTACTGTAGTTTTAGTATGCCTAATTGCTGCATCATTCGTGCATGCAGATATCTTTTACAGAGCATTTAACTACTTCCTGAAATTACGGCAGTATCTAAGTGCCCATAGAGCTGGGCATTCAAACAGGTAATGCGCGAATGCTAAAAGGGCTAAAAAGGATCGCCATTCTCTCAGCATGCAGGTAAAGCGGCCAGTGTCCTGTGACTGTGACAGTGATCCTAAAGATCTCTTTCATTGACCTATTTAGTAGGCCCTCTTTTTTCCTAGTTCCTATGGTAGTTCGGTCACGTCTGCTTGGTTATCTTATAGGTGTTCGGATAGTAGCAGTTGGGGACAACTAACGCCTTGAATCTTCTATGTATGCTTCTTTTCATTGATTGAACCAAGTCTTCCCTTTTCCCCAACTTCGTTAAAGTGGCCTAATTTGTGATTGCGTGATTATAATGTGTCCTCTAAAAGTAGGGAAAATGAGCAACATGTTGAATATCTTTTACACAGATGATAAAACGCTCGTTATCAGGAAAATATTTCTCACATCATAAATCTGTCATTGGAGCTCTTCTCCCAAACCTGTCCACCTTAGTAGATGTCTGAGGGTCCTATTGGTTGGTTTCCCGCTTTACGTCACTCCCAAAAACGATATATTTATGGTTTTTATTATCAAGCGATGTACTATTACAGGTTGGCACATTCCAGGTGTATGCATTCACTTCATAGTTCTTAATACCGTTGTCATGCCCATCTCCAAAAAAATTGTGGTCTCGCAATGGGAGCTCAGTATATCCTGAGTTTATAGCGGACTTTTATGCATTATGAGCAATCGCCGTATAAGATGCGGCAACCAACCCATTTGGCACCTTATCTACGCCTATGTCCCAAGAGATGTGGCGTCCACCATGGATAAGGACTGTTTTTATGATAAACTAGAAAATACATGCAATCACTCACTGCGCGATGAAATCACAATGCGAACTTAACGACTAGGTGGGCAAAAAGTAGTCTTTGGTTTTACAGTCGAAAAATAATTTTTAAAAAATTTTAAGTTAAACGGGTTTATTGAAAACAATACTTACATGAAGTAATAATAATACTAAAATCTAGAAAACAATTAGGTAGGTCCTAGGTACTAGTCATCACACTCCTCATCAATCTAGGGCGTTGATCAAACAATTAAAGAAAGGCGTTGGGCGCGTGAACTTACCTAATTATTTTCGAGCTTTTAATGTTATTATTACTTCATTTAAGTATTGTTTTCAATAAAACCGATTGACTTAAAATTTTTTTTAAATTATTTTATTTTCAAATTTTTTGTCTTTATTTAATTGCCTATTATTTCTCATTCTATTTAGTTCATTTAGTGACTCATTATTACAAGGACTTTTTCCTGACAATTTGTTACAATCTAAGTCCTCAATACATAATCCTTCCAAAGACTTTACTCGACTCTGCGCCACGTATGCCTGTCCCTCCTCCAACTCCAAAATATTTTGATGTCACTTCTACCGGACTGTATGTAATATTTGTTTCAAATATGGACCAAATCGGACCACAAATACGATTCTTTTGAATATCTCGATCTTTGCGCCACATATCGGCGATTTCTTTTCTTATTATTGCATTGTCATCGGGTTCTGAACTATATTCTAAGTTTCAAGCTTGTAGCTTATCGGAAAGTTACTTAAATTTCAATTACAAGATTCGTGCCTGTCAAGTCAAGCTAAATAAGATCGTTTAAAAAAATATAGCCTGACATGATGCAACTTCTCCAAACGAATTGAGTATGTTCGATTTTGCCGCAGCCAATACATATGCACTCCTCGGAGCTGTTTACTGCCAGCAATCATCGACCTGAGGATGTAACTGAAAAATGGAATGCTCTCTCATACACTAGAGGACAGAACAAAGACCAATCGATACAAGAAATAAAATCACGATCCGTTGAAAATAAGGAATTTTCATGCAGAGTGACATTGCAACGCGCAGCCTATGTGATCGTAATCGTGACGGCAAAAGGGAAGACTGCTAAAGAAACAGGATTCCCCACGGGTAGATGAGATTCACAATTGGGTTCGAGAGGTCATAAATTGCGCTGGTAACCCCTTAAAAGAGTTGCTATCATTTGAGTATTTTAGTCGCCTCTTACGGCAGGCATACCTGCCGCGGATATCTTATAAGCCCCAGTAACTGATCAGCGAGTTGTTTAAGCATGTTGGCGAAGAGTTTGTTTTGACTCATGCGCAAAATAGGCCTCCATCTTGGATTTAAAGCGTATATGCCGTGCCAAATGACGTTCAGCAATACCATCTCATCTGTCAAGATTTTCAAGAATCTGTGCCAGTCATTTCAAATCAAACGGGGCTGCGCACGAGCCGGCAGGTATCCTTAAGTTCTTCCTTCTGTGGTCTCTGCAGTAAACTCGGTCGAGACAAAGAACTTGCTGTAATCAAAGAAAGACTCCAGAAGCTAGAATCAAGCAATAAAATGGAAAAATATCGGTACAGTAATTTAGAGTAAAGTATCTCTTGTTAATATGTGCATCACGCTCCCATCGCATCTGACGTGATTTATAGCTTGAAAACATGAGCGGTATCGTAATAATATTGTATTCGGAAGAAAGATACTCGGGAAAAAATACGGTTCTTCCTTAGATGCGTACGGATGAGGGATCCCCGAATTTGTAAGAAGTGGTTTGAGGAGTCGTTTAGTGAGTCGGGATAAACATTTGGAGTGAAAATTTATTTTCTCCTGTGCTCCAACTAACCACAGTTATCGCTAAAGGTGGTTAAGTGTCAATTATTGATATGAATATATTTTTATTTGGGTTCCTTTTTTTTGGGTGTAACGACCTCAAACGCGCTTACTATCTGATTAACACGTGTAACTGCTCTTCAGCGAAGAAGCAAGCACGATCAAGCTCATAAGCAATGGAAGTTAAAAATCTTTACCAAAACTTACCTCTAGGTACTTTTTCCTTCTCTCCGTCTTAAATGTTCTTTCACTCCCTTTACCTCCGTCCCGTCTTATAATTTCACAGTTCCACCCTGACAGGGTATGCACATCTTCCAATTCCCTTCTTTTCCCTTATCTTCCCCGCTTATCAAATCAAATAATCTAACATTTCTTTGTCTACCGCAGGCATTTGACTTTTGCGCCGAAGATCTTACAATTTGAGGATCGTTTGGCCACAAACGATTATACAAACATATGAACATAATTATTAACATCCACACAAGCAGACATAGCTGGCTGACTGTGAGACGAATGTAAGTAAGAACTTCATTCTATCATTTTCCTATTCCCCTTTTGACTATGCGCATCTCAGCATATTAGGTCGTACATTAATTTTGTAATTCCTTTGAATTTACATTCGTATGTTCCGTCGTAATTTTATATCCCTATGTTTGTTGTTGCTCTTATATTTCTAGCTCTAATGTTTATTTGCCGTTCGTTGAACTCAACAGAGTTGGCTTGGTATTGTTTATGGTTTGACTTTAGTTATTGTTGTTTTTGTTGGTGAAATGGTGTTGATGATCTTCTTGTACGCGTGTTACTCTCGCTCCCTGGGATGCTGTGAAAATCCGCTTATTTGCCTGTTCATAAGATTTTTTTGTTGTACGTGTGACCCGCACGCATTTCATCATCCTGAGTTCAGTTGTGCGGGCATTGAACTATCGGCATTTCGTTGCTCCTGCAGTTTTGCTTTGTTTCTTAGGGGTGCGAAATTGTGGTTTCCTCATTAGGATCATTAGTGGCATTGTATTGCAATTTAGGAAGATTTCCATTATAATTAGTTTGCCGTAGTTTAATTATTAGTTATTTATATATTTACAAATGTTATTTGGGCCATCGCGTCAATTTCCTCCCAGTAGTTTTCTCAAGAGATACACTTAAGGGAAAATTTGGTAGTAAAACATGCAGTTTAAGCCATGGCAGGTCGAACTAGTACTGTCAATGTATATAGGGCCAGCAGTGTCATGTACTCGGTCGACGTTCCACTTGCTTTCGCTTCACATATAGAAAACGGGTTACGGGGCTTAAAATATTCCCACGGTGGGTATGCCTGTCGTAAGAGGCGAAATAGCTATCGGCCCATCATGCTTGGAACATATACAGGAAGAATGATAGTAGGTTTCTGACTTCTTCGACGAGATCCGGTCGGAACAGAGAGCCCGCGAGGAATCTCGAAATCTTTCCGTAGAAAGGGATCAAATAAAAGCGGCCACTAAGGTGGTGCAACTCCACAGAAATTGAAGCCATGAATTTACTAAAGCTGTGCATTGAATCCTGTGGAACTGAAGCCTCAGCATTGTGATAAAACAGATGTGCTGTCAGCATCTTGTTGGAATGTTATGAGTGGGGTTAAGCTGGGCATAATCTCACAAGAGTATTCAGCTAAGTGTTGGTCTTCTTACGAATTATCTTTGACAGCTGCAAACCGCTCGCGAGCTGTCATTTTATCATTAGTGGAGATGCTACAGCTACGGCGTGGCTGAACGTTATTGTCCCAAAGCTTGCTCCATGGGATGTGTAATAATGAAGGTAGTCTGA
Organism: Eurosta solidaginis; assembly: GCF_040869045.1. Lineage (NCBI taxonomy): Eukaryota > Metazoa > Arthropoda > Insecta > Diptera > Tephritidae > Eurosta > Eurosta solidaginis. The sequence goes on along the minus strand of NC_090319.1, from coordinate 97,213,627 downwards.
GATGCGGATTAACCGAAGTATCCGTGTGATGTATTTTCAAGAGTGCGAGGATGCCTAAAAGGGGCTTGGATACTAAAGGCTGTAGAGGCCTTAACCGTGTATGAAAGTCATCAGTGGTTGAGTTTGCAGCATCAGTCAATCCGCTGTCTACTGCAGCACTCAGTAATATGGTTTTGTGTTGGTTTTATTGAGTCAAATTAGGCGAATTAAAAGTCGACGCTATTTTATTATGTCGATCCGGTTGCTTTTATCCTTTTTTTGCATTTTCTTGGTGCCCTGAACTAAGTGTAAGGTTTCGAACTTCAATGAGAAGTTACCTAAAATCCGATTCCTGAATTCTCCACACTCCGTACAATCAGGGAAGATACTTAAAAACGACTTCAAGGTTCCAAATCCTATATGTATTTACTCTCTCTACCCATGCGCCACCTTGCGGTAATCTTTCATTGTTTTATTGCATTGTCTCGGTGCCCTTTACTAGGTGTATGATTCCAAGTTTTTATATCAATGAGAAGTATCTTTAAAATCTATAGCATAATTTCTCCCGTTATGTAAGAACTTTTTAAAGATCTCTAAATATATTGATCCCTGCCTCATCTAAAAGAATTTTTTATCCGAATGCTAAATATGTGTATTATACATTCATATTTATAACAGGATTCCCTCGCGTAGGTTAGGTTAGGTTAAGTTAAAGTGGCTGCCCCCAGAAATGTGAGGGACACACTTAGGCCAGCTGTCCCACTGTAACACCACTGTGTGAACTATAGCCCTTCCTTCTTTAGATGTGTAAAAATTTGAACTAATTTGGCCTTCTGATGTATCGTAGAATATTTTCGATTTCCGCAGAGCCAAGTTCTGCTAAGCAATCGATGAAATACTTATTCAGACATTCCATACGTATACTGGCCACAGAGCCAGGCATCTACAGAGGAAGTGCTCGGCGCTTTCTATCTCCTCCTTATCCCTGCAGCTTCGACAAAAACCGTTGATTGGAATTCCCATGCGTTAGCCGTGTATTCCTATCAGGCAGTGGCTCGTTAGTATCCCGATGAGTGGACCTAAGGAGAGACGGTTGAGGTTAATGAGGAACCTAGTTCGATTCTCATTTATGCGGGGCCAGGAATGTTTGGACACCTCGCATGGGGATTTCAGCATCCATCTGGAATTTTCTTCTTGGTGAAAAATTATATGAGCCAGTATTTGCACGCAGCAAGAGGGGGAGGTTGACAATTGGGTTGCGGAAGCTTTGAAGTTATAAAGCTTTGATTGCGATTATCAACCCCTTGAATCCTAGTCTCTAACTACACTATGAATCGAGTCGAGAATGATTAGAGACTTATTGCAAATTCAATTGACATTAGGACCCTATTAGAGACATACATTAGAGCTCGATTAGAGGACATAATTTTTCTCGATTTGATAATTAGGTCCAACTTTGGTTGAGAACTTTATGTTTCTCCAGTGTTTCTCGAGTCGTCCTCTAACATTAGAGATTCGGGAGCAAATGTTGTTATCTAATCTTCCAATAATCTAACTTCAGTATTTGTTGAAAAGCAGAATGTCCTCTAAGTACCTAAGAGGGTGACTTTATTAGGCATACAACGACTCTCCATATTGGACCAAAAAAAAGGAATATAAAGAGATGCGAAAGGTGTTTTAGTTTCCTGGGCCTACTCTAAAATGACCAGCCTCTAAATAACGCTGTGGTTGAGTTTTTGCAATGGGCCCCAAACATTCACAAAATCAAAGGTATCTAAATAAGAAATTTGGAATTTTGAAGTTACACGAACTTAATTCAGTCAATAATCGACTCCATACAAACCTAACTATTTACCGGGGAATCTCTTGCTTAGACTAAACATTTCGCTATCGCTTTTGGAAGAGTCTGTATTTCCACTTCTCTCAAAACCATGCGTTTAAGTTGATAGCTGCTGTTAAAATCCTGGCATGCGATATTTTGATCTTCAGAAGATCATTTCTATTCTAGGTGTGAATAAGTTACCAAAAGTGTAAAATATAATTATGTAACAGTACTATAATTTTGAGCAAATTTGTAAAGGAATAAACCACAAATCGTTTTATAATTGCCTTCATTCATTTTGATGGCCCATTCAAGGATAATAAGAATTTGGTGATCATCACTAACATATGTTGCCATACAAAAACTAAATGAAAAAAGAAAGAACGGGACTGTCTTCGGCTGTGCCGAAGACTTCATACCTTTCATGAATGGGGCTGAACAATAACCTTATCCCGTTCGTAATCTCCGAATAATCGGATGTATAAGATAAGAAATATATAGTGAACAGATCTACATACCTTAACGATTTTTAAGATAAATATAAAATAAAAAACAGGTAGGTAACTTGTATGAGGATGCAAAGTTTCAGGTTTTTTGTGGTCTGCGTGTAAAAACTATGACTACGAATCACGTATTTCAACAATCGTAAACGTAACTATTTGATGAAATTTGATGAATTTTGAAGCTTCTAGCCGTAAAAAGGGGGCAAAAATTAGAGTTTATATGGGGTATATAATATATATACCACCGATCTCTATGATTTTTTCAGACAACAATATATGCTATATACGTAAGCATATGGTGAAATTTGAAGCGTCTAGCTGTTAAAAAGGGGCAGAAATTGCGCAAAGTTTCTTAACTGAACAATCGGTTGTATGAGATATATATTATATATACCACCGATCTCAACGATTTTTTCGGACAACAATATATGCTATACACGTAAGCATTTGGTGAAATTTGAAGCTTCTAGCTGTTAAAATGGAGCCGAAATCGTAAAAAAATATATATATACTATATATATATACTATATATACCATCATATATATATTATATATATCACCGATCTCTATGATTTTTTGACAAAACAATACATACTATATACGTAAGCAATCGGTGAAATTTGAAGCTTATAGCTGTTAAAATGGGGTAGAAATTGCGAAAAGTTTCTTATCTGAACAATCGGTTGTATTAGATATATACTATATATACAACCGATCTCTATGATTTATGAGATATCTCAAAAATTGAGGGACTAGTTTGCATACAAACAGACAGACGGACAGACGGACAGACGGACATGGCTAATCAACTCCGCTCTTCACCTGATTATTTCGGTATACTTAATGGTGGGTCTATTTATTTTCCTTTAAGGACTTACAATTTTCGGTTTCGTGACGAAATTAATATACCATTTCATTTTCATGAAAGGTATAAAAACAGGTAGGTAATTTGTGTGAGGATGCAGTTTCAGGTTTTTCGTGGTCTGCGTGTAAAAACTATGACTACGAATCACGTATTTCAACAATATATGACGTAAACGTAACTATTTGATGAAATTTGATGAATTTTAAAGCTTCTAGCCGTAAAAAAGGGGTCAAAATGACAGTTTATATGAAGTATATAATATATATACCACCGATCTCAACGATTTTTTCGGACAACAATATATGCTATACACGTAAGCATTTGGTGAAATTTGAAGGTTCTAGCTGTTAAAATGGGGAAGAAATTGTGCAAAGTTTCTTATCTGAACAATCGGTTGTATGGGATATATACTATATATACCACCGGTATCTATGATTTTCTCAGACAACAATATATGCTATACACGTAAGCATTTGGTGAAATTTGAAGCTTCTAGCTGTTAAAATGGAGCCGAAATTGCGAAAAGTTTCTTATCTGAACAATCGGTTGTATGATATATATACTATATATACAACCGATGTCTATGATTTTTTCAGACAACAATATATGCTATATTCGTAAGCAATCAGTGAAATTTGAAGCTTATAGCTGTTAAAATGGGGTAGAAATTGCGAAAAGTTTCTTATCTGAACAATCGGTTGTATGAGATATATACTATATATACAACCGATCTCTATGATTTTTTCAGACAACAATATATACTATATACGTAAGCAATCGGTGAAATTTGAAGCTTATAGCTGCTAAAATGGGGTAGAAATTGCGAAAAGTTTCTTATCTGAACAATCGGTTGTATGAGATATATACTATATATACAACCGATCTCTATGATTTTTTCAGACAACAATATATGCTATATACGTAAGAATTCGGTGAAATTTGAAGCATCTAGCTGTTAAAATGGGGCTAAAATTTGCGAAAATATATATATATATACTATATATATATACTATATATACCACCATATATATACTATATATACCACCATATATATACTATATATACCACCGATCTTTATGATTTTTTCAGACAACAATATATGCTATATATGTAAGCATTCGTTGAAATTTGAAGCATCTAGCTCTTAAAATAAGGCAGTAATTACGAAAAGTTCCTTATCTGAACAATCGGTTGTGGGGGATATATACTATATATACGACCGATCTCATAAATTTTTTCAGGCAACAATATGTGCAATATACGAAAGTATATGGTGAAGTTTGAAGCTTCAATCTGTTAAATTGGGTAAGATATTACAAAAATCCTCTTTTTCTGAAAAATCGGTTGTATGGAGGATATATGCTATAGTGGTCCGATCCGGTCGGTTCCGACAAATGTCTAATCGGACACCCAAATACACCCGCTTCCCAAATTTTATCAATATATCTCAAAAATTGAGGGACTAGTTTGCATACAAACAGACAGACGGACAGACGGACTTGGCTAAATCAACTCAGCTCTTCAACCTGATTATTTCGGTATACTTAATGGTGGGTCTATCTATTTTCCTTTAAGGACTTACAATTTTCGGTTTCGTGACGAAATTAATATACCATTTCATTTTCATGAAAGGTATAAAAATTATAACAAATAAAAACACTAAACAATATGTTAATTTTAGTTAACCCTTAAGACACAGTGATGACTCGTTGCGGCCAATAAACCACACCGGACACCGGAGAGTCATTTGTTGGGCTATTTGTTGTGGCGATGACAAGCAAACAAAAAGGACTTTTACTGATCCTGCACGCAGGAGTAAATACATAACACCAAATTTTGGCAACTCATAACTGTTGATGTTTAAAATTTTTCCTTGTTTGTTGTTTGCTAAGGCTACCGTTTAAAGTTCGGTGCCATTACTTCATATGCAATAAGAGGATCCAATTAACTGATAGAAGGACCAAAGGGAATAATATTGTGTTGAGAGTGGTTGGTATGTTCCACTGCAACATCGGGGTGACGTATGACGCGTGTAACATATGACTGTGAGTTTGGGTTGCTATTCAATGCAATTGAAACGAATTGAATGAATTAGTTAAATTGTAATAAATGAGAGTATTGGGTATAAACTCTTACACAAATGATTATTATATACCCAGTTGTAAATTTTGAATTGATTTGAGTTATTGTTTGATTTTGGTCGTCAAGAAACTAAATTATAACTGCAAATTCAGCCCTTGTATGCTATTGTGGTCATTTTTTTTAACTGTTTTTTCTAAAGTATTGCTTATTCGAGTTGAGGTAAAAATTGCGCTGAAGATAGGTTAGGTACGGTTGAGGACCTCAAATATACTGAATGAGTCCGTAGTGTTACCAGAAGTTTATTTAACGACCAAACTGAAAAACCCTTTCAAAAACCACGACCTATGTTATAAAATAACTCCGTCCTTTTGGCAAACACCTGAAGCTTTCTTAGACCTGTGAAACTTGTTGCTTCTAGATCTGACAGCTGTATCACTCCTAATAGCTGGAGTCTTAGCCTGGCAAGCGCAGGTCACGACCACAAAACGTGCTCAATCGTTTCCTCCTCCAACCCACACTTCCTACATCTGCTATTACTGACCAAGCCTAATTTAAAGGCATGTGACTACAAGAGCTCGGTGTCCAGTCAGAATACCCACCATGAGTCTACAGTCCTCTCTTTTTAATTTCCAAATTCCAATAACATCAAATTTCCTCATCGCAGTTCAAATGTGCAAGCTAAAAACATCTAGCATCAGTTATATCCCAAACTATTCCCAACCTGGTTCCCTTTTGAAGACTTTACTGATGTTTTGAAAATACACCAATTACTACTGCGGAATTTGTGGCTTATGTATATTTATTTGGATTTATATATTATTATTTCTAAACACGACCCTACCAAAACGTTAACCGCGATCGAAACCCTACCTGTAATCATTACGCAACCATAACCGTAATAGTAATATTTGTCTTAATCTTCATACACGTTTTCGGTGTTTTCATGTTACGTTTGCCATAACCGTGTCCATAACCTTAGCCGTAATTGTAATCGCAACATTTAGAAAAACTGAAAAGGTAGCCGTAACCCAGACCGTAGCTCTAACATAGTTATAAGCGTATAAGTATCGTGATCAAAATTATGCGTAATGAGCCAAGTAAACCGCTACCATCCTTTGAAACAGCTGGATGACATAATGGGGTTAAACTGATGACCTGCTCCAATTACGCGACTTTAGAATGGCTGCAGAGAGTTGCTCCAGACCTTCAAAAACAATAAGACGCAAGTTTCAAGGTAGTGGATAGAGCACTGATCCCCACGATACCAAAGGCCATGGCTTGGAATACCCCGAGTGGTGAGGCGGAGAACGCCCTTAACATGGTGCAGCGTCAAAACCCGAATATACCAACACGGGATTGGGAGCTTCTTCATGTATGTCGACCGGTGGAGGGGGAATGTTTGAGTGTCCCCCTCGGTCAGAACTCGATTGAAGAGTGCCCTATCTCAAAATTCGTTTTATAAACGCTCTATCGCAGAGTTCAAAATGTACAGAATTTATGCTGAGGTAGGACATTTTAGGCAAATTATGAGAAAGAGTGGCTCTGAGGTAAAACAAATAAATAAAATAAATACAAGGCGCGATAACCTCCGAAGAGATTTTAGGCCGAGCTTCTCTTCCAATTTTTGTCGTGCTCCTTTTAATTTTTCCCACAAATTGGCGGGACGGAACACACGTACATATTTTATGTCTACTCCGAACGGCATCTGCATAGCAAAAGAATTTTCATTGTGCTTTTTATGGCAGAAATACACTCGTTGTGTTTGCCAAATCACTGACGAGGGGCGACGCCGATTAGAAAAACTGTTTCCTTATTTAAAAAAATCTTGTTTCTAAATTATTTTGATATTGCTTTGCCCTGGGCGTGAACCTAGGATTTTCGGTGTAGTAGGCGGAGGACACTACCACCACACCACGGCAGTCACAATCTTCAAGAAAATTTTGATATACATATGCAGTGTTTCAAAACTTTGCTGAGACACGGTGATATTTCATCCAGCAGTCGATATGTAAAAGTTTAATATGTAGATTTTAATCCTGCCACTTTGGCTGCCTAAACAAATATGAACAGCAAAATCTTATGTTATAGAAGAAAGTGGCAAGGTTAAACTCGCGTCAACTTTAAGTTGAGTTTAAACTGGCATTGAAAAACCGGGGCTAAGAAGTGTTATGTGGTGTGGTTGTGCGCGTGGATAACCAGGACAACGTAAGCAAGTTTTAATTACCTACCTTTGTAGAGTCGTGGGTTATAACAGCAAATATGGGCGAGCTTTAATGGAACACAACGACTTATTCGTTTTAGGTGCGCCCTGCATCCTGTCTGCCGGTCTTTTTTTATCAATGCTTAGAATCAACTTGCATTTAATCGAAAAACGAATTCAGTATCCTGAATTTGTGCTCTGTCTAAGTTGAGTTCAAAATACGGCCATCAGATCTAAATAGCCTGGAAGTGGGTGCATAATTCCATATATTTCACCATATGCGATTCTACCGAGCCTCTGGGAATAACAAGTACGACGAGGCCGTGCGGAATTGTTGTAAATCAATACTGAAGAACAGAAACATTATCGCGACTTAGGCCCGGTTTTCCAATAGTTGATTAAGCTAAGCTTAAACTTAGTTTGCTTAAACTATAGTCAAATTTAAACTCCAGTTAAACTACTGAGCAGATTTTCAGTCACAGTTTAAGGCTGCATTTGGAGTGAGTATTTTGTACGGAAACATTGGTTTTTTATTATCTAGATAATTTGTAGAAACGATAACAGCTGGATTTTGCTTACCCAACAAATATTTAAAAGATATTTCTCCAGCGTAGTATATATCTGGTTCCGGAAGTGATATCCAACATCATTATCTGGTTATTCTAAAACCAGACAGTTCTCAAGTTGATATCCAACTTCATTCTAAAATCACTATCCAACCTTTGAGAAATTTTATAAAATTTAGAGTTCTCGAATTGATCTCCAACGTCATTAGCATTTTCAATCCATATCCAACCTTCTAATTTATCAAAAATAAATCACATATGTATTTATTTTATACTTTTTAAGAATTCATGAGCTTAACACCGGCTTATAATAATTTAATATTCAATTATTATGTTTTTCTGAGAGAAACTGAACATACGTATATATTTTATTTTATTTTCCTGAAAATACTGTAGTATTGGAATCTGACACTTGAGTCCAGTCAAAGAACCACATGTTGGGAACTATCATTTTTCAACTTGAGTAATAGCATTTTTCGCTTTATAAACAATTCTCTCTTTTGCCGAGTACACTATGATTCTTATTCTCAACTTGAGCCACTTTTTCGTAACAACTCTTGAGATTTTAGAGGTATGCTAGTTATCAACATGAGTTCTAAGGTATTCAAGCCCAAATGCTTGTTGGGTATATTCGATGCCATTTCGAACGAACTCAAATAACTAATAGGTTAACTAGAGTTTAACCCTGCCAGATCGGCCGCTTAAGCTCAGCTTAAACTTCAGTTGAAGTAGACTGCAAAACTGCAGAATAAGTTTAAGCGTAGTTTAACTGACAAACTGAGTTGAGCTTGTACTGAAGAATCGGGCCTTAATAACCGTCATTTATAGATGCCAAAAAGAGACAATAAATTCATTAACCCAATGAAAAGCAATATCCAGAATATGACTAAATGAGTGCACGGTCGAATATTTTAATTGAGGTCGATCTTTGTTAACTGCACCAGTATAGAGAAAACAGGCTAGCAGTTAGGTTTCCCAGCAAAACTTATACATTAGAAGCAGAGTACAAGTTCCCCGTAGCTTAAAGCTAGAGAGCTCGAAACAAGCATTATAAGAACATATTATGATGTTGCCCTGTGTAGTAACACAACTGGGTATAGCAAATCCTCTTTTCAAGCACAAGCCACAATTTTTGTGTTAATATTCCAAATAAAAAACGTTTCATGCAGGGGTCCATATATTAAGCGAATCCTTCTTCGGGTTGCCTGCAGATGTTGTCGATGAACGTCAATTGGCATATATGTAAATGCACGTGCAACAATATGTTGCATGCCACATACGTTCAATATGCCATAAGCTGATTTAATCAAAAACAATTAAATGCACGCATTTTTAATTTAAAAGCAAACATTTTCCAATTGAGCTCACTTTAGATTGTGTGACAATTTGATGTGATGGCATTGAAGGGGTTGAATGGTAGTAATTCACAAAAAAGGAAAATTGTTTGAAGATGGATTAACCATCTATTGCACATAAGAGCACACAATTTACCTCAAAGGACTTTCAACTTATCAGCTTTTCACCATTTTTTTTTAATTGGAACGACTGACTGATATTTACTTATAGAAAATAATATTCGCCACTTTATATGGGTCTCATGCTTCTCGTCATACTTATTACTACATTCCAAGTAATGGCTTGAATTTCGAAGCAAAGATCCTTTGGAATTCTTGAAAAGTCTGTAGAAACTCTAAGCGTTTTGCAATTAGTAGCTAAAGCACTAAAGGACTGGGGCTTAGTATGCTTAATGTAATTAATAGTGATGTTGTCCTCTTTACGGCGTTGTCGCCTTTTTTCTATGTTCTTTTTCGAGGGAGTCCTTCTGGATAAGGCCAGTATAAAGCTCGAAACTTATAACGCTCCTACACTGAACTCACTGTAATGAGTTCTATTCTTATAAACTCTGCCTCTTCCTAGTGTTAAAAGACTTAAGGATAAAACTAGGGCTTTCTCCCAAAATGGCGTTCAATGGTCACCAATCACCAAGAGATACATTGTATACCGAAATTTCGGGGAACTTAGGAATTGATGTAATTATGCCAAGGTTTTGTTATGATGGGTTCCTGGTTATGAAATCAATGAACAGAAGTGTAGTTTATCGGCTTTTTATCGTCCTAAGTGTTTCTGTGGGATTTTCAAAGTAGACATAATTAAGGCCATGAGGAACTCTGAGGATTGAAGAGTTACGGCATTACCGGGTGAACTGTTAGGACACAAACATGCCAAACTTTTCATACTTTTATCAAAAAGAGTATAAGGCTAGCTCCTCACTTGTGGAAAAGGCAGTAGAGGGCACTAAGGGTCGCAGTGCTTTATATCCTAATAATATCAATAATATCGGCAGACAAGACAGCCAAGTCAAATGTGGTCTTAGCGAGGTAAAAATATCGGCCGGATCGACTTCCATTTGGAACTTTGAAATAATGCACAATTAACGTTCAATGTATGCCATTATTTCAGTGCTAAGGATTTCAGTCGACTGTATACCGCTGTCTAAGACCCATTATATTCCACGACACTAGAGTTGCCCAACGAAGTTCTAGAGATTTTATTCAAGATTTGGGCATACTGGTATTTTGAAGACTTTATTAGAGAATGTCATCAGACTACACCATTACAACCCTTGACCCACATTCCACAGTCATCGTCTCGGTATCTACTCCAGCTATTGCAGCCCGTTTCAGACTAAGCTTCTAGCCATGTTGTTGTTGTTGTTGTAGCGATAAGGTTGCTCCCCGAAGGCTTTGGGGAGTGTTATCGATGTGATGGCCCTTTGCCGGATAAAGATCCGGTACGCTCCGGTACCACAGCACCCTTAAGGTGCTAGCCCGACCATCTCGGGAACGATTTATGTGGCCACATAACCTTCAGGCCATTCCCCCCTCCCCACCCCCAAGTTCCATGAGGAGCTTGTGGTCGCCAGAGCCTCGTCTGTTAGTGAAACAGGATTCGCCGCGGATAGGTGAGGTTGACAATTGGGTTCGGAGAAGCTATATATTGCGCTGGCAACCTGAAGTGTTGCGTTACACAACCCCTTGAATCTGGTATTTTAGTCGCCTCTTACGACAGGCATACCTACCGCGGGTATATTCTGATCCCCTAACCCGCTGGGGCAGCTTCTAGCCATAACGGAGAACGCTCGTGGCTAATGTTGAAAAATCGTTAACCCGTGTATATTTCCTATGAATGTGAATTAAGCCTTATTTCGTCGAAGATAGTAATCGAATGCAAACAGTTACTAAATGAATGGGTCTCACTTTGCACCATAGTACTGTCACACGCCAAGGCAGTAAACTCGGGCATTACGCTGCCGACGATATAGCGAGGTACTTACCCATGTTGATAAATAATCTAACCCATGTCCCCGCTGATTACTGGTTGGAGTAACAACAAGATTCTGTGTGTTTATCAGATGAGAAACCTATCCAAAAACTTCTATCAAAGCTGCAGGGACGAAGTTGAAATGCAATGTTAAAGTCTTTCTTTATATAAACGCAACTCTAGCCAACATAGATTAGATTAGGTTAGAGTGGCCACCGGTGCGAGCATTAGTGCACTTAGGCCCAAAAAGTTCCTATTGTGATACCACGTGGATCTCCCCCATACTCAAACCAACAGGTCGATTCAGCAAATGTCAGGAATTTCTTAGATTCCAACTTAGCCAGATCACAAAGATGGTCAAAGAAGGGAGATCCCAGAGCCAACATACGTGTGGAAAATCTGAATAAGTATATACTTAGTCCACTGTTTAGCAGATCTAACTCCTGGTGGAATCGCAGATATTATTCGCTCAATTAAATACTTAGGGCCAAATAGGTAAGTTTCTTTAACATCTGGACGTGGTAGGTCTTGAGCTCATATCAGAAGTACTAGAATGGGTGAGCTGACTTAAATGTACATCTCTGCTATTGGATAGTAAGCGAATCCGTGTTATTCGATAGATGGGAGTCAGCTCGCATCAGTTTGCATTGGACAGGCACCGCAGTAAGAAAGTTACAAAACCTTTCTGGCCAAGAAGTCAGAGGAAATTTTGGGTTTCTAAGACCAATTCAATTCAACTTCATGTTAGGCAGGGCAAATCAACTTTAAATAGCTGCAGCTTTGAAAATAATAACGTCCACATATTTTTGAAACGTGAGTACTGCATTTACAATACATTACAGAGGTTTTACAGCTATCTTCTATCCCTAAACGTAATTTCATACATATACATACATACATATATGAATGTACAAAGCATAGCTTTTTTTTATTTCTTAAACACTTCCTGCAGATTACATTGCAACAAATCGGACATTGAACCACTGTTGGTATGCGTCCGGCACTCGGAATCCAATGCAAGACCACGTGGTGTCGCAATACAATTTTGCTTACCGGCGAACTCCATGTAAATAACAACAAACCTACCTACACACACGCAGAGGTGTTTAATCAGCACTTACGTACACACACACACACAAACCTTCCATTATTCATGCTTCTTCTTCTGCTTCGTCTTCAATGACCAGCAAACTTCACAACGAATCTCAGTGTTGCACGTGCTTACGAGTTTGTTGTTGTTACATTTGGGGCCATTGTCCCTGTACGTCGCTAATGGATTTCTCTTTAAGTTTGTGTTGTTGCCTTCTTTTCCATTAATACATACCTACATATCTCATTACTCTGTGCAGCACCTCGTCGGGTCATCAGTCCATTTGCTTTTTCCATCTCACGTATATTTGTGGTGATTCCTGACTTTGTATTGATACGACGATATACAGGGTGGACGCTCTTCAGGAGTGCGTAATTTCAAATGCAAACATCATAAATAAGCAGGAGCAATAGCCATTGCCATATGAGCCTGGTATCTCCGACAACTTTTCCAATGTATTATACTGCACATGACAAGAATGGATCAAAGCGCAAGTGTGGATGAAGCTACCAAGCCTTGGTCTAGACTGCTAGGTTAGGTTAGGTTAGGTGGTAGCTGCCCTAATAAGGGGAGCTCACTTGGACAAAATGAAGGTCCGTTGTGATACCACATGCAATCAAATAACGGTAACGTAAATATATCTACTTAGAGAATCGTTGCGTAGCGACGATAAAGCTCCGAATGATACCGATCTCAACTTTGGATAAATCCTCGGGAGATCCAAGTGAGTCGCGACCGAAGTACTTTCGCTTAGTTCTTGCAAAAGCTGGGCAATCAAGCATAAAGTGATTTGGTGATTCCACCTCATCATCCTCCATACAGCTGCAGCAGGATGGAGTTTCCAGTATATTGAGACCCTTCGGACAGTGCCCTGTCAGAACCCCAATGACCACTGATAGGTGAGCCTTAGTGAACCCAATTATTTCAGCAGACCTCCTGCCTGCCATCCACTTTCGGCCGGAAAGATCTTGCTACCCTGCAAGACGTGGTGTACGCCCAACATTTTCTGAGCTGACTCGAGGCCCAGCTAAGGTGGAGCAATCCGCAGGTGGCGAGCGGAATCCCGAAATCCCTACAGCCATCTTCATCAGGTTCAGTTGTACCGATGCGGGCTAAGAGATCCGCTTGACAGTTACCCGGGATAGCACTATGGCCCAGGACCCAGATAATCTTAATTGTAAAATAATTCGATGCAATCGCAAGCGAGGTCAGGCACTCCCAGACCACCCTCGATCGCACTGTAGTTGAGCTCTAGGCCTTGTTAACCGCTTGGCTATCAGAGTAGATGTTAAATTCCCTACTCGTAGTAGCACTGGATATCGTTTCATCCACCGCATCCTTAATCACAGCAACTTCCGCTTAGAATACACTGCAGTGATCAGCCAACTTAAACTTGCGGCTTACATTTAGCTCTTGACAAAAGATCCCCCCACCAACCTTTCCGTCCAACTTCGACCCATCCGTGAACAAGTTAACCGGTCCCATGTCCCAGATAATTCCTCTTCCCCACTCCTCTCTCGGTGGAATGACTGGGGTGAATGTTGTATAGGGAGCAGTTATTGGCATACAATATATAGCTTCTTCAACCGAGTTGTCAGCCTCACCTTCCCGTGGCGAATCCTGTTTCTTTAACACCCGAAGCTCTGGCGACCCCAAGTTTCTCATGTATCTAGGGGGTTTGAGGGCGTGATTGCCTAAAAGGTTCATATGGTCATACCAAATCGTCCCCGAGATAGCCCGACCATCTTTACTTTAAAGGTGCTTGTTACCGGAACGTACCGGATCTACATCCGGCAAAGGACGATCAACATCGATAACACTCCGCAAGGTCTTCGGGGAGTGTCCTTATCGCCACAACAGCTACAACAACAGTATAAACATGTCCATCGCGCGTTACCATATGGCAACAACAGGGTGATATGGGTTAATGGTGCTTGTTACCGGATCTGAATGAAGAAGATGAAAGAGAATAACAAGTTACTTTCAACAATCTAAGTCAGAAGTAGCCATAAGAATTCTCATCCTTTTTTTTACAGATTCTCATTTTTGATGGTCGGGGAATGTGGCTTAGAATATTTCCGCGTTGTGGCTTGTATGTGATAAGAGAAGACTAAAATCCACCAATACTTATGAAGGACTGCCCACATCATAAACACTCCCGTTATCCATGATGGAGTGATATTACTGTAATAAAAACAACATGAAAACAAAGACGAAAGCATTCAAGTGTCCCAAGAAATCCAATTATTGTTGAAATCGTATTTGAAACCAATAAATATTTTTGTCATGGATTGTGAAATTACGGCTTTAATGTTCAACTAAGATTTTAAGGCGAAAAAAAAATCTAATAACCAAACCACAATGTTTTGAATTGATTGCAGCAATATTATTTGCTTCCGAATCTGACATCAATTGGATTCTATGACACCCCTGATTAAGTCCCTTTTGTTTAACTGATGGCCACAATTCTTCCATTCATCCCATGACAGGCGCTTAAACGTTGGGACGGGCTTTGACGCATCTTAACAAAAGCCCTATAGTAATCACTTGTTAACAATAACTAAAAGCAATTGAAAACACCAAAGCAACCCCACTCATATCTCACAAGTAAGGTATACCCTCTCGTTGGCTGCTAAAGATGGGTGTAAATAAGCATAGCTTCCGGGCCGGAATCGTCAATTCGCATAACATAACCTAACAAGCGAAGACGCTGTTCTTTTGTTCGCCTGATTATGATCATAAACTCGTCTAGCTTATAACTACTGGATATAACTCGGTAGCGCATACTTCAAGGGTCATCTCATAGGATACTCACAACGTCCGTCATATTTAACAACTTTGTTATTTGATGCCCAGAAGTACACAGCAAAACCTGTATGTTTTGCATCTTACCTAAACCAGAGATGGAGGGGCTCACGGCGTGCTTGTGAAGTTTAGTAATATGAATACCATCAGCGCATGAGCGACTTATACCTGCTGCTAGTATTATTTTCTCTAGTATTAAATTGAATATATGAAGAATGCTCAATAGCCTCGTTTGGTCTCGAGAGACTGGAAGAGGTTCTTTACAATGCTGAACGCCTTTGAGATGTTGCTCCACGTCATTTAGCAGTAGCTTAATTCGGTAAAATATTCTCAACGTCTTCATCAATGTGCTGTGGGTACTACATCCGAGCAATGATCTCATCCTTATCCCGCCTAATTTTACCTGTTTAGTTGTTTCCGGCAAGTCTACTCGAAGGTTTTGAGAAATATTGCTGGTGGTAAATGCATGTTTGGGTAATACTTCCCCTGTCGAATGAGTGAATTGATTTGCCCACGTGGAATTTTCGGAGTTCTAACAAGATGAGATGCTTATCTGGGTCCTAAATAGGCATTTGGGGTTTAAGTGTTGAATGAATGAACACTAGGACTTGAACCTAGGACCGGTGTGTTAAGCGGATCACTCTACCAACCCACCACGGCGTCATATCTGCTAATGACCGCGTCACAATGAAGTTTCTCATGCTCATGAGCTTTGATGCAGAAGCGAACATCGCCACAATCACACCGAAGATCCTGGGTTCACTCTCCGGGCAAAGCAACATCAAAATTTTAGAAACAAATTTTTCAATTAGGAAAAAATGTTTTCAAGTGGCAGTGTTTTCCAAGCACTCCGAGTGAAAACTCATAAAATATGCAGCTGCCGTCCCGCCAATTTGTAGTAAAAACTAAAAAGGAGTACGACGCAAATTGGAAGAGAAGCTCGACCTAAAATCTCTTCGGAGGTTATCGCTCCTTACATTTTTTTTTTTTAATATAACAGAACTTCAGACTTAGCACTTGAAACTTCGTTATTTCGGCTTGCTAATCTACGGAAAAAAATTTCTCAAGTACTGTTATAAACATTCTCACTAAACAAGAATAAGACTTGCTAGCATATTTTGTCTCCTATTCGTTAAAATGCAGTGTTTAATTGTGAAAAACGTTGGAAAAGTGCCAAAGAGTACGAAAAATTATTTCACTTGTAAAGTGTGAAGCTCTCATAGCCAAATCAAATGTCGAGTTCTCTTCTTATGCTTTAAAGATGGCAAAATTTTCTGTGTATGATGGCGCTAGTGTCGTTCGATCTCCCGATCTCCATAAAAATACTTGCAATCTATTTATTATGCATAAAATTGTCTTGAATGCATCTATATGAAAAAGTTCATTGTGACGCGGCTCTTATGCTTTCCCTGCAAAAATTGTTGGATTACGTGTTCCATTTTCTTCATGTTGGAGTACTCTAACAATACTCCTTTGCAATGCGTTTGCGGACCACCATCAGCCGATCATTGCTCGTTTTTTAACGACCGTGATCACGAAACGATGACGATCGAACAGAGTTGCCAAAAGTAAAATATTGCATACAAATAACTGATAATAAAATTTTACTATGGCAACTCTGATAAAATGCAACCGCGCACTGGTTTTATGTATACATACTATAGTATGGAGAAATATTAGTTTCTTTACTTACGCAAATGCTAAATAAAATAAGAATATTCGTAGTACAAAATATAAAAGTTGTATTGCCCCTCTTCATTTACTTTCATTTTAAATTAAATTCACTTCGATAATTCTTTCCGACACAATTCCTCTTTAGTACTTTGGCATATGATCCTCTGTGGGTGCTCCATGGAGTACTACAGTGAAAGTACTTTGGAAAGTACTCTCACGTATGTACTCTATGGAATACTCACAAACAAAGCGAGAGTGGGATCAACTACTCCTCTCCTAGGACATCGCAATGTTAATTGGAGCACATTTTTTGTATGAATACAGATTAGTTTTGGAATACTCCTATACTCCCAAAGGAGTATTCCTTACATTATTTATGGAGTACTCTCGTTTTTTGAAGGGTTGCTTTCAACAAAACTTGACAGCTGGCACAAATCAGCTACACAGATTGCGCATTCGCGAGTTCAAAATTGCTTCGTTCTGCGCATCTACGTCACAGTTGACTGCTTGAGCGAATGAAAGAAAGAGAGAAAAAAACAAGAGCTAAAGGAAAATTACGTATAAATTGCCCACAAAAAAACAGTGCAATCTTCTGTGTGTGATTTGTGGACAGTTGGCTACTTTGCATGTCAGATGGCGCTGGTGATGCGCGATTTGTCTCTCTCCACGCAAATACATGCAATCTACCTACTCATCTTTCAGCGCACGATGCCGCATCAAAAATCTATCGAGTTGCTCCCTTAAGGGCCGTTTAAACTTGACGTATCCATATCCATATAAAACAGCTTATGGAAATCAATGTAATTGGTCAATGGTGCCATACCACAACGCCCTAGCCATAACCATACCATAACCAACTAACTGGTTTTTGGTTTTTTGCCATACCCTTCAAAAAACGCGAGTACTCTTTAAATAATGTAGGAATACTCCTTTGGGAGTATAGGACTGCTCCAAATCTAATCTGTATTCATACAAAAAATGTGCTCCAATTAACATTGCGATGTCCTAGGAGAGGAGCAGTGTTGTCACTTCTAAAATCTATTTTTTTTTTTCAAATTATTATTATTCAACCATTAAAACGAACATAACACCTTCAAGTGTATTAACGACATACATATAAACATCTGTATGAAGAGCAGGCATGCTTAACCAACGAACCGATATCATTTCGTTACGATAATCAAACGAAACAAAGCCATTTCGTTTCGTTTATTAACGTTAAGAACGTCAAATTAACCATGTGTGGATACAACTAAAGTTAATTTACAGTCTCCAAATATTCCATTTTTCATAACACATAGTTCAAACATATAATAATACTACTAAGAAACCTTAAAATAACAAATTACTTCAATGGTATCCAACGAGTACCAATAGCCCAAATATAATGAAATAGACTTGTGAATTAAAACAATTTATTTTTTAAATTTTACAACTTACATCCGTGACATCGAAGGCATGCATCGGATACTGCAATCGACGGCTGATTGGAATATCGCTCGTATCTCGGCTGCCAGTTTTAGAACGCCCTATCTGAGAATGTTTTTCAAAAACACCATATTTCAGTTTTTCTTTTGAAAACGACCTATCTCAGAACACGATTGAAGAACGCCCAAAATGTTTTTCATAAACGTCCCAGTTTATGTCACAAATTTATCAAATTTAAGTTGAGATAGAGCGTTTTTGAAACAAGTTCTGAAATAGGGCGTTATTCCAAAATTATCTGGGATAGGGCGTTTTCGAAACGGCGGCAGAGATACGGCGATATTCCACTCAGCAGTCGAAAAATCAGATTATTACAAAGTTTTTGGCACGAATTTCCCATCAATAAAGTTAAATTTTACATAAAATTGTATAAGTTCTTTCGAAGGTACGTAAGTATCACACATTTCTTTGGTGAAAATTTGATTTTCCACACATAATACACTCAGACGATTCCTCTTACGAGATTTAATTGCATTCATTAGTGAGAACAATCTTTCAGTGCCAGCAGTGCTATGGGGAAGGACTGCCAAATTGCACATATATGCCGATAATTCAGCAAACATAAAATCATCGCAGACATTTTTTTCATTTTCTGTAACCAAGTCGTAATTTTAGGTCATTGTGAGCAACTTAAAGAAAATAGTCAAATGCAGGCAAATAAAAAAGTGGTAGATTTTAAAAAAAAGTGGTAGGAGTGGTAGATCTGGATTTTAGCCTAAATAGTGGCAACACTGGAGAGGAGTAGGTGATCCCACTCTCGCTTTGTTTGCGAGTATTCCATAGAGTACATACGTGAGAGTACTTTCCAAAGTACTTTCACTGTAGTACTCCATGGAGCACCCACAGAGGATCATATGCCAAAGTACTAAAGAGGAATTGTGTCGGAAAGAATTATCGAAGTGAATTTAATTTAAAATGAAAGTAAATGAAGAGGGACAATACATCATTTATATTTTATACTACGAATATTCGTATGTTATTTAGCATTTGCGTGAATAAAGAAACTAATATTTCTCGCATTTTATCAGAGTTGCCAAAGTAAAATTTTATTATTAGTTATTTGCGTGCAATATTTTACTTTTGGCAACTCTGTTCGATCGTCATCGTGTCGTGATCACTGTCGTTAAAAAACGAGCAATGATCGGCTGATGGTGGTCCGCAAACGCATTGCAAAGGAGTATTGTTAGAGTACTCCAACGTGAAGAAAATGGAACACGTAATCCAACAATTTTTGTAGGGTATCCACAACCTAAAGATATTTTAGTTGGTGAATTTATTAGTTTTTTGTACATTTTATTTATTGTTTTGAATACGTTTTGACTTATTGTTTGTTGAATATGTCCGTAATTTTTTGCGTTTTCTTCATTTTTATGAAAATTTTACGATTTTTAGGTTATAATTAACGCCAATTGATATGGATAAGTAAAAATATGGTTATGAGTATGGCGTTATGACTAGGTCAAATTTGTCAGGCCTTTTAGCCCATGTTAAGCTCGTGGAACTAAAAACCTGCTAAATATAAAAAATTAGGGGCGTGTCAACGAAGGTTTTTTTAATAAGAATTTATTTCATTTTGGATTTTCATTAGGGACCCAGTATATTGAGCGGACAAAGCGTAGTGGAAAATCCTCTCAACGGAACGTCACAATATAATTTTCCTTGACTATGTCTTCCTTATACTTAGTTTGGCTTTTAGCTGGCATTACAATTTGTTTTTGTTTTTTTTCAACTTACAGGAGAATCGCTTTTCCTTGCATTACGCACAAACAAACACAAGTCCCACAAGGAATGCAGTCGTTGAATGATATCGGCACCACTCGATGCACTCGAGGACTGTACATTGGTTGGATTTTCTTTTGAGCTGATAAGCTTCGAATGCAAACGGAGTAATTCTTTTATGTGTGTTGTTTGTATATTTTTGTTATTGCATCGACTAGTAATCCCGAGATATCTGTGATGGCCACTGAACTCAACGGAGGATTTGGAATTTTCAAATGTAAAACTGCAATTGCACTTGTCGTTCGCCATTTGTCGCTCTACACTTGACGCTCGCCTTTCGGACGTTGACCATCGTATTCAGGAAAATATGTACAAAGAAAATCTTCCTGTGAATTAGTGATAAATGCCAAATGCCCTCGAACGACCCTTGGAAACGTTCATTGAACTCATGAGCCAAGTGGCAGCAAATGAGCCGAAGCGCCATATGCACTTAGTTGATATGAAATGTGCTGGTTGGCAGGCTGCCCGCTGTAAAGGAAGATTGTTTACTCCCAGTATTTACATACCATAAATATTTAGAAATTTGAACACTTGTGTTAAACAAATATTTGGGTTTTTTGTTTCGGTTTACAAAAATCGAGTTGCTGAGGAAGTTGTCATATCAGAATTTTTGGTTTCTGCAGCTAGTAGTATTACTCTGATACCTTCGCGTTGCATTATAACATCGACTCGATGGCTGATCCGCGGCAATGACGCCTTTTAGCTCTCACAGCCATCATGACTTCCCTTCACGCACGCAAGACTAACGCGCTGGCATCACTATCCAAATCAGCCGGCGTACTTGTTTCATTTTTGTCACAGCTCTTACGCCAGGCTTAGTTCGGCATCTGCCTATTATTATCAACGTAATATTTATGTTCTAAGTGATTTTACTAAAAGCATCACAGCGCGCCTGCCATTTCTGCTTAGCAATAGTTGACGCCAATAGAAATACCCCAATTGAAGCCCAATTTTTCTCCACTTGTATTTTCAATAGTCTGGAAACTTGTTCTATTTCTCTGCACTCTATAAGGGAGCGACGTTCGCACAACTCTTCCTGAAAACTTACCGCTGACATGGCGCAACCGCCCATGTATCTTTCGAAGCACAAAAAATGCCACTGAAGCTGGCCCAATGCCAAAACGGGGTTGTCTCTAAACCAAATTTGACAATCTTTGACTGAAACTCATTCTTTTTTCAAGGAAATCTCTTCTGGAATACTCCAAGGTTTATGTTTTCTCAAGGTACTTGCATCCATGGCTCCGATAAGCGTCGAAGCCCTGTCCTTTTACATGGGAATTTTGCCGTCATTGAGCAAGCCAGGGACGGTTGCACCGCATTTGAGATAAACGCCACCGCCGAATGTCATATATATGGACGCGGCGGCGGCATGCGGCGCGATCTTGTTGCATGCTATCATCTGCACACTATTGTACAACCCCGTCAAATCAAAAATTGGAAGGGGCTTACTTGGTTCTTCCTGCATCATCTGTCCAGCACCCCAGTCAGTGACTGCTTGTCCACATCACTCATCCTTTCGAGAACCGCTGGATTCATCATGCTACCTCCCTTTGGCCCTTCCGGGAAGCCGGAGGCTTAGCGTTTCACATCCGTGCCTGGTACATCGCCACATTTAAAGTCCTATCTCTGACTATATAGCGCTTATATCTTCCTTGTCTTGCCACTTCTCCATAGGCAAGTGACTAGGTTTGCTACTACCATAACGTAATTGACAGTCGGACTAGTCGGGAAACTGCAGTTACGTGGTCATCCATAATGACTATAATGCCGCACAAAACATTTTGGACTGAGCATACAACCATTAACATCACTAAGTAGTAGTCCATTGTAGGCTACGTAGACCAGTAGCTTGTGGGTCATGAGGTCTTCGTAGCTTCAGCCAGAGTATCTAGGAAAGTGATGTCGACAAATGTATGATTTCGACGTTGCGGTCCCATAAGTTCTATGCTAACAAACAGTGCACATGGTGCTGAAGCGCTACGAGCTTATAATCTTATCTCAAATGAATGATTCTGCTGGAAAAAAGGGGAGAGGCGAGGCAGGGATTGTTGCTTGTGATTGCTGTTGTGCTATCTTCTGATGTAGCTGAATAAACTGGGGTGCATTTGGCGTGAGCAAAAGCTTGAAGATTGTCTGGTCGTCTAGCCGACATTAGCGATAGTAGTTAAAACTTTGACACGAGAGTAAAGACTATTATTAGACGACGAAAAAGCGGAGGTGCTCGCGGCCGTAAGTCGCATTTCGCCGTGAACAGCAATAAGCCATACAAGTTCTGAAATGTGACCGTTTTAAGTACTTTAATGTATTTTTTTTTGTAGATGCAGAAGCAATAGCTAGGCCTGGGATTAGGTTCGACGTTTGCCTCGAGTAAGTGAAAGGATGGCAATTTGCGAACTAACCGCGAGAAGTTAAGCCTCGTTATATTGAAATGGTAGTTGTTGGTTCTGGAAAACCCGTGAGTCACTCCAGTGCATATATGTAACTTGCTACCGTGGGAGCTCCGAAATATCAACTTCCTAAATACACATAAACAAAATCTTTCCTGTCATTGTGGTATATATTTACATCCAACAGTCGTGGTATTCCGTGGCCGTATTACAAGCTAATAATATTTTGTTCATACTATTTCACCATACACACCTACATAAATCACAGAATATAAGCACAGGCATGTTACCCGAGTGGTTAGAGCCACTTACATTTTAACAACGGCTATCATGTTGTTACAGGGGATCGTATTCCCAGTACCTTAAATGGATCTTATGAAGGATCGGCGGGTCCCGAAACATGTAATCCACGCATCGCTGTGTTTGAAAAAGTTTGTGACTTTATCTTAATTTTTCAATAAAAATAAATTAAGTAATATTAAAATAAGGCGGTCTAAGGAAAACCGGTGTCACGGACCGTTCTCCACCTACCTTGTAGATTAGCTTAGATATTTATTTAGGCGGGATCTTTGAAGTCATAGGTTCCAGGCAAAGGGATTAAAAAGATTCGTGCTCTAGACACTATACCGAAAGCCTGATATTAATTTACTTTACGTTTACGTTTACTTGAAGGTATGCCAGTTTGTATAAAAAGCACATATTAAATTAAACAATAATAAGGTCATCAAGTGCGACATTTCTTGCGATTTTGTTAGCAGCCATCAGCAAATCAAAGGTAGAAAGAAGTTTTCGTCAGCGCAAAAGAACTCGATTGTAAAAAGATAACTACAGACAATGTCAAAAGTAAGTCAAAGCGAATTTATTACCCTCACTTAAAATTTCACTAAATTTTGCAAGTAATTTTCTTTAAAAGTGAATGCTTAAAGAAATATTCATGAGCCACTCCACTCTAAATAAATGAGTCATTTTCTTTTTTGGAGACATTTCAGTCTGATCCGAATTTTGTATTGGCATAGAACTCGCCCTTAGCCCATTGGCAGACACAGCAGGGAGCACAAAGACCCCTCTCCCACCTGTCAACTCAGAAATCATAAATTTACAAATACTTATAACATAGAAAACAATCATCAATACGATCCAGTGAGTTCATTATTCTGCGATCGCTCTTTTGAAATCAATTTTAAGTCACATTGCTTAAGTGTCAGATTGCAAGAAAAACTGATTTAATAAAGACTATTTATTAAGCTTTTTTTGGGACCTATTTAACTCAGATAATGTAAGCCCAGCTTTTCCAGTCTTACTTGCTTAATTGGCACTAAATATTTTAAATGATAATAGCCGTCCAACAAGGCGCGCAAGTCGCTATTTCACTGCGCTAACTGGCGTCAATTGGTAACACCAAGGGAATTCAAATCGTTTTTCACCTCGTTTTTCTAGCGGAATGGGGACGCCCTCTTCAGCTGCTTTCTTAGCCGGAGCATCATCTTTCGTTCGCATAACATGTAGGGCTGCCAGACGTCCCGGTTTTAGGTCATTTGTCACGGTGTCCAGGTCCAACCCTTAAATGTCCCGGTTTTCGTTTAGGTATCCCGGTTTTTAAATCTAATCGATTGTAAATAGCCATGAAATCTACCAACTATTTGGTTTGCTTCTAATGTGCGGTCCAACTAGTCTGAATACAAGTACCAACAGCCGACTTCAATTGTAAAATTCTAGCATCGCTAGATAGTTGCTCATTGCATAGTAAACATATATCGATGTAAAGTATTCTTCCTAATTAGCTAAAATAACTAAAGGAAAGGATAGGAAAAAAATTTACTTAAAATAGTTCAATATTTATATGCGATACCTGGTCACAATGCTAATGCTGATCGAATTTTTTTTCTTATTTCATTTCAATGGACAAAGAAAAAAAATTCAGTCTGATTTTTTTATCAGAAAAAATTACTCACAGGTCTAGATTTTGAATTCGAATTTGTTTTGAAAAACTGTGCTGATTTTCGAAAATCGATACAATTTTTCATTTTCAATTTATGTGGCCTTTAAAAGAATATATTGAGCAGGCCTGTTAAACTCATGCAAATACAAGAACTCAAATTCCAGCATTGACCGATTTGTATTGGAATGTCCCTTCTACATAAAGTTTTTTTTTTTTGTTTTACTCCACTGCCAAATGCTCACGCATGCATTTCTGCAAGCACGTTCCAAGTATTTATTTTATTTATTTCTTGCAGAAAAAAGAGATCAAGCAAAAATTTGTTAACAATGTTCATTGCTGACATTTAACACCGTAACGAGGTTAACTTGTTTGGATTACTTAGTAATTTTTCATATGCTCCAAGTGTCCGTGGTAATTTTTGAGGAACTGTGCATAAATTGGTAGTACCTGCAGTTGTTGATTTTGTACTTCTGCTTGATTTCAAGGTTTGCTAAGCTTTATTATTTTGGTTATCAAAAATTCTCGAAAATCTGTGGGGGGATAGTGTTCTATGTACAGTTATGTTCATAAAAATAGCAGCACTGTACTCGCAAATATTAAATGAACAATAGTTGCGTTCCAATGCAATACTTTATGGAGCTACGTAAATATGTGCTGTTTGACTCCAAAAGGCGTCGAGAGTTTGTGCGAAGGCCGATCAGTACCGCTTATAATCCGAGGTACACGGTGAATGCCGTGAAACATCGTGATTCTTCCAATATGGTTTGGGAGTGTTTTTCCTACATCAGAGTTGCACCGATTTTTAAGATGTTTGTCTATATCCTAGACGCAACTATGCTTCCATATGATGAAGATAACATGCCGCATTAATGGGTATATCACCAAGATTATGACCGAAAACAAATACGTAGCAAAGCATAGATAAGAGTAAAAAATATATATGTAATAGAATGACCGGAACAATCGCTGAACCCAAACCCATTTCCCCACTAAAAAGACATCTAAATTAGTAGAACAAACCCGAAGACGCGTATTTTTTACGACATCGTGTGCAATTTCACAATTTACATGTTGTCCGATTTACGGTCGGGATTGTGTTATATATCCATTTTATGCAATGTTTACTGGTCCAGCTCCCAAATTCGAACCGCCACTAATGTCAAAATTCCATCGCCTCAAATATCTTTAATAACAGGAGCTGTGTTTTTTTAAACTGTTTTATTTGGCTTGACTTGACAGGCTGGCTCGAATATTGTAATTGAAATTTAAGTAACTTCCCGATAAGCTACAAGCTTGAAACTTGGAATATAGTTCAGAACCCGATGACAATGCAATAATAAGAAAAAAATCACTGCTAGGTAGCGCAAGGATCGAGATATTAAAAAAATCGTATTTGTGGGCCGATTTGGCTCATATTTGGGAACACATAATTCATACAAGAATAGAACGCGACCTGCGAAAAAAATCGCCGTTAGGTGGCGCAAGGATCGAGATATTCAAAAAAATCGTATTTGCGGTCCGATTTGGTCCATATTTGGAACACATAATACATACATGAATAGAAAGCGACCTATGATGTCCGATTTGGCTCATATTTGTATTACATACAGTCCGGTAGAAGTGACATCAAAATATTTTGGAGTTCGAGGAGGGAAAAGCATACGTGGGGCAGAGTCGAGTAAAGTCTTTGGAAGAACTACATATGTATTGAAGCCTTAGATTGTAACAAATTGTCAGGAAAGAGTCGGTGTAATAATGACTCACTAAATGAACTAAATAGAATGAGAAATAATAGGCAATTAAATAAAGACTAAAAACTTGAAAATAAAATAATTTAAAACAAATTTTTAAGTTAAACGGTTTTATTGAAAACAATACTTACATGAAGTAATAATAATACTAAAAGCTAGAAAATAATTAGGTAGGACCTAGGTACTAGTCATCACACTCCCCATCCATCTAAGGCGTTGATCAGACAATTAAATAAAAGCGTTGGACGCGTCAAATTTCTATTAATAGTCATAAGTCAGACCAACTGAACCTTAATCAGGTTATGCTACACCTCACATTTTCAGAAATTGCAAATATAATTAATTAAATATTGAATAAAACCAGGTATAATATTTCTGTGTTAAGCGTGGCGTCCACATCGCAAGAAATGAAAAATTCAACACAAAATACGCTCAAGAAAAATTTAGCTTAAGCAGTATGCCCGCTTTTACACCATAAAATTTTTATACTCAGTTGAACAGAGCTCACAGAGTATATTAACTTTGATTGGATAACGATTGGTTGTACAGGTATAAAGGAGTCGAGTTAGATATAGACTTGCATATATCAAAATCATCAGTATCGAAAAAAAATTTGATTGAGCGATGTCCGTCTGTCCGTCCGTCTGTCCGTTAACACGATAACTTGAGTAAATTTTGAGGTATCATGATGAAATTTGGTATGTAGGTTCCTGGGCACTCATCTCAGATCGCTATTTAAAATGAACGATATCGGATTATAACCACGCCCCCTTTTTCGATATCGAAAATTTCGAAAAACCGAAAAAGTGCGATAATTCATTACCAAAGATGGATAAAGCGATGAAACTTGGTAGGTGAGTTGAACTTATGACGCAGAATAGAAAATTAGTAAAATTTTGGACAATGGGCGTGGCACCGCCCGCTTTTAAAAGAAGGTCCTTTAAAAGTTTTGCAAGCTGTCATTTGGCAGTCGTGGGAGATATCATGATGAAATTTGGCAGGAACGTTACTCCTATTACTATATGCAGGCTTAATAAAAATTAGCAAAATCGGAGATCGACCTCGCCCACTTTAAAAAAAAAAATTTTTTTAAGTCTAATTTTAACAAAAAATTTAATATCTTTACAGTGTATAAGTGAATTATGTCAACATTCAACTCCAGTAATGATATGGTGCAACAAAATACAACAATAAAAGAAAATTTCAAAATGGGCGTGGCTCCGCCCTTTTTCATTTAATTTGTCTAGGATACTTTTAATGCCATAAGTCGAACAAAAATTTACCAATCCTTGAAATTTGGTAGGGGCTTAGATTCTAGAACGATAACTGTTTTCTGTGAAAAAGGCCAAATCGGTTGAAGCCGCGCCCAGTTTTTATACACAGTCGACCGTCTGTCCTTCCATTAGGCCGTTAACACGATAACTTGAGCAAAGAACGATATATCTTTACTAAACTCAGGTCACGTAATTATCTGAACTCACTTTGTATTGGTATAGAAAATAGCCGAAATCCAACTATGACCACGCCCACTTTTTCGATATCGAAAATTACCAAAAATGAAAACAATTCTATACCAAATACGAAAAAAGGGATGAAACATGGTGATTGGATTGGTTTTTTGACGCAAAATATAACTTTAGGAAAAAATGTGTAAAATGAGTGTGACACCTACCCTATTAAGTAGAAGAAAATGAAAAAGTTTTGCAGGGCGAAATCAAAAGCCCTTGGAATCTTGGCAGGAATACTGTTCGTGGTATTACATATATAAATAAATTAGCGGTACCCGACAGATGATGCTCTGAGTCACCCTGGTCCACATTTTGTTCGATATCCCCAAAACGCCTTCACATATACAACTACCACCACTCCCTTTTAAAACCCTCATTAATACCTTTAATTTGATACCCATATCGTACAACCACATTCTAGAGTCACCCCTGGTCCACCTTTATGGCGATATCTCGAAAAGGCGTCCACATATTGAACTAAGAATCACTCCCTTTTAAAATACTCATTACCACCTTTCATGTGATACCCGTGTCATACAAACACATTTCAGGGTTTCCCTAGGTTCATTTTCCTACATGGTGATTTTCCCTTATTTTGTCTCCATAGCTCTCAGCCTAGTATGTAATGTTCGGTTACACCCGAACTTAGCCTTTCTTACTTGTTGTAATTGAATTTTGTTTTTTAAAAATAATTTGAAAAAAATTTAGAAAAAAGAAACAATTTTGCAAAAGGTTCTTTAAAAAATGGTTTAAACAAATTAATTTTGCAAAACGAATGTCAATTAGCAATACCTACTATCTCTTAAAATGTATATCATTCTCTTAAGTATTGAGCAAAAAATGTATGTCACGAAAGTGATACATAAATACGTATTATAATATAAAGTTCTGCAAAGAATAGGCTATTTTGCAACAAATTGTTTAATAAACAAATTAATTTGAACAATCAAGCGATGCGAGTCTATTCAGAATTCAATTACGAAAATTTCTGTGTAAACATTGTTACAATCGGTTGATTTTTCGAACATGTAAGTGGTTTTGAACGAAATTAGTGCTTAATCCCCAATGTGAGTCTGCCCGTAAACACGATAACTTGAGTAATTTTTGAGGTATCTTAATGAAATTTGGTATGTAAGATCCTGGGCGCTCATCTCAGATCGATATTTAAAATGAATGAAATCGGACTATAACCACGCCCACTTTTTCGATATCGAAAATTTCGAAAATGCGAAAAAGTGCGATAATTCATTACCAAAGACGGATAAAGATGAAACTTGGTAGGTGAATTGAACGTATGACGCAGAATAGAAAATTTGTAAAATTTTGGACAATGGGCGTGGCACCGCCCACTTTAAAAAGAAGGTAATATAAAAGTTTTGCAATCTGTAATTTGGCAGTCATTGAAGATATCATGATAAAATATGGCAGGAGAATTACTCCTATTGCTATATGTGTTCTACATAAAATTAGCAAAATCGGATGACGAACACGCCCATTTTAAGAAAAATAATTTTTTTAAGTCAAATTTTAACAAAAAATTGAATATTTTTACAGTATATAAGTAAATTATGTCAACATTCAACTCCAACATTTGTCTCCAAAGCTCTCAGCTGAGTATGTAATATTCGGTTACACCCAAACTTAGCCTTCCTTACTTGTTGAATTCAAGTCTACCGCGTCATAGGCGAAGTGGGGAAAAGAGAGGGGAACAGTACAACAGAATGGTGGAATAACCAGATGAAGTAAGCCGTAAAATATGCAACTGTGAGCCAGATCTGTTTTGCTATACGCGATTATTGCATTGGTATAAACAAAGTATATAATAATGGTTGTAAAGTAGAGACATCTCTTTCGTCCTGTCTGCGACAACCACAACAAAAATTTTCCGAAATTCCCTCTCCACGCCTCCAAACATCCGCTATCATTGTGCCTATGATATACTTCCTGCGCCCCTTCTTCGTTTCATCAATTTCGACGGTTTTTTCTGGGCCGCCTAACTTGTTGTCTCCGTACTGCATGTTCCAATCAACAATACTCTCCTTACAATAGTCCCCAAGTCGGAACATGGTTTGTGCATTACAGGGTCACTATTTTCGGGTAGGTCACCGACATCAACCATACCACGATCTTGCAGATTTGTTTAACGCTTAGTGCCGAATTTGCGAAAGTGTTCGTGATTCGGCTCTTTGAAAAGAAGCACCACTCCTCAGGGCCGCAGAGAGCCGAGCCGGGCCCCTGGGACAGTTCGCGTTCACGGCCCCCCCTAAAAAATAAACTCAATCCAGTAAAAAAAAATAACATAACATACATACATTTTCCAATTCACATTTTCAGTTTTATTTCATATAAAATAAGATTTACTGGAGCACTTACATAAATGAAATGTTAGATTTCATTGTTTGATTTGCTTACATTAACTTTTTCTAAATATGTACATTTTAAGAGCTTGAATCAGCCATGGAAAACCTTTCGTGCTTTTTGATCTGCGTATATGGAAATTACCGATTCAACGCTAATGTTCCAAGGCTTGTCAAGCGATTTTAGCTCATAGTAGAACGTAAAAATTTTTTCACGCGAGACAATAGACTAAAAGAATGCTCCCCTTCAGCCACATTGACTGGAAGTGTGCAAAATATTCTTATTGCTATGCAGATGTTAGGAAATAATACTTCCATCTTCAAGTCATGAAATTTGTTCAGAAGTTGAAATGGTGGCAGCGAATCACATCCCAAATTTGCTAAGTGGATGGCTTTGAGACGAATGATTTCATCTATCAGATTCGTAGAAATGTCGGTGCCATAAATCGTGCAGAATGCTGCCTTCTCTCTGAGCTCTTCTTCCGTCAGATCCTGATACTTCCACAAAAAACTAAATTTAATCGCAATGTCATTTACGGCTTCGAAACGTCTTGTCATGTTACCAATCAAGCAGTCCAAAAGAACGTAAAAACTTGCTGTTTGAATTGAGTTTCGGAATCACACTCAGGTGATTCGCCAGGTAATTCATCGAACTGGCGCTTTCTTATCTTCCTTCTTTTCTCTGCGAAGGTATTCAAAACTCCAATACTCCCTGCCAGAACCTTGCATTCTTGAAGTATGATCGACCTTTGATCCCTGAACTTCTTCAACTCATCAATGACCTATGTAAGCTTATCCACGGCATACTCATATGTTTACAAAAATTTGCGCTTCGCAAAACAAGTCAAGTGTACTAATTTTTTCAAATTAACACTCACTCTAGTTTATTATCAGCCTGTATTTACAGATGTCGCTGCCTTTTTACAAAAATGAAAAAGCAATACGACCAAACCGATAGGGGCATAGTTATAGTCGAAATAAAGTGTGATTTTAAGTTAGTTGAAGCATTTTTAACAAATAGCGCTTATAAAATTGTGTCAAAAACGTTTATCTAACATAAAATCACATTTTATTTCGACTATGACTATGCCCTAGAGTATTTGATTGCTTGCTTATAATTTTAGTTTAGTGATTTTCAATTTTAAAACAATTTTTTGTAGCAACAAAATATGTATGTATCTATGAAATCCTAGTTAGAGTACTGTCAATACTGCTTTGCCTTGCCGGGCCCCTGTCCTGGCTGCCCCCTCCCTTCCCCCCCCCCCTCTCCACGACCCTGCCACTCCTTACAAAACACCTTGCGCTACCAAAAATGCGCCCTCGGTCGACATCGCATCGAACTACATACATATATAGATACACTTCTGGCATTCAATTATTGCTATTTTAACAAAGAAAAATATTAAATATCAATAATAACAAGTAAGGAAGGCTAAGTTCGGGTGTAACCGAACATTACATACTCAGTTGAGAGCTATGGAGACAAAATAAGGAAAATCACCATGTAGGAAAATTAACCTAGGGTAACCCTGGAATGTGGTTGTATGACATGTGTATCAAATGGAAGGTATTAAAGAGTATTTTAAGAGAGAGTAGGCCATAGTTCTATGGATGGACGCCGTTTCGAGATATCGCCATGAAGGTGGACCAGGGGTGTCTCTAGTTGTACGATATGGGAATCAAATGAAAGGTGTTACTGAGCATTTTAAGAGGGAGTGGGCATTAGGTCTATAGGTGCACGCCTTTTCGAAATGTCGCCATTAGGGTGGGCCAGGGGTGACTCTAGAATGTGTTTGTATGATATGGGTATCAAATGAAAGATGGTAATGAGTATTTTAAAAGGGAGTAATCCTTAGTTCTATAGGTGGACGCCTTTTCGAGATATCGCCATAAAGGTGGACCAAGGGTGACTCTAGAATGTTTGTACGATATGGGTATCAAACGAAAGGTGCTACTGAGCATTTTAAGAGGAAGTGGGCATGAGGTCTATAGGTGGACGCCTTTTCGAGGTATCGTCATTAGGGTGGGCCAGGGGTGACTCTAGAATGTGTTTGTACGATATGGGTATCAAACGAAAGGTGTTACCGATCATTTTAAGAGGGAGTGGGCATTAGGTCTATAGGTGGACGCCTTTTCGAGATATCGCCATTAGGGTGGGCCAGGGGTGACTCTAGAATGTTTGTACGATATGGGTATCAAACGAAAGGTGTTACTGAGCATTTTAAGAGGGAGTGGGCATTAGGTCTATAGGTGGACGCCTTTTCGAGATATCGTCATTAGGGTGGGCCAGGGGTGACTCTAGAATGTTTTTGTACGATATGGGTATCAAATGAAAGGTGGTAATGAGTATTTTAAAAGGGAGTAATCCTTAGTTCTATAGGTGGACGCCTTTTCGAGATATCGCCATAAAGGTGGACCAAGGGTGACTCTAGAATGTTTGTACGATATGGATATCAAACGGAAGGTGTTACTGAGCATTTTAAGAGGGAGTGGGCATTAGGTCTGTAGGTGGACGCCTTTTCGAGATATCGCCATTAGGGTGGGCCAGGGGTGACTCTAGAATGTTTGCACGATATGGGTATCAAACGAAAGGTGTTACTGAGCATTTTAAGAGGGAGTGGGCATTAGGTCTATAGGTGGACGCCTTTTCGAGATATCGCCATTAGGGTGGGCCAGGGTGAATCTAGAATGTGTTTGTACGATATGGGTATCAAATGAAAGGTGGTAATGAGTATTTTAAAAGGTAGTAATCCTTAGTTCTATAGGCGGACGCCTTTTCGAGATATCGCCATAAAGGTGGACCAAGGGTGACTCTAGAATGTTTGTACGATATGGATATCAAACGAAAGGTGTTACTGAGCATTTTAAGAGGGAGTGGGCATTAGGTCTATATGTGGACGCCTTTTCGAGATATCGCCATTAGGGTGGGCCAGGGGTGACTCTAGAATGTTTGTACGATATGGGTATCAAACGAAAGGTGTTACTGAGCATTTTAAGAGGGAGTGGGCATTAGGTCTACAGGTGGACGCCTTTTCGAGATATCGCCATTAGGGTGGGCCAGGGGTGACTCTAGAATGTTTGTACGATATGGGTATCAAACGAAAGGTGTTACTGAGCATTTTAAGAGGGAGTGGACATTAGGTATATAGGTGGTCGCCTTTTCGAGATATCGCCATTAGGGTGGGCCAGGGGTGACTCTAGAATGTTTGTACGATATGGGTATCAAACGAAAGGTGTTACTGAGCATTTTAAGAGGGAGTGGGCATTAGGTATATAGGTGAACGCCTTTTCGAGATATCGCCATTAGGGTGGGCCAGGGTGATTCTAGAATGTGTTTGTACGATATGGATATCAAATTAAAAGTATTAATGAGGGTTTTAAAAGCGAGTGGCCCTTAGATGTATATGTGAAGGCGTTCTCGCGATATCGACCAAAATGTGGACCAGGTGATCCAGAAAATCATCTGTCGGGTACTGCTAATTTATTTATATATGCAATACCACTAACAGTATTCCTGCCAAGATTCCAAGGGCTGTTGATTTCGCCTTGTAGAACTTTTTCATTTTCTTCTACTTAATATGGTAGGTGTCACACCCATTTTACAAAGTTTTTTCCAAAGTTATATTTTGCGTCAATAAACCAATCCAGTTACCATGTTTCATCCCTTTTTTCGTAGTTGGTATAGAATTATGGCATTTTTTTCATTTTTCGTAATTTTCGATATCGATAAAGTGGGCGTGGTTATGGTCGGATTTCGGCCATTTTTTATACCAAGATAAAGTGAGTTCAGATAAGTACGTGGGCTAAGTTTAGTAAAGATATATCGATTTTTGCTCAAGTTATTGTGTTAACGGCCGAGCGGAAGGACAGACGGTGGACTGTGTATAAAAACTGGGCGTGGCTTCCGCCGATTTCGCCCATTTTCATAGAGAACAGTTACCGTCACAGAATCTATGCTCCTACCAAATTTGAGAAGGATTGGTAAATTTTTGTTCGACTTATGGCATTAAAAGTATTCTAGACAAACTAAATGAAAATGGGCGGAGCCACGCCCATTTTGAAATTTTCTTTTATTTTTGGATCTTGTTGCATCATATCATTACTGGAGTTGAATTTTGACTTAATTTACTTATATACAGTAAAGATATTAACTTTTTTGTTAAAATTTGAATTTAAAAAAAATTTTTTTTAAAAAGTGGGCGTGTTCTTCATCCAATTTCACTAATTTTTATTTAGTACATATATAGTAATAGTAGTGACGTTCCTGCCAAATTTCATCATGATATCTTCAACGACTGCCAAATTACAGCTTGCAAAACTTTTAAATTACCTTCTTGTAAAAGTGGGCGGTGCCACGCCCATTGTCCAAAATCTTACTAGTTTTCTATTCTGCGTCATAACGTCAACCAGTCTACCAAGTTTCATCGCTTTAACCGCCTTTGGCAATGAATTATCGCATTTTTTCGGTTTTTCGAAATTTTAGATATCGAAAAAGTGGGCGTGGTTATAGTCCGATATCGTTCATTTTAAATAGCGATCTGAGATGAGTGCTCAGAAACCTACATACCAAATTTCATCAAGATACCTCAAAATTTACTCAAGTTATCGTGTTAACGGACGGACGGACGGACGGACATGGCTTAATCAAATTTTTTTTCGGTACTGATGATTTTGATATATGGAAGTCTATATCTATCTCGATTCCTTTATACCTGTACAACCAACCGTTATTCAATCAAACTTAATATACTCTGTGAGCTCTGCTCAACTGAGTATAACAAGTAAGGAAGGCTAAGTTCGGGTGTAACCGAACATTACATACTCAGATGAGAGCTATGGAGACAAAATAAGGGAAAATCACCATGTAGGAAAATGAACCTAGGGTAACCCTGGAATGTGTTGTTTGTACGATATGGGTATCAAATGAAAGGTGTTAATGAGTATTTTAAAAGAGAGTGGGCCTTAGTTCTATGGGTGGACGCCTTTTCGAAATATCGATATAAAGGTGGACCAGGGGTGACTCTAGAATTTGTTTGTACGATATGGGTATCAAATGAAAGGTGTTAATGAGTATTTTAAAAGGGAGTGGGCCTTAGTTCTATGGGTGGACGCCTTTTCGAGATATTGCCATAAGGGTGGACCAGGGGTGACTCTAGAAATTGTTTGTACGATATGGGTATCAAATGAAAGGTGTTAATGAGTATTTTAAAAGGGAGTGGGCCATAGTTCTATGGGTGGACACCTTTTCGAGATATCGCCATAAAGGTGGACCAGGGGTGACTCTAGAATTTGTTTGTACGATAAGGGCATCAAATGAAAGGTGTTAATGAGTATTTTAAAAGGGAGTGGGCCTTAGTTCTATAGGTGGACGCCTTTTCGGGATATCGTTATAAAGGTGGACCAGGTTTGACTCTAGAATGCGTTTGTACATTATGAGTATCAAACGAAAGGTGATAATGAGTATTTTAAAAGGGAGTGGGCCTTAGTTCTATAGGTGGACGCCTTTTCGATATATCGCCATAAAGGTGGACCAGTGGTGACTCTATAATGTGTTTGTACAATATGGGTGTCAAATTAAAGGTATTAATAACAATTTTAAAAGGGAGTGGTGGTAGTTGTATATGTGAAAGCGTTTTCGAGATTTCGACCAAAATGTGGACCAGGGTGACCCACAACATCATCTGTCGGGTACCGGTAATTTATATATATATATGAAATACCGCGAACAGTATTCCTGCCATGATTCCAAGGGCTTTCGATTTCGCCCTGCAGAACTTTTTGATTTTCTTCTACTTAATATGGTAGGTGTCACACCCATTTTACAAAGTTTTTTTCTAAAGTTATATTTTGCGTCAATAAACCAATGAAATTACCATGTTTCATCCCTTTTTTCGTATTTGGTATAGAATTATGGCATTTTTTTTCATTTTTCGTAATTTTCGAAATCAAAAAATTGGGCGTGGTCATAGTCGGATTTCGGTCATTTTTTATACCAATACAAAGTGTGTTCAGATAATTATGTGAACTGAGTTTAGTAAAGATATATCGATTTTTGCTTAAGTTATCGTGTTAACGGCCGAGAGGAAGGACAGACCATCTACTGTGTATAAAAACTGGGCGTGGCTTCAACCGAGTTCGCCCTTTTTCACAGAAAACAGTTATCGTCCTAGAATCTAAGCGCCTACCAAATTTCACAAGGATTGGTAAATATTTGTTCGACTTATGGCATTAAATGTATCCTAGACAAATCAAATGAAAAAGGGTGGAGCCACGCCCATTTTGAAATTTTCTTTTGTTTTTGTATTTTGTTGCACCATATCATTACTGGAGTTGAATATTGACATAATTTACTTATATACTGTAAAGATATTAAATTTTTTGTAAAAATTTCACTTTAAAAAATTTTTTTTTTTAAAGTGGGCGTGGTCGTTCTCCGATTTTGCTAATTTTTATAAAGCATATATATAGTAATACAAGTAACGTTCCTGCCAAATTTCATCATGATATCTTCAACGACGGCCAAATTACAGCTTGCAAAACTTCTAAATTGTATATGTGAGTGGGCGGTGCCACGCCCATTATTTTCTATTCTGCGTCATAAGTTCAACCCACCTACCAAGTTTCATCGCTTTATCCGTCTTTGGTAATGAATTATCGCACTTTTTCGATTTTTCGAAATTTTCGATATCGAAAAAGTGGGCGTGGTTATAGTCCGATATCGTTCATTTTAAATAGCGATCTGAGATGAGCGCCCAGGAACCTACATACCAAATTTCTTCAAGATACCTCAAAATTTACTCAAGTTATCGTGTTAACGGACGGACGGACGGACATGGCTCAATCAAATTTTTTTTCGGTACTGATGATTTTGATATATGGAAGTCTATATCTATCTCGATTCCTTTATACCTGTACAACCAACCGTTATCCAATCAAAGTTAATATACTCTGTGAGCTCTGCTCAACTGGGTATAAAAATACTTACCGAGGTATTGTAATTTATAAACTGAGTTTGAAATTTATTTAATAAGAATTTTTTTAGTTTATAATGCTTAAAAAAAGGTTTAAAATAAAACTCTTTAAGCACATATTTCAGATAAGTTATGTATTTGTCTTTCAATCCAGTGGAAATAGGATGTTTAAAGGTTCAAGTCCCGACACTCCGAGTGTATTTCTGCCACAAAAAACTTTTCAATAAAAACTCATCTGCTTTTCAACTGCCGTTCCGAGTCCATATCGAACATATATCTAGACACCGCAAATTTGTAGGAAAAATTAGCAGAAATCGCGATGCAATTAGGTACAGAAGCTCGGCCTTATTCTCCATTCTTCATTAAGTAATTATCCTTTTTATATTACAGATAATAACAACATACATATATCCTTTTGAATGTTTGTAAATGTGTGTGAATGCTTTAGTAGCCTCAATAAAACTATAGGGTAGATAAAACCAATCAATACAGAATAATGCAATGTTATTCGAAAAGAGAAAAGGTTTCCCCAAAATTGAGTGTGATGTATTCTTTTTACTATGCGTATGTGCTTCAGAGCTTCATATTGACAGGACGTCGAGGACGCAGCAGGAGGCGGAAAACAATCCCATCCACTATTAATAGTGTTTTTGCTTTGTTTGATAACGAACCATATTCAAATACAGATAATTTTTCCACTTTCATAGCTAAAAGCTTGTACCAATTGTTACTCACTTTCTAAACATTATCAATTGTTAAATTATTATCATGCTATCAGGCAAATAAATTATGCATGTACATATGTATGTATACTTTTTATATGTATAGTGTTATCAGCAAAAGGACGATAGTTTTATCGTTTCTATAGTTTCATGTTGTGACTCACATTTCCTTTATCACTGCGAGCTGTTTTGATAAAAGATTTAACATAGACATATATATACATATATACATAACATATTAGGGGGACTCATGTAACCGTATAAATGCCTTATAAAGTGTGTAAACGTATAAATTTATCTAGTGCGTAAACGAGCTGTCAAATTTTGTATGAAAAATCATTTACACAATTTGTATAATTTTACGCGCACATTTCATTGTGTAAACGCGGTAAATTCAATGGAATGCAACCTTGCAGACATTACAGCCGGCATTTTCATCAGAAATCTCCAACATCAGCAAGTAAAGGCGTTTTTGTTTTGATTTTTCACTTAATCTTGGTATTTTTTAATTTGTATAACAATCAAAAAAAAATTGTTTGGCAATAATACAGCTGAAAAGCAATCAAGTTTATCAAGAGTATTACTAGGTGCGTTCATATAACCGCGTGTGTAAATGGATATAATTTTACACCTTATAAGTTTATATGCTATCATGAGTCCCCCTATTGATCAGTCGATGTATTATTATATACTTCCTGGAGGGAAGTGACAAAAACTAAAACATATTGTAACGAATGTTGGCGGCACTAACATGCCAACCTTTTATAAACGCACGCAAGTAATTTTCTGTCGAAAATGTCTCATGCAAATATAACTTGTATGAGAGCAACCTAAATTGAATTTTCTGCGTGAAACCCCAACTCGATTTCCAATTTTTGTTCTGCATGACATTTAGATTTGACGTTTGCACACATGCTTTACATTGCCGCAACGCATGCTTATTTGGGTTCGGGCAAAAAACGCCGGTTGTTTGTGTGCGCTAAAAAAACGCGGTGCGATTTTATTAGGTTGGCATGTAAGGGGTACTGCCATCTCTAGACCGATGCTAAGCAGTGACGTGAATTCACATCAATAATTCAATCATTATGTCTACACATACGCGTGCACGCGGCGGAGAAGCAACGCACAAGCACATGCGGATATCTTATCTGAAATGCTCCTAAAGGTATGCAATTGTGATTGTGGAAGTCTCGCTCACACATACAAGCGCATGGGGTATGAGAGAATCTATCAAAATTATACATCTGTAGTTGTAGCTGAGAAATTTATAACTAAGTAAATTCTGGAAGCGCCTAGAAGATGCCACGAGGAAATCACAGAGTATAAAAGTACCAGCGGTAGAGGCGCTATAATCAGTTTTTGATTAAGCACGCAATCTATCGGGCAATAGTAAGTTTCATTTGAGCTATCAATCAGTTTGGTTATTAAGCAAGCTATTCCTTGCAAAGTATAAGTGTTATTGTGAAGTACTTTAATATAGGCCATTTTTCCATTATTCAATATTGGAGTTATTTATTCAACAGTTTAGCAATACGAACGTTGGCAGAATAAAAGGAAATAAGGGGAAATGCAGTAAATTCGTTACAATTGGTGTCAGAAGAGGAATTTTTGAATAAATTGCGAAGACTTCGAATACAACTTGGACATGCCAAAGTTAAGTGAATTGAAGATCCAGCACCTGAAGAAGGAATTGGAGAGCCGTAGATTGAATACAACCGGCATTAAACTAGAATTGCAGGAACGAATACGACAGGCAACGGAATCAGAAGGAATTGACGTGGAAGAGTATGACTTTCATCTTGATGGCGAGGAAACAACAAAAATGGAAGAAACATCGCAGACAGCTACGAGCACAGACTTGAACATGATTTTGGCTGCAATATCTGCTCAAACATCGACAGTGTCATCTCAACTGGAAGAACAGAAAACATATATGGCATCCCAACTGGAATCACAAAAGACACGTATTACATCAAAGATGGAAACTCAACTGGAAGAACAAAAGATAAATATAACATCTCAACTGGCAGAACAGAAGACATATATGGTATCTCAAATGGAATCACAGGAGGCACGTATATCCGAAATGCCGTCACAAATAGCATCCAGGATTGAAGCACTGGAGGCACGTATATCCGAAATGTCGGGACAAATTTCAGCACAGGTATCATCGCAGGTCTCTGCACAAGTAGAAGCCGGTATGGACGAAAAAATAATGCAGTTTGAGAACAAAATCGAGGCTGAGGTAGATGCTTTAAAAGGTCGTATACAGGAGCTGCAACTAAATCGCCCAGTTATTTCAGCAAGCAATACGAAGGTAGAAACACCACCCTTTGACGGTTGTGTTCCTTTCCAGGTCTTCAAGCTACAGTTTGAGAAGACCGCAGCAGTGAACAACTGGAATGCGGAAGATAAAGTTGCTGCACTGTTCGTGGCATTGAAGGGGCCAGCAGCCTAAATCCTACAGACGATTCCCGAAGGAGAGCGGAACAATTATGAAGCATTGATGGCTGCTGTAGAACGACGTTATGGAAGCGAGCATAGAAAACAGATATTTCAAATTGAGTTGCAAAACCGCTACCAACAAGCAAATGAGACATTGCAGGAGTTTGCTTCAGATATTGAAAATTGGCTCATCTTGCAAATGCGGACGTACCCGTGGAATACACTGAAAGGGTAAAAATCCAGAGTTTCCTAAATGGCATACGAGATGTGGAAACGAAGCGGGCTACATATGCGAATCCAAAACTAAAATTTGCTGAAACGGTATCGCATGCACTAATTCAGGAAACAGGCTCACTTTTGAGTAATCCAGCGTACAAAGCTAGAAGTGGAAAGGCCAGACTGGGTAGGCGCAATTTTGGAAGCATTGAAGGGTACGCAGCAGAAGAATAATGATGCAGTCAAATGCTTTAAGTGTGGAAAGCCAGGGCATATGGCGCGTTATTGCAACACCAACCCTAACAGTTCCAACAATGTGGGTGGTCGTAAAAGCAGAACGGGGGGGAGATGAGCAACAGCGTGCCAGATGTAAAGAACGAAAACTTGCCCCAGCTATTGAATGTCCTGTGATATCTGTGTCGCAAATTGGAAGAAAATCGAGCAGTATTGCCGTCGAAGGAAAGCTGGATGGCAAGGAACGTGTACTGACTGTAGATACGGGCGCATCTCATTCCTTAATCCGATCTGACTTGGTCAACAGGAGAATAAAACCGTTACCTGGAGCAAGGTTGCGTACGGTCACCGGCGAGTAAAATCAAGTCCAAGGAGAAGTGGTACGTGAGATATTAATTGGAAAGGTCATGGTTCTACACAAATTCATTGTGGCGGAGATTGTTGATGAAGTCATATTGGGAGTGGACTTCTTAGTTGACCATGACATCAGGATCGATATGCGGAGAAAGATTATGCGCTATAAGAACCAGAATATACCACTTAACTTCAGTTTGCAGAAAGGGTTCAGTAATAATCGAGTCGAGTACTGGTGGAGAAGACTCAACAAAGACCACGAAAGTCAAAGGCAAAGGTTGATAGATCGAATGGGCCAAATAAAGCAAAATCAAAAGTACCAGCGAAAGAAACACTGGCATTGACAAAATCTAATGGACGCACAAAAACGAAGCAACGAATTTCCCAGAAAAAATGCGAGGGTAGTTTCAAGAAGGAGTGCACTACTGTTGTGAAACGTGGGAACGATACTGATTATGAGAAACCAATCCGTCAAGCGCAAGCTCCACGAAGTAGTTCATTGGCCAAACAACAGAGTGTGAGGGAACGGCCCAGGGTAATGAGTAGTAAGATCCAACACTGGCATGACAAGGACTTCAATTCGGAAGGTTTCTTGGAGGGAGATTTGGTACTGCTATTCAACCCTCACCGGCGGAAAGGTGTTCCATCCAAATATCGGTGCAGCTGGGAAGGCCCGTAGAGAGTTGTGAAGAGGATCAAACAATTGGGAAACCACGAAGTAGAAGGGTGGTTCATTCCAGATCGGGACGATCAGACTTAGGTGGAGGGCAGTGTTACGAATGTTGGCGGCACTAAGGGCTACTGCCATCTCTAGGCCGATGCTAAGCAGTAAAGCTGAGTAACACAGCACTGTGCTGTGTTATTGTGTTAACACTCAGTAATGTGCGGCACGCACACGCACACTTTTCGATTAATTTATAACACAGTGGCACACTCGATGGCACAAAGCTGACTGTTTCTATAGCACAGAGAATGACACTCAGATCGTAAGTGCACATTCATACATACATAGTCCATTGTGCTTGTGTTTTGCTTGTGTGTTGATTGTACTCATAATCTTGCCTGTGTATTACGTTTAGAAGATGTGGGCACAAAATGTATACTCTAATTTGAAAATGTTCTATTTAAACAAAAGTTGTGGTTATATAACGTATATTCCCTAAACATGGGAGTATGAAAGAAGATAAATGTTGCCATGATTTACTTTTCTAAATGGCGTCAAACGTGGCGTTAGAGGTAAGTAACACAGTACTGTGCTCTGATATTGTGCCAACACTCATATCGACTTTCGATAATCAGTTATAACACAATTGTGTCAACACAATGTGTTAACACTGCAAAGCAGGGATGCACCTTAACGTTAAGCTAATCGTTTATCAAAAAATTTCCACCGTTTCCGTTGAAACATTTCGAAATATTATCGATAAAGAAATTATCAAGATAAATTGTATCTCGTTTTTAACCGAAACGAAAAGCTTTCGTTAACGTTAAAAACGTTAACAAAAACGTGATACTTTATGTTTGAATTGTGCTGGCAATGCTATAGCCATGGTGAAGCCGTAAGGTGGTAACAGCGAGCGGACTTACACACACAAACTCCATGTAATTTGTTTGTGTAATTCGTTGGTGGTAATGTCAAAAATACTCTGAGAAATGTTCGTACTGTCAAAATTCGTGAGAAAAGTTGCAATCAGCTTGGCTAATGCTTTCACCTTTAATGACTCCGCCATCAATCAGCTTTGCCAGCATAGTTTGAAATTAATAAATCAACATAAACGATTTGATTTCGTTTTGATATGGCAGAAAACGAAGCAAAATCATTTCGTTAATTTGACGTTCTTAGCGTTAATAAACGAAACGAAATGACTTTGTTTCGTTTATTAACGTTAATTATCGTAACAAAATGATATCGGTTCGTTGGTTAAGCATGCCTGCTGCAAAGTGTGCCTGTACTACGGTATTAACACTCAAAAAATAGTGTCATTACCCACCACTACTAAGCAGTGACGTGAATTCACATCAATAATTCAATCATTATGTCTACACATACGCGTGCACGCGGCGGA
The DNA here is from genome assembly GCF_040869045.1 of Eurosta solidaginis. Lineage (NCBI taxonomy): Eukaryota > Metazoa > Arthropoda > Insecta > Diptera > Tephritidae > Eurosta > Eurosta solidaginis. The sequence goes on along the minus strand of NC_090319.1, from coordinate 97,170,506 downwards.
GAAGCAACGCACAAGCACATGCGGATATCTTATCTGAAATGCTCCTAAAGGTATGCAATTGTGATTGTGGAAGTCTCGCTCACACATACAAGCGCATGGGGTATGAGAGAATCTATCAAAATTATACATCTGTAGTTGTAGCTTAGAAATTTATAACTAACTAAGTAAATTCTGGAAACGCCTAGAAGATGCCACGAGGAAATCACAGAGTATAAAAGTACCAGCGGTAGAGGCGCTATAATCAGTTTTTGATTAAGCACGCAATCTATCGGGCAATAGTAAGTTTCATTTGAGCTATCAATCAGTTTGGTTATTAAGCAAGCTATTCCTTGCAAAGTATAAGTGTTATTGTGAAGTACTTTAATAAAGGCGATTTTTCCATTACTCAATATTTGAGTTATTTATTCAACAGTTCAGGGATACGTAAGTTGGCAGAAGATTGCAGTAAATTCGTTACAATATCATTTACATAAAGTGGGTTTTCCAACATTTGTCTGTCCGTTAACACGTTAACTTGAGTAAATTTTGAGGTATCTTGATGAAATTTGGTATGTAGGTTCCTGGGCACACATCTCAGATCGCTATTTAAAATGAACGATATCGGACAATAACCACGCCCACTTTTTCGATATCGAAAATTTCGAAAAATCGACAAAGTGCGATAATTCCTTACCAAATACGGATAAAGCGATGAAACTTGCTAGGTGAGTTGAACTTATGACGCAGAATAGAAAACTAGTAAAATTTTGGACAATGGGCGTGGCACCGCCCACTTTTAAAAGAAGGTAATTTAGAAGTTTTGCAAGCTGTAATTTGGCAGTCGTTGAAGATATCATGATGAAATTTGGCAGGAACGTTACACTTATCACTGTATACCTGCTTAATAAAAATTAGCAAAATCGGAGAACGACCACGCCCAATTTTTAAAATTTTTTTTTTTAAATTCAAATTTTAAAAGAAAAGTTAATATCTTTACAGTATATAAGTAAATTAAGTCAACATTCAATTCCAGTAATGATATGGTGCAACAAAATACAAAAATAAAACAAAATTTCAAAATGGGCGTGGCTCCGCCCTTTTTCATTTAATTTGTCTAGGATACTTTTAATGCCATAAGTCGAACAAAAATTTACTAATCCTTGTGAAATTTGGTAGAGGCGTAGATTCTAGGACGATAACTGTTTTCTGTGAAAAACGGCGAAATCGGTTAAAGCCACGCCCAGTTTTTATACACAGTCGACCGTCTGTCCTTCCGCTCGGCCGTTAACACGATAACTTGAGCAAAAATCGATATATCTTTACTAAACTCAGTTGACGTACTTATCTGAACTCACTTTGTATTGGTGTAAAAAATGGCCGAAATCCGACTATGACCACGCCCACTTTTTCGATATCGAAAATTACGAAAAATGAAAAAATGCCATAATTATATACCAAATACGAAAAAAGGGATGAAACATGGTAATTGTATTGGTCTATTGACGCAAAATATAACTTTAGAAAAAAACTTGGTAAAATGGGTGTGACACCTACCATATTAAGTAGAAGAAAATGAAAAAGTTTTGCAGGGCGAAATCAAAAGCCCTTGGAATCTTGGAAGGAATACTGTTCGTGGTATTACATATATAAATAAATTAGCGGTACCCGACAGATGATGCTCTGGATCACCCTGGTCCACATTTTGGTCGATATCTCGAAAACGCCTTCACATATACAACTAAGGGCCACTCCCTTTTAAAACCCTCATTAATACCTTTAATTTGATACCCATATAGTACAAACAAATTCTAGAGTCACCCCTGGTCCACGTTTATGGCGATATCTCGAAAAGGCGCCCACATATAGAACTAAGGCCCACTCCTTTTTAAAATACTCATTAACGCCTTTCATTTGATACCCATATCGTACAAACAAATTCTAGAGTCACCCCTGATCCACCTTTATGGTGATATCTCGAAACGGCGTCCATCTATAAAACTTAGGCCCACGCTCTTTTAAAATACTCATTAACACCTTTCAATTGATACCCATATCGTACAAACAAATTCTAGAGTCAACCCTGGTCCACTTTTATAACGATATTCCGAAAAGGCGTCCACCTATAGAACTAAGGCCCACTCCGTTTTAAAACACTTATTAGCACCTTTCGTTTGATACCCATATTGTTCAAACACATTCTAAAGTCAACCCTGGTCCACTTTTATAACGATATTCCGAAAAGGCGTCCACCTATAGAACTAAGGCCCACTCCCTTTCAAAATACTCATTAACACCTTTCATTTGATACTCATATCGTACAAACAAATTCTAGAGTCACCCCTGATCCATCTTTATGGCGATATCTCGAAACGGCGTCCATCTATAGAACTTAGGCCCACGCCCTTTTAAAATACTCATTAACACCTTTCATTTGATACCCATATCGTACAAAATAAATTCTAGAGTCACCCCTGGTCCACCTTTATGGCGATATCTCGAAACGGCGTCCATCTATAGAACTTAGGCCCACTCCCTTTTAAAATTATCATTAACACATTTCATTTGATACCCATATCGTACAAACAAATTCTAGAGTCAGGCCTGGTCCACCTTTATGGTGATATCTCGAAACGGCGTCCATCTATAAAACTTAGGCCCACGCTCTTTTAAAATACTCATTAACACCTTTCAATTGATACCCATATCGTACAAACAAATTCTAGAGTCAACCCTGGTCCACTTTTATAACGATATTCCGAAAAGGCGTCCACCTATAGAACTAAGGCCCACTCCGTTTTAAAACACTTATTAGCACCTTTCGTTTGATACCCATATTGTTCAAACGCATTCTAAAGTCAACCCTGGTCCACTTTTATAACGATATTCCGAAAAGGCGTCCACCTATAGAACTAAGGCCCACTCCGTTTTAAAACACTTATTAGCACCTTTCGTTTGATACCCATATTGTTCAAACGCATTCTAAAGTCAACCCTGGTCCACTTTTATAACGATATTCCGAAAAGGCGTCCACCTATAGAACTAAGGCCCACTCCGTTTTAAAACACTTATTAGCACCTTTCGTTTGATACCCATATTGTTCAAACGCATTCTAAAGTCAACCCTGGTCCACTTTTATAACGATATTCCGAAAAGGCGTCCACCTATAGAACTAAGGCCCACTCCGTTTTAAAACACTTATTAGCACCTTTCGTTTGATACCCATATTGTTCAAACACATTCTAAAGTCAACCCTGGTCCACTTTTATAACGATATTCCGAAAAGGCGTCCACCTATAGAACTAAGGCCCACTCCGTTTTAAAACACTTATTAGCACCTTTCGTTTGATACCCATATTGTTCAAACGCATTCTAAAGTCAACCCTGGTCCACTTTTATAACGATATTCCGAAAAGGCGTCCACCTATAGAACTAAGGCCCACTCCCTTTCAAAATACTCATTAACACCTTTCATTTGATACCCATATCGTACAAAATAAATTATAGAGTCACCCCTGGTCCACCTTTATGGCGATATCTCGAAAAGGCGTCCACATATAGAACTAAGGCCCACGCCCTCTTAAAATACTCATTAACACCTTTCATTTGATACTCATATCGTACAAACAAATTCTAGAGTCACCCCTGATCCACCTTTATGGTGATATCTCGAAACGGCGTCCATCTATAAAACTTAGGCCCACGCTCTTTTAAAATACTCATTAATAACTTTCATTTGATACCCATATCGTACAAAATAAATTCTAGAGTCACCCCTGGTCCACCTTTATGGCGATATCTCGAAACGGCGTCCATCTATAGAACTTAGGTCCACGCCCTTTTAAAACACTCATTAATACCTTTCATTTGAGACCCATATCGTACAAAATAAATTCTAGAGTCACCCCTGGTCCACCTTTATGGCGATATCTCGAAAAGGCGTCCACCTATAGAACTTAGGCCCACTCCCTTTTAAAATTATCATTAACACATTTCATTTGATACCCATATCGTACAAACAAATTCTAGAGTCAGGCCTGGTCCACCTTTATGGCGATATCCCTAAATGGCGTCCATCTATAGAACTATGGTCCACTTCCTCTTAAAATACTCTTTAATACCTTCCATTTGATACACATGTCATACAAACACATTCCAGGGTTACCCTAGGTTCTTTTTACAATATGGTGATTTTCCCTTACTTTGTCTCCACAGCTCCCAACTGAGTATGTAATGTTCGGTTACACCCGAACTTAGCCTTCCTTACTTGTTAAAATTTGACTTACAAAATTGTTCGTTATCCGATTTTGCTAATTTTTATTTAGCACACATATAGTAATAGGAGTAACGTTCCTGCCAAATTTCGTCATGATATCTTCAACGTCTGCCAAATTACAGCTTGCAAAACTTTCAAATTACCTTCTTTTAAAGGTGGGCGGTGCCACGCCCGTTGTCCAAAATTTTACTAATTTTCTATTCTGCGTCATAAGGTCAACCCACCTACCAAGTTTCATCGCTTTATCCGTCTTTGGTAATGAATTATCGCACTTTTTCGATTTTTCGATATATTCAATATCGAAAAAGTGGGCGTGGTTATAGTCCGATTTCGTTCATTTTAAATAGCGATCTGAGATGAGTGCCCAGGAACTCACATACCAAATTTCATTGAAATAACTAAATCGTGTTTACGGACAGACGGGCGGACGGACGGACGGACATGGCTAAATGAATTTTCGCTCATTTTGATATATAGAAGTCCATATCTATCTCGATTAGTTTATGCCGTTACGGGGTACCTCTATGCGAACAAAATTAATATACTCTGTGAACTCTCCTCAGCTGAGTATAAAAATCCTTGCATTAATATGAAATATCATAGTTATGGGATATAAACATAAAAACAACGTTGACAAAAGTCTACATACAGTGCACAAATAACTTTTTTTAGTATGAACAACTCCTTTTACATCTATATACGTTTACGCTTAAACTTTATATGGATTGCTAAGCGACAAACTTTAAATACACCTCTGACATTGCTGCGCATAAAATTAGTACTACTAAATTTCAATACGCATTATACTCAGATGCAACTGAAATATGTGTCTATGTTTCAACTCTACACTAATTCATGTATTACCTCTACAAATGGTTTGTGTCCACTATTCACCGCAATCGATTCAGCTATAACTTATACACTATGGCCAACAGAGGTCTGTGTCTCCGCTTTTCGGTACAACATGTGCTGTAGCTAGTTGCCGCTAGATGGGTCTCCTAAGCATTATCTAAGTTAGGATAAGCGATTTTTTTACGCGCAAACGTAGACGTATATACGTGTAAAAAATCACGGCTAATATTGTTTCTTAATATTTAGTCGGTACACCGTTAGCACGAAGACCAGCTTAAAGCCGTCGTGGCATTGAAGCTACTAAATTTTTTAGCTCTGCAGGTGTTATACTATTCCAAGCTACTACGATGCGTTCTTTGAAGACGGTAGCGCTAGAAACTGAATTTTTTCTAAAATTTTCCAGACATTCTCTAATATATTTAAATCTGTGCTTGGGGTGATATATTTAATTGTGTTGTAGCATAGTAAAGCGGCCAATCCTTAACAATATATACCACTACTGCTGATTGATGAAATGATTGATTCAGTCAACGATGATACAGGCACTGATTTTTTAAACGGCAGTGATGACAATTATTTGCCAAAATTGAGTTCGCACGGTGAAGAATCGGGTTCCCCTTCATCGCATTATAGCACCGAATGAATTTGTGGGATCCTATTTAGCACAGGACGATAAAGAAATTTACATCTCATTTGACTTTAGGTTGTAGTCTTCTCTTTGAGAAAATTCCATACCTATTCATATTATAAGTGATTACCGTGAATGTAATATAAGTCCGGAAATTCCTCTCAATTCTTTGCCCTTTAAAAATTTTCAAAAGATGTTTCCTGTTGTTGTTGTTGTAGCGATAAGGTTGCTTCCCGAAGGTTTTGGGGAGTGTTATCGATGTGATGGTCCTTTGCCGGATACAGATCCGGTACGCTCTGGTAACACAGCACCATTGAGGTGCTAGCCCGACGATCTCGGGAACGATTTATATGGCCACATTAAACCTGCAGGCCATCCCTCCCACCCCACCCCCAAGTTCCATGATGAGCTTGGACTCGCCAGAGCCTCGTCTGTTAGACAAACAGGATTCGCCACGGATAGGTGAGGTTGACAGTTGGGTTTGGAGAAGATATATATTGCGCTGGCAACCTGTAGGGTTGCGCTACTCAGCCCCTTGAATCTGGTATTTTGGTCGCCTCTTACGACAGGTATACCTACCGCGAGAATATTCTGACCCCCTAACCCGCTGGGGAATCTGCTCTGCAGACCTGTTCTGGGTATAATGACCACAGAAAAGATCGTGAGAGCGGAAATGGAGGCGGTCTCGCGTTTATCATACACCACTCAGTGCAAAATCATATATTTGATCCCGACATCGGCCGCAGGGACAGTGTCTTAGAACGTCGCTTATCTGTCCAGTCAGGCGATGTTAACCTAGACATCATCAACATCTGCATCCCGCCTGCAGACGCTTGAAGCCATTTGGTCCCCTACTTCAAAGCAAATTTGCAGCAGATGCTGTCATCAGCATGGCTTTAGAAAACTCCCGCTGGGGATGTTTCCTCGAAGACTATGCACGTATATCGCACAATGTACAAATTACCCAATTGCTGAGTTTCAAACCTCAAAAAAAGATCAAATATAGTAAAGACTGATACAAATTATGCTGGACTGTATGTTCGTTTTGTCTTATAACAAGCTTCCGGCATTAAAACATTATTGGTCAAAACATCCTTTAATAAGTAATGCAATTGCTAATGCTAATATATACATATATGACGGCCAGCGTGGTGTGATGGTGTAGCGTGCTACCACACCGAAGATCCTGGGTTCACGCTCCGGGCAAAGCAACATCAAAATTTTAGAAACAAGGGTTTCCAATTATACGAAAATTTGTCTAAGGGGGGTCGCTCCTCGGCAGTGTTTGGCAAGCACTCCGAGTGTATTTCTGCCATTAAAAGCTCTCAGTGAAAACTCATCTGCCTTGCAGACGCCGTTCGGAGTCGGCATAAAACAAGCAGGTCCCGTCCCGCCAATTTGTAGGAAAAATTAAAAAAGGAGCACGACGCAAATTGGAAGAGAAGCTCGGCCTAAGATCTCTTCGGAGGTTATCGCGCCTTACATGTATTTATTTTTTATTATCAAGACTGCCATATCTCGTAACCACTATAAATTTTGGCATCAAAATTATATTTTGCATCTCCTCAGAAACCAACTGATTGCAGTAAAACTTATTACATCGACGATGATGTAGTGCTTGAAAAGTACATTTCAAAAATACCGGCAGGATAAGGTTAGGCAGAGAAGAGATGAATCGATTGCAAAGTTTAAAGGAAGATCAACATTAAAACAATATATGCCACTCAAATCAGTAAAACGTGGAATAAAAATGTGGTTGCGATGGGACTCTAAGACGGGATACATATATAATTCCAATATATACAACGGAAGAGAACAAAATCAATGCGATGGAACTTTAGGCGAACATGTGGTTAAAGCTTTAGCTAGTACAATTAAAGAAAAATAGAAAAAATTTACCACCAACAAAGGAAAAATGGGAAAGAGATGAGTCCTCGTTCAGGGTCAGCACATCTGGTCTTCTTTGAGTTAAATGGAGCGATACAAAGGAAGTCATAATAGTTAGCAACTGCCATATGCCGACAGTGACAATAGTGAGTAAAACATTGAAATATGGACGAAAAATAGCAATACCATGTCCATACTCTATAAAATTTTACAGATAAACAATGGGTGGAGTAGATCGCGCCGATCAAATGGCAGGCATGCATGACTATGATCGTAAGTCAACGAAATGGTGGAAAAAAGTTGTCTACCTTCTTGTAATGTTTTCTGCTGTGAATGCGTGGGTAATTTATTGCGATCTCCGAACAGACAAAACTCCATCTATTGAGTTCATAGTAACACTAGCCGAGTCATTATTATCTGGTATTAAAGGTATTAAAACTGCAGCCGTACGCAGATCCCAATCACCAAGCCGTTTATCTCAAACAAAACAGGGAGTTCGGCAACGTATCTTTCCATTTGCTAATTCCTATTGAGACTCGAAGACGTTGCGCAAAGTGTGAGCAGGGCAAAAGACAAACCAGAACAAAAATTTTACAGCAGTGTGATATATTACTTTGCAAGATGTGCTTCGCAAAATATTATACTCAAAAATAAATTTTCGAAATTTAAGAATTAAGAACATTTTTCTTGGAAGTAATATACTTTTTTGTAAAACTTTTATTTTTTTCATCAATGCATATATATATCATCCATCAATATGAAAACTTTTTATTATTATTTGTACGTTGAGAACTGCTGGTACAAATGTTGTACCACACAATAGTACTGGTGGTACAATGTTGTACCAGGCCCCCAGCCCCCCCCCCCCCCCCCCCCCCATCATAAAAATTTGAAATATTTAAATGCAAATAATCTAATTATCTGTATCTATCTTAATTACATGGGACTGATTAAATAATATTTACTTCACAGGCTAAATGCCGGTTCGAAAGGGGTTAATAAGATGATTGTCGAAAAGTATTCATTTCTTTACCCCTCAAATGTGATATTACAAATAAAAATCACAAAAAGTATGAAATGACGTCCCTTATTATTTCTATCCTCTTTGATCGAACCTTATCTTGGGCATTCTTCAATTTTTTAGAAATTGTCAGAGCCAAAGTTACAAAAATACAGGAGGCGTTACTTGACATGAGTAATCGATGCCTCAATACTGTGCACACGTACACGATACCAACGGAAGTACTTGTGCAAGGTAGTCGACTACGAAAAATACTCGGTACTTGAGCTAGGTACTCGAGCATGTTATGTATATCGGAACAACATTAACTACAGCACTACTATACCTCCACACCTCGCAAACGCAACGAAAGCAAAAATGAACCGGTTAAAAAAATAAATGTCAAAGTCGCGTAGCGAGAACCACTGTAGCATTGTGAATGATGACTAAGTGTGTTATCTTATCTGTCAACTGCCTGACAGGCTGTTCAATATGGCTACTTTTCAGCGTTTTGACAGGCTGTTCAATATGGCGGCGCCTATCAGCCGGTGATAGAAAGAGATACAGAATGAGACAGCGATAGTCATTTACAAATCAGGTGATCCAATCACTTTGGAATTTTGACGTTTATGCAGAAGATATCACACTTACATGCCAACCTAATATAAACGTACGCAAGTCATTTTCTGTCAAAAATGTCTCATGCACATACAACTTGTATGAGAGCAACCCAAATTGAATTTGCTGCGTGAAAACCTAACTCGATTTCCAATTTTTGTTCTGCGTGACATTTAGATTTGACGTTTACACACATGCTTTACATTGTCGCAACGCATGCTTATTTGGGTTGGGGCAAAAAACGCCGGTTGTTTGCGTGCGCTAAAAAAACGCAGTGCGGTTTTATTAGGTTGGCATGTTAGTCATCATTCACAATGCACTGTAGTTGCTAAATTTATAATTGGATTAGAGAGCCGATCAAAAAAGTTAGAGAAAAAGAAAGAGTGAGAGCAATAATGTGGAGAATGATCGTGACGGCATGAAAAAAAGCTGTTTGCGTTCAAACATGCCTACTCACATTAATACAATATGTATGTATATGAGTAAATCATATGTCATTTAACCCCGTATGTATATAAATATGTAATCAAGAGAGTAAAAAATAAAAACTAGGCAAATAATGCGATTCACTATTACGGTTTATTTTTAAACTTTCGAATTTATTTTGGTACGTCTACCGATTTGTGACGTCAGAATAACACATCATCATACATTAGTATGCAGGCATATTAGGGTGGTAAAAAGCAGAAACATTTAAATTTTTAAGGTAAAGAATAATCTTTACGGCAGTCGTATTCCCATAATTCACATTGACTAAATTTTTAAAAGCTAAAGCATTCTAATTTTCGGATCTATCTTCATTGAGATTCGTTACCGGAAGCAAAAACTGCCAGATCTTGTAAATTATAGCATTCATTAGTATATCGTTTTTTATATAGAATTTAAGCATTGAAGAAGTTGACGCATATACATATATTGATCAATTTGACTTTTAGAAACTTATAAAAACTTTCATTACTGCTATATCAACATTCATGTTGATATTTAAAAAAACTTTTATTTTGGTTTATAATATAAAATTTATTTTTGTTTATTTTTGAGTTTAGACATTTTCCAACTAATTAGAATTTTCTTTTTTTTGAAGTTATTCAAAATTTTAAGTTAACAGGAAAACTCAATTAAAATTATTTTAAAAATTAAAGTAAAGAGTACAAAGTAGTTAACACTATATTTACTCCCCCTCCAAGAAAATTTGAAACAAACAAATTATTAATTAATATTAAAAGTAACCTTTTTTTGTTTTTTGTTGTTTAATGTATTTGTATTTAAATTAGTGTTAATAAGTATGTTTGCTGGTTTAAGTAAATCAATTGAAATATTTTTAATAGTATTTTTGTATTGAATTGTAAATGTTTTATGTTTCTTAGAGATAACTTTAAAAGGTCCTTCATAAGGTGATTCTAAATTAGATTTACGAAGAACTTTAACAAAAACATACTCACAATTTTCTAATTGTTTAGGAACGAAAAAATTTTCTTTGTTATGATGAAAAACTTTAGAACGAACAAGCGAAAAATATTCTCTTATTTTATGAAGAGCGTCATTAGAAAAATCATGTTCTTTATTACTATTTGAAATAATTAATTCACCAGGTATTCTAAGTGTTTGGCCATAAACAAGTTCAGCAGATGAACATTTTAAATCTTCTTTAATAGAAGTTCGTAAACCAAGTAGAATGAATGGTAAAATGTCAGACCAATGAACCGAGTCGTTTGATGCTATAATTGCTGCTTTTAAAGTTCGATGAAATCTCTCTATCATGCCATTTGCTTGGGGATGGTAAGGAGATGTATGAATTTTATGGGAACCTAAAAGTTTAGTTAATTCTGTAAAAAATTTTGAGGTGAATTGTGAACCTTGATCTACTGTAATATTTAATGGTATACCAAATCGTGGTATATAATTTTGAATAAAAGTTTTTACTATAGTATTTGTTGAAATATCTTTAAGCGGATAAGCTTCAGGCCAACGTGAAAATCTATCAATAATTGTTAAAATATAACAATTTCCATTTGAAACTGGAAGAGGTCCAACAATATCCATATGAATATGTTCAAAACGGCCTGATGGTATTTGAATTTTTTGGATAGGAGATTTAGTATGTCTTGAAATTTTGGATTTTTGACAATTGATGCAAGATGAAGTCCAATCGTTAATCTCTTTACGCATGTTAGGCCAATAATATTTATTTTGAATTAATTTTCTAGTTGTTCTTATACTTGGATGAGATAATGAGTGAATTTTGTCAAATATAATTCTTCTCATAGAATGTGGAACATAAGGTCGAAAAGGTTGTAGAGAAACATCACACCATATATTTAAATTAATAACTGGAATATGAATTTCCTTTAAATTATTTTTAGAATTTTGATCAGAAATGGTTTTTTGTAAAAATGTATCAGTTTGCTGTTCTTTATATAAAGTTTCTAAATTTATATCTTGAGTTGAAATTGCATTTATTTCTGGAATACGGGAAAGTGTGTCGGCAACTATGTTGTCTTTTCCACGTATATATTGAATATCATTTGTAAATTGAGCAATATATTCAAGATGACGTAGTTGACGAGGAGATCTATCTACTTTAGAATTTAGAACATGAATTAAAGGTTTATGATCAGTATAAATTGTAAAAGTTCTACCTTCAAGAAAATGTTTAAAATGTTTAATTGAATTATAAATTGCCAAAAGTTCACGATCAAATGTTGAATATTTAGTTTCTGTTGTAGTTAATTTTCTTGAAAAATAAGCTAAAGGTTCTAGTATATTATTGCTAGTTTGTTGAAGAACTGCTCCAATAGCAACATTTGATGCATCTACTGCTAATGATAAAGTACCATTTTTGTCGAAATGTGTAAGTAAGGTATTTTTAGCAAAAAGTTTTTTAACATTTTCGAAAGCTGTTGTGGTTTCATTTGTCCAATTTAATTGTTTGAGTTTGTTTTTAATTGCATGTGTTAACATTTCATGCAGAGGACTAAGTTCTGTTGCTAACATTTTAATATATCTGTGATAGTAATTTATCATACCTAAAAATTTTTGTAATTTATTTATAGAAATTGGTTTTTCAAAATTTGTTATAATTTCAATTCTATCTAAAGATGGTTTAATACCTTCGCCTGAAATTTCGTAACTTAAAAAATTTAATTTATTTACACCGAGAGTACATTTTGAAGGTTTGATATTTAAATTATATTCTTCAAGTCTTTTGAAAATTGATTTTAAATGATTTATATGTTGATCTTCATTATCACTGGCAATAAGAATGTCATCAATGTATGTAAATACAAAATCGAAATCAGAAAATACTTCATTAATAAAGCGTTGGAAAGTTTGAGCACTGTTTCGTAAACCGAAAGGCATTCTTACGAATTCAAACATTCCAAAAGGGGTAGTTATTGCAGTTTTATGAATGTCTTCTTCTGCCATTGGAATTTGGTGGTAAGCACGCACAAGATCAATTTTGGAAAAAAATTGTTTGTTTTTTAAATCAATTGTTAAATCGTGAATATGTGGTAAAGGATACCGAACTGGTGTAGTAATAAAATTAAGTCTTCGATAGTCTCCGCAAGGTCTCCAATCATTTGGTTCTTTTTTAGGAAAGAGATGAAGTGGAGATGCAATAGGAGAATTTGAGGGTCTGCATATACCCGTTTTAACTAAAAATTCAAATTCAGCTTTAGCAATTTTAAGTTTGATTGTATCAAGACGTCTGGGTTTCGAAAATGGTAAAATACCTTTTGTTTCTATCCTGTGAACCGTATGGTGTTTAACTTTTTTAGTATAATCTGGTTCGCAGGTAATAGATGGAAATTCATTAAGTAATTTTGAAAACTTATTTTCGACAATAGGAATTTTGAGTGAGAAAATATCAGAAAATCCAGAAGATCCAGTAACTTTAATTTTTGTAGTAGAATCCATTATTTCTTTATTTTTAATATTGACAATAATTCCGAATTTTTCTAAAAAGTTTGCTCCTAAAATTGGTGTATCGATATTCGCAATAATGAATGGAAATTCAAAATCTCTTCTTAAACCTAAATCAATTTTAAGTAGTTTTGTACCGAAAGTTTCAATTGAAGAACCATTTGCTGCAGTCAAAGTAAGATCCGAATTTCTTTTATAAATTTTAAATTTAGAAAGAGGAATAACTGATACAACTGCACCGGTATCGATAAGAAAATTAAGTTTATTGAATTTATCAAATATGAAGAGGCGACGAGTAGGTTTAATAATAGTTCCATTATCCGTCACCGTCATAATGGATCGTTTCAGTTTAAATTTTGTTCGTAATTTGAATTATGATTTTGATTAAAATTGCATGGGGGTATACATTTGAGAGCGTTATTCTTAAATTTTGTGTGATACCAACAAATAGTTGTTTGTGAATTAAAATTACGATTGTTTGAAAAATTTCTTGATCCTGAAAAATTTCGAGATTTAGATCTATTTCTATCTTTAGATCTTGAACGGATTTGTAATTGATTAATATCATTAGAAATTTTATTTAAATTTTGATAAATAGTCGTAGTTAATTCAGTTAAATTTTTAACGCATTGTTCTAAAATATTATTATTTATACTTGAGACTACAGGAGATTTGGAAGAATGAGGTTTATTGATTAAATCAAAAAGTTTGTCAGCTAAAATAATAATTTCATCTCTGTTTTGATTATTATTGGAAGTCAAATGAATTTGTATTTCTTGTGGTAATTTACGAATCCACAATTTAAAGAGTAATTCTTGGCTAACTATGGAGGCAGAACCTATAAGTGATTTCATAAATCTGAATAATTTAGATGGTGAACGATCATCAAGTTCAGTTTTTGAAAATAATTGTTCTAATCGTTTTTCTTCGCTAAGAGAAAATCTTTCACATAGAACTTTTTTGATTGTATCATATTTATTAAAAAGAGGAGGTGGGTTAATAACATCTAAAATTTTAGATATAGTATCTCGTTGAAGAGTAATTAGAATATTTTGAAATTTTAAATTATCATCATTGATATTGTTAATTTCAAATTGTCCTTCAGCAAGCAAAAACCAGGCATCAGGACAATCTTGCCAAAATTGTGGTAATTTAATAGATTTAGTAGAAGGAAAATTTGTAAAGTTATCTTGTGTTGAAGTATTTTGTGTTGTATTAGAGATGTTGTTTTGTGTTGTATTAATGTTAGAATTTTGAGTTGTATTGTGAGTCATGATGTTATTTGTATGGTTGATATTTTGATTTTCTGAATTTGTAAATTTACGAGTTCGTATTGGTGAACGTAGAACTATATGAAAAGAAATTTAAATGAAAAATTTGAAAATAAGAAAATATTTAAGAATTTTTTGGAAAGGGAGTTAACAATTTAAATACAATATTTAATTTTATATAAAAAATAAATAAATTTAAATAACGTATATTAAAATTTTTAAGATATAAAAATAATCTTAAAATAAATTTGAAAGTTAAAAGGTTTAAAATTTTAATTTAAATTATAATTGAAAAAATTTAAATTTAATATTAAAATAAAAATTATACTTACATAAAATTAAATTTAATAAAAAAATATTAAAATTAATAAGTAGTTGATTGATGATTGTTTAAAAATATCTTGAAATTAATATCTGGATTGTTTGATATCGTAATGCTTTTAAAATATGCAATGGCTTTGTTGTTTTCTTTGTAAATCTCTTAATTTTCATCGTGATGTCTTCATTTTAAATCTGTTCTTGTGTGTATTGCGTGCAAAATTGTTGTTGTGGCTTGGATAACTCAATCGTTGCTTTTAAGAGTATTAGGTTGTAAATGTTTTAATTTTGTTTACACACACGTTTTTAGAGTTTTTTATGTTTTTAATTTGATTTTCAACATTTATTCTATGTTTTAATGTTTCGTATATATAATTTACAGCGACTGTTATATGAAATTTGCACAGAATGTTGTTGTATTGCTTCACTAAGTTTAGTATAGCTTTTGAGAAATTGAAGCGATTCAGGCAATGTTTCGAGAAGATTTTTAGATAAATTAACGTATGTAGCTAATATGCTCTCTGATTTCGTTTGGAATACCTCATCAAGAATTGTTGAAAGATATTGCATTGTCATTACAGTCGTCAGTTGGACGACGTGGGCTATTCAAACTATCTACACTCATGTTATATGAACTATTTGGTATAAATGAAATTGTCGATGATGTCGATGATGTATCACTTTGATAAAGATGTTGTTGTTTTTCGATAGAGGCACACGCACGTTCAAATAATGTTCATAGAATACGCGTAGTATGGATTTAATCGAATTGCCGTCGATTTGTAAGTTAATTAAATGTGCCAAGGAGGTCAATGACAATGGTAGATTAGTTGTTGAATTATTCGTAAAATCAAGTTTTATTAGATTTTTTAACAGCGAAATTTCATCCGGAATTTTCGTAATTTTGTTATCGCGTAAATCGAGAGTAGGTCAGAAGGATCGTTGGTAGGATCGCCAATATATCAACATTCATGTTGATATTTAAAAAAACTTTTATTTTGGTTTATAATATAAAATTTATTTTTGTTTATTTTTGAGTTTAGACATTTTCCAACTAATTAGAATTTTCTTTTTTTTGAAGTTATTCAAAATTTTAAGTTAACAGGAAAACTCAATTAAAATTATTTTAAAAATTAAAGTAAAGAGTACAAAGTAGTTAACACTATAACTGCCACTAACCAGAAGTGTTCCTGCAGGGAATGTCATATGTTCCAAATCTTCTTTGTGCATTCGCAGAATACAAATAACGGTCTCGAGCCATGTTTTGTACAGTTCACATTGACAGCATCATACCAGTAGGACCGCCAACCCTCGGGTAAAATTAAAATTTTCTACGTTTCATTCAATATTAGAAAACACATATTTTTATATATATATTGTAACGATTTTACTGCAAATCCTCTTATTTGCAACCTTCAACGTTCGTATCGCTAAACTGTTGAATAAATAACTCCAATATTTAATAATGCAAAATGGCCTTTGTTAAAGTACTTCACAATAACACTGATACTTCATAACCAATAGCTTGCTTAAATGAAACTGATTGATAGCTTAAATGAAACTGATTGTTGCGCCTCTACTGTTGCTGCTTTTATACTGTGCGGTTTCCTCGTTCACATATTTCTAGGCGCTTCCATCTCCAGAACTTACTAGTTAGTTATCAGCTATAAAATTATAACTACAGATGCACGTGTATAGCTTCTCATATGCGCGTGTATTTGTGAGCGTCACTTCCACAATTATAATTGCAATTTGGGAGCATCTCTTGTGCGTTGCTTCTCCGCTGCGGGTACGTACATATGTGTAGACATATTTATGGAATTATTACTTCTGCACCATATAGCAGGACGGGTAGAGCATGATCAGTGATCACACAATGATCCGAATAATGAGGTTTGCTTGCAATAAATGTACCGAGCATACAAAGGGACGTTTGGGTAAGTCCTTCTAATATATTTTGAAAGCCTCAATACATTTTTGGCGCACAAATAGGGCATTGCGGAAACTAAGAAATTTTATATACGTCCCCTTACACAAGTGGATAGTATTTGGACTGTTTTGTAGCGGTGTGTTTTGAAGGTAACTTAAAATTTGTTTGTCATTCACTTTTTCAGAAATAAAATTTTATATATGTCGGAATCCTTAATGATACCCGGAACAATGGTGGTACACTTGTTTGGTAAAACACTTGTCAAATAATACCTGTTTGAGAAAAAAAACTACGCAATAATGTAAAGTAAAATCATAGTGAGCTGGGAAAGGTGAATGGGAAGCTTTGAAAAGCAAAAGTGTTTTAGGACAGATTTTAAATTAAAAGTAGACAAGTTGTAAACGCGAGGAATAATAAAAAGTGTAACCACCGGCACATCGCTAAATATCTGCAGAGGAAAATAATTATTATGGAAGATTCGACATATATTTTATTTTTTTATGAATAAGGGTATTAAATTCTGTTCACTTTCTCTTATTGGACTTCGCCATATAATTGCAATAATAGGTAAGATTCCATAAAACAATATAAACAGACGAAGAGGACCAAACGCTAGAGGTTTACGACGATCACTTTATCGGCGGCGGCGGCGTCGCGAGCGGCGCGCCGGGGACGCCGGTGTTCTTACTTTAAAAAGCTTGATTTTTCTATTCACAAAAATAATATTTAGGAAAGGTTTTGTTTGTATATATTTGTGAAAATCAACGTTTTTCCCATTTCGGAAAGATCCGGGTTTTTGCTTCAAAATCTCGCAGATCGTTCAAATATTTTCAGGAGTAGCTCCTTGCGGGGGGATTGTCCTCGTTCACTTACTCCAGAGAGGCTTCGAACCTAACCACGGTCTTTGGAATTGGTACTGCTGAAGAGATACATAAAATGGTCATACTTTTATCTGTATATCTCGGTAAAATCGTAGTTTCACCTGGGGTTAACTCCTAATAATCGCCGCGAACACAATTTCTTTAAATCATTTGTGGCTCCTTGGCGGTCACGCACAAAGGCGAATTACGGTTGCTATTAATGGTCTATTAACACTCATGACTCTCGTGGCACAGGGCACCTCCAGTTTTTTCGGCTGTTTTTAAGAGCTACAATTCCCGATGTGCAAACAGTTGCAATCCCGACCACCAGTCGCTACCACGGCTCCTGACCCTCACACCATATACCATCACAGAAGCCATAAGACTGCGACTTCGAACTCATACCTTCGTCGACGTCACATTCCTAGAAGCTCTAGGTGTAGCTCCGAAGACTTTCTAACGGATGTTTTTGTCGCGCTATGCTGCCGAGCTACACCAGAAAAACACTTTGAAACGTTAGGGAGTAACTATTCGGCCAAGGATGCCGCCCTCTAAATTATAAGCTGTCTAAGTGGATGTCACTGCGTAACTCATGGCTCAAAGTCATATAATCCTCGGCGCATCTACATAATTAAAATTTCACTAGGACCCTGGATAAAATTTTTAAAATGTAGCCCAAATTTGGCAGACGTTTGTGTTCACAACATTGATTTCAATAAAAATAAAATAAATGTAAGGCGCGATAACCTCCGAAGATATCTAAGGCCGAGCTTCTCTTCCAATTTGCTTCGTGCTCCTCTTGATTTTCCCTACAAATTGGCCGGACGGGACCTACTTGTTTTTTGCCGACTCCGAACGGCATCCGCGAGGCAGATGAGTTTTCACTGAGAACTTTTCATGGCAGAAATACACTCGGAGCGCTTGCCAGACACTGCCGAGGGGCGACCCCGCTTAGAAAATTTTTCTTCTAATTGAAAAACCTTATTTCTATAATTTTGATGTTGCTTTGCCCGGGGTGTGAACCCAAGGCATACGGTGTGGTAGGCGGAGCACGCTACCATCACATCACGTTGGCCGCCAATTGATTTCAATAGTCTTCGTTAAATCAAACCGATATTTTAGAATGAAAGTCGACCGATTTTAAGTTGAAAGATGTTAACTGCTCTTTTCCGGCCTTATGATATAAGAGCTCGTTATGGATGACCGCGTAGCTTCAGTTTTCAGACTAGTTCAACAGTGGACAGTCGTCGACGTTAGGGCAGTAACACACACTAGCTTTTGCTTCACCACTTTGAGTGTTCTTGTGAAGGACAACGCCTCACCTGGTAAATATATGTGCCTACGTATTCACATTGGTAGCCGCCGTGGTGTGATGGTAACGTGCTCCGCATACCACACCGAAGATCCTAGATTCTCGCCCGGGCAAGGCAACATCAAAATTTCAGAAACATTGTTTTTCAATTAGAAGACAATTTTTCTAAGCGGGGTCGCGAAAAGCTTTTCAGTGAAAACTCATCTGCCTTGCAGATGCCGTTCGGAGTCGGCATCAAACAAGTAAGTCCCGTCCTGCCAAAAATTAAAAGGAGCACGACGCAAATTGGAAGAGAAGCCACGCCGATATTTTTGACATTCGGCGGCGGCGTGCGAAAAACGACCAAAATAGGCGGTGGCGTTTATCGGCGGCGTATATCTCTACCAGACGCTAATTGATTTCTTAGAAAGTGCGAGTGCCTCCATAATCATAAAGTAATGTTAGACGGTGGAGGATGTCTTGATAGCTGTCAAATCGATCGCCCTTAGTTCCAGGTTGTATTTTGGAAGTACAAGAAAATGGGAGCATAAAAGAGGATCCAATTTATTAAATAGTACTTAATTTCATACTTTTTTTATTTAATGTTAGAATTGGATTGCAAGCTAAAGAAACGATTTTAAATATATTTTATTTAATAATTTGGGAAAAATTTAAACAACGTGACATCAGGACGGGCAAGGCGGTGACATCAGGACGGATATAGCGGGCGCTACATAGCGGTAGATTACGTGGTCAAAAATGTTGCCATGTGAAAGTAATTATGTCGAAACCAAGAAGACGTTGAAGTTCACCGTAAGGTAATATGGCGGCAGTTCAAAAAATATTACGGCCGTCATGACGGCACCAATTCATTCGTCAACGTTTTTTTAAAAAGCGGACTGTTTTGTAGCGGTAAGTTTTGAAGTTTTCTTCAAATTCTTTTTTGTCATTTTGATTTTCAAAAATAAAAACTTATATTTCAATAAGTAAGGAAGGTTATGTTCGGGTGTAACCGAACATTACATACTCAGTTGAGAGCTATGGTGACAACATAAGGGAAAATAACCATGTAGGAAAATGAACTGAGGGAAACCCTGGAATGTATTTGTATGACATGTGTATCAAATTAAAGGCATTAAAGAGTATTTTATGAAGGAGTGGGCCATAGTTCTATAGGTGGACGCCATTTAGGGATGTAGCCATAAAGGTGGATCAGGGTGGACTCTAGAATGCGTTTTTACGATATGGGTATCAAATGAAAGGTGTTAATGAGTATTTTAAAACGGAGTGGGCCTTAGTTCCATAGGTGGACGCCGTTTCGAGATATCGCCATAAAGGTGGGCCAGAGGTGACTCTAGAATTCCTTTGTGCAATATGGGTATCAAACGAAAGGAGTTAATGAGTATTTTAAAAGGGAGTGGGCTTTAGTTCTATAGGTGGACGCCTTTTCGAGATATCGCCATAAAGGTGGACCAGGGGTGACTCTAGAATGCGTTTGTACAATATGGGTATCAAATGAAAGGTGTTAATGAGTATTTTAAAACGGAGTGGGCCTTAGTTCCATAGGTGGACGCCGTTTCGAGATATCGCCATAAAGGTGGGCCAGGGGTGACTCTAGAATTCCTTTGTGCAATATGGGTATCAAAAGAAAGGAGTTAATGAGTATTTTTAAAAGGGAGTGGGCCTTCGTTCTATAGGTGTTCGCCTTTTCGAGATATCGCCATAAAGGTGGACCAGGGGTGACTTTAGAATATGTTTGTACGATATGGGTATCAAATGAAAGGTGTTAATGAGTATTTTAAAAGGGAGTGGGCCTTAGTTCTATAGGTGGAAGCCTTTTCGAGATATCGCCATAAAGGTGGGCGAGGGGTGACTCTAGAATTCCTTTGTGCAATATGGCTATCAAACGAAAGGAGTTAATGAGTATTTTAAAAGGGAGTGGGCCTTCGTTCTATAGGTGTTCGCCTTTTCGAGATATCGCCATAAGGGTGAACCAGGGGTGACTTTAGAATATGTTTGTACGATATGGGTATCAAATGAAAGGTGTTAATGAGTATTTTAAAAGGGAGTGGGCCTTAGTTCTATAGGTGGACGCCTTTTCGAGATATCGCCATAAAGGTGGACCAGGGGTGACTCTAGAATGCGTTTGTACAATATGGGTATCAAATGAAAGGTGTTAATGAGTATTTTAAAACGGAGTGGGCCTTAGTTCCATAGATGGACGCCGTTTCGAGATATCGCCATAAAGGTGGGCCAGGGGTGACTCTAGAATGCCTTTGTGCAATATGGGTATCAAACGAAAGGAGTTAATGAGTATTTTAAAAGGGCGTGGGGCTTAGTTCTATAGGTGGACGCCTTTTCGAGATATCGCCATAAAGGTGGACCAGGGGTGACTCTAGAAAGTATTTGTACGATATTGGTATCAAATTAAAGGTATTAATGAGGGTTTTAAAAGAGAGTGGCCCTTAGTTGTATATGTGAAGGCGTTTTCCAGATATCGACCAAAATGTGGACCAGGGTGACCCAGAACATCATCTGCTGGATACCGCTAATTTATTTATATATGTAATACCTGTCAAGATTTTAAGGGTTGCTTATTTCGCCCTGCAGAACTTTTTCATTTTCTTCTACTTAATATGGTGGGTGTCACAACCATTTTATAAAGTTTTTTCTAAAGTTATATTTCGTGTCAATAAAACAATCCAATTACCTTACCATGTTTCATCCCTTTTTTCGTATTTGGTATTGAATTATGGCATTTTTTTCATTTTTCGTAATTTTCGATATCGAAAAGTGGGCGTGGTCATAGTCGGATTTCGTTCATTTTTCATACCAAAATAAAGTGAGTGCAAGTAAGCACGTGAACTAAGTTCATTAAAGATATGTCGATTTTTGCTCAAGTTATCGTGTTAATGGCCATGCGGAAGGACAGACGGAAGACTGTGTATAAAAACTGGGAGTGGCATCAACCGATTTCCCCAGAAAACAGTTAACGTCATAAAATCTATGCCCCTACCAAATTTCAAAAGGATTGGTTAATTTTTGTTCGACTTATGGCGTTAAAAGTATCCTAGACAAATTAAATGAAAAAGGACGGAGCCACGCCCATTTTGAAATTTTCTTTTGTTTTTGTATTTTGTTGCACCATATCATTACTGGAGTTGAATGTTGACATAATTTAATTATATACTGTAAAGATATTAAATTTTTTGTTAAAATTTTACTTTAAAAAAAATTTTTTTTAAAAGTGGGCGTGGTCCTTCTCCGATTTTGGTAATTTTTATTAAGCCTACATATAGTAATAGGAGTAACGTCCCTGCCAAATTTCATCATGATATCTTCAACGACTGCCAAATTACAACTTGCAAAACTTTTAAATTACCTTCTTTTAAAATTGCGCGGTGCCACGCCCATTGTCCAAAATTTTACTAATTTTATATTCTGCGTCATAAGTTCAACTCATCTACCAAGTTTCGTCGCTTTATCTGTCTTTTGTAATGAATTATCGCACTTTTCGGGTTTTCGAAATTTTCGATATCGAAAAAGTGGGCGTGGTTATAGTCCGATATAGTTCATTTTAAATAGCGATCTGAGATGAGTTCTCAGGAACCTAAGTACCAAATTTCATCAAGATAACTCAAAATTTACTCAAGTTATCGTGTTAACGGGCGGACGGACGGACGGACATGGCTCAATCAAATTTTTTTTCGATCCTGATTATTTTGATATATGGAAGTCTATATCTATCTCGATTCCTTTATATATGTACAACCAACCGTTATCCAATCAAACTTAATATACTCTGTGAGATCTGCTCAACTGAGTATAAAAATAGACATTAAATTTTATATTTGCAAAACATTCACTTTTTTATTTGTTGGACTTTGCCATATATGTAGTTGTCATAAAAGATAAGACTTCATAAAGTAATCCTCGCGTTCTAATTAAGAGTGATCGAGATCCCGATAAAAATTTAACATGCAAATGCAATAACAATGTGATCCATATGGATCAATGTATTGTTGCATTTGAATGTTAAATTTTTATCGAGATCTGGATCACTGTGGAAATGCAGGGAATATAAGCCCATGAAACGGAAACATGGAGAGACACTTTCAAAGTTATCCAGAGGTCAGGTGGGGATCACTTTGGGATTGTTTGAGGCCAGTTCTTGGTCAATTTGGGGTTGTTTTGGGATTATTTGGGTACTCCCGCAGTTGTTGTTGTTGTAGCAGTACTGCGCCGCATCTAATAGGTGCGACCACTAACAAATTGTCATCAATATCCTCTAACGGGAGTCCTAGAAAACTTGCAGTTTCAACAGGGGTGAACCAGAGTGAAAGAGGTTTTAGAGGCGTTGGTTCCACATTGCAATTAAAGAGATGGTTGGTGTCATGTGGGGACACGTTGCAGGCAGAACATACATTTTGTGTGTCGGGGTTGATCCTGGATAGGTAAGAGTTTAACCTGTTACAGTATACAGATCTAGGTTCAGCTAGCGTGTTGCGCGTCACCCTAGGAAGATTGCTTTCCTCTTTTGCGAGTTTGGGGTTCTCCGGGAAATTCCTGCCTTTGTGTGGATATCTCTGAGGACCTATGTCTATCAGCTGCATCCGGCTGGGTTCGCAGGTGCTGTATTTTCTCATTATGTTTGCGGACGTGACGGAAGGCGGGGCCCCTTCAATATCAGATTTCTGTTGAGATGCTCAGGTTTCTGGATTGCAACACTGAAAAAATTTCCATTTGCATTCGGATGGATTTTAATATACATAAGTAAGTACGGCCTTCACCACGCATATAAAGATGCAAACAAATTTCATCTCCCTTAGGAATATGGCGAGTTTCTGCTCAGCCGATATTGGTGTTGCGATCCTATTTGCCGGCTTTGAGCTTATGTCAGTTCAGGACATAAACGAAAAGAACGGGCGTCAGCCGAAAATAATGCCGGAATTTGCATTCGTTTGAGTTGAGATATCGCAGTATTAAAAACTGGAAACACCCCTTCTTTATACACTGCTTAAATAATTTGGCTTCTGACTCCCGTTCATTTTCATCTTCGGAGAGTTCTTCCTCCAATAAAATCATTAACGCAATGTCCATTTGATCCATTTTTTAATTCATGAAAAAATTGAATTTATAAACATCAACAATATTGGACAGTTAAAAATAATGACGGATATAATTTGACAAAGAAAATTTTATTAAGTGGACCTGACTTTACAAGAAAGCGGTACCGCTAATGACGG
Organism: Eurosta solidaginis; assembly: GCF_040869045.1. Classification (NCBI taxonomy): domain Eukaryota; kingdom Metazoa; phylum Arthropoda; class Insecta; order Diptera; family Tephritidae; genus Eurosta; species Eurosta solidaginis. The sequence continues at coordinate 97,146,429 of NC_090319.1, read as the reverse complement.
TGAGCATAGCGCATGGCGGAACGATACAAGGTGGCAGCATGAGACAGCTGATTATAAACTTTTTTTTATTTGATTTGATACATCAACTTCTGCGCAGTACGATTTTGACATTTGTCCATCGAATTTACAAAAACAAAGTACATGGAATTTTTATTTATGTTTGTAGGTATGTCACCATGCTGCCACCTTGTATCGTTCCGCCAATGCATAGCGTTGGAAATGTTGGGCCATAATATAGCGGCACCGCTTTCCGAGGAAACGAAGCCGTTAGTAGAAACGAATTTCTTCAAATGTACAATAATAATTTCCATGTATCTTTGTAGGTTGCGAAATTTTAAGAAAAAAATTTAACGCTAGAAAAAATTATTATACATCAAAATGGCTTAAGACTTATATTTATTAACAACAAACTCCAGTTTGATAATGGCAGTTATGACAATGATAACGATTAAGATAAAGGTGACGCTTTTGACTTTGGTAATAACGGCGATAAAAATATTTTTTTTTCTTCGCTACCCTGAAACCGGTTTCATATTTCTTCTACACTCCTTTGCATCCAGGACCGCAAAGTATTTATACTCAGCTGAGCAGAGCTCACAGAGTATATTAACTTTGTTCGCATAACGTTAATCCGCATAACGGTATCCTTCCGTCCGTCCGTCCGCCTTTAAACACGACAACTTGAGTAAATTTCGAGGTATCTTGATGAAATTTGGCATGTAGGTTCCTGGGCGCTATTTAAAATGAACGAAATCGGATTTTTCGATATCGAAATTTTCGAAAAATTGAAAAAGTGCGAAGAAGGTAATTTAAAAGTTTTTCAAGCTGTAATTTTGCAGTCGTTGAAGATATCATGATGAAATTTGGTAGGCACGTTACTCCTACTACTATATGTGTGCTAAATAAAAATTAGCGAAATCGGATGACGAACACGTCCACTTTTAAAAAAAAAATTTTTTAAGTCAAATTTTAACAAAAAATTTAATATCTTTACAGTATAAAAGTAAATTATGTCAACATTCGACTCCAGTAATGATATGGTGCAACAAAATACAAAGATAAAAGAAAATTTCAAAATGGGCGTAACTCCGCCCTTTTTCATTTAATTCGTCTAGAATACTTTTAATGCCATAAGTTGAACAAAGATTTACCAATCCTTGTGAAATTTGGTAGGGACTTAGATTCTAGGACGATAACTGTTTTCTGTGAAAATGGGCGAAATCGGTTGAAGCCACGCCCAATTTTTATACACAGTCGACCGTCTGTCCTTCCGCTCGGCCGTTAACACGATAACTTGCGCAAAAAACAATATATCTTAACTAAACTTAGTTCACGTACTTATCTGAAGTCACTTTATCTTGGTATAAAATATGGCCGAAATCCGACTATGACCACGCCCACTTTCCGATATCGAAAATTACGAAAAATGAAAAAAATGCCATAATTCTGTACCAAATATGAAAAAAGAGATTAAACATGGTAATTGGATTGTTTTATTGACGCAAAATATAACTTTAGTAAAAACTTTGTAAAATGGGTGCGACACCTACCATATTAAGTAGAAGAAAATGAAAAAGTTCTGCGGAGCGAAATGAAAAGCTCTTGGAAACTTGGCAGGAATACTGTTCGTGGTATGACATATAAATAAATTACCGGTGCCCGACAGAAGATTTTCTGAGTCACCCTGCTTCACATTTTGGTCGATATCTCGAAAACGCCTTCACATATACAACTAAGGGCTACTCCCTTTTAAAACCCCCATTAGTACTTTTAATTTGATACCCATATCGTACAAACACATTCTAGAGTCACCCCTGGTCCACCTTTATGGCGATATCTCGAAAAGGCATCTACCTATAGAACTAAGGCACAATACGTTTTGAATAAACATTAACACCTTTCATTTGATACACATGTCATGCAAACACATTCCAGGGTTACCCTAGGTTCATTTTGCTAAATGGTGATTTTCCCTTATTTTGTCTCCAAAGCTCTCAGCTGACTATGTAATGTTCGGTTACACCCGAACTTAGCTTTCCTTATTTGTTTTCATTGAACTATGTTTATGGTGTTAGTACAAAAATACATTGCTAAAATTGCAGCACTGAAAATTCTATAAGTGCATGGATCGCAAACTGCAATGAAAGTTATTCATGATTATTTAATGGTGTTAGTACTTATAATAAGATTTGCATGACATACAGTGCAATTAAGGCTTCATTAGCATATTAAGCGATTTGATGCGGAAATATATTCGGCTTCTAAAAAGGAGCCTTTTCACTTCCTAGCTAAGGTCGCTGCTTCCCCTCATTTGCATTAGACTTTCGATGTAGAAGGGATTTGTTTCCAGCAAAATTCCGGCCGCCATGGTGTGGTGGTGGCGTGTTCCGCATACCGCATATCGTGGGTTCAACTCCCGGTGAAAGCAACATCGAAAATTTATAAAAAAGTTTCTCCATTAAAAAAAGGCCTAAAATCTCTGCGGAGGTTATCGCGCCTTGCATTTATTTATTTATAAACTTCCGTTTACCCGGTAAAAAATTTGTTTGAGCTCCATAATTTGATTCAAGAAATCTCTTGAGGGGTTTTATCAGGCCTCCTCTAGGGATTTTGGTGACATAAGTATCGGAGGTGTCGTCACTAACACAATGCCATAGTCGAAGCTTGCGAATAATGTACGCTGCAACATATTCGAGAGCGTCTTCGTGTAATTGGGCTCGGTCTATATGACTGGAGTGCACTAAACAGTTCTCTTCCGTTGCTTCCTCGCCAGCAGCATTTTCTTGCTCGTCCAATAAACTATTTTGATGGTCTATTGCATCAAACCACAACCACTCCGCGTCGTCTGTCTCTACATTGCCACGCGCTGACAAAAATTCCGTATTTCCAGCCAGGGAACTTATTAAATGTGTATGTATATATAACATTAATAAATGTAGTTTACCTAACAAATATTTCCGTATGCGGTATTTATATTTTAGGATTGTCGCGCAGCCCACCATTTGCACGCATTGCCGAAAAAAATTGTCCACTACGTTTTGGTTTAACCGGTACGTAAGGCTGAATTGTAATCCATATTTTTCCTGCACATACTGGTACAAACACTTCAGTGACGCATTTGTTATTAGAATACCCTTTTGAAAGGGAAGCAAGTCAATTTATTTGCAAATAAGGTATTCCGGATGCAGTTGTCTATTTTGAAAGAATTTCCAGCCGCTCATTAAAGGACATGCCAAATGGCTTTTTTAAGGGAACGATTGGAACGTACTAAATTTTGAATTGAAAAGGTCAAACCAGTCGTTCACCACATCGAAGTAATATGCAGTCTCGGAACCCATCTAAATACCCATACCCAATATCACGCAGCGACGCAGAGTACTAGCTGTGGTGTGGGAACAAACTTGAGCAGCAAGTTTAACGTTTTGCCGTCCGGTATGATTCACAGTCATATGTTATGTTATAGGTTATTGACGCATCAGATATTTCTGTTCTTCGTAGTACACAAGCAATGCTTCGGGTGGTCAATAAATTACCCTGGAACTTGAGCCCACCATCGAAGTAATGATTTTTCAATAGCTTTATTAAATGTGGTGGATCGGCAAAAACAAAAACTTTCCCACCGCTTGCTGGATGCGTAAACCACGTTTGATCCAAAATATATACCAGCTACAATTAATATTTTATATAATCTTTTCGGAGTTGTTTTTCTTAAACTGCTAACCAAATATTGAAATGTACTATATGTTAAGAATCCTACCCCCATCAATGGAACGAAGGCATTCTTGTGAAAGTGCCAAAAAAATGAGATGCTTCAGATTGTAACAATTAAAGAGGTGTCACTTTACTCCATATTCCCAGCAAAGTATTCTCTACGATTTTACTAACGAAAATTCAAGAGGCCGTGAAAATAACGTTACGGGAAAACCAGTTTGGCTTTAAACAAAACAGATCCTGCGTTGACCTAATAAACACTGTTCGAATTATTGTTGAACAATGCTGCGAATATAGAACATCCGCCTATTTACTACTAATTGACTTCAAAAAAGCCTTTGCCAGCCTTGACAGGCAATTCATATGGGATGTATTACGAAGCCGAGGTATGCCCACTAAAATAATCAACATTATAAAGGCCATGTATGACGAGTGAGTCACGACGGATATCTTTCGGAACCCTTCGATGTCAAAAGCGGTGTACTGCAGGGTTATGTACTCTCTCCGCTTTTGTTCATCGTGGCATTGGATGAAATTATGAGGCGTGCGACAACCGGAAGGCTTGGAATACAGTGGACACCTTTCGGTCAGTTAGAAGACTTAGAGTATGCAGACGATGTCTGTATGCTAAGTCACAGAGGCACAGACGTACAATATAATTTAGAATCCGTGGACAGATACGCCAAAAGGGCCGGGCTAAGTATCAATACCGACAAAACAAAAATCATAAAATGCGGTTATAATGTTTCAGCAAGAGCAACAATGTTCACTGTCGATGGAAACGAAACTGAATGTGTAGAATCCGCAGTTTACCTCGGCAGTATTATCTCAATTAGAAGCGGTGCGGACGAGGACGTTACATCCCGCATAAATAAAGCAAGAGCGGCTTTCGGCCAACTAACAGAAGTATGGAGATCCAGTCATATATCATTGAAAACTAAGCTGCGACTATTTAATTCAAATGTTAAATCAGTGCTATTTTATGTTTGTGAGACGTGGAAAAGTTCAAGCTTAACTGAGAAGCGCTTGCAAGTTTTTATTAATATATGTATGCCTACGCCGAATCTTGAAAATTGATGAATTTCGTCGTAGGACAATCCAAACAAAAGCAGCCACAGAAATTGCAAAACGTGGTCGTGGATTGGACACTAGATTAGGAGGCCTCCAGACAATATAGCAAGGCAAGCACTGCGGTGGAACCCGCAGGGAAGTAGAAGACCCGGGGCGCCAGCGAAAACCTGTCGTAGAACTGTCGATAAAGAATTGGAAGATGCAGGTTACACGTGGAATGATGTCACGAGGACAGCACCAAATAGAATAAGATTCAAATCGGTTGTCGAGGCCCTATGCTCCATTAGGAGATAAGGAAGGAAAGAAGAAGATATGTAGATAAATCTATAGCATATTATTAAAGTAACCTACCACTCTGATATTTTGTTAGAGACCGAGTCACGAAACTTTAATTCTATTTGCATTTTTTTTTGGGTTTAGATGTGCTGTAAAGATGCCCGTTTATCCTTTCCTGGCGCGTTGTATAGTGAATGTGTGAAGCTATCATTCCTGCAATCCGCAGAGTCGCATATGACTGTATAAGGACGTGTTTGAGTAGTTTATAGTTTGAGGGTATTGTTGCCTAGGAAGCAAAATATTCGATTTACATATTACGTAGAATGAGCAGTACTAAAATTTATATAATGAGGCTCCTCTGCAAAGTAAAAAATAAATTATATAAATTGCTTGGCATAGATCTGTGTGACCCATATACCAAAGGTAGTTTAGAGTTATGGCGACCCCTCAGCCGGAGTATGGGCTGAGTATATACCCGAGGCAGGTAAGAGGCGACTAAAATAACCAAATGAGCCAATTTTTTGCCAGCGCAACTTTTAGCTTATCCAATCCAATTGGCAACCTAACGTACCCGTGGCGAATCCTATCTCAACCTAGGCTTTGGCGACCCCAAGTTCATCACGGAAATAGGGGGTAGGGGTCAGGATGGTCTAGAAGGTGCAATGTGGTCTTATTAAATCGTTCCCGAAATGGTTGGGCTTTTATACCTTAATGGTGCTTGTTTTCCGGAACGTACCGGATGTATATCCGGCAAAGAACCATCAGCATCGATAACACTTCCAAAAAATGGTTTCACTTCTATTTGTATGTAATACACCTTCTAAATATTATTAGTCTGGGACAAATAAGCGTAAAATGTCTCGAATTATATAAAAGGTTAAAGGGGAAGCAGGGGGGTGTTAAGGCAGTAGACAGCGCCACTGCTAACTTTTCAAAAATGGCTTAGAATGCTATCTATATGTCCCACAGACCAAATATTATTAATCTGTGAAAAATACACGAAGGGTTATAGCTATTTATGTTCTAGTGAGGGCGGCGGATGGCCGCATCTCGCAAAATTATTTAAATTTACGATTGCATTGTCACGGCGTCACTAAACATGCTATACATAAAAGAGAGTTCCTCTCAGCCATTCACTTTCTTCTATCCCCATCTCCTTTTCTCGTTTCCTTCTCGCCCTTCTTACGGTTTTTTCCAAGAAGCTCCTCCAACATAATTTTTTTTTAACAAGATGGAACCTGTGCAGAATAATCTTAATTTTGACACCTGTGGACATCATTTAATCTTCTCTAATCGAAACCAAAATCTATGTGACACTTTTACCTTAAGACGCGAGACGTGTGCCTCGCGTCCGTCAACAGTAACAGCAGCCACGAACAGTAACGGACCGTAACGAATAAAATAAAACTAACAAAAACACCCAGCGCGATGTGTTTTTGTGTTTACAGCAACAACAAAAAAAAACATAAATTGCCAGACTTTTACCTGTATATGCAGATGTGCGACTTTGGTCCACCAGCTACAATAACATGCATCCACCTATAGGTTCGACTCCCACTCGCGGGAGAAAAGGCTTTGAAGAGATTTACAAGGTATAATCGAAACAGCTGTCGCCTTGTCCGTCCTGATGTCATGTTGTTTAAATTTTTCCCAAATTATTAAATAAACAAACTTTTAGTTGATAATCGTCACATATGTATTTGATAAAAAACAAGTAAGGATGGCTAAGTTCGGGTGTAACCGAACATTACATACTCAGCTGAGAGCTTTGGAGACAAAATAAGGGAAAATTACCATGTAGGAAAATGAACCTAGGACAACCCTGCAATGTGTTTGTATGACACGGGTATCAAATTAAAGGCATTAAAGAGTATTTTAAAAGGGAGCGGGCCGTAGTTCTATAGGTGGACGCCATTTCGGGATATCGCCATAAAGGTGGACCAGGAGTGACTCTAGAATGTGTTTGTACGATATGGGAATCAAATGAAAGGTGTTAATGATTATTTAAAAGGGAGTCTTAGTCCTATAGGTGGACGTGGTCATAGTCGGATTTCGGCCATTTTTTATACCAAGATAAAGTGAGTTCAGATAAGTACGTGGACTAAGTTTAGTAAAGATATATTGATTTTTGCTCAAGTTATCGTGTTAACGGCCGAGCGGAAGGACAGACGGTCGACTGTGTATAAAAACTGGGCGTGGCTTCAAACGATTTAGCCCATTTTCACAGAAAAGAGTTATCGTCATAGAAGCTATTCCCCTACCAAATTTCACAACGATTGGTAAACTTTTGTTCTACTTATGGCATTAAAAGTGTTCTAGACAAACCAAATTAAAAGGGCGGAGCCACGCCCGTTTTTAAATTTTCTTTTATTTTTGTATTTTGTTGTACCATATCATTACTGGAGTAGAATGTTGACATAATTTATTTATATACTGTAAAGATATTCAATTTTTTGTCAAAATTTTACTTTCTTCATCCGATTTTGCTAATTTTTATTTAGCACATATATAGTAATAGGAGTAACGTTCCTGCCAAATTTCATCATGATATCGTCAACGACTGTCAAATTACAGCTTGCAAAACTTTTAAATTACCTTCTTTTAAAAGTGGGCGTTGCCACTTTGCCCATTGTCCAAAAATTTCACTAATTTTCTATTCTGCAACATAAGGCCAATCCACCTACCAAGTTTCATCGCTTTATCCGTCTTTGGTAATGAATTATTGCATTTTTTCGGTTTTTCGAAATTTTCGATATCGAAAAAGTGGTCGTGGTTATAGTCCGAAATGAACTATTCATTTTAAATAGCGATCTGTGATGAGCGCCAAGGAACCTACATACCAAATTTCATCAAGATACCTCAAAATTTATTTAAGTTATCGTGTTAACGGACATACGGACGGACAGATAGACGGACGGATGGATGGACATGGCTCAATCAAATTTTTTTTTTAGTACTGATGATTTTAATATATGGAAGTCTATATTTATCTCGATTCCTTTATACCTGTACAACCAACCGTTATCCAATCAAAGTTAATATACTCAGTCAACACAAAGCAGAATTGGACAAAAAAAAGTGATGTCGTGCATACTTTTTAAAAAATACGATTTGTATAGTTTTAAGTACACTTTTTCCTCTGAATAAAAAGTATTTTCTTAAAGCGACAACATTCCTATTTCTAAGAACGTTCAAGATGGCGGCGTTAGAGCGCGAAACTGCGTACATCCATCACCTTCTATCATTCCATTATGTCCATAATAAATAAGTAAATAGCCCATAAAGGAATACACACGCAAAGTTGAGATTGTGAAACATCTTCGGAGAAGACGTGCACAGAACGTGGAGGAACAACGTAGTTTTCATGCTTATTCTGAGAAGTTTCGCCTGATTACGTACATATATTCTACCACCTACTGCTTATTAGAATGCCAGAGGTCCTGGCCTATGGGGGTCATTTGGATTTCATAAAAATTCTTTAAGTAGTTTTCGTACATTGTGACAGGAGATTTTTATGTATATATCAAGGTAAAGATATATTGGCATGCACTTTGGAGGTGGAAGCGCTTTAAAGGCCCGAACACATACGAATAACCTATTTGACGATCCCCATACAAACAATATTTTTGGACGAGTTGATATTGTTGTAGCGATAAGGTTGATCCCCGAAGGCTTTGGGGAGTGTTATCGATGTGATGGTCCTTTGCCGGATATAGATCCGGTACGCTCCGGTAACACAGCACAATTAAGGTGCTAGCCCGTCCATCTCGGGAACGATTTATGTGGCCACATTAAACCTTCAGACCATCCCTCCCTTCCCAACCCCAAGTTCCATGAGGAGCTTGTTTGGACGAGTCGTGAGCAGTTGTGAGCTAAAGTAAAAAATTGCCCTGAATAGCTGCATCTTCCGAGAAAAGCTGCATTGTCCACAATTCAGGAATACGCAAACGGACTTCTGACATCAGTGAGATGATTGACGACTTGGAACAATGTCATGAAATCGCGGAAGAGTATCATGGAGGCTTGTCACACGAAAGCTAAGAATCGGCGGTACACGGTCCCGTGACTCAACATTTATCTATGTAAACGATGTGTTAAGAGGTATGTTCATTGAGCAGAAAATGGTGGTTGCCGTACAAATATAAAACAGCAAAGGTTTTAAAACAACGATGCTTCAAAAAATCAGGGCTTATAGAAATTTCTTGATGACAAATATCTGGCCTATCAAAACTTTATTTTAAACAACTTTGGCTGATCCTGGAAATATTTAGACAAACATGAAATAGCTGTATGATAAAACCCGATCGACATGGTTCGGACTTTCTTTATTTATACACCTGCCTCTCCTCTGACTAACTCTTTTCATCCTCTCTTATTTCTTCTTAACTCTGTATTTTCTAGTTTTCCTTAATCGGCCCATTCTACTTCCCTATTCCTTTCATTCTTCCGTAAATCTTCACGTTTTTCCTCTTACTCTTTCTGCTCCTGCTCTTATGCAAGTCTAACTATCACTATTACTCTTAATCTTATCCTTATATTCTTCTCACCCTTCCCGTAAACTCATTTTTACTAATTTCTCTCAAACCATTACTCTTTTTTTCCACTTCCCTCCAACTTCCTCTTTTTGTTCTTCCCAATGGCTTCGTCTTCTCATCACTTTACCATGTTCCCGTTTCCAATGTGTGAGATTCCTGTATCGAGTATGACTCTTTTCTGCTCATTACATTACTAAAGTACTAAAAAATTGCAAAATAGTACCAACAATTTTCCCTTCCTACTACTTTAAAATTCACGACCGGATTATGAGAGCCGTGAGATCACCTGCCTGTTTTTATTGTGTCATGCTAAAATATATATTTCTTAACTTACTCTTCACAGCACTCATGATTTATTTTAGTGCAGTTATAATACAACAAGTTTCTTGATTCATCGGTAGAACCGAAAGTAATCCTATCGACAGCCGTATTTATCAGAAGAAGGGGTACCTCCATTCAATTCGTAGTCAAGTGGATGAAGATTTGTTCTCCCTTGGTTCTCCCAATTAGCTTCAGTTATCGCAGAACAGGATAAATGTCGTGGCGCAAGTCCAAAATTGCTAAATTATTTCGATCAAGAATGATAGCTTAAATGAGAAATAACTAATTTTACTTCCGTCGCCCGATTCAACTGTTGCAATTACATTGTCATTCTCATAGGCGGCCACCGTGGTGTGATGGTAGCGTGCTCCGCCTACCACACCGTATGCCCTGGGTTCACACCCCGGGCAAAGCAACATCAAAATTTTAAAAATAAGGTTTTTCAATTAGAAGAAAAATTTTCTAAGCGGGGTCGCCCCTCGACAGTGTTTGGCAAGCGCTCCGAGTGTATTTCTGCCATGAAAAGCTCTCAGTGATAACTCATCTGCCTTGCAGATGGCGTTCGGAGTCGGCATAAAATATGTAGGTCCCGTCCGGCCAATTTGTAGGGAAAATCAAGAGGAGCACGACGCAAATTGGAAGAGAAGTTCGGCTTTAGATCTCTTCGGAGGTTATCGCGCCTTACATTTATTTATTTATTTTTAATACATTTTCATTGCTCAAAGTCTTTTTAACAAATATACACCCGTTAATAGTTTAACATTAATGACGTTTAATCAAAGACAATAAATATAATAAGAGACGTCACTCGTTACTTTGTATAATATTAGTCGTTATGGTAGTCGTAGGTTTTTTTGGCGAGTTGTGCATAAATGTCTTCTATACATTTTCGTGGGGTATTTGTGTTTATTTTTCCGACTGTATTTAATTAATTAATTAATTCTCTTTCCAAAAATCACATTTGCATAAGGTGCCTACACGGCATGGATAAATGTGAGACAATTGAAAATGTCCCTCTTGGGAAGTATTAGACATGCATTTTTTTTATTTCCAGCGAGTTACTCGCCACTCGTAGCAGACTGGTGGCTCTTATTATATCTATCCTCTTTGCTTATTATATCTATCCTCTTTGGTTTAATGACAAGTTTTCGCAGATGTGATGATAGTGCAAGGAATAACACAGCTCAAAGGCTTCGTAGGTTGGTTAAGTTATGAAAACGCTACCGGCTAGAGAGAAATTCTGGCGTCATCTTTATTTTCCAGCAGAGGAAGGGGACCTCCAAGGGGCACCAGCTGACGATCATTGCTATAGAGTCCCAAATACGTTCATCCATGGTACATGCCAAAATTGATTGACTTCTTGTTTTACTGTCGCTGCGCTCACACGGTATCTATGTAGGTGAACGCCGAATAGTTTTCCGAAGCTCTCGAGTGCATCACTGGTATAGGTACATGTGTATCTTGGTACTCAAGGTTAAGTAAAATTGGTAAAGCATGCACTAAGTATATACATAAGTAAGTTTTGGTTAGTTAGATTCTTTCATTGTTTAAAAGAATTCCCACAAAAGCTAACACAAGCTATTCAAATTAGCCTGGCTTGCGAAAAAGCTTAAGCCATTCCTAACTCTGTACATATATTAATATAAGTAGAGTCAAATCAGTATTGAGTACATTTACTCAAGGCTAACTATACATTTGTACATATGTCGATGTTGGTTTACATATGGTTGTATGTATGTACATAAGTGTAAAACTTTGATTTTATGAATGAAAACCAGTTTCGGGCAGACTGCAGTGACAGTAAGAAGTAAAAAACTGCATTCATATTTAAGACCTGAAACTTTTGAAGTAGTGGCTTAATACAGCTCAGAGTATTTGTTTCACATGCACATATTCCTTCAAGAAATTTGGCAGAGCTTGCCCTTATTTTTTATATTTATTATATCACATTTTCACTGGCCTCAAATGCGCGCTTCCAAATGTATTATTTGAAAGCGCTTATATTGGTCTCATTCGCATTGTCCTTCATCTTCCTTGCAATACTCGACTACGAGGACACCAATCCTTCGCAAGAAATAGCATTGACGTACTGACTACAACTCCTGTCTCCTTTTGATTTCTCCCAAATGGATTGGGCCTCTATCTCTTTATAATCAGGAACACAGTAGATATGTGTGGTTCGGCCTGAGCGCAGTCTCTTCAATGCTTATTTGCATGCAAATCTGCTGTCCGGGAAGTTTTCAGGGCTTATGATAATCACTGATAATCTGCATATCCCCTCAAGTTTTTTGGTAAACGTATTTTATTGTGTGGCTGTACACCAAACTATGACCCCATAGTAGTGTATGGGCTTGACAATTGCCGTAAATACCCAATGTGAGAGTTTGGGAGATAGGCCTCACGTGCAACCTAGCATTCTTTCTTCGCTCTCTCTTTCATATAGAGTTTCCACGACAACTTACTATATAGTATAAATTCTAGATATTTTGTGCTGTATGTTTCTTGTTGGCTTACCTCTCCAAGCTAAGGCTAAGTTCAGTAAGGCCTTTTATTTCATAGTAAAGAATACTAGATCAATTTTTCCACGTCAGCGGTTAACCCGACTCCCGATGCCCAGGCATGTACATCTCTAAACGCCGTATCCACTGGAGAGGCGATTGTTGGTGGACAACTGCCGTTTATGATGACTGAAACGTCATCTGCATGCACCGTGAGTTTGGCTGGTCCTCTCTCTAACCACCTAAGTGGTCCGCCTAAAATGACCAGCGTCTACAGCTATGATGATTTTCCACCCTGCGGCGTTCTCCTGTTTAGATTTTGTGGCCTCGCATACATCCCATTGCGACGTGATCATTCTGCAGTTTAAAATGGCGCCATTTGTTAAGGCCTTGTGTACTTCAATTGAGTAGATACTGTCCATGATTGATCGTATTGAGACACTGTTGAAAGCCCCGGCAATGTCCTAATGTGTCAGGGCTTTTTCTATATTCATGACCACCCCACGCAATGCAGTATCGACAGACTTCTCTTTGGTGTAAGCACGTTATGCTGAAGAGAGCAGTTCTTCATTCAGATTTTATTTTATATACATGTCTATTAATCTATCTAGATGTTTGGGCGGAAAAGATGTCAAACTAATAGGCTTGTGGCCTTTTGAGTCAGACGACTGGTTCTTCCCGCTTTCTGTGTAAAGACAACTCGAGTCGTTCTTCAGGAATGCGCGGCGTAGTTCAGTTTTATGCAACCCTCAAATATTGTTCTAAGCAATTCTACAATCGTTTCACCTGCCAATTGCAGCATAGCAGGGAGTATGCCATTTGGACCCAGAGAAGTTTTTATCGCCTATTAAATTTTATTATTTGTAGACAAGAATATAGTTTAACAAATTAATGCCCAAAGGTTCATTGTCGAGATAATGTTATACGAATATGCTCCGAACCACAAAGTATTCTTAGTTGGTAGCATCGTGAAGTACTTACGACTTGACTTGCTATGCACCGGCCAAAATCGAGGCTACAATATGAAAGCCTCCTTATTGTTTTTGAGCCGGGATATTAATACTACCACTTCGATTACCAGGTCGCGCTAAACCATCCAAAGCAGTGGGCCCAGACGGCATAGCCATGCCGATGCTTAAAAACCTAGGGAAAGAGGGTTTCAAATATTTAGCGCATGTCTTCAACCTGTCTCTCTCCACCTTTGCCATACCCGAGAAATGGAAAATGGTCAAGGTGGTCCCGCTACTAAAGCCTGGGAAACCAGCTAACGTAGGTGAGTCATATCGTCCGATATCTCTCCTATCGCCAGTGGCAAAGACGCTTGAAGCCATTTTGCTCCCTTATTTCCAAGCACATTTGCAGCTAGCCCCTCATCAGCATGGCTTCAGAAAACTCTATAGCACTACCTCCGCGCTAAATGTCATTAGCACCCAGATAAATTGCGGTTTGAATCAATACCCCCACCATAGAACAGTACTCGTAGCGCTAGACCTATCAAAAGCCTTTGATACGGTCAACCATGGCTCATTACTGCAAGACCTAGAAGGGTCTACCCTTCCCCCATGTCTTAAAAGGTGGACCGCAAATTATCTGGGTGGTCGGCAGGCATCGGTGCAATTCAGAAACGAAACATCAAAACCAAGGAGAATTAAACAAGGGGTGCCACAGGGTGGTGTCCTATCCCCACTTTTGTTTAATTTCTACATATCTAAGCTACCTTCACCACCGGAAGGAGTCACAATCGTTTCCTACGCCGATGACTGCACAATAATGGCCACAGGCCCAGGCCCAGAGATCGATGAGCTATGCAATAAAATAAACGGCTATCTCCCTGATCTCTCCAGTTTTTTCGCCTCGCGAAACCTTGCATTGTCACCGACTAAATCTTCCGCGACCTTATTTACAACATGGACGCCCCAAATGTCGACCATATTGAACATCCACGTCGATGGCACTACGCTACCGACTGTCCTACACCCCAAAATCTTGGGTGTGACGTTTGATCAGGATCTACGTTTTGGTGCGCACGCAACCGCAATTGTTCCGAGAATTCAGAGCCGTAATAAAATCCTCAAATCCCTTGCTGGCAGTACCTGGGGAAAAGATAAAGAAACGCTCATGACCACATACAAAGCAATTAGCCAGCCGATTACGTGCTACGCGTCACCCATATGGTCGCCAAGCCTAAAAACTACCCACTGGAAGAAACTACAGGCCTGCCAAAATACTGCTCTCAGAATCGCTACGGGCTGTCTTCTTATGTCCCCAGAACACCATCTGCATACTGAGGCGAGAATACTCCCCATCAGGGAGAGAAATGAAATGCTGACCAAACAGTTTCTGTTGAATACCCAGAAACCTGGGCATCCCAACAGAAATCTGATTGGCGAACCAGCACCGCCTAGGGGCCTAAGGAGTCATCTCCGTAAGCATTTTGAGGAAATACGGCACCTGAGAACCCAGCCGTATGAAGCGAAAAAACACAAGCAGGTCCTTGGTGAACTCCATAGACAGGCGTCGGACCTTTATGTCGGGAATTTCCCGGTGAATCCAGTACTTGAAGAAAAATATCCAGAACTTGCTTAAGAGGAACGCATACTCCCCAGGGAAACGCGTGTCACTCTTGCTCAACTTCGTTCTGGATACTGTAACAGGTTAAACTCTTACCTATCCAGAATCAACCCCGACATACAAAATGTATGCCCCGCTTGCAATGTGTCCCCACATGACACCAACCATCTCTTTAATTGTAATGTGGAACCAACGCCTCTAACACCCCTTTCCTTATGGTCCACCCCTGTTGAAACGGCAAGTTTCCTTGGACTCCCGTTAGAGGATATTGATGACAATTTGTGATCGGTCGCGGCTATTAGGTGGGGCGAGCATTGCTACAACAACAACAACAACAACATTACCAGGTCGTTATTAGCCTTCTTGAAAGAAACAAGTCTATTCGAATTTTCATGCATTATTCTAACAGTCAACATCTCCAGCTTCTCACATACTTCACGTTACTCTTCCTGTTCGTGTCACGATGTCGTGTTGCTTTCGTATGCAATTAGGATAGGTAGCATCCCTTTTTCCCGAGGCTGCGCGACATTTTCCATTGTACGAGGTGCTCCATCGAGCTCAGAGGTATCCTGTAGTCTCTACAACGCCGGTATGGAGTGAGTGAAATATGTTACATCGTTAGGTGGATTGAAAATTGCTTTCAGAGAACAGTTGGAGAGTCGAGTGGATAACTTAGGGGAGACTTTGGTTACTTTACCAAAACTGCAGTTGATTATAAAAGTTAAGCTATTAACCGTCCAGACTAAATTCCGCTATACCCTACGTATGTCCCGTCACCTCTCGACAGTTATTGACAAATCTGCCGCAGCAATGTCTGCCACGTCCTCAAACAAATTATCAATATTGGGGTTAAAAGGTAAACATTTAGTATTTGCTGTAATCTCTATTGTGCTCAATTCTATGAGATTCTTAATTAAATTTATTACTTCCCAATAAAGTTCCGTCATATATACTTATTTATATATATATATATATATATATATATATGTATGTATACATGGAATTCAATCTTAATGACGTTCATATATCATTTAATTAATCACTTAAAGAAAAGCTCATGGTGTAGCCTAATAACATCCGCCCCTGCAGCTGAACCCTTTAGCAGCAATATGTGTGCGTCACAAATGGCATTTCCCCGTAACAACGCCTTTAACCGACGCCAAACAGCAGGCGGTATCTTATTTGACACGCAAAAATCGTAATTGAATTAAATTCGAATTAACCTTAAAAATTGACACTATCACCAACGAATAATGATCGACCCCGGCAGCAAAAGGGCGATGAAGAAAATTTAAAGGAATAACTAAAAAAAGGTATATACACACACACATTTATATATACAATATAAAAGAATATCACTTGTTCATTCCGCTTTTGAAAAAAAATTCATTCATCTTGCAAATAATTAGCCCAACAAGAAAATCTTTAAATAGTATATTTAGCTTTGTATTGTGGCGAATGTTGACATCACTAGACTGTTAGTAAATAATCACGCAACAACAATAACATGAAGCGGCCACTCTTATGTACATGTACACATTAAAGCTAGGAACACTTATGTACAAGGCAACGAGATATCTCACACACACAGACGTAGTCATCAGCCGAAGTAGTAACTCACACATACACACGCATATGGCTATAAAAAACATAAACTACAAATATACTGGTATATAGCTGGTAACAAAGCATGAGATACAACTGTTCTCGAAACAACTACAACTTAGGAGAAGTATGCGGACGAGGCAACAAAGAGTATAAAAGCAGCGCAAGCTGAGGAATGAATAATCAGTTTTGATTTAAACACGCTATTGGTTGTAAAGTATAATTGTGAAGTACTACTCCCAAATCAATCTAAATAAAGTCCAGTTTGCAATACTGAATATTGGAGTGATTTATTAAACAGTTTAGTGATTCTAACGTTATCAGAAGTGCAAAAATAACCAATATCTCCAAAAAATTCGTTACAGTATGATAGATATTTAATCAAGCTTTTTACGTTATGCTACATTTAATAGCCCATTACTGATACTTAGCATAGACTTGACTTGACTTGGCGTATACTTGGCAATTTAGCCACGATTATACTCCACTTAGCGCATGCAACCTGGCATCATAATCAGCGATGAAATTTATTTTTAAATAAATGTCAATTTGTATGACAAAATGTCAAAATGAAATGGAAACAAACAAATGGCATCTCAAAATGTAAACGTCACAGAACTTACATATAAAATCAAAATTCAACAGACTTCTAAGTCAAGTTAAGTGTTGCTAAGTTTTGAGTAATCAGTAACATGCAATGTTTATTTAACAGAACTGTAAGTGACAGCTTTCAAGTAATGTCAAGTCTATACTAAGTATCAGTAATGGGCCCTTTACACTGCACCGATTGTGTCATTTTAGGCAAGGCGAATTCAGTAGAGGTGGTGTTATCCCAACAGCTGATTGCTTCTTCTTGATAATTTTCCATACAAAGCCTTGTACAACATTATGTCGGTTAATCGAACTCTATGAAATTTTTCTTTTGATTTGACATTCTTCTGTACGGCGAATTGGTTGAATTCGCTTTGCCACCACCTGGTATAGATTCGCCTTGCATTTTAGGTGAAAACTCCAAATGCGATGGATCTCCTCGTACAAATAGCATTTCCGAAATGACTCTGTTGATCGCATTTGGCCTGCAAATGCAATCCACACACCTTTTCCACACACGCTTTTGACATTTTCCTACCAAAAGAATCCCGTTAAAAATTGCAATGGTTAAATGAAGTGTCATAATCTTAGTGCTTTACCAGAGTTATAAATAGCAGTTTTCACTAGTTGTTTTTTAAACCCGAACTGACCATTCTACCAGAAACTGTTGTTTAATCAATTACGTCAGTGCAATTCCTTAAGGTTAAGCAAAATGCGAATGAGGCCAAAGTAAACGCTGTCTAATATACAACTTGGAACTACGCGTTTCAGACCCGTGGAGAGTTGCAAGGACGCTTAGATTAGGTTGTGTTGGTTGTCCCCGCTAGCAAGGCCGTGAGGCACACTTAGCCCAGGTGGCCCATTGTGATATCACTGAATGAGCTAATGCCCTTCCTACTTTATATATGTAAAAAGTTGAACCAATTTGTACGTCTAATGTGACGCAAGTTGCTTTCAATTTCAGCTGAACCAAGCGCCGCTTAACAGCTGATGAAGTGCTTGTTCAGACATTACATGCGTGTTCTAGCTGAAGTCGGGCATCTGCAGATGAAAGGTCAGCACTTTCTATCTCTTCGTTATCCCCACAGATTCGAAAGAAGTATTGGTTGTGGTTTCCATGCTTTCATCGTGTACTCCCATTAGACAGAGTCCCGTTAATCTTCCGATTAATGGACCTCAGGAGAGACGATTGAGATTGAAAAGGAGCCTGTTTCGGCTGTCATTTATGCGAGGCTAAATTTGTCGGAACACCTCACAGTTGGATTCTAGTTGGACATGAGAAAGTGTCTCCACGTGTCAAGACGAGGAGCCATGTGAATTAACTGAACTAGTTCGTTCTGTAGATACCATTGCACACATTACCATTAAGTTTGGAGCCATCCGTAAAGAGTGCTATGGATTCTGGGCATGGGGAGGATATATCATCTCAATCGTGTCGGTCTAGGATTCTGATAGAGATAGCACTGTTCAGAGTAGTAAAATCTAGTTGATGGAAGTTTTACGGGATGGTTCCCAGAATTGTGGTAGAGCCTTAGAAAGGCATTATAGATTTCCGAAAGCATCGTACATAGAATTTCAATTGCCACTTGTTGATCTGAAAGGGTCGAATGATTTGGTGGCCCAATCGATCTTGTGAGGGGCGATTAATATCCAAAAGAGTGGTATTTTGACCGAAGGGTTGTCGGCTGCTGGTGGTTCCTTGGTTCAGCCAGCAAAGTGCGTGTCCGATAAAACGTCCAACATTTCGGCGCTGGATGACGTCCATACGACACAGGGCTTTTCTATGTAACTCTGTGCGGTTTGGTGTTTTGAAAGGACTTTACATAGCTTGTTGGCTCCCGAATCTTGCAAAGGTTTTTCCAAGAGTCCTTGCTGGCCTTCTGGCTAGGATCCGGTAAGTTTCTCTTGATTAAAGAGTTTTGTGTTGTGAGGGGAAATCTCTGAGCTCCACCATGGTGGTTTCGGCTTTTTTTCGGCCAAGAAACAGGCAAGGGGACGCTAAATGCAGAGTTACAAGACTCTGTGATCAACAGTGAAGCTGACTTGTTTTCTGAATACATGTTCGCCTTATCAGTTCTTAATGGTAAGTGACACCTACCGTGAGAAGCGTGTACAGTCGGTGAATTAATCTTCCTGTTTCAGTCAGCAGGCAGTAGTACTTTGGCAATACGCACCCAGAAACTTATATATCTGTGATCGGATTAGGAGTCCTGGTCATATACATGCTAATTTTTGATAAGACCCGATAAACGGCCAAGTACAGCGTTATATCTAGAACTTGTTTTCTCTTTGCCGAAATTGTTTATACTTAAATTAATAAGTAGGATAAAATCTAAAACCCCAGATTTTGTTATAGGACTAAGCATCTGCACCAATAACTAATTAAATCATCCGGAGGTTTGCTTCCTTACAATAGACCGCCTGCAAGCGCCTGCAGATGTGGAGCGCCGAGGAAAACTTTCTGAGCTAGAAGTTGATTTTGAACTTGGCGTCAGACAGTTCCTCAGAAGCTGAAAAAGGGTTATGTCACTGCAGTAGGGGTGATGTCACCGAACTCACACTATATGTGATCTTTGTTGGTCGGCCAGATTAACTTAACCTTAGTATCTGCCATTAATTAGTGGAATCCATTGAAACGAATATATGTATGTATTTTCCTTTCGGGTGTATTTAATTAAGCTCTTGTGCGTAGTGTAACACAATGTTCCGTGTGGGCGGTAGCCATGTATCCAATTTGTATCTTTTAGCGATTAGTCTCCAAAGCTGATCTATCAACCTCTCTATGTAAAACCCACATATGTTTTATGTACTTACATACGTATGTATGTATGAGTATGTCATTCTGTATATGCTGGCAAGCTAAGCTAGCTTTTAATGATCTTATGAGGATTGTCAAATACGCAGGCATCGGACCTCTAACTTTTAAACAAAGTCATGATAGAGATGATCAACACGATTGAAGCTGATATTTGCCGCATTAGAGTAGAAGGCCTTCAAGCGGTTATGTGAAAAGCTATAATCTGCTGCATCAAATGACGTATTCACCCAGCCTATATTTTGAGGATTCAAAAGTTATTTGCGGCTCGCTTTTTGAATAATAAAAATATAAGACGCTGATGCCTCCGCCTGCAGCGATAATAAATACGTTGTCTTCTTCCTCTTTTAGGGCTGAGGAGACGACCCGAAGATTTTAAACAGCTTTATCGATGTTGATCCCGAAAGTTTCGGAAAATAGCCCAATTAAGATACCAGCCCGACAAACTCCGTAACGATTTGATATAAACACGCTCAATTTTCTTGGCCATCCAGCCCCTCTCCTTCCGTGAGGAAGTTGTGGTCGCCGGAGCATCGCCTGCTAATAAAACAGCCACGCATAGGTGAAGTTGACAATTATGTTGGAGAATAGTTTGCGCTGGCAACCTCTTAACCTTTGATGTAACTATTTTTCCGATTGTTAATAAGAGCCAATTTCTGCCCGCTACAATTCGTCTTCGAGATTTTCGCGATCAGGTTTCTTGCATATGCTGACTGATTTGCGATTAGATAGGCGATTCGATCATTCCATATAGAAGATCTGAACGCGAAATGTAGATCGCCGCCGCTCGATCTCTTTATAAAAGAACAGGCATCCCAGAGTATCCAAAGGCTTCGGCTACGGTGATTTTTAAATCCGAGATCTTTGTTATCCAGAAGTCATATAAAGCATTACTAGATTCAAATAGTACATGTAACAAAAAAGCTGTTCTTCTCTTATAGCCAAAAGGCTCTTCTGACATTCGGGTCAACAATAAATACCTCAAGACGGACTACTGCAGTCTAAAAAAATTGGAAAACGAAATTGCGTATTTACGTAGCGTTTCTCTAATTTACGTGGCGGGACATTACCTTATATAGGTTAATGAGATGATTGATCATCTCGCAAGGCCTGAGTCACCTCTTTACGTCTCAGCACCTCTGGAGCTCATGATCATTGTTAATCAAGAAAGGAATCTCTGTCGCTTGATGATACTTGTCTTCTTGTCCTTGTTTACGGAAATACCCATTTTTCTTCCTCTATCGAGGAGTTGCCTTAAGTAAAACCTCATTTGTTTGTCAGATATCGCAGACTTTTCGATGAGGATTAACTGGCCGGTCCATTAGGACCTTAATAGACTGAATGAGTCCACCGGAAGTATGCTCAACGACCTAACTGGAAACCCCTGTCAAAACCAGGAAAAAAGTTATGCAATAACGTCGTCCTCTTGGCAAATACTTGAAGCTTTCTAGGACTTATTTTACTTGCTTCTAGATTTGATAGCTTTGTCCTGCCTAATAGCTGGAGTCTTAGCCATACGTCGTAGCACAGTATGTGTTCGATCGTTTTTCTTTGCAACTCGCACTCCCTACGTCTGCTATCACTGACAAGGCCTGATTTAAAAGCATGTGATGCCAGAAGACAGCGTCCCCTCAAAATATTCATCATGAGCTTACAGTTTTCTCTACTTAGTGATATGTGTAACCTTGTAAGTCTAAGGTCGTAAGACCTGCAAACGAAATAGGGGAATTGTTCGTGGTCACTAAAACGAGTTCGGTGCCGGTTACAGAAACGTCTTTTCCAAATAATATGGCCTGCTGAGTGAAATGCAATGCAATTGATCTCACTTTCCACAAGCCCACTTTCAAACCTCACCACTCAATCAGCCTTCAAATTTTTAGCATTTTGATTATTTACATTGCGCAATCGAGCTTTGCGTGTCGGCTTACCACACCGCTTCAGCTGAGACTAACTTGAGATCTGCCAAAGTCATTTGGTGTTCCACGACAAGGCCACTTTGCCGTTAGCCCAGTGCTGAATGGCTAACGTTTCGGGTGCTGGTTACAGACTCTCCGCTTGTTGTTGTTTTCATTTCTCAAGCATTATGCTTTGTACGTTTATTAAGTGACTATAACTTTTGTTGTTGCTAAATTTTCTTACATTGTTGTTTGTACAATGCGGTCTTTTATTGCATTTTGCAATCGTGATGACCTTGAGCGAATCTCGTACACACATTCAAATGTATGGAATAAATTTATGTGTGTGAAATATGTATGTATATATGTTTGTATATTTTGGTCTCATTTACTCGCTTCACAAAATGTCTGCAAGTCGCTTAGAAAGTAAAACTGCAAAAGTGAGTATCGAAGAATTTTTGATGGTAGGCTGTGTTAGGTTATATTGAATTTGCAGCTCGATTAGGAGTTCACATATAATAAATTTGACAATGTAACCAACTTCCTTTATTGATGATTAACCGTTTAAACGGTTATGGCCAAGAAACAAGACGCGCCAGTCGATTCTTCGCTGTGCCACTGGTGCCAATTGGTAACTCCAAGGGAATTAAAATCGTTTTCCACCTGGTCCTTCCAGCGGAGTGGGGCCGCCCTTTTCCTCTGCTCCCATAACCGGATTCCAATAAGAACACCTTTTTGACCAGAGCATCATCTTTCATTCAGACAACATGACTTAGCCATCGTAGCCGCTGTGTTTTAATTCACTAAACTTTGTTATTGTCTGCGTTAGGCTCGTACAGCTAATCATTATCTTTCGAAGAACTTTTCTCTCGAGCATCACTACTACACTTATCGTAGTCCAAATGGTCCCAACTATATCCATCAGGGGCTAGTTGGGATCAATACTAATACCCTGTAGGGGCACCTTGAGTGAAGGACTTCGTCTATCGCCTGCTTCTTCTTCTTTTAAGCAGCAAATATATTAGTTGTTGTTGTTGTTGTTGTAGCGATAAGGACACTGCCCGAAGGCCTTGGGGAGTGTTATCGAGCCAGACCATCTCGGGAACGATTTGTTATGACCACATGCGACCTTCTAGGCCATCCCGCCCTCCCACTCCCTAGATCCATGAGGAGTTCGGGGTCGCCAGAGCCTTGGCTGTTAATGAAACAGGATTCGCCACGGATAGGTGAGGTTGACAATTGGGTTTGGAGAAGCTATGTATTGCGCTGGCAACCTGAAAGGGCTGCGCTTTACACACCCCTTGAATCCGGTATTTTAGTCTCCTCTTACGACAGGCATACCTACCGTGGGTATATTCTAACCCCCTAACCCGCTGGGGGAAAGATGTTAGTCGAATGGGCCTGTACTCTCTCTGTTACAAATGACTCCTTTTTGCCGCCTTAGGTAGGAACGCGAATCATTCTCCAAGAGTGTGGCACATGATTCGATCTTATGCACCTTTAAAAGATTATCTTTAGCTATTCAATGATCATTCCCCAGGACAGTTGCATCATAGCCGGCAATATTTAATCTGAACTCGCCGATTTAAACTCTATTATTACCTGCTCCAGCATGCAAACACTGTATGCCGACTTTCTCGTATTATTTAGCAAAAGAAAATGGACGTCCCCAAGGATGTCTTACCTTTTCGCGTCTATTCTAAATTATTCTTCTCTATCATTCCCTATCGCTTCTAGATAGTAGCTTTATCTTGCTGATTTGCTATAGCATTCAACGTCTGCACAGCTGTTTTTCCATGGACCTTTCTTTGCTCTTCTAATTTCCCAGTTATATATCCTCATCAAATCAGCAATTTCCTTCCACGATCTTTACGTTCAAAGACTTTTGTCAACCCTCGCCTTCGTTAAAAGCAACTCAAGCCCTGTTAACGTTTTCGTTACCACGTTGTTGCTCACCACCTCATCTTAAGCTCCTATTTCGCGATAGCTGACTCCAATTGGGAGTACACCTGCCTCGACCTACTCAGTGGAGGTCTCCCCCTTCCCCTGCTTTCAAACTGCAGTATTGAATGAAATACTTTCTTGCCCGGAGCGTCTTCGTCCATTCGCACAACATGACCTTGCCACCAAGGCCTTTAGGTTTATATTTGCTGCACTATCTTCATAGCTGCATATAGCTCATACAGCTCATAATTACACCTCTTTCGATTCTCGCCGGCGGCGTCAAGGACAGGACCATAAATAATCCGCAGAACTTTTCTCTCGCACACTGTAAGAGCCATCTCATCTTCTCTCGAAACGTCCATGATTCCGAACCATACATCAGAACAGGTATAATGGCCGATTTGTAGATAATGATTTTTGTTCGTCGAAAGAGGACTTTACTTTTTAATTGCGTACTCAGTCCAATTTAGCACTTGTTGGCAAGAGTTATTCTCCGTTTGATTTCTATGCTGACATTGCTTTTTTGTACATGCTGGTTTCCAAATAGATAAAATACTTTACAGTCTCGAATTTATATCCGTCAACAGTGACGTGGCTGCCAAGGCGCCAATGCGCCGATTCTTTCTTGGATGACAGCAAGTACTTGGCCTTGTCCTCATTTACCGCAAGACCTTTTTTTTGCTGCTTTATATAATCCAGGGAAGGCAGAAAGGAGAAGAGAAGGCAGAGGTGGGATACCTCAGCTGATATTTGCATGATCTGAGAAGGATTGTCTATCATGAAGCTGGCAGTCATAATCTCTGAACTTCTCTTCAAATTGTGCTATTTCTTATGCTGACGAGTTTATGCAGAGACGTTTTTCATGGCAAAAATAAACTCGGATTACTTGGCAAACCATTGTCTACGGGCAACCCGTTTTAGAAGAATTTCCTAAGGCATTTTGATGTTGGTTGTCTTGAAGTATAATGCTCAGATGATATCAGAAGATGAAACACTTGACTTGATCATGATATAATTAAAAACAAAATCATCAGATGACTTTAAGTTAAAACTAGATGGGAGCGGCAGTGTAGGGCTGCGCATAATATACTATATTTGCATACAAATACTATGTTCTAAGTTATACCTCCAGAAAAGCATCCCTGCAAAAAATGCGATTAGTCTAGGACGAATCCGGGATGAGTCGCAAAGGAGTATGCGACTACTGTCAGTTTTGATCTATTTGTATGCGTTGAACTGTTCACTTTTGTTTGAGCATGTCCTATGAAGAGACTAATTTTATCTATTTATACCCGAACGGGAACGATAGGACCAATTATCTTTGTACCCATATGGGAACAAATGAAGACGTATCCCTTTTATCATCAAATAGGGTTCGTTTTCGTATGGTGTGGGGTTATGTACATTTTAAATGCAATACTAAAACTTGCAAAAGATTGTTAAACACATTTAAGTAAACAAATTTTTAAGTCGCCAACTCATTCCAAGAGATATGGGGCGACGATAATGGAACTTATGGTCCAAGTCATTTATGTTCGGTATAGGGCTCCGCATTTATCTTAAATAATTGGAATCAATCACCTGTAATCTTTTTTATTTAACTCATTTCATTGCCTTTTTTTGGTTTCCTAAAATGGGATACATGGATTTAAAACTGACTAATCCCAACTGTACCCAGAAGGGACTAGAGGCGATCAATTATGCCCCAATGTAGACAAAAGAGATCAATCGGCGACCACTGTCTTTGGGGGTTAATCGCACGATTCTTTGCATGGATTGTTCAAAACGGGAGTCAATTGCATGTGGTGAGTTTTGAGTTAAGATTGTTCGTATCAATGTATAATTTAGAGTCTTCGGCCTACTCTAATTTTATTATATTTGCTATAGGTGTTTGTTTTGTTTTTATACTCAGTTGAGCAGAGCTCACAGAGTATATTAAGTTTGATTGGATAACGGTTGGTTGTACATATATAAAGGAATCGAGATAGATATAGACTTCCATATATCAAAATAATCAGGATCGAAAAAAAATTTGATTGAGCCATGTCCGTCCGTCCGTCCGTCCGTCCGTCCGTCCGTCCGTCCGTCCGTTAACACGATAACTTGAGTAAATTTTGAGGTATCTTGATGAAATTTGGTATGTAGGTTCCTGAGCACTCATCTCAGATCGCTATTTAAAATGAACGATATCGGACTATAACCACGCCCACTTTTTCGATATCGAAAATTTCGAAAAAACGAAAAAGTGCGATAACTCATTACAAAAGACAGATAAAGCGACGAAACTTGGTAGATGGGTTGACGTTATGACGCAGAATAGAAAATTAGTAAGATTTTGGACAATGGGCGTGGCACCGCCCACTTTTACAAGAAGGTAATTTAAAAGTTTTGCAAGCTGTAATTTGGCAGTCGTTGAAGATATCATGATGAAATTTGGCAGGAACGTTACTACTATTACTCTATATGTGCTAAATAAAAATTAGCAAAATTGGATGAAGAACACGCCCACTTTTTAAAAAAAAAATTTTAAAATTCAAATTTTAACATAAAATTTAATATCTTTACTGTATATAAGTAAATTAAGTCAAAATTCAACTCCAGTAATGATATGATGCAACAAAATACAAAAATAAAAGAAAATTTCAAAATGGGCGTGGCTCCGCCCATTTTCATTTAGTTTGTCTAGAATACTTTTATTGCCATAAGTCGAACAAAAATTTACCAATCCTTCTCAAATTTGGTAAGAGCATATATTCTATGACGGTAACTGTTCTCTGTGAAAATGGGCGAAATCGGTGGAAGCCACGCCCAGTTTTTATACACAGTCCACCGTCTGTCCTTCCGCTCGGCCATTAACACAATAACTTGAGCAAAATCCGATATATCTTTACTAAACTTAGCCCACGTACTTACCTGAGCTCACTTTTTCTTGGTATAAAAAATGGGCGAAATCTGACCATAACCACGCCCACTTTATCGATATCGAAAATTACGAAAAATGAAAAAATGCCATAATTCTATACCAAATACGAAAAAAGTGATGAAACATGGTAACTGGATTGGTTTATTGACGCAAAATATAACTTTGGAAAAAACTTTGTAAAATGGGTGTGACACCTACCATATTAAGTAGAAGAAAATGAAAAAGTTCTACAAGGCGAACTCAACAGCCCTTGGAATCTTGGCAGGAATACTGTTGGTGGTATTGCATATATAAATAAATTAGCAGTACCCGACAGATGATTTTCTGGATCACCTGGTCCACATTTTGGTCGATATCGCGAGAACGCCTTCACATATACATCTAAGGGCCACTCGCTTTTAAAACCCTCATTAATACCTTTAATTTGATATCCATATCGTACAAAAACATACCAGAGTCACCCCTGTCCCACCCTAATGGCGATATCTCGAAAAGGCGGCCACCTATAGACCTAATGCCCCCTCCCTCTTAAAATGCTCAGTAACACCTTTCGTTTGATACCCATATCGTACAAACATTCTAGAGTCACCCCTGGCCCACCCTAATGGCGATATCTCGAAAAGGCGTCCACCTATAGACCTAGTGTCCACTCCCTCTTAAAATGCTCAGCAACACCTTTCGTTTGATACCCATATCGTACAAACATTCTAGAGTCACCCCTGGCCCACCCTAATGGCGATATCTCGAAAAGGCGTCCACCTATAGACCTAATGCCCACTCCCTCTTAAAATGCTCAGTAACAGCTTTCGTTTGATACCCATATCGTACAAACATTCTAGAGTCACACCTGGCCCACCCTAATGGCGATATTTCGAAAAGGCGTCCACCTATAGAACTAAGGATTACTCCCTTTTAAAATACTCATTACCACCTTTCATTTGATACCCATATCGTACAAACACATTCTAGAGTCACCCTGGCCCACCCTAATGGCTATATCTCGAAAAGGCGTCCACCTATAGACCTAATGTCCACTCCCTCTTAAAATGCTCAGTAACACCTTTCGTTTGATACCCATATCGTACAAACATTCTAGAGTCACTCCTGGCCCACCCTAATGGCGATATCTCGAAAAGGCGTCCACCTATAGACCTAATGTCCACTCCCTCTTAAAATGCTTAGTAACACCTTTCGTTTGATACCCATATCGTACAAACATTCTAGAGTCACCCCTGTCCCACCCTAATGGCGATATCTCGAAAAGGCGTCCACCTATAGACCTAATGCCCACTCCCTCTTAAAATGCTCAGTAACACCTTTCGTTTGATACCCATATCGTACAAACATTCTAGAGTCACCCCTGTCCCACCCTAATGGCGATATCTCGAAAAGGCGTCCACCTATAGACCTAATGTCCACTCCCTCTTAAAATGCTTAGTAACACCTTTCGTTTGATACCCATATCGTACAAACATTCTAGAGTCACTCCTGGCCCACCCTAATGGCGATATCTCGAAAAGGCGTCCACCTATAGACCTAATGTCCACTCCCTCTTAAAATGCTTAGTAACACCTTTCGTTTGATACCCATATCGTACAAACATTCTAGAGTCACCCCTGTCCCACCCTAATGGCGATATCTCGAAAAGGCGTCCACCTATAGACCTAATGCCCACTCCCTCTTAAAATGCTCAGTAACACCTTTCGTTTGATACCCATATCGTACAAACACATTCTAGAGTCACCCTGGCCCACCCTAATGGCGATATCTCGAAAAGGCGTCCACCTATAGACCTAATGCCCACTCCCTCTTAAAATGCTCAGTAACACCTTTCGTTTGATACCCATACCGTACAAACATTCTAGAGTCACCCTTGGTCCAGCTTTATGGCGATATCTCGAAAAGGCGTCCACCTATAGAACTAAGGATTACTCCCTTTTAAAATACTCATTACCACCTTTCATTTGATACCCATATCGTACAAACACATTCTAGAGTCACCCTGGCCCACCCTAATGGCGATATCTCGAAAAGGCGTCCACCTATAGACCTAATGCCCACTCCCTCTTAAAATGCTCAGTAACACCTTTCGTTTGATACCCATATCGTACAAACATTCTAGAGTCACCCTTGGTCCACCTTTATGGCGATATCTCGAAAAGGCGTCCACCTATAGAACTAAGGATTACTCCCTTTTAAAATACTCCTTACCACCTTTCATTTGATACCCATATCGTACAAACACATTCTAGAGTCACCCCTGGCCCACCCTAATGGCGATATCTCGAAAAGGCGTCCACCTATAGACCTAATGCCCACTCCCTCTTAAAATGCTCAGTAACACCTTTCCTTTGATACCCATATCGTACAAACATTCTAGAGTCACCCCTGGCCCACCCTAATGGCGATATCTCGAAAGGGCGTCCACCTATAGACCTAATGCCCACTCCCTCTTAAAATGCTCAGTAACACCTTTCGTTTGATGCACATATCGTACAAACACATTCTAGAGTCACCCCTGGCCCACCCTAATGACGATATCTCGAAAAGGCGTCCACCTATAGACCTCATGCCCACTCCCTCTAAAATGCTCAGTAACACCTTTCGTTTGATACCCATACCGTACAAACATTCTAGAGTCACCCCTGGCCCACCCTAATGGCGATATCTCGAAAAGGCGTCCACCTATAGACCTAATGCCCACTCCCTCTTAAAATGCTCAGTAACACCTTTCATTTGATTCCCATATCGTACAAACACATTCTAGAGACACCCCTTGTCCACCTTTATGGCGATATCTCGAAACGGCGTCCACCTATGGAACTAAGGATCACTCCTTTTCAAAATACTCATTAACAGCTTTCATTTGATACCCATATCGTACAAACACATTATAGAATCACCCCTGGTCCACCTTAATGGGGACATCTCGAAAAGGCGTCCACCGATAGACCTAAGGCCCACTCCCTCTTAAAATGCTCAGTAACACCTTTCATTTGATACCCATATCGTACAAACAAATTCTAGAGTCAGCCCTGGTCTACCTTTATGGCGATATCCCTAAATGGCGTTCATCCATAGAACTATGGCCTACTCTCTCTTAAAATACTCTTTAATACCTTTCATTTGATACACATGTTATACAACCACATTCCAGGGTTACCCCAGATTGATTTTCCTTATTTTGTCTCCATAGCTCTCAACTGAGTATGTTATGTTCGGTTGCACCCGAACTTAGCCTTCCTTACTTGTTCTTGTTTGTGTTGTTTAAGAAAAAGACATTCATTAAGAACTGTTATTTACAAAATAAGATAATATAAATATAAATAAGTTTTTGGGACAAATAAACGCTAAGTCTGGTATAGTTAGCCTTCAGCCTTTCTTATTGTTTAAACATGTTTAGTGTTGTTGGGCAAATCAGTCATCAATTGTTTCGGTTATTTTGATAGTTCTTTCTTTCTTGACTTTGTTGGCTTCTTTCGTGGTCTTTTGACAGAGCGTTTTAATAACAACAATAAAGACAACAACATTCATGCTGACTACGAGGTCAACTGTTTACCCATCTTCTTAATTTTGATTTGTATTTTTCTATTGTCTTGAAGGATAGATAATTTTGTGTAGGAGGCTGATCTGAGTTGTATCGAAACAAAGTTGGTGAAAACAACGCATTTGCAGAAACCAAAACTCTCTCAAAAAATTATCAATAAACAGCAACAAAATTGCTTTTCAAATTTTAAATTGTAGCATAGTGAAGTGGGTCGCTAACTTGATTCTCATACCAAAAGGTTCCTGGTTTGAAATGTTTCTTCGATTATCAGCGGCATCGTTAACCACTTTGAGCGAGTTTGTGTCTTCCAAAAACGTTGTAGAACTTGCATAGAACTCGACATAACCCACATTCGGAGCTGAATTCGACATTTTTCTCTACTATCCCACACACTCGACTGCGTCCTAAGTACAGGGTAGTAACAGCTCTGCAATACGCCAGGCGGTAGACAGATTAACAAACAACAACATCAGCTCCGAAATCCTGCGAAGAACCACTGTTGCCAATAAATGCTACTTTGGACTAGGTAGGCAGTTGAAAAGTAAAGTCCTCTCTCGGCAAACGAAAATCAAGCTCTACAAGTCACCTGCCGTACCCGTCCTGCTATATGGGGCAGAAGCATGGACCATGACAACAGCAGATGAAGCGGCTTTGGGAGTGTTCGAGAGAAAAGTTCTTCGAAAGATTTATGGACCTCTACGCGTTGGCAATGGCGAGTACCGAAGAAGATTTAACGATGAGCTGTACGAGCTATACGCAGACATCAATATAGTCCAGCGAATTAAAACGCAGCGGCTGCGCTGGCTAGGCCACGTTATGCGAATGAAGGATGACACTCCGGCCAAGAAAGTGTATCTATCGGAACCCGCCTATGGAAGCAGAGGTAGAGGGCGGCCCCCACTCCGTTGGAAGGACCAGGTGGAAAACGATTTAAACTACATTGGTGTGACCAATTGGCGCCAGTTAACCCAGCGAAGAAAGGACTACAGCGACTTATTAGACGGCCGTAGTCCTTTAAACGGTAACTCAGTAACATGTAAAACGGAATGAGCTTTCCTGTCTGACACTCGTCCTTAGAACTGACGACAGATGTCTGCTCATGATGACCGACCATCACCGTCTTTATGTTTCACACGCTGTTTCTGCTGAATGGTTGCCCTCAGGAACGTCCGAAAGCTTAGTAAGCCTCTCTGCCCAGGCATTTAAATGAAAAAAATTATGAGGGCAAAAAGTTGCCTTTTCCCTGTGGTAGCTAACAGCAAAGGGCTAGTTGTCGTCATTTTTTGTAACGTTGACACAACTTTAACGGTATCCGGCAAACATTTTCAAACTCTAAGCGAGGGACTGTGGTATGTCTTTCCTTGATCCTCGGGGAGGACTATTCAAGTGAAAGTCTGAGGTCTCAGAGTGAAATAGTTTTATAAAATACCATCCTTTAGGCTATCAGTATTCAATGGAACGAGACACACACACTTTCTTCGGAGGATAAATACATATATAGGTGTAACTTTGAATACTAAACTTAACTGGGCCACAGATGTTGAGGACTAGTAAAGAAAGGCTATAAATAAATGCCTCCCATCCCAGCCTGCCAAAAAAAGCCACATGATGCACTGGGTGCACAGTATAGGCATAAAACCAAACCTATTCTGCGGCATCATGGTATGCTGGCCAGCTGTCGGTATAAGTATAACGATCTGCAGGATGGGCCACCCACAAGGGTCTGTATGTAACTTCTAACGACAACAATGACTAAGCAAGATTTAAAGGGGACAATATTAAGAGATCGTCTACACCTCACAACCATCTTTACGGATAGCTTCAAGCCGATTGACAATATGAACAATGATATTTACTCATAAGATTTACCGCTCTCCTTATCGAACGCATTTGCAGCGTCTTTCAGGCTGAATGAATGTTAACTAAAAAAACCCCTAAATTCCTTTCGATTTCCTCTGACATTTAAACTGCGATCAGAGTTCTTCAGGGTAGGAATTACGACAAGACACGTATAGACACATCGAAATGAGATCCCGCGCCGGTTCATATCAGCGGTATCACAATGCAATAGCTGTTAGGAAGGTCCTCAGTCGAGTTCTGAATTAAGACGTTTTGGGAAAAAAGTCTGATCTAGGGCGGTCGTTACAAACAATTTGATAATGGGTGTTTCACAAGTGTGTGCATAGATACACGTTTTCGAAACGGTATCCGAGATAGGGCGAAGTCAGACTCCGATATACTTATTTACTCTTATTCCAAATACAACTGAGTATACAAATGTCTAATATAAATTAAGCTTTGTTAGCGAAAGTGATTATATGCTTCTTAAGGTTTAACTAGATGCCAGACTTGAAGCGTTCGACGACTTCTAAAACTAAGGCAAAAAAATGAGTTTTCTGTAAAAAAAAATTCCCATGAAAAAAGGTTTAGTTGGCAATTAAAAAAGAAAGCTTGGCCCATAATAACCAAATCAAATGAAAGGAAATGTGTAGCATGCAGGAATTAAGCGTATATATGTATGTGGGGTATGTGCTTATGTCTTTAATTTATGATGGACAACCAAAAGGCAACTTCAAAATTTTCCTTAATTAAAGCTATAAAGTCATAGGGAACATTTTGACTATTAAATGAAAGTACACAGTGGCGTAGTCAAGCTTAGGCTAGTGGTGCAGTAGAAGCTTTTATTGATGAAACGATTTTTATTGGGTGCATATCAGTTTTCTTTGTTCAGGTTAAGGTAACTTTGATGGTAGCCTCCAAAGCGATTTGATGGCACCTCTTCTTCTTGTAGCGATAAGAGCAGGTTTTTGGAAGTTTTGTCGATAATTATGGATTTTTCCCGAATATTGATCCGCTACGTTCCGAAAAATAGCACGCACCTTCGTGGGAACGATGTTATGTGGCCACGTTCAAGCTTCTAGGTCATCCAACTCCCTGCTTCTGTCAGGAACTTGGGTTGTCAGAAAGGGTTGCCCTATGATTCGGTCACTTCCACTTTTTATGTACATATGTATGCATAAATCTTTCGCAGTAAAAAGGGGCTGCAGCATAGCATAGTGATTCATTTTAGTGAAATGTGATATTGAGACTCCAGAAGTCTGTTTACTATAAACACATAGCCAGAAAAAATGCTCCACTTTAGAGGCAGAGTTGTATCGAGACCAAACTGTTCATTTGTAAGTACGCCACAATAATACATATTAATAAGTGCTCCACGCTTTCGATTAGTATATGGGCTAGCGGTTTAAAAAGAGTTGCCTAATAATTATTACGAATATCACCGTTACTCGACCCCACGTTCTATATCCAGTTTGTATAAATCCTCCATTCAAAATTAGCAACACAAAGAGGAATTATGGTATTTTATTCGACTTATGGTGGCCGCCGTGGTGTGATGGTAGCGTGCTCCACCTACCACACCGAAATTCCTAGGTTCACGCACCGGGCAAAGCAATATCAACATTTTAGAAATAAGGTTTTTCAATTAGAAGACAACTTTTCTAAGCGGGGTCGCCCCTCGGCAGTGTTTGACAAGCACTCCAAGTGTATTTCTGCCATGAAAAGCTCTCAGTGAAAACTCATCTGCCTTGCAGATGCCGTTCGGAGTCGGCATAAAACAAGTAAGTCCGGTCCCGCCAATTTGTACGAAAAATTAAAAAAAAGGAGCACGACGCAAACTGGAAGATAAGCTCGGCCTTAAATCTCGTCGGAGGTTATCGCGCCTTACATTTATTTATTTATTTTTTAATTTTTTAATTGAATGACTAAAACGAAAATAATCTCACCCTGGCTGAAAAGAGGCTAGGTTTTAAGGTTGTATTCTTGAAAATCTTTGCACAAATTCATTGTCCCTTGCCAATAGTTCCTTGGCTTTAGTACATATTAATCGATGCGTTCTAGAATTCATATTTAGCTCTACCATACACGGCCAACACAGCCCATTTCAAAAATCGGCTTACCTGCGTTCGGAAAAAGTTCCTTCCCTCGCTCATTTTCATACCCCTTCAACTTTCGTAGTACAGTTCCTTTTTCTCTTCCTCTCTTCTCTCCTTAAATTGTAACGTAAATGCCCCACTTTCCAACAAGTAGACACTCAGTTTCTAATAGACGGTCATGTTTTTGCTTCCAAGTGTATGGAGGTCTTGCTGTAAATCAGTCTGCAGAAGTTGGCCTCCTCCACCTACTGTCACACAGGTTGTAATTTATTTAATGTGTCCTGGGCTTGGATGCGTTAACCTAATTTGATAAACACCGCGACTTTCGAAAAACTGTTTACCAGATCCGATTAGTTTTATTTGTTTGATATCGCTTAGAGTATTTTGAATCTTAACTTGGACATTTATTCTTTTTAACCGCCTGATTTATTCTGGGATTGGGACATGGGGTGCATTATTTTTGTCGCTCTTAAGAAATGAGAAGTGTCTCTTTTATGATTTAAGGATGCTAAAGACGTTGGTTTCTAGGTCGCCAACATTATTTTTGCAAGAGTTTAACTCTAATTTAAAACCACCTGTCACTTTTCAATATGTCTCAGTCGCGCCTTTCGCTCGTCGTTTTCTTATTTTTGATTAGGCGTCTCTCCTTCGATAACGCCGACCATCAACGCACTTATAGCTCGTAGACAACATAACGACGCGTCTTTTATATCCGAGGCGACGTGTCTATTCTGCATCATAGCTGTTGTTCTATCGAGTTCCCTGGATTTATTTGATGTAGTCGACGGTGGTGGAATTATCGAAAAAAAACCATACCGGTAGGCTTAGGAAGTGCTGTGGATCTGGCTAAGGATTGCGTCCGGTTCTCTTGGATACTAGCACTTGGTACTAGCCCGGCTCATTCGGGAACGCCTATTTCACCCTTCGAACCTTCAGATCGGTAGATTTTATTCGCCTTTTACGACAGGACCCATGGGAATCTTCTAAGCTTCTTAATCCCCGCGGGTTCGCATTTTATCTCTCATCGCCCACTGGACTACGCTCCTGAAAGTATATATGTATATGCTTGGATGAAGGGAATCAACATTAGAAAGATCAGCAACTTCCCCAGATTTATACATAAATACATACGCACAGCGCAAAAATAAATTCCTTAGAGCTATAAAAACTTTCCAAAGAACGCAATTAAATTTAAAAAGAATAATTTATAATTGGAATGATATTCGGTGGTTGGGCCGAATTAAATTTCAGTTCTTTGGTAACGCGGCGTGCTTACACGACGCCCTGTAAAGCCATTAATTTTATCAAAATGGAAGGGGTAGGGTGTGAGTTCGAGCTGTAAAGTAGTTGTAGGAATCCAAAAAACCAAAAAAAGTTCAAACTTTAAAGGAAGACCAATAACTAAGTTACAACTTATAAGCGCTGACATACAACAAGACAGAGGCAAACAGAAAACGAAAAGACCATCAAACAAGGGAACAACCAGCCAGCAAAGAGGTAGCAACAAGAATAATAATAAGCGAGACGCAACAAAATCCAAAAAGCGAAAAAGTACACAACAAGAAAACAAAAAAATAAAAAACTATGTAACTTTGTGCTGACCTAAATTCACTGCAACAACAATTGTGATATCGAGAGCAGCAAGCAGCTCCCCGCAACCCACAAAGCAGCCCATACATTTGGCGCGCCTTCAACCAACCACCAGCATATTTACAGCCAGGTTAAGCAGCGCGCGAGTCAGTCAGTCAGTCAGCGCATGTCGTCGCATAACAATTTGGGGTTCTGTTGCACGTTCTTACATACACACACATATACATTCATCCATACATCAAGCCAAGTGCATTCCTTAACCAACGGTCTTTATTGGCCTTACCTTTGCCGTCACAGCCCACCTGCAGCCCACCTTTGTCGTTTCGAGTTCTTTTGAAGTGCAACAAACAAACGCAATTTAATGAAAAACCTTAGATTTTATGTGCTTTACGCGCACGTACGCCACTCCGTTTGTATATGAATGTGTATGTGCATGTGTGTGTGCAAGTGTGTATGTATGTGTGCACATGATCACTTAAATGTTGCTTGCAGCGTCTTCTTCCTCTTTTGTTTTCCATGCTGGCGGATGTGAGCTATTTTGAAATACCTGCAATAGACCAAAAGTGATCAAAATGCTCTAAGAAGCCCAGCTGTTCATTATGGCATTCATTTAAGTTACAATGTAACTTTATATACGAGTTTTCTATTTTACGGCTCATTTTATAAATTAGTGGGAATTGTTTAGAAGTAGAAGTCTTATTGACTGCTGACCAAAAAGTACGAAACCAAATCACGTTATGATCGATGTCATACAAAGCTCCAGGATGCTGGATTT
This sequence comes from Eurosta solidaginis, assembly GCF_040869045.1. Classification (NCBI taxonomy): domain Eukaryota; kingdom Metazoa; phylum Arthropoda; class Insecta; order Diptera; family Tephritidae; genus Eurosta; species Eurosta solidaginis. The sequence continues at coordinate 97,109,826 of NC_090319.1, read as the reverse complement.
CCGAGGTCTTATTATCGACTCGCACTGCCATTTGTGCCAACCAAGATAAGCATACTCCACTGTGCAGCAGAGAATTTGATCTTAGGAAGACAAGTAAAGTTTCTCGGCTAAAGCTGCTCGCGTTGCTTTCTTAATTTTTCACTTCGCTCTCGCACCTCCCCGGTGCCATATTTCTCAGTCACTCCAGACTGCCGCTTTGTATACAATGGAATACCAGCGAGTTTGATAAAAAGCTGTCCCTTAAAGGGAGGTATGTTGTGTATGAGCCCAACGTGCGGTAATAGTCAGCCTTATCATAGATCAAAGGCAAAAGAGAGACCGCCAGTTGGAATAAGGAAATGTGAGGAGAGATGCCAACTGATAGGAAAAATGCCCGAAAATTCTAGCAGCAAAACCGCTGGATGATGGATTATTCAATATAGGAACAAATTCCTGCAGGACCAATAATGGCGATTGACTCCGTTATCGTAACCTGTTCAAATGGAATGGTCAGAATGGCAATAGCCTTGCTTAAAAACTATAAGGCTCGGCAAATAGTGAGTTAGCCGCTGAAAAGTTCATATCTGCGTAATGCTCGTATAGATCATCAATAAGACTGGTATTATCCAAGCAGACTTAGATCAACCGCAAAACGAGTGCACCTGAAAGCCTACGGAGAGCTTTGTTGCTCTAATGCATACTTCGTGGGCAAAAAGCTTAGTTCTAATATCTTTAACGGCTTTTTTACGGCTTTTTAAACTTCCAAATTTTCTTCTTCTAAATGTGGGTGGTGGCACGCCGATACTTTTGTTTTGCGTCACAAAACCAATCCACTTACCAAATTTTAATAGCGGTGTTCGTTTTTGAATTATCTAATTTTTTCCATTTTTCTAAATTTCCTATATCGAAAAAGTGGGCGTGGTTATCGTCCGATTTCGCTCAATACGAATCTGTTCTGGGTCCAAATAAGCCCGTATACCGTATTTGGTGAAGATATCAAAATATTTGCTCTAGTTATCGTGTTGACAGATGGACAGACGGATAGACGGCCATGGCTTAATCATTTCGTTTTTTTTCGATACTGATGATTTTGATATATGGAAAGTCGGAGTGGAGGTGGAAGTGAAAATGAGAATGAAAAAAGGAGTAGAAATGAAACAAAAATTTAAGTGCGCTATATCTCTTTGTAATTATCTTAAGGGGGTATACAATACAATAGGTAGAGGGTTTGGATTGGAGTGGTAGGGGAATGGGAGTGCGAGTGAATATTTAAATTCGCTATATCTCTGTTATACTTTGAAGGAGGAATGCAATATTTGGTATCTATGTATTTAGTTTCTATAAAGAGATTCTACGTATTTAGTTGGGTGTGAGAAGTAGCGGCCGTGGAAATGGGAATAGGAGTGAAAGTGGGAGTAGAACAAAAGTGTAATTTCGTGATATCTTGAAGGGCTTATCCCATATTTGGTATACCGATTTTATATATGAAGTAATTTAAATGGGAGAGATAGAGTGTAAGCGGTAATAAGAGTAGGAATGGAAAGAGAGTGGAAGTGGGAATAATAGCGGGAGTGGAGGTGGGAATGGCATTGGCAGTGAGAGGTAGAATTATATAGAGGGAATGGAAGTTCTTTCATCTGTCGGGTACGCTAGTATATTATAAGAGCTAAACTAATCTGGTTTCGAATTTAACTTAATTTTAAGGTCAACCGATTGTTTAATAAATTGGATATTCTTATTTTATTTCCACATATTTTCTCCGGTATAATTCTTGTAATATAAATATTTCGAATTAAAAACTATTTAATAAAGAAAAGAAAAAAAATACAAAAATCCACTAAAATTGCAATATTGTAAATTTTCTTGAAATTTTCTCAACCGTTTCAAATGCACCACAACGGAAATGCAAATTTCACAGCTACGAGTAAGTTAACTCCCATTACCATAGTTCCAGAAAATTAAAATTTTTTTTATTATCTTATTAACTTGACAGCTTTTCATTCGTACGGTTTTCGTTACCAGCTCATTCAGTTAAATTTCCGCTATGCAAAAAGGTTCATTGACAAATTCCGTTTTTTTTTTTGTTTGGTTTTCTTCTGTAAAATTTGTATTCTGATGCTACATTCAAAGTTACTTACTAACAAGTAAGGAAGGCTAAGTTCGGGTGTAACCGAACATTATATACTCAGCGTGAGCTTCAATTGTACATTTCATTTCAGATAAATTACTTTTCTACATAACACGTGGCACCGCCCGTTAAAAAAAATGCCTCCCCATTTCCTCTTACAGTAAAACTTGATAAGTGATATATCATTGATTCAAAACTACTTTTTTGCTAAGTTATAGGTCATTATTCTAGTCTACGACCCTTTTAAACTTGTTTTATATCTAAGTTGCCGCGGTCTTTAACCGATCCCGTCCATTTTTTACTAGAAATATTTTCTGCTATAAGGGAAATATGTGTATACAATTGTATTACGATCCGTTAATTTTTCTTCGAGTTATGGCTTCCGAAATATAGAAAATTGCTTAGTCATAAAAGGGGCGGTGCCACACCCATTTTCAAAAAGTTTAGTGTTTTCCAATTTAATGTTATAATTCAATTTAAAAAGTAAAATTCTATTGATACAAAGTACTTTTTCGCTAAGATATAGCTTATTATCTTCGTCTACGTTCCTTTTAAAAGTCTTGTATATAAAAGTGGGCGTGATCTTCAACCGATCTCGTCCATTTTTTCTAAAAATATTTCGTGCTATAGGGAACATTTTTGTACCAAATTTTATTACGATCCGTTAATTTTTCTTTGGTTTATGGCTCCCGAAACATAGAAAATTGCTTAGTCATAAAAGGGGCGGTGCCACGCCCATTTTTTAAAATGTGAAGTTTTTCTTATTTATTGTTATAAATACACTTGGGAAATGAAATACCATTGATACAAAGCTCTTTTTTGCAAAGATATAGCTTATTTTATTCGTCCACGACCCTTTTAAAAATCTTCTATATAAAAGTGGGCGTGGTCCTTAACCGTTTTCGTTAATTTTTCTTCAAATTATTCCTTATAGTAAAGGGAACCTCGCTGCCGAATTTTGTTACGATAGGTTTAACGAATTTTGATTTACGATTAATAATATTTGTAAAATTGATTTTATCACAAGTGGGCGGTGGCATGCCCATTTTAAAAAAATTTTTACCAAGAGTCTCAATATCAGTTCACACGTCAAATTTCAACATTCTAGGTGTATTATTTACTAAATAATCAGTATTTTTGTGTTTTCCAAAATGTTATGTATATAAAAAGTGGGCGTGGTTATCATCCGATTTCGCTCATTTTCAATACTAATCTATTCCGGGCCCAGATAAGCTCGTGTTCCAAATTTGGTGAAGATATCTCAATATTTACTCAAGTTATCGAGTTAACCAACAGACGGACGGACGGACGGACATGGCTCAATCAAATTTTTTTTCGATACTGATGATTTTGATATATGGAAGTCTATATCTATCTCGATTCCTTTATACCTGTACGATCAATCGTTACCCAATCAAAGTTAATATACTCTGTGTGCAAAGCACTCTGAGTATAAAAACAAATCAATGGTACTTATCTGACAGTAGAAGCTGGGGAAGGAGGAGGTTACTTAACTGGAACCATATAAAGGCATTTACTTGACTTCACAATACTGGAACTAAACCCCATAAATACAAAATTATATTTCATACTTATTATTTAGTAGATACTTTGTTCTATGCAGAAGTTATGTTGCACCGTTACATACATTGTTGTTGTTAATTTGTTGCATAGTTTATTGACATGATTGTCCCATGAAAGCGCCCTTCGATTATAGATATATGGAGATTTAATGTAGACACAAATAAAATCTAGAAAGTCTTAGCCTAATGTAGTTTATATTCTTAGCAAATATACGTAAATAAATACGAGGGAAGTATGATAAGTTAGTTTGCTCTGCCATTGTTAATATAAACGCAAGATATAGCAACATATGCAGATAGCTTTGTAGCACAATAAAACCTTTGCGTAAAAAGAGATTGCGTCAACTTAAGCTCAAAGTAATTATATTTGTGGAAAGATTATCCGCACAGAAGATATATAATCTTACGAGAGCAGCTAACAGTTTCCCAATTATGAAATATAAATGCGATATTGACAATGAGCGGATTGGGTTTTATAAGTGCGGTTTGTAGCTTTTCGTATACCAATACATATCCTACCAATATTACCGCTCGCATTTTTCTGGCTCCTTCAAGTTGCTTCAAGATAGGCGAAGTTCCACAAGGGGTTGTGATAATCAAATCGATTACCAATCGATCTATGGTAAGTGTCTAATAGGTACCATTTAGGATAGAGAGTTGAGAGCTATCAGATTTGAGCCCGATCAGGTTTGAGCCGCTTTAACAACTTTTTTGTACTAATGCAACGAATCATCAAGAAAGCTCTGAACATCTGACTTATTCTGTTTTGTTGATATTCCGACAGGGTGAATAAATGATGTTATTGGAACGATTTTTCGTCATCCGTAATTATACCAGATTCTAACTTCGCGAATCACATGGTCGAGAAGGAATGTTCCCCAGCAAACATCAATAAAACAGGATTCTTCACATACAAGAAAAAGACCGACGTCTCAACGTACTCGAAAACATGGAAATCTACAAACAGAAAATATTCGACGGTAGGATAATAAGCAAACAGATAAACACAATTTCTAACACAATATGCGAGCCTTTAAAACTTGTTTACAAGAAACAAAGTAATCACATTGGTACAACAGACAAACACACAACAACAAATAAACCCAAAACAATTAACGCACCAAAACAAGAAACTCACAAAGAAGGTCAAACGACTAAAATTACGAATTTTTACCTGACTCAGTCAGCCACACAAATCGATCAGTAGAAACCACTCTCAGTTCTGAATGAACACACAGCACATACACATAACTAAATATACACAAGCATCAATTTTGACAATACATGCTCATGTACCTACAAACTATAAATACAGGACAAACGACAACAACAGATCAGAACGAAAATCGACACTGATGATGGCACAACGCTGAAACCGGTTTGTCTCGAAACCAAATTTGACAAGGGATGACGGAAAATCGTTCCAATATACATCGTCTGAACATCTGTTAAGGATTTGAAACAGGGGTTTGCATTCCATAGCACATTTGTGCTCTCATTGCGTATGTGAAAGGGAAAACACAGCGCGCTACGTCTACCACACCGAAGATACTGGGTTCACGCCTCGGGCAAAGCAACATCAAAATTTTAGAGACAAATTTTTTTTTTTTTCAATAAGAAGAATGTTTTTCGAAGCTGGGTCACCCCTCGGCAGTAATTGGCAAGCGCTCGGAGCAGGGGCGGAAACTCTTATTCCTTTTATAATATAATTCTATTAATTTTGGACTTTTAATATATTTGGATCAAGATACAAATTATTTACGGATTTTTATTACCTGAGTCCGATAGAACAAGTTAAGCTCGGACATTTAAAAATAAAAGTCCGGAAATAAAAGTTAAATCCGGACTTTTTTTTTAATTTTTTTAATTCGGATAAGCCGTTTCTTTGTTGTCAAGCCGGACTTTTATTTTGGCCTTAAAAAATAAAAGTCCGGATTTAACTTTTATTTCCGCACTTTTATTTTTAAAAGTCCGAGTTTATCTAGTTCTATCAGACTCAAAAAATAAAAATACAGATTTTACTTTTATATGTGGACTTTTATGGAAAAAGTTCGAAAAATAAAAAGGATGCATGATTGGACATGATATTGCTATAGGGATACCTGGAAACTCAAACATTTTCACCTAAGACAATTTTTTGGCCAGGACTTTTTCGACTCCGAAAAAAAAAATATTATTTTCCGTCCCTGGCTCCGAGTGTATATCTGCCATGAAAATTTTCTCAGTGAAAACTCATCTGCCTTGCAGATGCCGTTCTTAGTCGGCATAAAACGTGTAGGTCCCGTTCCGGCAATCTGTAAGAAAAATTACAAGGAGCATGACGCAAATTAGAAGAGAAGTTCTTCGGAAGCTATCGCGCCTTACATTTATTTTGATTTTAACTAATATTTTTCAATGAAACTGTAAGTAGTGTGGGGGATAAAGATATCAGTATTTTGTTGGTGTTGTAACATAAAGAAGGTTTTAGGGAGAGTTATGATGTTGAAGAAAATGTATTGGGAACGTTCCGGAATCATCATCTTAAGGTACCAACCCTTGTAAAAGACGTGATATAATCATGTGCTAAATTTTAAGTCATATTAGTCTCGCATCCCTTGGGAACAACTCATGTATGTGAGGCTGAGTAGCTATGAAGCATCAAAATTATGAGCTGAACAAGCTTTTCGCAGCCTTATATATAGCTTACCTGATAAAAGCCAACCAACCAACGGCCAAGAAATTGTTCCTATTGACGCCCTGGAATAAAGGGAAGATAAATCAAGTGGATAAGGACAGGAATTTAGCGGCCCGCAGTAAATGAATGTCGACCGATTGCTTTGAGTGCGCGTTATCGCGAAGGCAAGGCAATGAAATCATCAATTGATTTGTTTATTGGTATAGTCAAACGCAGACAAAGTGCTGTTGTTGCGAGTTTACAGCTCGTCCCCATCTTTGGACGTTGAATGAGTTGAGCACCATTAAATTCCATCTGGTACTTGCACGCGTTAACGATTTGCCGCGTTAACGATTTGTTTGATTCCGCGAAGCCTTCTGGTATTCTAGCCTTGTTTATATGTCCACCACAACCGCCGTGGTATGCTTGCCTACCATACCGAAGCTATGTTGGGCCTAAATATCCTGTGATGTATATTGAACCAAGTTAATATTAAAATGATAAGATTTTTGGAGTTTATATCAACGCCTAAGAATGAAAACAGAAGATACATAGCGGGAGTCCGTTGGTTCTAAGATTAAGCTCCCTAGTTGTTTTTCCTTCTTGGGGAGCATAAGTGAGAGTCGAACTGAGAATTTCTCATTTGGTTCTTGGGAATATATATTTGCCTAAATAAAATGTTTATTATTGGTATATTCCAGTAATTCGAATCTTTTCTTTATCCATTCTTTTTCTATGATCTCAGGATGCAATATTGAGACTAAAATGAATGATACATTTTCTGAACGTTGGAATAGTATATAAAACGAAAGGTCATCTAACGGCGAATAGAAGAGTGAACTACGAGAATGAGGTCATCATATAGAATGCGGAATTTATGTGCCTCCCTCGTCCAATAGATATGCATAGAAAAATCTGTCTTAGACTTACATATATATACTATAGATGCGTAAATGCGACACACATGCATACATAGAAACATGGCAATTTACCTTTTTATAAGTACCGTTAGCATACTAAAGTCCCGTCATAAATATCAAGCGATGAATGTATAGGAAAACTTGACCAAAGAAAGAAAAACCAAAATAGTAATTATTGAAGGGATATCAAGCAAAACGCCAGGGTGACTGAAAATACAAAAACAAAATGTGGTAGACAAGCTGATGCCACACTTGAATAAGCCCACCAATACGAATGTGTGTAGAAAAGAGCATAAAGATGAAACCAAGGTAGGCATACAAAAACAACAAGCATAACATTAATTATAACAACAAGAAAATATAACTGTATGGATGGTAGGGACCAGTGTTGCCATTTTGGTGCTTTTAGAGCCATATCTAGTCCGTTTCTTTGGCGTTTAGCTCCAAAAATTCTGGTTTAGCCCCTAGCTCTTTTTTTGGCCCTCTTTAAAATCTTTTGTCCCTTTTTGGCTCCAAATCTATTTCGGCAATACGTATTGTGAAATTTGTAATGTGTTTTATGTGTGTCGAAGTTTTATTTTATTTGTTTCGTTATGTATGATCGGTAATGACTCGGTAATCTACTGATAACGAAAACTTTAATCCATAAACTGGGCCATGAGGTTGTATATTTGCTTTCCAGCTTGTGCAACAGCATAGTGTCACCTTATAAGAGTTTCGACCCTTTAACTTCAGATTATAATAAATGTTTGTCTCCCGTACCTTATTTTCATTATACCTTTGAAGAATATATACGAATTAAAAAAGAAGATAAATGTATAGACGAATTCATTGAAAGAAAGATACGTAATATATGTCGCGACTTCATAATTAAATTAATAGAGCAATTAAGACAACGCTTAGCAAAAGAGATTTATTTTCGGTTGAAAACACATTGAGAACTGTAAAACCTCAAAGGTTTTCATCTTTCACAAATGTAACAACAAGTATAACAAATAACGAGATTGCTAATGCAGTACGAAAATATCTATCTCCAAAATTGGAAAAATGTGACTTCAACATTAAGGGTCTCATTCTCTGTTACGAATAGAACGTTCGTTTCGCCTCAGAGAAGAATCGGTAGTGTATTTGCACTATGATAAACGATGGCAGCATATAATTTGACATTTGCTTTCCCCTTTCAATTTGACATAAAGTTAGAAACGTAAAGGCCGAACGAAAATGATCGAGAATACCATTGCTAAACGAAAACGTTTAGAGGCGAATCGTTCGTCTGAGCTATCGTTCCCAATACAGAATGAAGCCCTAAGTTTTTGGTTTGATGTTAAACAGTATAATTCCAAAAGCTTGTCGATTTTGTGCTGCCACTAAGTAATGCTGAAGTTGGAAGAACGTTTTCAAACATGGCCTTGATTAAAAGCAAACACAGAAACAAAATGAGTTTAGCTATGTTGAATTCGCTTCTGACAATAAGAAGTGGTCTTAAACGGCTGAATAAATGCTGTCATGACTTTGAAATAAACAACGATCTCTTAAAATTAATGCAAAAAAAAAGAATATTTATGAGTGTAGCAAAAATAATAATTCATCTTCTGAAGACGAGATCATAGTTTTTGAAGTCTAAGGCCCTTCAAACAGATCTTGTCCCAACATAAACTTGAATGTCGCACACGTGTATTTTAATAGTGAATCGTACACCCTTAGGACGTTAAAAATTGAAAAAAAAATATAAATTCATTTTCATCGGCCAACATTTTGGCAAGTCGTATTTTTGGCCGTCATTGTAGTAGTGTGAAACATACTTCTTACTTTTTAACGATACCTTACCCCCAAATGGCAAAACAAAAGTTAAAAAAAAAGTATTGTTGTTATTAAAAAATATAAAATGAACTATAAAAACAGTATTATTTATGTACCTCTCTTGTACCTTATTTTGTTTTTTTTTTTTTTTTTTTTGTTAGTTTACTGTACCATTTTATACTCAGTTGAGCAGAGCTCACAGAGTATATTAAGTTTGATTGGATAACGGTTGGTTGTACATATATAAAGGAATCGAGCTAGATATAGACATCCATATATCAAAATAATCAGGACCGAAAAAAAATTTGATTGAGCCATGTCCGTCCGTCCGTCCGTCCGTCCGTTAACACGATAACTTGAGTAAATTTTGAGGTATCTTGATGAAATTTGGTATGTAGGTTCCTGAGCACTCATCTCAGATCGCTATTTAAAATGAACGATATCGGACTATAACCACGCCCACTTTTTCGATATCGAAAATTTCGAAAAACCGAAAAAGTGCGATAATTCATTACAAAAGACAGCTAAAGCGACGAAACTTGGTAGATGAGTTGAACTTATGACGCAGAATAGAAAATTAGTAAAATTTTGGACAATGGGCGTGGCACCGCCCACTTTTAAAAGAAGGTAATTTAAAATTTTTGCAAGCTGTAATTTGGCAGTCGTTGAAGATATCATGATGAAATTGGCAGGAACGTTACTTCTATTACTATATTTACGCTTAATAAAAATTAGCAAAATCGGAGAAAGACCACGCCCACTTTTAAAAAAAAATTTTTTTTAAAGTAAAATTTTAACAAAAAATTTAATATCTTTACAGTATATAAGTAAATTATGTCAACATTCAACTCCAGTAATGATATGGTGCAACAAAATAAAAAAATATAAAGAAAATTTCAAAATGGGCGTGGCTCCGCCCTTTTTCATTTAATTTGTCTAGGATACTTTTAACGCCATAAGTCGAACAAAAATTAACCAATCCTTTTGAAATTTGGCAGGGGCATAGATTTTATGACGTTAACTGTTTTCTGTGAAAATGGGCGAAATCGGTTGATGCCACGCCCAGTTTTTATACACAGTCGTCCATCTGTCCTTCCGCATAGCCGTTAACACGATAACTTGAGCAAAAATCGACATATCTTTAATGAACTTAGTTCACGTGCTTACTTGAACTCACTTTATCTAGGTATGAAAAATGAACGAAATCCGACTATGACCACGCCCACTTTTCCGATATCGAAAATTACGAAAAATGAAAAAATGCCATAATTCTATACCAAATACGAAAAAACGGATGAAACATGGTAAGGTAATTGGATTATTTTAATGACGCGAAATATGACTTTAGAAAAAACTTTATAAAATGGTTGTGACACCTACCATATTAAGTAGAGGAAAATGAAAAAGTTCTGCAGTGCGAAATAAAAAACCCTTAAAATCTTGGTAGGTATTACATATATAAATAAATTAGCGGCATCCAACAGATGATGTTCCGGGTCACCCTGGTCCACATTTTGGTCGATATCTGGAAAACGCCTTCACACCACTCCCTTTTAAAACTCTCATTAATACCTTTAATTTGATACCCATATCGTACAAACTCATTCTAGAGTCACCCCTGGTCCACTTTTATGGCGATATCTCGAAACGGCGTCCACCTATGGAACTAAGGATTACTCCCTTTTAAAATACTCATTAACACCTTTCTTTTGATACCCATATTGTACAAACAAATTCTAGGGTCACCCCTGCTCCACCTTTATGGCGATAATTCGAAAATGCGACCACCTATACAACAACAACCACTCCCTTTTAAAACCCTCATTAATACCATTAATTTGATACCCATATCGTACAAACACATTTTAGAGTCACCCCTGGTCCACCTTTATGGCGATATATCGAAAATGCGACCACCTATACAACAAGCACCACTCCCTTTTAAAACCCTCATTAATACCATTAATTTGATACCCATATCGTACAAACACATTCTAGAGTCACCCCTGGTCCACATTTAGGGCGATATTTCGAAACGGCGTCCACCTATAGAACTAAGGCCCACTCCCTTTTAAAATACTCATTAACACCTTTCGTTTGATGCCCGTATTGTACAAACAAATTCTAGGGTCACCCCTGGTCCACCTTTATGGCGATATCTCGAAACGGCGTCCATCTATGGAACTAAGGATTACTTCTTTTTAAAATACTCATTAACACCTTTCATTTGATACCCATATCGTACAAACGCGTTCTAGAGTCACCCCTGGTCCACCTTTATGGCGATATCTCGAAAATGAGACCACCTATACAACAAGCACCACTCCCTTTTAAAACCCTCATTAATACCATTAATTTGATACCCATATCGTACAAACGCATTCTAGAGTCAACCCTGATCCACCTTTATGGCTATATCCCTAAATGGCGTTCACCTATAGAACTATGGCCCACTCCCTTATAAAATACTCTTTAATGCCTTTCATTTGATACACATTCCAGAGTTTCCAACGGTTCATTTTCCTACATGGTTATTTTCCCTTATGTTGTCACCATAGCTCTCAACTGAGTATGTAATGTTCGGTTACACCCGAACTTAACCTTCCTTACTTGTTTTAACTTTATTTAAGTTTGATTTGAAGTAAATGTGAAAACTTACATTGGAAAATATATACTTTTAGCTCTTTTTGCAATGGGTTTTGGATTTTCTTGAAGAAATTTAGCTCTTTGTAGCCCTTTTTTCTAGACTCTAGCCCCAAAGAAATTTTTTTTCTGGCAACACTGGTAGGGACTTAGCTAAGACTCATTGAGGAAGCAACAAATAAAATATATTTATATGAAGCATACACAAAAACTTTGGTAATAATCTAATCAGGCTAAGAACTGAGTTGTATGGCTGGAAAAAGTGTTTAGAGTTCTTTTCCCAAGCTTTGCTTTAAAACAAAGATGTTCGTTTTTATAACTTCGATTCTCATTACATTACAAATTGTCATCAATATCCTCTAACGCGTGTCCCAGGAAACTTGCAGTTTCAACAGGGGTGCTCTAGAGAGAAAGAGGTGTTGGTTCCACGTTGCAATTTAAAATACGGTTGGTGTCTTGTGGGGACACGCTACAGGCAGGATATTATGCATACGTATATTATGTATAAGGGGGTTGATACAAGAGTATCCACATTAAAGTTGAGCTAGAGCGACGCGCGTCTCCCAGGGGAGGTTGCTTTCCTCTACTGGGAGTTTAGGATATTTGAATTTAAGAATGGGGTTCGCCGGGCAATTCGTAACAAAGAAGTCCGACGCCTTTTGGTGGATATCTCTGAGGACTTCTTTGTGTTTTTTTTCTACATACGGCTGAGTTCTCTGGTGGCGTATTTGCTCATAATGCTTGCCGATATGATTTCTTAAGTCCCGGGGGGGCGGGGCCTTTTCAATCTGATGTCTGCTGGTATGCCCAGGTTTCTGGGTTATCAGCGAAAACTTTTCTTCAGCATTTAATTTCTCTCCCTTATGGGAAGTACTCCCGCACTGTGTAAATGGCATTCTAGGGGCATAAGAAGACAACCCGTAGCAGTTCCGAGAGCGGTGTTTTGACAGGCCTGTAATTTCTTCCAGTCAGTATCCCTTAGGCTCTGTGACCATATTGGGGCGCGTAGCATGCAAGCGGCCAGCCAAATGCTTTGTAAGTAGTAATGCTCGTTTATTTATCTCTACCCCAAGTGCCGCCGACAAAAATTTGAGGATTTTATAACGGCTCTGCATTTTAGGTGCAATTGCGGATACATGCCCGCCGAAATGTAGATCCTGATCGAACTTCGCACCCAGTATATTTGGATGTAAGACAGTCGGTAGCGTAATGCCATCAGCGTGGATGTCCAATATGGTCGACATTTGTTTTGTCCACGTTGTAAATACGGTCGCGGAAGTTTTTGTCGATGACAATGTCAGGCTTCGCGAGACAAAGCAACTGGAGAGTTAGGGAGATAATCGTTTCTTTTATTACATATCTAATCAATGGTTGGGCCGGGACCTGTAGCCATTATCGTGCAGTCATCGGCATAGGGTACAACGGTAACTCCTTCTGATGGGGACGAGAGCTTCGATATATAAACGTTAAAAAAGTGGGGACAGTACACCACTCTGTGGAATCCTTGTTTAACTCTTCTGGGTTTAGATGTTGCGTTCCTGAATTGCACTGATGCTTCTCGAGAAGGAGGAATGGGACACCTCCAAATCTTGCAGTAACGTGCAGTTGCTTACTGTATCAAAAGCTTTTGATAAGTCTAGCGTTACTAGTAATATTCTGTGGTGTGGCTCTTGTTTCAATCCGCAATTTATCTGTGTGTTGATGGCGTTTAGCGCGTGGTGGTGCCATGTGGTTTTCGAAAGCCCTGCTGATGATTGGCGAGACGCAGGCTTCCAGTGAAATAGGGGAGCAGAATGGTTTCGAGTATCTTGGCTACTGGCGATATGAGACCATAATTCCCTACGTTACCTGGTTTTCCAGGCTTTAGTAGCACTCCCGTGGTGAGTGACTGTTTCAATTACGGAGCACTTGTTATTTTTTAGAGTATTATAGAAGGTTTCGAAGGCTTCCGCAAATGGGATGCGCTTTTTCGTTGAAAGTATCATTTCTTTTTTTCTGCTGCCAGCTGGAGTGCACGCGATCCCAGCCACTATATCTTGCGTATCTTGATCTGATCGAGCTTCCAGCGTGCATCTTCTCTGTTTCGGCCTGCAATGATTGCGAAATGTTATCTGCAGATAATGAGTCATCGGGCATTAGTACCTATACATATTTCATCGTCGCTGAAGTTTATTAGATTAGGATTTAGAACTGATACTTTTGCTGGTCCTCACTTGACTTTTATGGTCCGCGGGTCATTTGAGGTTTGATATATGGTAAATGAGGCTTCTGATAACGCGCTGTAGGAAGCATATCACTTTGTAAGCGCCTCTTTTAAGGACAGCTCGCCAGTATTTTATATGGAGATGTCTTTCTCTTTCTAAGTACTCTAGTAAAGATACATTCGATTGCCCCTACATTTTTGCATTTTCAGGTCTGACGTCATGCTGAACTTATGTTAGGCTCTCTGCTTGTTAAACGGGGATTTGGGAGCCTCTAAAGAAGTTGTCAGCTGTATTGAGCATGGTGGCCTGGTCTTCTATAGCATTCCTGATTTTGTGAGTCGGAAAAATCAATGTTTGTATGTCGTTTATTTGGTTAGATTTGCATGGCTTTATAACAGGGCAGTGCAACTCATGAAGGTGTTCGATGAGTCGGGGTTTAAGACATTAATTCCAGTCTAGCTGCCGCTTCTTTTACGCATCTCTCTATGGGTCTCAGCGTCAGCACTCCAATCATGTGCGCTGATTACCGCTCAGCCTATTTCTTGGGCCGTGTGCTCCTGTCCTCGATATAATCCAGTTTTGGAACTCCATTTGGACAGAAAATGTTAATCGAAGCAAGGGTTGGTAAGAGTTTTCCTTTAAATATCGTGAGCGTTCCAAAGAGCTCCTGGTAGTGTAGTCTTTCTAAATATTGTATATTCAAATTATTCCACTTATTACTGGTTGCCATGGAGTATAAGTAAATTCAAAAATAACGGTATACCGCATATACTTTGTACCAAATCATAGTAAACAATGCAGCAGGGCTCCATGCGGCACCTTCTCCGAACTTCCTACCAGGAAAACACCTTTAAACATTTGAACCGATCTCTCACAACGCCTACTTAAAATTCCTATGCAGAACTTAGAATAATCTAGAAAAAAACTAGAAGGTTCTTAAGCACATATGTACATACGTTCTTCCGATGGATTTCAGAGCCCATTTGGACCCAAGCGTGTGCAATTCTGTTTCCTTTTCATATTGTATAGAGGCCCTTTCATGCGGAAGCCAAAATGCAGCGGGAACCGTATTCGCTGATTACTGCAAAATAATAATCGCCCAAAAACTTCGGTATTTAAGGGGCTGTGTAGCTCATCTTTTTCAAGGTTTTGTCAGCGGAGTTTATAGCTTCTCCAATCCAATTGTCAACCGCACCTACCCCCCGAAGGCGGTGGTTCGATGACCTAAAAGCTTCAACGTGGTCATGTCAAATCGTTCCCAATATGGTCAGGCTAGTACCCTAATGGTGCTGTTTTCCGGGTCGTACCAGATCAATATCTGTTGAGAAACCATCCACGTAAATAAAGTTCCCCAAAGCGTTCGGGAAATCTCCTTATCGCTGCAAGAAGACGTGAAAGCAGCTAAAAGCATTTTGAATTTATAAGGAACCTACAAAACAGAAATTGCTGATGGTTTATAGTGGAGTAATCAGGCTGTCAAATAAGATTAAGAACCTTGACGTTTTAGTTATAATGAGCATTATGAGAATTAGAACGTTCGAGTTCAGCTGCCAATGCCGAAATGTGACAGTTCTCATATTTATAACGATAGTCAATATGGTGAGTTTTTTTTAACCGCATAATAGAGCTGCAAGCTTTTCCCGTTTGCCAGTACAACTTAAGGCACTATGCGGCGCTATATGGAGTAAAGCTCTCCAAGGCCAGCTGGTTGGTTCTCTATTACAGTTTAATGTAAATATGTATGCAGATTTCTGTCATTACGTTACTTTTCCACCTTACAAAGTTTCTATATATGAAAAAAAAACTTCTAACTGCAATGTAGCTTACCGCAAACTAACCCGACCAATATTACAAAATTACTGGCGGACATCAACGTGCCATTTTGTATGTGAAAATTTTGTATTGTTGTTTTTATTTATTTACTAAGTATTCTCAATAGTCATTGCTGCGCATCAAAGTTTTTACTATTCTATTTGTTACTATTTCGACTCGCCTTGTTACCTCATACATTCACACCGACTTACCTACCTTGTGTAAGAAACGAAAAAAAATAAATTTCTCATGCCCATAAAGCGACTTCTTCAAATCCCGTTATGAGCTACCATACAAACGGAGAAGTAAATAAACAAATTGTGGCAATAACAATAAATACAATGAAAGTCCCAGCTTAGATTCATTAAAAAGGCGATGTTGAAGGTAGTAGCCTTAAATACCTGTATATTCATACATACATACAAATGTAAATATTTACGGCTATATGTTTGCATCTACTTAGAAACCTGCCAGCCAACCCCATTCGCAAACTGAAAGTGTAAAAAGGCGTCTTGAATGTGAATGACTTTAATTAAAAACCAGGGCTCCCAAATGAGAGACAACCTTAAAATCATAACGGTTTCTCACTGCGAGAAAACTTTAATTGCCATAAACTATGCGGCTAAAGCAAGGGTCGATAGTCGCATAGGTTAAATGTGTCCATAGTGCTACCAGAATTTTTTTGGCGATCAAGTGGAAAAGTCTAAGCAAATACCAGAACTTTTCTAGCGCCTAGCTTAGTTACTGCCTCGCGATCTGGTAACTCTGCCGCTCCTACTTGTTGGAACTTCGTTCGCGCTAGCGCAAAACACGTAAACAGAACGTGCTGAATGGTTTATTTCTGCAGCTCAGACTTCTTACATCTGCTGTTACTGGCGAGACCTTAGTTATAAGCATGTAACGTCGGAAGGCAGTGTCCAGTTAGTATACCCAACGTGAGCCTTAAGTTTTTTCAATGTGTTGTCATTTTCCAGCCGATGTTTCTGCTCAAGTCTTCCCTGCTTGATGGATCATATGCAACTCTTATCTCCTTTTGATTTCTCCCAAACGGGTTATGACGGCGTCCTCATCAAGTGGTGCGCCCTCATTTGCTAACTCATCGGTCTTTTCGTTACCTTCATCGACTAGCTAATACACTTCCAAAAATGTCGGGAGAGGTTTCGAAGGACCCGTTTGAATTCAGCATCAATAATACGAAGATATTAACAAACAAGTATGGGACTGTCTTTGGCTGTACCTGAGTTTCATGAACGGATATGAACAATAATCTGATGAAATTTAAAACATTTGTAAAACCTGAACAATCAGTTGTGTGGGATATTTATTATGTTTATATCCGATCTTGACGATTTTTTCAGACAACAATTTATTCCACATATGCCCACAACTTTTCGCTGTTGAAGATATTTCGAAGACCCTCTTATTTGAAAAATAAGTTACATAGGAGATAAATACAAAAGTGGTCCAGTCGGTACCTCCAATGATGAATACACCCGCTTACCAAATTTCATCAAGATATCTCAAAAATTTAGGGACTAGTTCTCGTAAAACTATACAGACGGACGGACGGAGAAATGAAGATGGCTAAATCAACACACCTTGTCATCCTTATAATTTCGGTATATTTATTGATGGGTCTATCTCTTTTCTTCTCCTACATTTCATTCCCATGACGGTTATAAAAGTCAAAAAATGGCTTAAGATCGCTTGAAAACCAGGGGTGGGCCTTATAAAGTCTTTTGGCAGAACACCTTTTTGCGTTGGTCCTTACAAAAAATAACCGTGGGTGGGTCCACAGCGCGTTGGGAATCAAAATCATATCGGCGGTAAAAACGCGTCTCCTGACACCTCTCAACCGCTGTTACAGACTTTTTCCTTTGATAAATAAGGTTTCTTAGCTGGTATAGAGGCTTAACGTGGCGGGACCAACAACATCAAATGCTTTACACAAGTTCTCTAAATCGGATAGACATTTGGCCGTGTGACGAGCTCTCCGAGTGTCTCAGCAAATTCATCTGCCTTTGTAGATGCTGTATGTAGGTCCGCAAATTTGTAAGCCTTATTTTCTTCCGAAGTACATATCGTGCCAAGTTATTGTTATTTATTTATTTCTCTCACAAAAGAACTATTGTCAAGGGAGAGAAATAGTTAAGTCTCCTCAGAAATGTCAATTTGACTCAATTGTTTAAAAAATGGACTTTCTATGTTACGGTGTCATTCCGTCATCTTTAGTATTTAATCCCTCTTTTTCGAAAGATAACGTTGAAGATGACACAATGCAGAAGGCGGGTTGTCGACAAACCAAAGGCGACAACGGCTGACGGGCCGACGTATCATTTTTCAGCACGAAACCAGGTATATTTCGTTTACTTGCGTGATAACGTAGACTACAAAGACCGGCTTAGTTCCAAGCGCGACTTCGAAGGTGCTCGCTTCAAAATTTGACTTTGCTCGTACACCCTTTGTTGCCAGTGCTAAGAGTTTGGCTTGCCTTTTGCACCATTTTGCCAATCCAGCACCACTTGAAAAGAGAAAGGCATAAAATGCTGGTATAGTTCCCAGTTGGTGTATTCAATATCTTCATTTTCCTTAATCCTTGGTACGTAACCCGAAACACTTTTTTTGTCTTCTAGAACATTTAGAACCAGAATGCATTAATCTAAGAACATAGAACCATTTGTGCGAGATTGCAGATTACGCGTTCCTGTCTGGTATTAGAGCATAAACCTCTTACTGGACATTTTCTACCTCAAATTTCTTCTGCATGGGCTACCGCCTGAAAAATTTATAGGGCAGCATCCTGCTGATCCATCCATGTAATATCTCTCTAAGAGTCTGAATATGAATTCCACGTTTTCCATAGCTCCCAGATCACAATGGACTCTTCAAAGTTTCTCGAGATCCTGTGTTACTTGTTACTTGCATTATGTAATTGTTTATGCATTCTCATATGCCCGGAAAATTTCCGATATTTAGCCCAAATGTTTAAGTCTTAATGGCCCCAGTGTGACATCTTACTAAATCGGAATAGGGAATAGAGGCATTATTACTAGGGCACTAGGACAATCAATAGAAGGCGTTATAATCGCACCAACACAGACCAGGCGATGCAGTTTATATAATTTAGCGATTGCGGTTTTTTGTATGGTCTTCGAACACCAGTCTAAAGAAGTGTAAGTAACAATAGTTTTAAAAATAAATAGTTCTATGCACCTAATAACGACTAAATCAGAGTTTTATCCTGGCTAACTATTATGGCACACTATCATTCTATGGCGTGTCAGTCAGCTTTAGTCATGTGATCGGATATTGCTTCTTCATGTATCCCCGTGACGTTGATTACTAAGGCGTCTTCTTTTGTTTGTCAAAGCCATAGGGTTTCAGCAGATAAGCGTTTTATTGGAAAAAGGGAGAGGAAAAGTAAAGATCCAGACTGAAAGCATGGACAGCACCAAGCGAGAAATCATTGAGCTTCTTTAACAAGGATACCAGTTTTTCGCTGGCCAAAATCTATCTCTAAAGAAAAAAATAAATAATTTACGCGTTTTACCTCCGAGAAGATTTAGGCAAATATTCTCTTTTAATGTAGGTTGTGCTCCAATTCAAGTTTTTTCTACAAACTGGCAGGACAGCACCTACGTGTTTTAACCGACTCCGAACGGCAGCTGCAAGACAGATAAATTTTCACAGAGAAGTTTTTCATGGTAGAAATACACTCGGCGTGTTTGCCAATCACTGTCGAGGGGTGACCCCGGTTGGAAAAACTTCTTTGTAAATTTTCAAGTTGCTCTGCCCGCGACTTGGACCCAGGACCTCGGTGTGGTAGACGCAGCACGCTAGCACCACACCACGGCGGCCGCCGGTGTTATGACACCTTTTAATTTTGTTGAGAGTTATCCGGGAGCTCTGATTGATTACATTAATAGAGCAACAACAAAAGCAATAGCAATAAATATCACAAAAGTCATACAATTTTATATTAGATTCAAAAGCTACCAGAGTGCCTGCAAGCATATGTAAATTAGCAGCTTCACGAACGAACCTAAATCTTAGTGCGCCTGCGCCTACAACAACAATATTTACTACAAAAAGCGTGAAGGATGGAAAAACGAGGAATGAATAACCTTTAAGAATATTAAACTAAAAAATGTCATTCAAGCTAAAATGATTCAATAAAGTGACAAGAAGCTCGATAGTTTGTTCGACGCATCCAAAACGAAGTCTGACCTGGCATAGAGACACCCTTACAATCCCCGATACGTTGAGACGCCAGCATTGGGAACTGTAGTCTTCTAGTTTCCGTACATCTCAGGCCAGCTGCAAGAATTAGTCTTGCGTGTGTGGGTGCCAATGTTCATCCAGTTTTCCTTGTTTGTTAAATGTTAACTCAATCCTATGCTTTTTGGTAGAACTTTGATCAACCTCGCTGAACACTCAGTAAGTTTTCCATGAAACTTTCTTTACCCTGCTGTTTTCACGTTTACATAAAGATCTTTAAAAGATCCCTATCCTTGTCTTACCACGCCTTGCTTTCCGCCACTTTTGCCAGGTTAAAAATCCCTTTTACCTGCCCCTAAGAAGCCTCAGCTTTTTACTCCAACATGGTTGCTTAGCTTTCACCAAAATCCTTCTATAGCGCTATCTCTGTTGTACACACTCATCATCACCACTGACAAAAAGATATCGCTTTCCACTAAACTAGCAACCTCCTTGAGTTGTCCAAGCTTTATTTCTACATATTTCTAGAATTTGGTCCAGTCCTTTGCCGTGATTCAAAATTTCTACAATATTGACAGAGATCAGAAGCTGATATATGAATTGTCAGGAGTTTGCTCGATGTCGCTTTATAGTAATGCTAAAATATCTAGAAGGCAAGCAGCCTTGTTGTGCCTATAAAGGATATCCGCCGTTGAGCCCTCGAACTTCCTCTCAACCTCGCCTACTTCTAGCGTATTATAATTTATGTTCGTGGCGTAGAATATCCACGCACCAAAGAATTTGTCAAGCTTCGCATACAACACATGGTCACGCTCTTTGTTTATTGGGAGGATCTAATACTAACACTGCTGCATGTACCTAGTTTCCCGAGTTGCTTCCAATCCTTTGTAGGTACACCTGCATTCTTAAACTGCAATAGGTTCAGCGTGCCCTACGAATATACCGCAAATAGATCCATACCTAGGCCTTTGCTTTCGAGGGGATCAATACTGTACCCACAACCTTAAAACGGGTTATTGTGCCTTGCCTTTGGAGGTTTCGAGCAACTCGCCTTTAAAATTTCAAGGTAGCGTTATTACTGCACCTTATCTACTGAACCCTCTTTATACCACCCCGCAAAATCAAAGGATCAGAGTGGCTACTTTTTACAGATATCCAACTTTTGGTAAACATTTGTCCGAAAAATCTGCTGAGATCTCTAAGCACCTCAGTCGCGGAATGATTCGTAATTTCTTCGTCTTTTCGGGGCGAACATAGTCTATAACTATATCCCTTTTAAATCACCGAGTAAGCGGTAGTGTCCCTGTTACCTACCATTAGCTTATCAACCACTTCATCTCTACTTCGTATACCACAACTATATCCTTCCCCTTTTTTATTTGCAGCTATCGAGAAACAAAGTTTTTCGTTATTACGAGTTCGACCTCCGCTCTGCTTTGTAGAGTTAGATATCTAAGTTGACTCACAGTTCTGAAACTTGTGCGCTCTTCTTCCAGACGTCCATTTTTTCGTCCTCTTTTCTACTGCTCTTAGCAAATTTCTTGTCAGGGAACAGCTTCGAGCTGTTAATACTGCCCCACAGGCTCTTGCCAAGCATGCTGCCTGGCATTGTGAAGTACTCTCTTCCCCTCTCTTTCTAGTTTTCTTCTCAACTCTATTCCTTACCGAGCTCACTGAGTGACCGTTCCCCTCGCTTGCTTATATTGCGCTTGTACCATTCTCTGGTTCTTCTTAGCCTTAGCCAATCAAAGTTTTAGAGTTAAACCTAGTGTATGTATAATCATCTGTCCGACAAAGCGGACCCAGAAGTCTGCGGTGAAAAATCGCCCGCCACAGCATTGTCTTACGGTACCAACATCTCGATGCGGTCGGGTATAGTAAAAGCTTTGCTCAAACGCTGCTGAATATAATATCTAGCAGCAATCATCCAATTGCTTGGTCCGCATAATACACTGCATTAGGGGAGTTGGCAGTTCTTGGTCACCAACATTCTGTCGCCCGACTATGCACCGAAGCGGAATAGATGCAGATTCCTAGGCAGATCAGTCGCATAGTTGTAGTTCTGTTCAATGAAGTTCTCCTGTAAGGGCCCTAAGATATAAGACTGATATTGGAGCTCTGAGTCGTCTCGTGAAGATAGCTAAAGCAATGAGTGATTGCATAGATTTCAGCGCTGTCTGAGCAAATAAATTTTGCAAGGTTCCTTTGACGTCAATATACCGGTGCGAAATTACTTTGAAGATCAAAACATCCGCTTTGGGATTTATTGAAATTTTGTTTGCCTAAATATTAATATACATACATATGCGTCCTTAAAAATCAAATAAAAGTTCTTCCAATCTCAAAAAGCTACAAAAAGGTAAAAATAAATATGTATAATAACATAAATTTTGGCCTGACTGGAAACAGCTAAGGCGTGTCCGTACTGGGGTTCAAATTCAGATTGTAGGCTGTGTTACACCCCTTTAACCTTTTCCAATCGGAACCAATCTTCAATCTTAACTTTGAACCCTGTGGGGCAACCGTCTCAAATTGGGACCAAAACTTATATGTGATACTTTTGACCAGTGTGTACCTGTTTTGAGGGGTGAGTTTGGAAAAAATTGGTGAGGACCACCCTAATGTTCTTATACAAATGTAAAGATATGCGAAAGATTTACAATTAAGAATTAATTGGTATAAATGGTTTATATTCAAATAAAAATTTAAAAACTGGTTCTTCGTAATTGAAAAATATTTTTTTCGCCGGCTGATCCTTATTCAATATTTTATTTGTTTGTTTCAGCAAAAGCTCTGTTCAACAACAAATCAACGTGTGGCGCCCATATTTACACAAATGTACATATATAAATACAGGTATAGATACATACGTACATATGTAATATGTAGAAAAATACATAAATAATGACATCTAATGCCACCTTCGCATTTTCAACGGAAACTGGATCCGCCATATAAATTAACCGACAACATATGGATATACGTACCTATGTACAAATGTATGTACATATGTATAAAAAATATTTGTGTTACATATGTATGTACATATATTTCAATAGGAGTTAAAAGGCTTTGAGGAGGACAAGCTAAAAAACCACTTTACAAGTCGCCAATGACAAAATGAAACTCGATTTTTTTTTTCAATTTATTTCAAATGTGCTGCGGTATTTTTACATACACACATACATATGGACATATGTACGGACGTGTGTAAAAGCTTAAAAACAAAATGATGTACAGACCTACATAAATATTAGCTCACCTGTACACTCGCGGCCATGCCCACCTTACTTAGCTTACTTAATGGGCACTTAGCCTTTTAAACAGTTATAGCCGTTCAACAAGGTGCGCCAGTCGCTTCTTCGTTGGGCTAACAGGAACCAATTGTCACACAAGGGGGAATTTCAATCATTTTCCATGTCTCCATGGGCGGGTTTCCATAAATTTAGTCGAAGCATCATCTTTGATGCGCGCAACATGGCGAAGCCACAATAACCGCTGTGTTTTGATTTGCTGGACTATGTTCGTGTCTGCAGCTCATGATTAAATCTCCTTCGGTACCCGCCGTCGTCGATGCGTAGAGGCCCATAAATCTTTCGAATAACATTGCCCTCGAACACTCTCAGAGCCGCCTTAACTGCTGTCGTCATGGTCCATGTTTCTGCACCATATGACAGGACGAGCACGATAAGTGATTTGTTGATCATGATCTTTGTTGGCCGAGAGAGGTCTTCATTTACAAGTGTCTACCCAGTGCAAAGTAACATTTGTTGGCAAGAGTGATTCTTTGCTGGTTTTCTACACTGACGTTGTTTTTTGGGTTCCCAAATAAACTTAGTCCTTTACTATTTCAAAATTATGGCTGTCAACAGTGCCTGGTGCCAGTTACCTAGGCGCAAGTTTACCGACTCTTTTCTTGATGACAGGAGTTTCGTTTTGTCCTCTATCACTATTACACCAATATTTCGCTTCTGTTCTCAGTTTTGAGTAAGCAAGGCCGGTGTTTAGGCCGGTTTTATGGAATATTTTTCTATATCGTATAAGTATCGTAAAATTGTCTTTTGCATCAAGTGAAAGAAATCGCGCGATATAGGATCACCTTGTCTGAAACATCGTTTAGTTTCGAACGGCTCGGAGAGGTCCTTCCCAATTCTGACTGAGTTGATGTTGTTGCTCCACGTCATTTTGCACAACCTTATATGTTTTGCGGCATTGGCGGCTTCTTTTCATACTGTCGAAAGCGGCTTTGAAACGGACGAAAAGTGATGATTTTCAACACTATTTTTCCGTTATTTTTTTTCAAGATCTGGCGCATAGTGAAAATCTGGTTGATGGTAGATTTACCAGGTCTGAAGCCGCACTGATAAGATCCAATCAGCCGATTCACAGTAGGCTGGCAGTGCACAGAAGGCTGATTCCGCGATGCGTCAGGCTTTGTTGGTTTTAATTTAGATTTCGCTATTCCTACCCCGTAACAGTCGGATTGGGGAACATTACTTCCATCATCATCGATTGCGCGATCGGGTTCATCATTTTACCTGGGTTTTGAATCGCTGTTTTCATTGAAGAGGACATAGAACTATTGCCTCCATAATCTTAGTACTCTCTGCACATCGGTTATCAGGTCTCCGATTTCTTTCTTTGCCACGTCTTGGAGACCTCCGATCTGTTGCAGCAGTTTGAGTAAAACTTGAAGGCTTCATTTCTGCTGACTAGTAGTTTAAGATTTTCGCACTCACCCATTTCTGCCTTTACTGTAAAGACATCGGAGAGTAGGTGAGGCCAAATTGTTTAACTGCTATCAGAAACTGCGAACTATGCTATAAAGCGACTCCATCCTCTTGGCCACTCCTAACAGCTGGAGTCTTAGCCTTGCGAGCGTAGGGCACGGCACAAAGCGTTTTCGATCGTTTCATCCTCCACTACGCACTTCCTACATCTGGTAACACTAACAAGGCCTAATTTTAAAGGATCTAATACTAGAAAGCTGTGTCCGGTCAGAATACCCTATAATGAGCCTTTATCACCCGCTTTTTAATGATAAGCGTAACTTTGTTAATCTAAGGTTGTCAGACCTGCTCATGATCTGATTTCTTATGGAAGTTTGTAAAAGTTTTCAGAGTTCCAAAACGGAAAATATAAGAAAATAAGAATTGCTTCCCGCCTAGCATAGCGAGCTGTCTGTCGTCAGCCTAAGTATTTAAATTTTCGAAAAAATAGAATCGTCGTGAATGCGAATTTCAAAAAAATTTGGTAAAGTTTGCGTGGCCACGAGTGTATATACTATAAGTATGTATGCACTATATACAGTAGGCCTTCGATATAATTTCAGGAAGCGGTGTGCCAGAACTCACTTTAAACCCAAGTTGTTCCATCTCTAAATTGTCTTTGATATTATTATTTAAACTGGATTTACATAGGGGTGATTCTTATAAACTCAAATAAAATCCAGTTTCATCGCTTTAAACGGTAATCCAAAGTGAGAAAACTACACGCACATTTTGATTGATTGCAAACTGTTAAAGGGGATCGCAAAGGATCAAGGATAAAATTTTTCTATGGAGACTCAAAAAAATAAAAAGTAAAAGAAATAAGTTCAGAATACCATTTTAACATTCAATATGTTAAATAATTAACTTTTATTATTGTGCGACAGCCCTTAACCGTTTCTCATAGTATTATCACTTCTTAGTACTAGATAAAGGTAAGAATTATTATAATTTGTTGAGCCTTCATTGAGTGCTTCACTGCTTAACCGTCTCCGAGTAAAGTTTATTGATGTTTTTAACCTTTTCACTACGGTTTGGAGCGGTGAGACTGGAAAAAATATTTTATTTGATTTATGAGCTCCAACCTCTTAGGAAACATGTAATATAGCTGCGGCCAAAATCTAAGTAGTGAGCATACTTAAAACAAATGGATGAAAAAATTTCCTATAATCGCTGCTAAAAAAAATTTTCCTTCTTATAGCCCAAATATCTAACAAATCAAATCGTTAAACAATTTCCTCCTTTATATATTTTAACAAGATAAATAAATATTTAGAAAAACTGCAGCGAATTTTGTGCTGTCAAAAACTTAGTAGTGTAATAAACTGTAAGTAAAATTTTTACACATGTATATATTTACATAGGGTGAGGGCTTTGTGGTTAAGACAACCACATGTAAATATTAAATTATATAAAAACTTTATTATTTTAAAATACGAAGAAATGAACGCGTACATATAGTTATTTTCAAATTTCTTATCTGACTGAAAATTTTTGAAATATGTAAATCAAAAATGAAAATAAAATAATTGAATAAACTAATAAACTGAAATTACAAAGTATGTAAAGTTAAAAGTAAAACTTATAACATATATATTAAAAGGAACCCTACAGGCTTATATTTAAATTAGTACCTACTTAGTTGCACGACCTTTATTCTTTAGAATTGCAGCAAAGCGACGTGGCATTGAGTCAACAAGCTTTTTGGCATCCTTCAACCGAAATCGAGCCCATGCGCTTTTTACAGCTTCCCATAGTTGCGTATTCATTCGATGTTTGTTTGCGTTGTGCTACTGCCTCCTTGACATCAACCCACAAATTTTCAATTGTGTTTATATGTGGTGACTGTGGCGGCCATTCCAAGACTTTGATATGGCTTTCCTTAAACCATTTTTTGCTACTTAGCTCATATATTTCGGGTCGTTGTTTTGCTGCAACGTCCAAACAATTGAAATTTCATCTCTCACCTTAGCTGCCCCCAGTTTTAACTATGTAGAATTTACTAGTTTGTTTTTCGTCAACACCATACGACTCTGGGATTATATTCTTACTGCTGTGAGAAACTTTCTAAACCAAAACAACTATGGACGTATTCTTCATAGCTTTTTCTCTACATATTTCTCTTTACTCCTTAACCTTTCTGTTGCTACTTTACTCTCATCTATTTTTTGAAATATAGCTTAGATATAAAACTATATACATAACTATGCCAGGAAGTATTATATAAAGTGCAGTTGTTATAACAACTGTTCGCTGTACTATAAAAGATTTCATTATAATTAACTTGTCAAATAAATACTAAAAATTTAAATTGTTTCGATCTTTTTAGAACGATTTTCTCTCTGAGTCTACATGACAATCTTCAACTACTCCGATCATAAAAATTGGCAGAGGGCCAATTCAAATCTTCTTTGGCAAATCGGTGTGTATTTTGGTACATGCGTTTTAGTCAACAACGGTACTTTCCTTGGACTGAGATCACCCGGATCATGCTCACGCAAATGCCGATGAACAGTTTCAAGGCTTGAAGACCTTTTCAGTAGCAGCCAAAAATGGAAACTGTTTTAAGTATCTGACGACGGATTTAACTTCTCTTACCGACATTGCTGGCTTTCTTCCACGCTTTTTGCCACTTGGTTGGTACTTGATGGCATTACGTAACATTGTTGGTGAGCAACCTATGATGTTTCTCGGTATTACTAAATAAACTAAATAAGCTAACCTCATTTTTCACAAAGATAGTCCCGATTAAATAAATTTTTTATACACTTTTTTACGGACTACTAAGATTTTGACTGACTAAGAACCTCTTGTAATTTTAATTTCATACAAATTTAACAAAACCAACATGTTGATCCTAACAAGTGATTTCATGTTCTGAAGTTAACTTCTTAGTCTAATGTATTTTACAGGGGACACCGAAAAACTTTGCCACTTAATTGAAATGAACCATAAGCACTACTCAGATTTTGACCGCAAATGTACATATTTTTCAGTGGCGGGCAGTTTCCCATTAAGAAAGTTTTTATATGGTGCTGACTCTTGAGATATTAAGCTGGAATGGGAAAAATATTTCAAGCCATCGCTGTGTCTTATTGGACACTGTTATCCTAGTATTCACCTATTGCACTTAGCGAGGGATGACTGTATGCCTAAAGTATGTAATAGCACCCCGGCTATAAACATTTTGTAATAAAAAGCCAACAGGAGCTGAAATTTTTATTTTTTTTTTTTCAAACTCTTGCTTTTCGTTAAGTTTATTTAATCTTTTATTTTTTGGTTTTTGAAGTGAGCAAAGTGGAAACCAGTTTTTCAATACCAAAGTCAATACGACAAAGTAACGCAACTGAGTTGAAAAAAAAAATAAAAATAAAAATAAAAAATTATTGCATAAAGACATCCCTATATACAACAACATACACATACATATGTACATATATAAGTATGTAAACTTTAGGCTGTGAATAGTCAATAGAAATAATGTTTGTGTATGTATGAATGCGTGACTAAGGCCCCAAACTGTGCTGGAGTTCGCCTAAAAGCTCGTGGCCACACTTTGGCATTAGAATCCCACGCAACATTACAAAAAATTATAAAAATAATTAAATGACTAACAACAACAAAGAGTCGACAAGGCGCATTTGAAATGTGAAGAAGGAAAACAACAAAAGCAACAACACAATCAGCATTCGCAGCAACAACAATAACAGCAGCAGCAATAGCTCAACGGCACCAACGAAGGCTATACATTGACTAAGTTTGCCTACATAAACCAAGTGAACAAAGCTGAAAAAACCTAGGTTTACACAAAGTCAACTTGACAACGTCTTGAACGAGAAACCCCTACGCAAAAGGTTACACAATCGAAAGCTAACAACAACAACACCAACAAGCATGCTGTGAAGAAGCAATTCGTTGCTCCAGCAGCAAGTCGAACATTTGTTTTTTGAAGAAGTTTTTTTTTTTTATTTTTGTTTTCTAATATTGTTGATGGCTTATACTGCAGACAAAGCAGAAGAAGACTTGTTTACTAAGCTTTTGGTGAAAATAGTTTTGTTTTGCTGTTAGGTATAGAGCTGGATTTCGATTCGATTCTTAATCGATCTTTTTTTAGAAATGTAGAATCGATTTTTTTTTTTTAATCGTTCGATTCTTTAGGCATCGAAAGTTTCATCACTATCTAATTTACGGACGCTTGAGGAAATACATATTTTGTAGTTTTTGTTTTTAAAAATTTAGCTTTATTGTTTCGGTGGCTTCCAGGGAGAGGAGAAAGATGAAGAAATTTCTGCGCACTTCTGGTAAGCAATATATTGAACATGTGTTTATCTATTTTGTGGTATGATCATATACGTAATACTTGACCAGGACAAATACATACGCTTGGTATACAAAATTCTTCAGGATCAAGTGATGTGTAAAAACGTCTGGAATATATTTTAGATTCTTTAAAAAGTACAATAAAAAGAAGGAATTACATTCTTTCTCAATTTGCAGCATTAGTGCGTCTAATTCATGGTGTTGTTTGTATATATGCAACCAAAACTTATACTGACTATGAATCTAAAAATAAATTATTTGATTAATAATTAATAATATTCAAATGAATATGTTGTCATAGCTATAAAGGGTATATGCAAAAACAGGCTTAAATATATATTTTTTTGTTTTTAAAGTCAATACTTTATTTGCAATATTGTTTTTTATGACATAGACACCCCTGCGAAGACAGTCACCTTGTAGCGGTGCAGGGGCTTATGCCGATCGCATTTGATACTAATTGGTCAGATGGGAGCGGCGCAACCGAGCTCACCTGACAAATGTGGTCGAATGCTATCGGTAACCAGGAACTGTCACCTCCTAATCCAGGGTGTCATGCGTCACCGTGCCCATTGGACTGATTTGCAGCCAGGAGGTCCACAACACCGGCTGTATTATAACGGCGCCTCCCCAACACCGGGCCACCTTGGGGAGTAATCATGGCCTTACCGCGTCAAGGGGCTCTGCCGCGGCGGACCAACCCAGTTCCCCATTTAAATAATTTGACAACTACGATTGTCACGTCAAGCATGTTGTCGTACGGCAAATAATGGATAAACAAACAAATCAAAACAACAAAAAAACAAACAACAACAGCAACACAACAAAGAAAACGGGCTCCAAGAAGAGCAGCGGGCAAAGCAGTAGCAGGCCACGCAAGTACTCCAGGAAATTCCTGGAGAGCCTCGAGAGAGAGGAGGCAATGCTCTTTTTAGAGCATATGAGGGACGATGAATCTCCCTCCACCAGCGCTGGAGTGCGCAGAGAACCGGCTTTTAAACCCGCAAACCCTAAGGGCAATACAGAAACTCAAGGAAAGCAACGCGGGCCAGAAGAGCATAGTAAGCAAAAGGCGACGAAACCCGCGATCCACAGAGGCATCTCGGCCACTGGTGAGCAGCGCGGGCACATCAAAAAAGGGGATCAGGAGGGGCAGGCGTCCAGGAACAAACCCGCGAACCATGGAGGGCCCAGTACCACCATAGAGCAGCGCGGGCCCCCCGAGGAAAGAGGTACAACAACTAAGCGTAGCTCCGACGGTACCTCTACACAATTGAACGAAGGCAGCAAAAACAACCACAGCAGGCCCTCTAGGGAGCCAAGTAAACATGGGCGCTCACCGTCGAAGCAGGATTCTGGAAGCAGCTCACAAGGCAGCTGCGATAGGTCCCAGAAAGGGAGCGACACCGAGCGAAACCGGGAAGAGTGGAAGCGGCCCAACAGAAGACATAACAGGGGCAGGCAACCTGCACTACCACCACCGGGCAGACCAGGATCGCTTACAGATAAATGGCGTCTGGGACTAAGTGGGTCTGGTATAAAATGGTATCTCCGATACCTTGAGGAGGGCCTGTCGCCCAAGGAAGCAAGAGCCAGGGCAGACGAGCACAGGCATAAACCAGCCCACGAGCACAGTACAGCGACCGCCGAACTGAGAAACAAAGTCGGAAGTAAAGAACAGCCAGCGGCGGCTGGCCAGCATACACCCGCTCCCGCTGGAAAGCGTAGGATCGGGCAGATCACACCGGAGGAAACTCCCAGTTCAAAGAGGCAACGGGCCCATGCTCCGCAGAACACGGCAACCATGCGCCGGGAGAATTGGACCAGGGCGACTGGGAGACCCGCTGAAGCAGCACCAAGACAGCAGAGCTACTCGGACGCCCTCAGGGGTACCCGAGTGGCTGTGCTGCCCAGGAACTACCCAGCGGATGCCCTAAGTCAAGAGGACCTGACAAATCTCCAGGAGCTAATTATGGATGGAGTGTTCAGGGGGTGTGGGCATGCTCTAGTATTTTGCGGGGTGTACTTCCGAGCAGGGCTCCTCCTTGTTGACTGCGAGAACGAGAAAACTGCAAGGTGGCTCGAGGAAATAGTGCCAGCACTCGAGGGGTGGACAGGGACACAATTATGCACAAGGCGCGGGGATGACATACCGCCCACGCATAACGTGACAATGTTCCTCCCCAGGAGTGCGGACCGCCCCAGAGAATTTGCGATCCGGCTCCTCACTAAGCAGAACGAGGGCCTTAAGATGCAGAGGTGGCGCGTTATAAACAACAGCGCGGAAGAAACGGGCCTACGTCTCGACGTGGGCATTGATGAAGAATCCTACCAGCTCACACGTTGGAATGGACTCAAGCTGCACTACAGGTACGGCTTGATCCAAGTAAGACCCTGGAGGCAGAAGCTACCAGGGAATAGTGAGCGACAGGAAGACAAGGCGGTAGAGGGCGTCGACATAGACAAGATGTCGGACGAGGACATGTCGGACGCGAGCACCGACACCATCGAGGCACGTGTGACTACAAACGCTCCTACCGCAGCGAGTAATAGCGATGAGGTCGCGGAACAAACAGACCAACACATACCCACCACACAGGAGCTCATTGAGGGCTTGGACCTCCAAGAGCTGGCACTGGACAAGCGGGATGATAGCGAAAGCGGGCTGTCGGATTACGACGACCCGATGAGGCTGGCCGGGCCAAAATGACCGGCTTAAGCATGCAGATAGCCCAGATCAACCTCCACCACGCCATTGCAGCTTCGGCTGTACTGGCGAGGAGGTTTGCCTCAGATGATCTGGGCATAGCCCTCATACAGGAACCTTGGGCATACAAGGGACAGGTGAGGGGCCTTAACGTAAGTAAGTAGAGTAATTTGGGATCTCTCCCAGCAGAGACCTAGAGCACGTGTAATGCTTAAAGCAAATATTAACTATTTTTGCATTACAGAGTTTTTAAGTCGAGATCTGGTGGCGGTACAAATAGATGCGAAAGTCAATGGTGAAGACTCCAGCATTGTGCTAGCCGCAGCCTACTTCCCGGGGGACGACAACATGGTCCCCCCAGATAACGTGCAGAAGCTGGTAGCTCACTGCAGAAGAGCGAAACTTCCTCTAATCATAGGAAGCAATGCTAACTCCCACAACACGGATTGGGGCAGCAGTGATACCAACCAAAGGGGTGAGTGTTTGCTAGAATATATAGCCAGCAATGATTTAAATATATACAACGTCGGAAGTAAACCGACGTTTGTTACGAGAGCTAGGGCAGAAGTCCTTGATATAACCCTCGGCAACAACCTAACTGAGAATATGATCTCGAAATGGAGGGTCTCAGAAGAACCCTCCCTTTCGGACCACAGAATCATAAGGTTTGAGCTGGGCGCTATATCGGGGCAAACCAACCCTAGAAGAAATCCCAGGAAAACAGACTGGGACAGCTACAAAAGTATTATAGAAGCTAACATAGATAGCCTTAAGAGTAAAGGCAGAAGTACCAATTGTACCGAGTTGGAGAGCAGGGTGGAAAGGGCAAATCAAATAATGATAGATGCCTATAACCCCAGTTGGCGTGTCTCCTTGATTAAGGGTAAGAAGGCAACCCCCTGGTGGTGTTATGACCTGACGTTGCTAAGGAGGAAAGTCAGGAAACTCTTTAACGAGGCAAGGAGAACCGGCAACTGGGAGGAATAAACCCAAAATCTAACTAAGTACAATAAGGAGATAAGAAAAGCAAAAGGGAAAGTTATAGGAATTTCTGTGAGGGAATTTCCAGCACGCCTGCAGCGGCAAGGCAAAGAGCAGAGACAGACAAACCTAGCAATTAGGCTCCCAGATGTTACCTATACCGAAACGGTCGAAGAGCGAGCAAAGGCCTTGCTGCAAGCGCATTTTCCTGAGGCCTTCCCGCAAGTACCGGAACCTGTATTCCCCAGAGTTAGACCAACCCCATCAGACTGGCAACTAGCCAACTCCCTCTTTTGTGAGGCCAGAGTCAGATGGGCAGTGGAATCTTTTGAGAAATAAAAATCTCCGGGGGTGGACGGCATCTACCCGGCGCTAATGCAGCAAGGGACACAGATCATCCCGCATCTCGCCAGGATCATGAGAGATAGCCTGGCACTGGGATATATACCCATGATGTGGAGAAGAGGAAGAGTAGTATTCATACCAAAAGTAGGTAAAAAGGACTATTCACAAGCAAAGTCCTTCAGACCAATAAGTCTAACCTCCTTTGTCTTGAAGGCAATGGAAAAGATAATAGACCAAGAAATCAAGTCGAACGCCCTCAAGAGCTGGCCCCTACATTATAGCCAGCATGCCTACAGAGCGGGTAGGTCCACGGACACAGCTCTGTACCAGTTAACATCTGAAATACAGAGGGCGTTCGAAACAGGAGAAACAGTGCTTTGCGCTTTCCTTGATATCGAGGGTGCCTTTGACAACACATCTCACGAAAGCGTAAACATAGCACTGCAGAGAAGAGGAGTTCAGTTGCCTATCCAGAGGTGGATTGACAATCTACTCCGTACAAGAATCGCTGAAACCCAAGTAGGCAGCAGCGCAGTTAAGGTTATTACCACGAGAGGGTGCCCCAGGGAGGTGTCCTGTCACCCCTTTTGTGGAGCCTAGTAGTGGATGAACTCCTGCAAAAGCTATCAAACAGTGGCATAAGATGCCAAGGATATGCTGACGACATCGTCATAATTGCAAGGGGTAAATTCGAGAGTACGCTCTGTGACATAATACAAAGAGCATTGAATATCACAAGGGAATGGTGCGCCAATGTGGGTCTTAACATCAACCCATCTAAAACAACCATCATCCCCTTCACCAGAAGGAGGGTCCTACCAGCCCTGAGAGCAATAACAATAGATGGTGTGGAACTAGAATATGGAACCGCAGTGAAATACTTGGGGATCATTTTTGACACCAAGCTCTTATGGAAACTACACTTCGACTCCATGAAGACTAGGGCCACGTGGTCCATCATGGTATGCAAACGTCTAGCAGGCAAATCATGGGGCTGTAGCCCACACGTGTTAAGATGGATGTATACCATGATAGTACAACCTATGATAACATATGGCTCAATAGCCTGGGCATCGAGAACAACTCGGGCGACGACGAGGCAAGCACTGTCAAAACTTCAGCGACTGGCATGTGTGTGCATCACCTGAGCTATGCGCACATGCCCCACAACAGCGCTGGAAGCTATCCTCGATCTAACCCCGCTGCATATATCGATAGAGCAGTCAGTCAAGCGAGCCCTCCTTAATATCGTCAAGGAGGGCTCGGGCAAAGGTAAAGTCATATCGTCCCGGAACATGGAGGAATTGAGAGAGAAGATCCCAATCTCTCAACTCCCGAGGGATGATATCCTCAGGCAGATAGTATATGAGAAAAGATATAAAGTAAAACTGGGAGACAAAGGTACGTGGGAGGAAAACAGAATTGAGAGCATTCAGCAGCTAAACAGTATAGTATGGTATACCGATGGCTCGAAGACCCCAGAGGGGATTGGATCTGGAGTCCTTGGACCCAGCGCTAAGATATCAATACCCTGGGAGCATACCCGAGCATTTTTCAAGCGGAGGTATTCGCCATAAGCCAGTGCGCGGACCTGAACCTTCAGCGAAAATACTCCAATGAGAAAATTGCCATACTCAGTGACAGCCAGGCCGCCCTCAAGGCCATCTCGGCTTTTGAAATAAAATCAGCACTAGTCCTTGAGTGCGTGGAAAAGCTGAATCAACTAGGAGCACACAACGAACTACTGTTGGCCTGGGTTCCTGGCCACAGGGGAGTCCAGGGAAACGAGCAGGCATACAGCCTGGCCAGAGAGGCAGCAACGATACGACCTATTGGTCCTGAGCCGTTCCTGCCAGTAGGCCCGCAGAAAATTAGGGGGCATCTATTAGCAGAAGAAAAGGAAAAGAGGGAAGAACAATGGCGTGATATGCCAGGCCTGAGACAATCTAAGCTACTGTTAGGGGGTTACTGCACAACTCGATACAGGGCATTTATAGGCCTCTCGAAAAATAACCTAAGAATTCTAACAGCTATTCTTACAGGACACTGTAGACTGAACAGCCATATGCAAAAGCTGGGTATAATATCGAACAACACATGCCGATTTTGTGATCGATCAGCGGAGACGGCGGACCATATCCTCCTGGAGTGTGATGCAATCTCAAGACGTAGAGCTAAGTTTATGGGCTCACCATGGCCAGAACATTCTCACATCAAATCCCTCAAGCCTGTTGAACTCCTAGGGTTCATCAGAGATGTCGGCTTGGATGAGGTGTTGTGAAGCAGATGAGGGCACAATAGACCAATGGTCGCAGTGAGATCCTCAATTAATTATCTATCTATCTATGACATAGACAGCAGCAAGCACGAAAACAGAAGTATAAATTTTTATGAAATTTCGTCAATTAATTTCCTTATTCCTTTTTATTTAAATAATAAGTTATGAAAATACTTCCATAAAGTTTTTAACTGAAACTACGCAAACCATGACACAAATTGCCACTCCGATGAAAGGATCAGGTTAAGACCTATGTGGTGTTC
This sequence comes from Eurosta solidaginis, assembly GCF_040869045.1. Lineage (NCBI taxonomy): Eukaryota > Metazoa > Arthropoda > Insecta > Diptera > Tephritidae > Eurosta > Eurosta solidaginis. Next base: position 97,074,223 of record NC_090319.1, on the reverse strand, counting down.
CTTGATGCTTTCAATTTTGTTGGGAGGCAACGAAACGAGAGAGAAACTGGCCAGCTTTATTTGTCGTGAAAAATCGAGTAAATGGTTAAGTACGTAAATAAGTACACTGTTACAAAGAATAAGCAAAATTTAAATAAACTTTGTTCCAGGCATGCTTAACGAACGAAACGATATCATTTCGTTACGATAATCAACGTTAATAAACGAAACGAAATGACTTCGTTTCGTTTATTAACGTTGATTATCGTAACGAAATGATATCGTTTCGTTCGTTAAGCATGCCTGCTTTGTTCTGTTCCATTTAATCGATTAAATCACTTTTTTCTAGAATCGAATCGAAAAAATCGATTCTTAAAAAAATCGAATCGAATCCAGCTCTAGTTAGGTACTATGTATGTATATGTGAAATACGATAAATGTAGGAGTCAGGATCGCTGATCACTGAAGTCGTAATACGTGCTCCAGTAGCACAGATAAACGAAGCCGGTTTTGGGGGTTTCCAGTTTTACCTCAAAGATTCAGAAGCCGGGAGCTTCTGTATATCTTAAGCTTTGGTCGTGCGCTGCAAATCAATTCAAGAGGTTGAACGGAACCCTTTCATGGGTTTGCTAGCGTAATTTACAGCTTCGCCAACCCAATTTTCCACCCCCCTCCCCCTTCTCGTAGAAAATCCGGTTTATTTAGCAGATGACTTATAAGGTTCAATGTGGCCATATCATTTCATTCCCGCGATGTTCGGAAATGGTACTATTTTCTTTAAAAACACCGGATCAATATCCGGAAAAAGACTATCAACATTGATAAAACTCCCCAAAACCTTTGCAGAGTCTCCGTATCGCTGGAACAAAGACACTTTCCTTAGGTAAACGCACGTTACTCTAGCTGTAGCTTCGATCTGGGTACTGTAACAGGTTACACTCTTACCTATCCAAAATCAACCCCTACATACAAAATGTATGTCCTGCTTGCAATGTGTCCCCACATAACACCAACTATCTCTTCAATTGCAATGTGGAACAAACGCCTCCCCTCTCACTATGGTCCACCCCTGTAGAAATTGCAAGTTTCCTTGGACGGTAGCTATGCGCCTTTCCTCTCGAATACTCCAATATCCCTTTAACCTTATTTCCAATTCGTCCATGTTTTCAATATATACATCAGCTCAGAAATATTTAGAGATTTATAGCGCCTATTTTTGGTTTGCAAGCAGTCGTGTTTTAAGACGTAATTGGGTAAGTTTTATTCGTATCAAGCACGAATCTCAATAAAAGTTCAAAACCACGGGATCAGCAGACAACTTCTATAAAAATTATCGGTTCACGCGCTTCTGGCATAAACTCCATATTACGAGAGGAGAGTCTGTTTCAATTATCAGTGAATCGATCAAAGCGCTATCATTTAGGTGAGATCACATCTACTGATCAGCTTCTTTACACTCCACTAAAGCCGTTAAGCACGATTAAGCGTCGTTTTTCTTTCACGAACGCACCAAAGTTTCAAAGTACATTATCTTGGAAGACATATATAACTCTTTTGTTCGGACGTTCCCACGACAATAACATTTGGCTCTCTACAAAATTTTTCTTTGCATTTCAAATGGCCATAATTCCTTCGTTTAATTTTAAAATGGCTTTACATATTTTTACCTCTAATTTGCCTTATCGTAGTTTTGGTTACGGTTATTATGTATTGTACATATTATTGTTGCTTTTACACCTAGTTGCACGCTTTGACAAATTTCCAAGTTATGCTGTCACAAATTTTTAAAATGTGTCTTTTAAACTTTTTCCCTGCGCTCATTTTGGCATGCAAATCTGCGTACGCGTCGGAATGTCCAACAAGTGCAGCGTGCAAACGAGCCGCAAATGCGACTATGGTCTATGGACGAGCTTCTTGCAAACAAAGTTTATGATTGCTGGTAGTACTGGCAGAAATTTTAAAAAGGCAACAGAAACACGCACACAGTTATGGTACTTAAGCTAGAAAATAACTGTAATGCAGGTGCTTAGCAAGCAAGGAGATTGACCTTAATAGCTTGCTTGGCCTTTATTTATTACGACTTGCCTTCAAGTGGCTTAACAATCGCGTAGAAAATAGCGCACAATCTAATAAATTAAAATGTATGTAAGTATATGTATGTACGTATTCACATTAGCTCCATAAAGTCAGAGATTTAATATGATGCAGTCGTCTGAATCCTGATGACTGATTGCTAATTGGGTGTTTCGGGTCTTAACTGACTCCAATTATCACTGCTTTTATACCACAACTCATCATTTCCTGGGCGATGGATAACAGAAGCTCTCTAGAGACGTCATCCAGCTATATTTCGTTAACTGGCTGCCATTCTGCAGATTAGATTTATTACCCGGAACTTCTCTAGTGGGGTTTTGTCCTGCTGATTCTTCAACTCTGCTGGTATTTGTTCGCTTGACCCGGTCCGCGTACAATACGTTTTTGGAAAATAACTACTGCAAAAAGGATGAAAAATATTTGAAGCCATGGTGAAAAGCCTCTCCCACCAGAATTAAATATTGTAAACGTTTTTTCGGCTGGATATACATGAGTTCTGAAAGCTATCGAACAGTTCGACGCCAGGCTCGGCTGTTTCTTTCCCACCCGAAAGATTTCTGCGGCGATATGGGTAGCAATAGTAAAATACCCGTTGAATACTGCAGTTATTCCCTCCTCAAGATCGTAATTCGGTATATGTAGACCGCATGCTTCTACGGACTCGGCAATCGTTCTCACAAAGTATTAGCTTTATTTAATCAATGCTAATATGTACGGCCTTTTACGAAATAAAGAGGAACAAGAACCTCTTCCACTCTTCCAACGTTCAAACCAATTGACGCCGGGCTCGCTCATCTGCTTACTCGATTCCTCTATGTCACGATTCCAAGAAAGCGACGTTAAATACTAGAGGACAGTTACTTCCTAACTTAAACAGAAGCAAAGGATCCCAGAGATCTGATCCGCATAGTCATCCCCGTACCTTCGGAACTGTTTACTCGATTTGCTAATACCTCCACTAATCAGCCAAAATAAAACTTCGCAAAAAATTAGATTTGAATTTTTAATAATCGGGGATTGCCCATATTGCTTTTTTTTTTTTTAAATGTATGAAAACATTTATTTGAAGCAATTTTTTAATTTTATAATTTATTTAATAATTTGGGAAAAATTTGACGTAGCTGAATGCGTTTACAACCATTTCAACTATCGTAGGGGTGCGAGTTCGACTCCCACTCCCGGGAGAAAAGGCTTTGAAGAGATTTACAAGGTATAATCGAAACAGCTGTCGCCTTGTCCGTCCTGATGTCACGTTGTTTAAATTTTTCCCAAATTATTAAATAGATTTGAATTTGCCTATGGGGAGGCAGTCAGTTTTTTCCCGTTTTCTAAACATTTCGACATTTTGGGTTATCGCTGTCTTATACTATGTTCACACACATGGCTTATTCAATAATAAAGGCAGTTTTCTACATTAAGACTCTTATTGAGCTAAATCTTCCATACAAGATTCGAATCTATAATTATTTCATTAGTGACTGATCGAAATCGAAAGCCCAATGCAACTCTGTTGGGAGCGTTCAGTTTCTTAGTTTTTGGTGTGTTCAGTGCTTAAAAATGTCATTTGTCAAAGTAAATGTCATTGTCTGTCATATAGCATTGTCATTTTATTCGCTTGACATTTCATCCTTCGTACTAATCGAGCAGTTACTTCTGTGTAAAAGCAAAAAATTTACGATTTCCTTAGAAGGTGAAATGAGATCCTTAAGTTTCTGTGTGAAAACAGTATTAATATAGGTGTGCGAAATGTACATTGCATATGCTGGGGTAAATTCTGGAAAAGTAAGATTTCAATCCGTATCCAGAATCCTGATCGAACTTGTGCCAGGGTAACGCGCGTCTACATTAGAAGTCTGATTTCCTCCACTGCGTGCTTTGGGTATTGTACTCTGAGAACGAGGTTCGCCCGGCATTAATCGGCATAAGATTTTCCCGACTATTTGTAAACGAGGCTAACGACTTTTCGTGCTCATCTGGTTCAAAGTTTTATGTCACGGATCTGTTCATAGCGCTGGGGGCGGGTCTCATCAACAAGTGGTCTATTAGAGCTCCCAGATTCCTGAGTATTTAATATAAACTATTTGTTCAGTATATCGTTTCTCTCGTTTATGGCGAGTATTCCTACATTGCAGTGAAGATGATGTTGTGGCGAAATAAGAAGATATCACGTGGCAGTTCCGAGCGCCGTATTCTGGCAGGCCTGCAGCTTTCTCCGATGTGTTTCTTCCAACTCATCCTCATAGTTTCTGCAGAAAGATATTGCAGGTATACGCAATTGAAGCATAGAAAAAAATACAGGATGCAATATACCTCCGAGGAGATTTGGGCAAATAAAGTTTCGCTGCGATGGTTTTCATGGCGGAAATACACTCGGAGTGTTGACAAACCACTGCCAAAGAGCCTTTTTCTTTGAAAAACTTCTTTTAAAGTATTTTGATTTTCTTTTCTCAGGTCTTAAACCCAGGACGTTCGGTGTGGTAGGTGAGCACGCAACCACCACAGTATAGCATTTTGACCTGTGATGATCCCCTAGGGGGTTCGATCACTACAAATGTGGTCAGTTTGATTACAAGACTAATTTCTCTTCTATCCATAATTGGCCGGTTACTCCACAGCAAGTGCGTTGCCCTAATAAAGTATTTTTCTGTTGTTCTCATAAGATAACCCAGTGATGATCGTACAGAGCTTTGCGCCCCGCTTTTATCCATTTTAGAACCTTTCCTGGATGTGTCGTAAACAAATTTATTCCTTTCAATAATGCTCTAGCCGAGGACCTAGCAAAGCAGATATTGTGATACCCCATGGATTCGAGTGGGGCTCGAAACCGCCGACAATGTATTCCCACGATGTTATCCATGTTGACTCAAGAACGAATAATATGGCATTACTATTATAACGCTGTCCATAGCCAACCAAGGGGACGATCTTGGGCAGCGAAGTCCTCAAATTGAAACACGGGAGAGCCACTTATACCTATAATTTTTACTAATATTGATATCTCAATAAAGATACGAACAGACGCCTTAGACTATATGAAATATTCGGCACGGGAAACGTGATTCCGCAAGATTGTCCACCGTAAACCCGACAAACCACTCGAACAAAATATATGCAAATTGCTTTCTGCCACAGTGTTAGATAGTATCCGAAAATAATTTGATTTGTATCCATTAGCAGACACGGCCAAACCTCGGGCAACCCGAAAAGAAAACTAATGACACAGTCCATGCTATAACCACCATTGCAGAAGCTATCAAAAAGGCCAAGGGATCCAAATCCATGGTCCAGACAATAAAGCCATGACGATGCTAAATTATCTGACAGTCATATCGTCTGACCTTCATCTTTCGTTAGTAGGAAGACCCTACCGCGAATCTGCGGCTAGCAGATCATAAGTACAGATTCCTCAAAATGCGCTGCACTAGGTTAGGTTGGGTGGTAGCTTCCCTGATAGAGGAAGCTCACTTGGACAACATGACGGTCCGTTGTGATACCACATATAATAAACTAAACTAACGGTGACGTAGATATAACTACTTAGAGAATCGTTGGGTAGCAACGATAAAGTTCCGAATGATCCCGATCTCAACCTTGGATAGCTCCTCGGGAGATCCAAGTGAGTCACGACCGAAATACTTTCGCCTAGTTCTGGCAAAAGCTGGGCAGTCAAGCATAAAGTGATTTTGTGATTCCACCTCATCATCCTCCATACAGCTGCAGCAGGATGGAGTTTCCAATATATTGAGACGTACCGCATGGATACCCATGGGACAGTGCCCTGTCAAAACCCCAATGACCATTGATAGGTGAGCCTTAGTGAACCCAATTATTTCAGCAGACCTCCTGCCATCCACTTTCGGCCAGAAAGATCTTGATATCCTACAAGACGTAGTGTCCGCCCAACGTTTGCTGAGCTGACTCGAGGCCCAGCTATGGAAGAGCAATCCACAGGTGGCTAGCGGAATCCCGAAATCCCTACAGCCATCTTCATCCGGTTCAGTTGTACCGATTCGGGCTAAGAGATCCGCTTGACATTTACCCGGAATATCACTATGGCCCGGGACCCAGATAATCTTAATTGTAAAATAATTCGATGCAATCGCAAGTGAGGTCAGGCACTCCCAGACCACCCTCGATCGCACTGTAGTTGAGCTCAAGGCCTTTATAGCCGCTTGGCTATCAGAGTAGATGTTAAATTCCCTAACCGTAGTAGCGCTGGATAGCATTTCATCCACCGCATCCTTAATCGCAGCAACTTCCGCTTGGAATACACTGCAGTGATCAGCCAACTTAAACTTGCGGCTTACATTTAGCTCTTGACAAAAGACCCCCCCCGCCAACCTTTCCGTCCAACTTCGACCCATCCGTGAACAAGTTAACCGGTCCCATGCCCCAGATAATTCCTCTTCTCCACTCCTCCCTCGGGGGAATGACTGGGGTGAAGGTTGTATAGGGAGCGGCCACCGGTATGCAATAGTCCGTCCTGTCCGGGATAAAGTCGAAACTAGTAAGAAGGCTAGAGTGTCCGAAATCAGAAAGCATATAACCCATATCACGAAGCCTGACCAACGACCGGGCCGCGGCTGCCTTTCCCGCAATATCTACTGGATGTATATTCAGCATGACATTCAGTGCCAAGGTAGGTGTTGTTCCCATAGCGCCACTGATACCGATAAGCGCCGTCCGTTGCACTGACACTAGCATATTGGAGGTGCTCGCCGTGTCCAGTGCTTTCCACCAGACCAGCACCCCATATAGCAGAATCGGTTTGACCACCATCTCATAAAGCCAGTGTACTACTCCTGGCGAGAGCCCCCATCTCTTTCCGATAGCCCCCCTGCAGCAGTACAAGGCAACCGCGGCCTTCCTGGCCCTATCTTCCACATTGGGCCTCCAGGACGGCTTCTTGTCCAGAACAATTCCCAAATATTTAACCCTGTCAGTAAGTACCAACGGTACCCCTCCAATCGAAGGAGTTCTAAAGTCGGGTACCTTATATCTCCTTGTAAAAAGAACCAATTCTGTTTTTCCCGGGTTGACCGCCAATCCACATTATTCAGCCCACCTAGCCACAGTATCCAGGTATCCCTGCAGAACATCGCGCAGGGTGCCCAGAAATTTGCCCCTGACTAGGATAGCGAGGTCATCTGCATAGGCAACCACCCGACAACCATTGGCTTCCAGCTCCACAAGAAGCTCGTTGACTACCACAACCCAGAGCAGAGGAGATAGGACACCCCCCTGTGGCGTGCCCCTGCACACCTTCCTCCTTATTATGGCTCCTCCCCACTCCGCTGCGACAATTCTGCCGCATAGAAGTTTGCTAATAAATTCAACCAGAGCCGCTTCGACTCCTAAACCCACCATAGCTCTTTCGATTGCCCCCGGTAAGACATTGTTAAAAGCCCCCTCGATGTCTAGAAAGGCACCCAGAGCATACTCTTTATGTTCTAGAGACCCCCCTATTTGCTTTACAATCGAATGGAGAGCCGTTTCCGTCGATCTGCCTTTGCAGTACGCATGCTGTGAAGCCGACAATAACCCCCCAGGTATCCTTTCTCGTAGGTACAGGTCAATCAGCCGCTCAAACGTCTTAAGAAGAAACGACGAGAGACTGATTGGCCTGAAATCCTTAGGTGACACATGAGAGCTCCTGCCGGCCTTCGGAATGAAGATGACCCTAACCGTGTGCCACGACTTAGGGATATAGTTAAGCCTGAGGCAGTTAGTGTATATGATGCCCAACCAGCTGCAGGAAATCCCTAAAGACCTTTGAAGTTGCGCAGGAATGATGCCATCCGGTCCGGGTGACTTATAGGGCTTGAACGAATTTATAGGATATTTGACTTTCCCGTAGTGGGATGGCAGGCATATCTGCATGGCCAGCAACCACCGACCACGCAAGCGAAGATCCCTGCGCAACTGGGACATCGGGAAAATGATTGTCCAGTAAAAGTCTCAGGGACTCCTCGCTACTCATCGACCAGTCCCCACCATCATCTCTCAGATACCCCCGAGGGGCGGGATTCCTAGAGAGTATTTTTCTAAGCCTCGCGGATTCATTGCAGCCCTCTACGTTTTCGCAGAAGCTTCGCCATGAATCTCGCTTGGCTAACCTTATTTCATATTTATAAATCCCCAGACTCACCTTATAGAGCTCCCAGTCCGAGGGTAGTTTACTCCTCCTGGCTCTGTTGAAGAGCCGCCTACTGGACGCTCTTAGGTCGTCAAGGGAATCAGACCACCAGGGCGGCTTGCCCTTCCCCCTATAAGTTTTCAGTGGGCAGGACTGTTGAAAGGCGCTATTGCCTGCCAAGGTGAAGTTTTCCACCGGACCGTCTATTTCAGATTCGGACAGGTCCGAACCAACGATAGGCGCCTCAGACAATAGCTCTCCCAACTTCCTACAATACAAGTTCCAGTTGGTACTTTTAGGGTTCCTAAAAGATATTTTACCGGGACGTTCTTCATTCACCGAGAACTGAATATATCGGTGATCAGAGAAAGAGTGCTCGTTGAGAACCCTCCATCCAGATATCCGATCTTCCAGTTCTCTGCTAACCAGGGTGAGGTCCAGGACCTCCTCCCTTACCGCAGTAATAAAAGTCGGGTAATTCCCCCTATTACATATACAAAGTCCCTCATCTACAATAAAAGTAAATAAAGACTCACCTCTGTTGTTCGTATCCGAGCTCCCCCATATGCTATGGTGTTCATTAGCATCGGCACCTATGATTACGCCAACACCTCTCCGCCTTGCTTCAGCGGTGATTTCGCCCAGTATCACAGGCGGTGGTCCCGTTACGTCCCCATGGGGCATATACGCTGAGACCACCCACAATTCGTTACTGCCTCGCTCGAGGCAGACCGTGGTTACGTCAGCATTGCTGAAATTAGAGAGAATAAAAGCTTTAAATTCCTTTTTAATAAGCACACAGGATCTAGGCCTACCTGCCTCCCCATGCACCAAGGTGTTGAACTTTCCCGTCCTTAATCCAGAAATTTTTCCGCCGTTACTACTCAGCCACGGCTCCTGGACAAGGACTATATCCACTCCGCCCTTCTCAAGACAGAGCAAGAAGTTTGCGGAAGCCGCCTTAGAATGCTGAAGATTGATTTGACGGATTTCCATCAACACCACCCTTCTTCTTCTGCACCTCATCCTTGGCGGCTTCGCCCTCGGAGACTAGGAGATCCTCCTCCCCCTCCAACAGACGACTTACACTGATGACGGATCCCGCCATCGATGATTCGCCTTCGGAGGCTAGGAGCTCCTCCTCGGCCCTATCAGCCAGACGACTAGCACTGATGACAGATCCCGCTATTGACGGGACGTCAACAGTGCTTTCGCTGTCCAAATTAGCGGAGTCAGCATCCACAACCATGGGTACTGGCTCCCCTGCGGACGCCTCCACCTCCCGAACAGTCTCTGTGGGAGAGGAACCATCTCCCCTGGAATCGGCGTGGTAGATTTTGAGAACCACACGCTCGAGGCCATAGGAGATAACCCCCCTCGTGTCAGAGAGAGGACCGGTGGACTCTGCGTTTAGCAGAATCAGCACTTGCCGACGTGGCCCAACAGCCTCCTCTACTCTGAGGACCCTCCAGTTATGCGTCGGAAGGTTCGGGTTGCAGTAACGCGTTAATTCAAGTATTTTCTCCGGCTGAGATGGCCCGGCAGGCAACCACACCCGAGCCCTCGGTCGAAGGGGGAGATCCCTCCGTTCCACGGCCTCGAGTCTGGCTCCCCTCCAGACCTCCCAAACCAAAGAAATTACTTTCTTAAATATACAGGCCGACCGCTCGTCAGCACAAGTAATCAGTCTAAAACCGTGATACCACCCCGAGTATTCGAAGCATGGCCGCGTACCTGGGCTCTCCATAACAGCGGTCATATAGGCCGCACTAAAACACGATAAATTTTATAAACATGATGATTCTCATTAATTGACACAAAAAGAAATACCTATTTAACCCCCATAGTAATGGGACGTCTGTACTTGCAGAAATTATAGAGAGATATTGCTGGCAACATACAAGGCAATAGGCTGATCGGTCATTAGCTATATGGTAGCCGCATTTAAAAGCCAGAAATAGGAAGAAGTTGCAAATCTGTGACCAAATCGCTTACAAATACACCAAGGAGTGTCTACAAAGTTTATTGAACGTCATCTTCATAGACAACGCTTACATTTCAAGAGATCAGTGGAAGACTTAAACAGCTAGCTTGACACCACCTCCCAGTCAAATAATGTGGTCCACAAGCGGAATTGAAGAAATCCGGAATTATTTAATACACCATTTTGATGTTTTTGGGTCGGACAAAAACCAAAAATACCCAATATAAGTTCCGCATACGGAGTGTCCCCACACGTAACCCACCAGCTTGGCCGTGCTTAGTCAAACGGTGATATATCAAGCCACTATGTTGGCTTGAGAAAACTATATATTTGTATGTATGTATGTGTTTGTATGTACATATATACATAAATCTAGACCGCAAGTCAGCTTAGTTTTAAGTTTCTCACTTCAACTATGTACTTTATTCGTACCACACCCATCCGCCATGACGAACAGCCGATCCTCACACAAAATCTAGCGCATGCATACCCAGAGCCCACTCTGTTGATTACCTTTTTGCACCTTAGTCTTCCTGCGATACTTTTCAGTTGTGTTTGCCTACATTGGACTTAGCGCGCGAATATACTAAAAAAAAAACTTGCGACTTGCGTGTTTCTATCTATGATAAATTACCCGGCACGTTGTTTCCCTCTCTCCTATTCTTCACCCCTGCATCTTTACAGCTGCTGGTAGCGATCGCTGAAATTTATTTTGTTTATTTGTGGATCTCGAAAAATCAGTGAGCGGTGTAAAATTATTGCTGCTCTTCTATTACCGCTCTTTAATGTTGGGCTTTTTCAATTGTTGCCTCTGCACTTGTTACGCTCTAATGATTTGAACAGTGAGTCAAACTAAATGTCATACAGTGGTTCAAATTGCACTGACAAGTGGAAAGAAAAAGTTTGTATACATAAGTAATATCTTATTAATATTATAAATGTCAATGTTTGGATGTTCATACGTTTGGCTTTGTGAATCAATCACACCAGAACGGCTACACGGATTATGATGAAATTTGGCACACATATAGAAAATAGTCTACTAGCTAAAAATTTTTCGAAAATGGAAAGGGGATTCTTAATTACTTTTTAATAATTTTTACACATTATAACTTAAACTATACTGACCTTCACTAACTCAATGTTTCAAATATGTCGAGGGCTTACAAAGTGAGTATTCTGGACTATTTCAGGATCATTTGGAGACCCTTCTGGGATCATTTCTGGATGGTTTTTGGGATTCCGTCGGGGTCATTTCGTGGCTTTTTCTGGATAATATCGGGATCATTTGAGGACCCCTCCAGGATCATTTGTAAATGGTTTTCCGGATCCCGTTAGGGTCATTTCAGGGTCATTTAAAACCCTTCCGGGATAATTACTGGATGGTTTTCGGGATCAGCCCGGGAACCCGGTGGGGTCATTTCCGTACGTTTTCGGGACTATACTGGGATCATTTGAGAACCTTTCATTTCTGGATTATTATAGGGATACGTCTGGAATACCATCAAGGTAATTTCGGGACGTTTTCGAGACTATTCTGGGATCTTTTTGGGGCGCTTCCGGAATCATTTCTGGATGGTTTTCGGGATCATTTCGGGTTTTTTTCGGGACTAAAGATATAGTTTAAATACTCTTTTAGACATGAATGCAATTTTTCTTTAAGCATTAAAGACTTCAGAAAAATTTAGATTTATTATAATTTTATTTTGAGGTGATTAAAATTAAATATTTATTTTGATTGTTCGATCATCCACTACTGTAATAAAGTCTTTGTACTCTATTTTTAAGGTGGGCTAGCTATTAAAGCGTGTTTTTTAGGTTTTTAAACTATTATTTATAAATCGTTATAACTCTGAATATATTTGCCCTAGACCAATGATATTTGATATATGGTTCAAATGGTTCGGGACTACACAATTTTGGAAAATTGGGATTATTTCTGGATCATTTCGAGACTATTTCCAGATCCAGGGATTATTTCAGAACAATCTCCAGATCATTTCGGGATCATTTCAGAACTATTTCGGGATAATTTCACGATTATTTTAGAAAATTTGAGGTCCATTTAGGGTCTATGTCCCGATTTCAAAATTATTTCGGAATGATTTTAGGACTATTTCCAGATCATTTCGTTTTTATTTTTGGATTGTATCGAAAAAATTTCGGGACCATTTCGAGCAGATCTCCAGATCATTTTGGGGTTATTTTTGAAACTATATCGGGACAATTTCGGGAGCATTTCGGGAATATCTCCAGATCATTGGGTGATTGAATCGAAACTATTACGTAATGGTCTCGGGATTATTATCGGATCATTTCGGAATTATTTTCGGGATCAATTTTTGACAATTTCGGGATCCTTTCATCTCATTTCAGGATAAAATCTGGACTATGTTGGCATAATTTAGGGATAATCTCCAATGGTTTTCGGGATAATTTTGCAATTATTGCGAGACTGATCTGGGATTGTTTCAGAAATCATATAGGGAGTATATCGGTGCATTTAAAATACAAAGCCACAAAAAAAAAATGCGGATATGGTAATGCTATCAAAGTTTTCTTGACGCCAGTGATTTTTTTGTACTTTTTGAGGTTAGGACCGACCCTGAATCCTTAACGAAAATCGTGATACCAGATCGGAATTCAGCAAATACATATATCCCATTACCAGATAGGAATACTTTTTTTGTGGCTGTGTAATTCAAGACAAACACGACCCTATCGCCAGTGATTTGTTTCTCTTTTTGGAGGTTAGGGTTCAACACATATCCGTTACACCAATTCTGATACATAATTCGGATTTAGCATCCCAAAATGCATGCAAATACCCAATCGCCAGTGATTTTTGAGTCTAACGTGAATAGCTCATATATTTTATTTTCTCCCTGCGAACGGGTTCGCATGTAACGGATAGTATATAAATATACTTTTAATACATATTATTATACAAAACGGGTAATGGGTTATGAAGATGAGTGACTACAAAATTTTCAATCAAAAATTCAAAATGTAAATTCAATTGAAATTAGTATCCGGGAGATCTAAGACGTTATCGATGCGTTCTAGTTGCCACCTGTTTCAATACGCAATAGACGCGTCGTTAATTTTTCGAATGTGAACTTGTGGGATGCAGCGGTTGCCTTCAAATGGAGTTTGAAGCTTTTTACTATGGACTCTCACAGGCCGCCCAGTATCAATTCTGTCTTGCTTCGTGAGCATTGAGGCCGGTTGAAGCGGCCCCGGCTAGGTAACCTTCTAGGCGCACCATGTAATATTTCGCTTAACGTTGAAACTGCGATACCAACGTCGTCTACTAATACTTCTGCCACTACCTTTACGCCATGCTTGTTGAGCTCGAAAAGTACATCGTTCAGTGCCACAACCCACAGCAGTTGGGAGAGAATCCCGCCCTGTGTGTTCCGCTTCCCATGTTTCGGGTCATTGTTACCGACCCCATGTCTGCTTATATATGTACATATGTAGTTCTCTTCTCCAGCTTTGACTGCGTCCAACCGCAAATGTGGTTATCTACTCCGGCCCTTTGGAGACACAAGAAAATAGCGCTGGTTTCTATGTTATTGAATGCACCCTTTAAGTCTAGGAACGCAGCTAGGGTGTAATGTTTTTAAGGAAGTGATTTTTCTACAGAGCCAATCAGCTCATGTTTCTACTGCTCTGCCCTTCATGTAAGCATGCTGCAGCTTTGAAATGTTTGGCCCCGTTATTGTTGATAAAGAACCTTAAGCATAAAGGAAGTGCAGCTTATTAGTTTGTAGTCTTTGGATTTCCGTCCGTTCGTCTGCCCCCTTGGGCAGAAAGAATACTTTTGTTTTATTCCAGCTTTGTGGAAAATAGGTAAGGGTTATAACAGATCGATGTCCCCTTAAAGACTGAGGACTATATCAACATTCAAGTTGATATTTTAAAAAAATCTTTTATTTTCGGTTTGAAATATAAAAATTTATTTTTGTTTATTTTTGAGTTTAAATATTTTCAAACTAATTAGAATTTTCTTTTTTTGAAATTATTCAAAAATTTTAAGTTAACATGAAGACTCAATTAAAAATTATTTTAAAAATTAAAGTAAAGAATACAAAGTTGTTAACACTATATTTACTCCCCCTCCAAGAAAATTTGAAACAAACAAATTATTAATTAATATTAAATGTTACCTTTTTTTGTTTTTTGTTGTTTAATGTATTTGTATTTAAATTAGTGTTAATAAGTATGTTTGCTGGTTTAAGTAAATCAATTGAAATATTTTTAATAGTATCTTTGTATTGAATTGTAAATGTTTTATGTTTCTTAGAGATAACTTTAAAAGGTCCTTCATAAGGTGATTCTAAATTAGATTTACGAAGAACTTTAACAAAAACATACTCACAATTTTCTAATTGTTTAGGAACGAAAAAATTTTCTTTATTGTGATGAAAAACTTTAGAACGAACAAGCGAAAAATAATCTCTTATTTTATGAAGAGCGTCATTAGAAAAATCATGTTCTTTATTACTATTTGAAATAATTAATTCACCAGGTATTCTAAGTGTTTGGCCATAAACAAGTTCAGCAGATGAACATTTTAAATCTTCTTTAAAAGAAGTTCGTAAACCAAGTAGAATGAATGGTAAAATGTCCGACCAATGAACCGAGTCATTTGGTGCTATAATTGCTGCTTTTAAAGTTCGATGAAATCTCTCTATCATGCCATTTGCTTGGGGATGGTAAGGAGATGTATGAATTTTATGAAAACCTAAAAGTTTAGTTAATTCCGTTAAAAAATTTTGAAGTGAATTGTGAACCTTGATCTACTGTAATATTTAATGGTATACCAAATCGTGGTATATAATTTTGAATAAAAGTTTTTACTATAGTATTTGTTGAAATATCTTTAAGTGGATAAGCTCCAGGCCAACGTGAAAATCTGTCAATAATTGTTAAAATATAACAATTTCCATTTGAAACTGGAAGAGGTCCAACAATATCCATATGAATATGTTCAAAACGGCCTGATGGTATTTGAATTTTTTGGATAGGAGATTTAATATGTCTTGAAATTTTGGATTTTTGACAATTGATACAAGATGAAGTCCAATCGTTAATCTCTTTACGCATGTTAGGCCAGTAATATTTATTTTGAATTAATTTTCTAGTTGTTCTTATACTTGGATGAGATAATGAGTGAATTTTGTCAAATATAATTCTTCTCATAAAATGTGGAACATAAGGTCGAAAAGGTTGTAGAGAAACATCACACCATATATTTAAATTAATAACTGGAATATGAATTTCTTTTAAATTATTTTTAGAATTTTGATCAGAAATGATTTTTTGTAAAAATGTATCAGTTTGTTGTTCTTTATATAAAGTTTCTAAATTTATATCTTGAGTTGAAATTGCATTTATTTCTGGAATACGGGAAAGTGTGTCGGCAACTATGTTGTCTTTTCCACGTATATATTGAATATCATTTGTAAATTGAGCAATATATTCAAGATGACGCAGTTGACGAGGAGATCTATCTACTTTAGAATTTAGAACATGAATTAAAGGTTTATGATCAGTATAAATAGTAAAAGTTCTACCTTCAAGAAAATGTTTAAAATGTTTAATTGAATTATAAATAGCCAAAAGTTCACGATCAAATTTTGAATATTTAGTTTCTGTTGTAGTTAATTTTCTTGAAAAATAAGCTAAGGGTTCTAGTATATTATTGCTAGTTTGTTGAAGAACTGCTCCAATAGCAACATTTGATGCATCTACTGCTAATGATAAAATACCATTTTTGTCGAAATGTGTAAGTAAAGTATTTTTAGCAAAAAGTTTTTTAACATTTTCGAAAGCTGTTGTGGTTTCATTTGTCCAATTTAATTGTTTGAGTTTGTTTTTAATTGTATGTGTTAACATTTCATGCAGAGGACTAAGTTCTGTTGCTAACATTTTAATATATCTGTGATAGTAATTTATCATACCTAAAAATTTTTGTAATTTATTTATAGAAATTGGTTTTTCAAAATTTGTTATGATTTCAATTCTATCTAAAGATGGTTTAATACCTTCGCCTGAAATTTCGTAACTTAAAAAATTTAATTTATTTACACCGAGAGTACATTTTGAAGGTTTGATATTTAAATTATATTCTTCAAGTCTTTTGAAAACTGATTTTAAATGATTTATATGTTGATCTTCTCTTCTTTCTTCTGAGCGTTGGAAAGTTTGAGCACTGTTTCGTAAACCGAAAGGCATTCTTACGAATTCAAACATTCCAAAAGGGGTACTTATTGCAGTTTTATGAATGTCTTCTTCTGCCATTGGAATTTGGTGGTAAGCACGCACAAGATCAATTTTGGAAAAAAATTGTTTGTTTTTTAAATCAATTGTTAAATCGTGAATATGTGGTAAAGGATACCGGTCTGGTGTAGTAATAAAATTAAGTCTTCGATAGTCTCCGCAAGGTCTCCAATCATTTGGTTCTTTTTTAGGAACGAGATGAAGTGGAGATGCAAATGCAGCTTTAGCAATTTTAAGTTTGATTGGATCAATACGTCTGGGTTTCGAAAATGGTAAAATACCGTTTGTTTCTATCCTGTGAGCCGTATGGTGTTTAACTTTTTAGTATAATCTGGTTCACAGGTAATAGATGGAAATTCATTAAGTAATTTTGAAAACTTATTTTCGACAATAGGAATTTTGAGTGAGAAAATATCAGAAAATCCAGAAGATCCAGCAACTTTAATTTTTCTAGTAGAATCCATTATTTATTTATTTTTAATATTGACAATAATTCCGAATTTTTCTAAAAAGTTTGCTCCTAAAATTGGTGTATCAATGTTCGCAATAATGAATGGAAATTCAAAATCTCTTCTTAAACCTAAATCAATTTTAAGTAGTTTTGAACCGAAAGTTTCAATTGAAGAACCGTTTGCTGCGGTCAAAGTAAGATCCGAATTTCTTTTATAAATTTTAAATTTAGAAAAAGGAATAACTCATACATCTGCGCCGGTATCGATAGGAAAATTAAGTTTATTGAATTTATCAAATATGAATAGGCGACGAAAAGGTTTAATAATAGTTCCATTATCCGTCACCGTCATAATGGATCGTTTCAGTTTAAATTTTGTTCGCAATTTGAATTATGATTTTGATTAAAATTGCATGGGGGTATACATTTAAGAGCGTTATTCTTAAATTTTTTGTGATACCAACAAATAGTTGTTTGTGAATTAAATTTACGATTGTTTGAAAAATTTCTTGATCTTGAAAAATTTCTAGATTTAGATCTATTTCTATCTTTAGATCTTGAACGGATTTATAATTGATTAATATCATTAGAAATTTTATTTAAATTTTGATAAAAAGCCGTAGTTAATTCAGTTAAATTTTTAACGCATTGTTCTAAAATATTATTATTTATACTTGAGACTACAGGAGATTTGGAATAATGAGGTTTATTGATTAAATCAAAAAGTTTGTCAGCTAAAATAATAATTTCATCTCTGTTTTGATTATTATTGGAAGTCAAATGAATTTGTATTTCTTCTGGTAATTTACGAATCCACAATTTAAAGAGTAATTCTTGGCTAACTATGGAGTCAGAACCTATAAGTGATTTCATAAATCTGAATAATTCAGATGGTGAACGATCACCAAGTTCAGTTTTTGAAAATAATTGTTCTAATCGTTTTTCTTCGCTAAGAGAAAATCTTTCACATAGAATTTTTTTGATTGTATCATATTTATTAAAAAGAGGAGGAGGGTTAATAACATCTACAATTTTAGATATAGTATCTCGTTGAAGAGTAATTAGAACATTTTGAAATTTTAAATTATCATCATTGATATTGTTAATTTCAAATGGTCCTTCAACAAGCAAAAACCAGACATTGGGAGATTCTTGCCAAAATTGTGGTAATTTAATAGATTTAGTAGAAGAAATATTTGTAAAGTTATCTTGTGTTGAAGTATCTTGTGTTATATTAGAGATGTTGTTTTGTGTTGTATTAATGTTAGAATTTTGAGTTGTATTGTGAGTCATTGTGTTATTTGAATAGTTGTTGTTTTGATTTTCCGAATTTGTAAACTTACGGGTTCGTATTTGTGAACGAAGAACCATATGAAAAAAAATAAAAAATAAAAAAAATTTAATGAAAATTTTGAAAATTAGAAAATATTTAAGATTTTTTTTGGAAAGGGAGTTAACAATTTAAATAAAATATTTATTTTTATATAAAAAATAAGTAAATTTAAATAATTTATATTAAAATTGTTAAAATATAAAAATAATCTTAAAATAAATTTGAAAGTTTAAAAGGTTTAAAATTTAAATTTAAATTATAATTGGAAAATTTGTAATATGATATTAAAATAAAAATTATACTTACATAAAATTAAATTAGTAAAAAAAATATTAAAATTAATAAGTGTTTGATTGATGATTGTAGAGATTTTGAGGGAATAAATGGCTTTTTTTGGACGTGATAACAATTAAATTCATTGCTGTTGCTGTTTATGCAATGGCTTTGTTGTTTTCTTTATAAATCTCATCATTTTCATCGTGATGTCTTATACTTTAAATCCGTTCTTGTGTGTATTTTGCGTAAAATTGTTGTAATAGGTCTTGTTGTAGTGAAGTGGAAAACTTAACCATTGTTTTAAGCGTAGTATGTTGTTTTTTAGAGTTCTTTATTAATTAACGATTCGTAGAAAAATTTTATTTTTATTAATGTTGCATAAAATTTATAGCATGTCTACTAGTAAATTTCTGCTATAAGTACTTTATGTTTTTATTTGATTGTCCGCACTTATTTTTTGTTTTTGTTTCGTATATAGAATTTACAGCGACTGTTATATGCAATTTGCACAAAATATTGTTTATTAATTGAAGTATATTTAAGTTTCATTTTTTTTTAAATCGATGTGCGATTTACAATTATGGTACTATGATTTTACTTTTTAATTTTTTTATTGTTTCTTTAAAAGTTTTAACAATTGGTTAAACTATTTTGTTCATCAAATCTGCTAAAATTTGGTTTCCGTTTTCGGGTGTTTCCACACAGTCACATCTACGAATGTCTATGGACTTTCACTTATTTTCACAATAGTAAATGTTTTAGGCACTTTCAAAACGAAATACTTTTAAAGTTAATTATAGCTTCGTATTATAATCACTAAGTTCATAATTTTTTGTTTCTGTTTTCAAGTGTTGATTCTCAAATAATTTTTGTTTTTTGTTGATGCCGAATGTATTTCCAAATTGGATTTTAAGTAAACAAACTGATAGCTGTTCGTTTAGTCTGTTTCGCACAACTATTTAAGTCGTTGTAAATATGACGGAGTAGTTACTTTAAAATTGCGAAATTTTTTGTTCAAAAAATCATTTATCACAAGCACGAGGTATTATATATTCAAGCACGGACAGATATAGATTAAGATAATAAATGCATTTTAATTAAAAATTAGCGAATGGAAATTTTCGTAATCATTACAGTCATTAATGAAATAAAATATTTGCGCATTCAAGTTGATATTTTAAAAAAATCTTTTATTTTCGGTTTGAAATATAAAAATTTATTTTTGTTTATTTTTGAGTTTAAATATTTTCAAACTAATTAGAATTTTCTTTTTTTGAAATTATTCAAAAATTTTAAGTTAACATGAAGACTCAATTAAAAATTATTTTAAAAATTAAAGTAAAGAATACAAAGTTGTTAGCACTATAAGGACCATAGCATCACCGAGAAGGAGAAAGGCAAGGCTAGACAGATTTAAACATTGGAATGTTTTTTTAGCAGTTTGCTGGCCCCAAAGGAACGTATACTAACCAAACTTGTACTAGTTTCGGACCTAAGCTATCTTAATTTTCACTCCAATTAATATTTTGATACTCATCACACCTCACCTTCGAAAGTGTTTTCTAAATTTCTAGATCCGTGCGACATCTAACGAAGCTTTTTGTCATATGGGTCAAACTGTTATTGACTACTGAACCACATTTTGAATTTCAAGTCTATAGCTCACCAGGAGGTTACATAAAAACCGATCCTAAGATGCCAAATCTCTTATGAATTTTCTAATTATCTTGAGCCGTGTGCCACCTAGTAGAAATTTTTTCTCTTTTTGTTGCATTGGATTTATTCAAGTGTAAGGTTTCAAGTTTCAACCTCAATGAGGAGTTATTTAAAAACTGATCGCTAAATATCTCGATTCCTGTCCCATTTAGTAAGAATTTGTATCCTAAGTATTCCAGTTTAATAGAAGCTCTCTCCTCACCACTCGCAAAAAACTCGATCGTAAAATATCCAAAACGAGCTTTTAAAATACCAAGACCCCTGTTGCATTATCATCGGGTTCTGTAGCATGTTCCAAAATCCAAGACTACAAGGGAAATTGGATTGCAAGATTTCTCAATTTCGTACTAAAGTTCGCTGACAAATACGAAATGGACCTGGTGCAAGTAAAATAATTTGCAGAGAAATGTTTCATGACCTTATGAAGATTTTCAAGGCTCAACAAAAAATGTCCTTCAAATAAATAAAGCGCACCCTAATCTGTATACACTTTAGTGGCATATTAGGTGTTATCAGTGCATGAAACGCCTTTCGAGATAATTGGTTCAGTTCAGTCTATTGTTTTCTTCAAAGTCATTGATTTAATGCTATATCTTGTCCTATTTCTGTTCCTTATCTGTTAATATTTGTTTTGATTAATTACTCAGCATATTTGCTTATCTTAATGAGTTTCTAACTACAATTACTTACGCCCAATGATCCTGAAAGTGTGCGATAATTATAAACGAGTTCTGATTAGTTAAGAACCGCCCTCAAAACTAGGGTTTTAGGAGCGTATTTGTAGGAGGGTGTGTACGTTATTTACATCTTAGAAAGTATGCATTTACAAATCAAAACATTTTGCCAGTGATGCCAAAATGGGGGATTTTCTACTTTTTGAAAAAAAAACAAAATTGACCAAAGGAATTTCCGCAGGGTTACCGAACAAAAAGTGATAATCAGTTGAAAATAAAAATTACCGTATTGATTTTTATACTCAGCGTGGTTTGCACACAGAGTATATTAAGTTTGATTGGATAACGGTTGGTTGTACAGGTATAAAGGAATCGAGTTAGATATAGACTTCCATATATCAAAATCATCAGTATCGAAAAAAATTTGATTGAGCCATGTCCGTAAGCAGTCCCAGTTTGCATTCGTGTACATTGAGCAACGAGAAATCTCTATGGTAGAGATCACGGCATTCATTTGAAAGACTCTGATTTAAGGGCATATACATATTTGGAATATACGCAGCCTTTAAAATGGATTTAGCAATGTTGGCAGGTTGATGTCTTCGGTAAGCCAAAGACTGTTAGTGCCTTGCGTTCTCCACCATATAGGAGGGAAGCGCAAAATGTATCCACGACGTTAGTTCATCCAGGTAAGATTCTTTTATATAACGTTTGATACCCACCAATTGATTATGCTGCAGGTAATGTGGCTTCCCATGATACACTAGAAAAGACATATGGCGACGGCTAATAAAGCGCCGATATATGATAGACTACAGACTGCTGCTCAAACTCGAAGGTCAAGTGCTGTGCCTATGCTTCCTAATTCTAACTAATAGGGCTCTGCTTAATCCAAATTGGTGGCCGCCGTTGTGTGATGGTAGAGTGTTCCGCAAACACGCCGAAGGTCTTTTTTTAGTTTTTTGTTAGAATGAAGCTTATCTAAGCGGTTTTCCCCCGAAGGCAGTTTGGCAAACACTCCGAGTGTATTTCTACCATGAAAAGGTTCTCAGTGAAAATTCATCTGCCTTAGAGATGCCGTTCGGAATCGACATAAAACTCGGCCCGCCAATTGGGAGTAGAAACTCAGCCTTAATCTCTTCCGAGGTAAACCGCGTCAATGTTTTTTTGGTTCATAATCCAAATGAGAAACTGTGAAGGATGATATCACCCAATCCAAGTAGCAGCTTCCTTCCGCTGTTTGCCATCAACCTGCTTACATTCCTTCTCTGCCGCATGCTGAATTTGTACCCAGTGTGTCAGTCGAGAGACTTATGTTACAACTACTACCTCCTTTGAGGTTATATTTTCGAAGAAGGTTTCGATGCCTACTTCTAGCAGTATATGATTTATTTAGGATTATCACATCTATTGGATGGAGCTGTATGCGTGGCTCTTCTGTGACTCGAGCTGTCATAACTGCGGCGATGCCGCTGGCGTGTCAGAGCATACATTTGTCATCGGGTATTTTAAGGTTGAAAAGTTATTAGCTAGCGTTCCATAGATCAGGAGAAAGAATTTATCCCCTCGGATAGTTTTAGATAACGTGCTGTAAATAGCACCGATCGATAGCCGTTCTAGGGTTACCTGTGCGTCGCAAGGATGTCTTCGATTGCATCTTTATCGCATTTCGCAAGTCTGAAGCCATGATTTCGGGGTGATAGTTTTCAAACTTGTTCTATGGGGGCCGCCTTTCAAAAAATGAGCAGGATGTGTCAAGCTTATGTTATAGCCGCTATGCCGATGGTGAGCTAAACTTTTAAGCTTTCCAGGTTATGATTACTTTAGTACTTCTTGGGAAAGCGAGAAGGAGGGGCCATGCTCCAATAAATGCCGAGCCTTGAGATGGTTAAGGCTTTTTGGCGCATTTAATAGTGGAACAGACTATAAAATGCAGGGTACTGAAGAGCGTTAGAGAATATTTGCGGGAAATGAAGGAAATAAACCAAAGAGCAACACGGGTTAAACAACCACATTTCCCTTCGTAAAATTGCGCAAATCGCAGTAATTTATTGTATTTAACACTTGGCTCTTTCAACTCACACTTTTGTTGATTGTTGACCTGATTTTTAAAAGGAAATATTTTTCAACAACAAAAATGGGCAGTGGCACAATTTCGGCCCTTATGAAATTCTCGATTCAACAACTTTAATGCTTCCAAACGAAAAAAAAATATTTACCTCAATTCAAAAGAATTGCAAACAGGAGAAACTGATTCGTTGACGCTGTTGCGGAATTTTAACCCGGCAAACGTACACACATGCAAAAATATTTATGCAATTGCGGTACTTCTTACTGCCACGGCACTTTGGACAGACAAGTCTTCGAGTGGCAAAAACGCTGAGATAGCTGAAGCCAAACGAGGACAATGACAACGATGACGGCAAGCAGTGCAACTGCAAGCCACCACCAGCAACAACATATAGACTGCATAGCGAGGAATAGCGATCGCAGCAATCCGCTTGCACTTAAATATGACCATATTTCGCAATGCACCCCAATCCAACTTCTTCCCAAACCGATTACCTCACTTCATCTTCACACTGGCTCTTGCAAGCAGTGTTGCCAGGTGATGCAAAAAAAAGAAGCTAGATTGGCAAAAAAAAAAGGTTAGAAAAGGCTAAATTTAGAAAAAAAGAAGCTAAAAAAAGGCCAGCATTTTCTTGGTTAATTGATTAAATTTTTTTATAAAAAACTTATAATAAACATAACTTAAGCATAACTTCCTGTGGGGAATATTTAGAATAAGGTGCCACGATTTTCCAACTTTTCTTTTTTTGAGGGGAGGCGGGGGTCCTAAAAATCACAAAATTATCATCCCCAACTCTAGGAAACTCTTAGTTTATGAAATATAAGCTTTTTAATTTCCAAACTTAGTAAAATTTCAACTTAAGTCCTGCACTTAAAATTCGGGTCGCACATGTCGATAGCGGTATCAAAAGACGCGTATTTGCGTCAAGATTCAGAATCCGAAAGCAGAAACTACATTTTTTATCTCGTTTAAAAGTTATTCGCAGAAAACCCGTCGGTACTATTGTCGATTTTTTCGTTGTTGCAATTAAACAAACGAAAACAAATGACGGTGGTGAATAGTGTTGCCAGCTCCGCACCACTATCTTTTTATCTTGGTAGAACATTATAAGGTGGTGGCACGTCGACATAAATGCAAACAAACTTACACTATCAATGTATTTTGTTTTGTAATTCTCTGAATAATTTGAAATTAATGTATTTAATTGGAACAAGTGCAGAATACATACATTTGTCAAAAAAAAAATAAAAAATTGGACTTTATACAGATTTTTATGCTGATTCCAACGATAATTCTGCGTAGGACACCTTTCTGCATAGGCGGCCTTCGGCCGCGCTTATAAAAAATAACCCTGGGCTACGCCATGCCAAGTCCGGGTGTGTGGTATAACCGTGGCTACCGCCACGGTGATGTCCTTCTGCGTAGTACATCCTTCTGCGCAGCACCCCAAGTAATATTAGACTACAATTATTAAAAGTGTTTTACAAAAACAAAATACATTAATAGTGTATGTTTGTTTGCATTTATGTCGACGTGCCACCACCTTATAATGTTCTACCAAGATAAAAAGATATTGTTGCGGAGCTGGCAACACTATTCACCACCGTCATTTGTTTTCGTTTGTTTAATTGCAACAACGAAAAAATCTACAATAGTACCGACGGGTTTTCTGCCAATAACTTTTAAACGAGAAAAAAATGTAGTTTCTGCTTTCGGATTCTGAATCTTGACGCAAATACGCGTCTTTTGATACCGCTATCGACATGTGCGACCCGAATTTTAAGTGCAGGACTTAAGTTTAAATTTTACTAAATTTGGAAATTAAAAAGCTTATATTTCATAAACTAAGAGTTTCCTAGAGTTGCGGATGATAATTTTGTGATTTTTAGTACCCCCTCTACCCCTACAAATCAGCAAAAGTTTGAAAATCGTGGCACCTTATATAAAATCCAACCCCTTCCTGTTTCAAAACATATCAGGCACATTTTCTTTGACTAGCACATGGAATTACTTTAAATGATTGCTTATGTGTATATACATAAAAAAAATATTACAAACTGATTATTTATATAAAATATTCCCCGTCTGAAGAATCAGAAGAGCTTATGTCTGGGTATAAAGTTTGGCTATTTACCATAGATATGAGATCATAGGTAATTTCAAAGTCATTACAACATTTAGATAAGCGTTTTAACGAGCATCTAATATTAAGCAGCGCATTAAGCATTTTAATTTTTAGTTTGTTCCTTAATGTATTTTTAAGAATTTTCATGCCACTAAAAACTCTTTCCACCTTCGCGTTACTGAGTGGTTATACTAAAAAACTTAATATGAATTCGACAAGTTCTAAAAAGGAGGTTCGTTTAATGCAAAAATTCCATGGTGGAGTGTACATTTTTGCATTGTATAATTATAAGTTTTCACCACTGCAGCTCTATTAATGCTATTTGACTTGAAGAATAACTATACTTCTCTTTTTCAAAGTAAGAAAATACATCTGGCTTTGAAATTTTCAATGAATTTTCAGCAGAAAAAGAATTAATCTTTTGTAGAGAACTCATATTATTAGGTATTAGGTGTTCACAGGGACTATTGAAATTATTTTATTTTAGAAATTTTTAAAAATATATTCGGAGTAAAAAAGGCTAGAAAAAAGTCACGAAGCTAAACACAAAATTTCGAGGCTAAAGACAAAAAAAAAAGGCTAAATCTAGCCTCGAAAAGGCTAACCTGGCAACACTGCTTGCAAGTTACCATTTCTGCCGCTGCCAAAGTGAACTGCGCGCGATATTTCAGCCTTGTTCATATGCAATTGAAATTGAGTTGAATTGAGCGGTGATCGCTGAGACAGCAGATTTTATTTCATTGCCGTTGCAAAGCAAGTGCTGATGAAGAGTTTTTTAATGGTAAGAAGGGGGCTAACGAGAATAAGAGGGGCGTTCAATATAATGCACTTTGAGTGCCGGTACCTAAGTGAGTGTGGATCTGCAGCTCTTCGCATTGTTGTTTACGAGAGATTCGTTTTAGGTTGCTGCCAGAGAACTTGGCTTGCAAGGTTGCTTTTTTTTAAATCTTAAATTGGAGACTTACGCGCGTTTTCCAGATCATAAGAAAACGCTCAAGAAATTTTGGAAACAAAAAATACCTTAAAGACCTCGCAAATTAAAGGTACTACGATTTTGTGCTGCGATTGCGTCAACCTTGTTTTTAAGATTTGGGAGCTTTTTGCCCCTTAAAAAGACTTAAAATGATTTTGCTTCTCCTTCAAATTTTAAAGCTTTCGGTAAGGGAAGGGGCTTTGTTAATTAAATTAACGATATATGAATGACTGACTGGCTGTTTGATTAAGTTGCGCTGAAAGTTCTGTGTTCAGAGTGAGTATCGCAGGTGAGAGAGGATTGATAACATAGCCACATGTGTGTGCAATGCGGGTACAACAATCCATGATTTTTTAATATACATACTTGTACGTCTATGCATATAAGAAACTGTATGTAAGTATGTAAGCATGTGCCTAGATAAAAATATGTACATATTTACCTATGTTTTCTATGCTCAGCTGAGTTCATTCAGTGGGCCATTTCAATTTGTAACATAGCGAAAATTGACTGTGGTACAACTGTTGAACCCTTGAGCATCGTGCAACTAAACTGTCGTAACAGTGTTGACATCTGGACTTTCCAATAAATGCTGTTTTTTGATGAGAAACATTCCGTTAAATCGATTTCTGACGTGGAGACAGGTCGCCATGCGCAATCGACTGTGCGATTTTCTTCCCACCCGATACTGCGTTAAGCCAGGGTCCTCTCTGGGTCATTTTAGGGTAATTTGGGAGTCATTTCGGGATGAGTTTGGGGGACTCTTCAGTGACTGTATTCAGTAAGTGTAAGTATGAAATGTACATTTTTCTTTCATAAAAATTATATAAAGAAAAAATCAGGGTCATCCCGCGGTTATTTCAGAATGATTTTGGGAACTCCCTCGGAATCTTTCCGGGGACATTTTGGGGTTATTTTGGAGCTCCCTCGGAATCCTTTCGGGGGCATTCGGGGAACCTTTCGGGATTATTTTGGGGACTCTCTTGGGATCTTTCCGGGGTCATTTGGTCGTCATATCGGGATGACTTTGAGGACTCTCTTAGGGTCCTCCCGACGACATTGCGGGATCATTTTAGGCACTCTCTCGGGGTCCTCCCAGGGTCATTTAGGGATCCCTTCATGGTCATTAGGAGGTCATTTCGGGAGCTCTCTCGGTGTCCTACCGCGTTAATTTGGAGTTAATTTCTTGATGAGTTTGGGAAATTTCTTTGGATCCTCCCGGGGTCATTTGAAAATCACTTCGAAGAAAAAATCGCCATATATAATTATCTCATTATGCCATATTTATTTCCTATCGTAATATATTTTGATATGCAGCAATTGATGAAAATAATTTCGAGGTTTCACATTTGCCAGGCATCCCGTGGCGACTCACATTTTTCCTTCGGAAAAGTAATGGACATTTAAAAAAAAATAAATAAATGTAAGGCGCGATAACCTCCGAAGAGATCTAAGGCCGAGATTCTCTTCCAATTTGCGTCGTGCTCCTCTTAATTTTCCCCACAAATTGGCCGGACGGGACCTACATGTTTTATGCCGACTCCGAACGGCATCTGCAACGCAGATGAGTTTTCACTGAGAGCTTTTATGACAGAAATACACCCGGAGCGCTTACCAAACACTGCCGAGGGACGACCCCGCTTAGAAAAATTTTCTTCTAATTGAAAAACCTTATTTCTAAAATTTTGATGTTGCTTTGCCAAGGGTGTGAACCCAGGGCATACAGTGTTGTAGGCGGAGCACGCTACCATCACACCACGGTAGCCGCCATAATGGACAGTTGTTAAAGATAATTCCTCAAGTTCAAAGCCCACATTTAACCAAAGCCCGAGCCACAATAAAGTTTTTCATATTGATGCGTTTAACGCAATCTTATGAATGAGGAGCTTCAGACTTGGCAATTGAAACTTATTTCGCCCTGCTCATTCACATACAAAATTTCGCGAAGCATTGTTATAAACATTCTCACTAAGTATACAAGAAAATTACTCGCTAACATATTCTGCATCTTCCTTTGTTAAAATGCAGTTTTCAATTATGAAAATACCTACCAAAAATTTCGAAAAATAGTTTAACTTGCAAAGTGTGAAAGCACCCTTAGCAAAACAAATGTCGAATTCTTTTTCGTAGGCTCTGCTTGCAACAAAAGTTGGAAGTTGGCTACTTTTTCATGTCAGATGGCGCCAGTGTCACTCGACCTGCCGTTTTCTATAAAAATGGGTGCAATCTACTCATCATGCATCAAATTGCGTTAAACTCATCTATATGGAAAAATTCTTAGTGTACGATCATTGCTTACTCAGATATCTGTAATCAAGGCAAAATGACCCCTCTATATATGAAAAATTAACTAAAGCTAAACAAACAAAGTATCCGATCCCTATACAGGTTAGGCAAAAAAAAAACGTAGACCATAACAAAAAAAACTAAAAAATCTAAGCATTATTTGTTGCTGGTTTTTCTTTCATTACTCAAGAACGATTGCGGGCCGCAAAAACTTCTAATCCTAAGAGTAGACGCTTGGAGCTGCAATTTCCTTTTTATTTGGATTTCCTGTGCCACCATTTCCCTCAATGTTACGGCCTGTTGAAAACTGACTAAAAATATGGAATATTTTCATCCTGTGCACGCCGCTGGTTAAGAGGGATTTGGGGCTTCGAAACGCAGTGACATGTAGCTCCATATCTTAGCTAGGATACGGAACTTTTCACTTCTCCCTATAAATAAATTAGCACTTATTTCACTTTTCTGCGGTGATACTTTATTGACTATTAACAACACAGCAAATTTTCTAGCTCATAGTTATGTATGAGTCGTGTTGCTGTAGAAAGTAGGTTCAGCTTTTTCAATAATACCTACACAATTTTCTCTTTCAATATCAACGCCGAAACACAAAACACTGTAATAAAATTGTAAACAAAGTGTCGCACTCTCTTTTTCGCATGCAATAACAATGAGCTAAACAAATATCTCAAATATTCGCGAAATACAAAGCGCCTACTGAGTACAACGAGTACCTGTGCCAAATGCTCCCACAGACCCCACTTGCGCTCACACGCTGTTCGGGCAAGCGTCAACTGAGCTGCAACGTAGTCGCCGTCGTCGTTGTATTGTATGTGCTGTCGGTGCAATGTAGTGAAGTACTCGTAGTGCATTTCTTTACATTGCATTTCACATTTCGATCTATTTATCCATCCACAACCCCAACCAATCGCTCTAAATATCATTCGTGTGTGTAACTGCCGCGAGCCCGTACATATCCGTCCTAAAAGCCTTTATTGAGGCGAATCGCAAGGCTTATGTTGTTTCTTATATTGTAGTACTTCGCTAATTTATTAAAAAATATAATTTATAGTGAACTTATTAATAATTAACATAACTTTAAGTGGAAATTTAATTTTTTAAACTAAAACTCATGCCTGGTTAAAGAAAAAGTTTACTTTTGGTGTGTAATATTTTATTTTTTATAATGCAAGTGAAATACTCGTGAATTGCAATTTATCTCTAATAGAGGTTGTGTAAACTCCAATTCAAATGTGTCCGTGTGAGTGTCCATCGTTACATTGTTGCTCCACACTAACAACAAAATTATTACTGCAACTCCCATTTAAACAACTCTTCTTTATTCAAATTAAGATATTCATTCACCTTACAGCAAGTGGGAACATCGTCAATTGGTGAGTACCTTAGCCCATTATGAGTAATAGGAACGGGAAATCTTACCATCAATTACAATACCTTGAAGCAAGAGCATACAAACACACTCGCACAAAAACATTACTGCAAATAAAAAAGAAAAGAGCAAATTGGCAAACGATGGTATTCAACCTACCGAAAAAATCTAAGACGCTTTCCAGGTGCGCGCTGAGGAAGGCAACTGGGGCGCCTGTAATGGATTTTTAAAAATCGATAGCTGTACCACAAAGCCGCTGTTGCCATACCAAAACTTGGGGTTGGAACTAAATATTGTACGAAAAAAGACCAAAAATATTATGTGGCTCAATATTTTGTTGAGTAACACTGAATGTGCTCAAAAGTGCTCATAAAATATCCTCTCCCTCAAAACGCATATTTCCCACAAATGCTCACTTGCATTTTTAGGTCCTGAAGTTGAAGAAAACTAACACTTGATTTCAACTGTTTCTTATCATTCGATTTTTTAAGTTCATCGGAATAGGGCCAAAGCAATTGTCAAAGATTTCTTGAAAATTTTTAAAAAGTTATTATTGCTTCGTTAAAAGGTCATGAAATGAGCTATTTTGCTTTGTACTAATTTTTAAAATGCTTGCTCATTGAAGTATCACATACAAAAGTTCTGAACAACGATGGCATACACAAATATTTCATACTTATTGGAAATATCAGATAGGAACGTTAGAAAAAAAGTTAGAAAAAAGTTACGAATAAGGTCAGATAACTATCTGAATCACATGACCAAAATAAATGTAAGGCGCAATAACCTCCGAAGATATTTTGGGCCGAGCTTCTCTTCCTATTTGCGTCGAGCTCCTTTTAATTTTTCCTTAAAATTGGCGGACAGGACCTACTTGTTTTATGCCAACTGTGAACGATATCTGCAAGGCAGATGAGTTTTCACTGAGAGCTTTTCATTGCAGAATTACACTTGGGGTGTTTGCACAACACTTCCGAGGGGCGACCCCGCTTAGAAACATTTTCTTCTAATTGAAAAATCTTGTTTCTAAAATTTTGATGATGCTTTGCCCGGGGAATGAACCCAGGATCTTCGGTGTGGTAGGCAGAGCACGCTACCATCGCATCACGGCGGCCTCCAATCACATGACCCTTCGAAGAAAATCAAGCAAAAAAAAATTTAATATCTACTACTACTCGAAGCTAGAAAGAAAAACTATCCTATCTGCTTAATGCTCTCCGAAAAAGTAACGCTATTGCTTTTAATGTATGAAAATGCTTTTATAAAGCAATTTTTATTTTTTATTTATTTTATAATTTGGGAAAAACTGCAACAACATGACATCAAGACGAACAAGGCAACAGCTTTTTACATTATACCTTGTAAGCCATCGCAGGAGAATTACAAGGTATAATCGAAACAGCTGTCGCCATGCCCGTCCTGATGTCATGTTGTTTCAGTTTTATCCAAATTAAATTTCCATTTTAATACAGAATAGGAACTCCCTTCGCAAGTACATTTTTAAAATCAAAGGGCTCCAAAAATTGTTTATACCTAGTTTCAGTCTCACTCCTTGCACACCTGCATATAGCAAAGGCTCTCACCACATTTACAATTGGCAAACCGTATCTGCGACAACGTCGGCGTCGTCAGGGACACAGATTAGAGCATCTACATACATATGGATGTACATAGACGCGCTATACTCGCTGGTACGGATTCACTAGTGTCCTCTGCTAGATTTCAGTATTGTTTTGAGATTATATTGCGAAGGTTTCTATTAGCTATTCTTTTGGCTGCTTCATAGGCTATATATTTGCTTCTGTTTTTCAACTTCATTTTATTTTGCCTTGTTTTGTGCTTCTTGAATTGCTTTGGAACAATAAGAATTTGCGTTGTTTACTAATTAATATTTATTTGTTTGGTTGTGGTTGTTGTTGTTGTTGTTGCTGCAATAAACAAGAAAACAAATATTTTGATAAGACGGTGAAAAGTGGAAGGCAAAGGTGAAAAAAACTTGTAAATAAAAAAATTTTAAAATTCACATCTACAAGTGTTGTGCAAATGAAACTTGAAATCAAATGCGGCCGGCAGTGAATGACGCTAAAATATCCAAAAGAAGTTTTCTGATAAGTGGCCGGGTCTTACGTCATTATAATTAAAACGATCTCAAATCAATGCAATACCTACTTTAATAATAAAAACCTTCTTAATAAGTTCAAAAAAACAAAACCGAAAAAGGAGCTGCGACGTTACTAAGCCAAGAGTTAGTGAAGGAATCTAAATTAGATGATATTCGCTATTTTAATCAGGTGAGTAAACAACATAAACAGGACCAACGGGTTTTGTTATTAAAATTAGAGAAAAATTGCAAAGTTTATAGACGGCGATGGTTACTAGGACATGTTTCTGAATTTCACTTCTCCATCAGCTAGCTTCTGGGGATCTCCAACACTCATACTAGTGTAAAGGCCTTTAACCACTCAGCCCTACGAATGCCCCGCTGCTCACTACAATTGGTCTCTAACGCCCCGATTCTGAGCGTTACCGGTAAAATAGTACCCAGAACATTATGTAACCGAATATCGTTACCAGTTCTTTTATCCGCGATTCTGGTCCAAGTGGTAACGCTGTCATCACCGAAAAACTCACCAGTGTCTGTGGAGAAATTTGAAAGGTAGTTTTCTTCGCTTTCACGGTTGCCACTTTGGTCCATTTGTACCAAAAATGATCCCTTCCAACCCCATTTGGTCCGCTGGTCCCTTATCTTCAATTTTGGTCCGTTTTAGGCAGTAGCCACGATTGGTACTTTTCTTTCTTTTTCACTCAGGTAAAAATTCACAATATTGCCCAAAAACTCGCCACACTTTCGTTAGCCCCCATATAATTTTGAATTTACTTCAATGGAACCCTCACCATAAAAAATTGCTCAGTCAATAAAATGTGCCAGAACAATAAAATTTAACCTAGGATATAATTTATGCCAGGCATTAAAAAGAAAATTGTTGTAAACACATTGTCGTTAATGGCTGATGAAGTAACCGACTAATCAAAAAAAAAACTTTTGTTTTTAATAATATTAATAACGGCTAGATATTTCGATCCGTTATACAACACTATGTAAAATATATGAAAATAAAAATTACTTCTCGCCTAGCATAGCTTATAGTGAGCACTCTGCCGTGAGCCTAACACTTTCAAAACTTATACAAAGAAATTCTATGCATTACTACTCGTTTGGCA
The DNA here is from genome assembly GCF_040869045.1 of Eurosta solidaginis. Classification (NCBI taxonomy): domain Eukaryota; kingdom Metazoa; phylum Arthropoda; class Insecta; order Diptera; family Tephritidae; genus Eurosta; species Eurosta solidaginis. The sequence goes on along the minus strand of NC_090319.1, from coordinate 97,041,228 downwards.
CGTTGATATTTAAATCTTTCTCACCCAGCTCAATGAGTTTAAGGAATTCCAGGACTATTGTGGTGTTAAGCCACGCAAGATAATTGAAAACTAAGTATCTTGGCACAAGAAATATTTTAACTCGAATACAGAAGGAAGCAAATGCAAAAGAGATTTGATTTCGGAAGAAATGTTTTGGGATCAAAACTCACACTTACTGAATCTAGGCTCTGATATGAAGTTTAAACGTTAAGGGAAAAAGTAAGCATCTATAAAAATAGCACTAACAAAATTGCCGAGTTTCATTAATGATTAACTTAGTTTTCCACATACATAGTTCGGCAACACCAGAACGCAAATTTTGAACCGTTTCTTACTAAAACCTAACTGCACTATACATTTTATTTCATTGCAATCAACAACATAATGCTAGAACCAAGAGCTTTGTGACCAAAACTAGGTTCACAACGTTTGGTTGGTGGAAGACATAGACTTATCCTATGTCAAAATATAGTACCATTTTTGGTTGCATGCACATATATTTGTTTGTTCAGCTTGAACTAAAGGAAAGTGTTCACTATGTTTAGTAAAATTTTATATGGAAACATTCTAAAATTTTGTATTTTATACTAATAAAATACAACAAAAATTTGGTCCTTTTTTCGATGAATTTTGGTCCCAAATGAAAACATGATGAGGCAACCGTGTTCGCTTTACCGAAAATGTCTCACTTGTAGATACGAGGTTAACGAATACACGGTGCGATGTGTATATGCATATTATGCATGATAAGTTTCTACATAGGTATATTGTAATTTATTCTGTGAAAGTACATAATGTAAACAAATATGTATAGCAAGAGGCAACATTTTTTTACTATTATCTTTACCTATTTGCGCTTACAATTCTTTATTTTTCAGTTTTGCCTTTTTCTAAACAACAGCTGTTGTGTGGTTATATCAATGTAACCACCTCCTTTTGTGGGTAAAAAATTATCCGGCTACTTTCGCGGGTAGAATACCAAAAGGGTATAAAAGTTGCCACATGATTTCGTTACCGTGGTGAAGAATATTGTTACCACACTAGAATCGGGGCGTAAGTGTTGCCTTTTTGTTGCTATTCTTTTTTATTCACCATTTAGGTACATACTAATTCTGTATGCAATTTAATCCTAATGGTGCGGAATTTTTTAGGCACGCTTAAGAGCTTAGTAACAATGGATTTCAGTATTGCTTTTATTCCGCTGTTAACTATTGTATCAATATTATCATTTGTATTTAATTAGCGAGACTTGCTCATATTGTTTTATAAAAATTTTTTGTTTTGATATTACAGAAAAAAAGGGTATTGAACAAAGTTTGATTGAATTTGACAGTTCTCTCATATAGAAACGGACTATAATGTCGAAAGGAAAAAAATCTTAACCCATTTGAGATAATTTTCTTATATTTGTTGAAGATAGTTTGTATTTTTTAATAAATCACCATCATTTTCGATATCAACACCGCAAGAACATTAAGAATATGTAAATTTTTAATATTTCGCAGCTTACAAGTCCATATTGCTACTTTTGTTGTAGCCATAAAGGCACACGCCCAAGGTTTTGGGGAGTATTATCGATGTTGATGCTTCTCTGTCGGTTATAGATCTGATATGTTCCGGTAACAAGCACCATTAAGGTACATGGCCGACAATCTCGGGAACGATATAATATGTCCACATTGAACCTTCTAGAACATTCATTTATATCGTAGAAGTTAGAAGTATGAAAAGGAGAAGAACGTCTGAAAATTGTGGTGCGTGTAACAACAGCGAAGATGGCTAAATAGTCTGTTTTTTTTTCAAAACACCAACTTGCGAACCAAGACGAAAGTGATGGGAAGATAGCAATTGCGTTATATCAACAAATTCATCTAGCGTTTGCAAAAATAAATTTAAGGAAACGGATTTTATCAATTGTTCGTCAGATCTATGTCTTTTTAAACATCCTCGGTTCTATCTAATTGAGCCAATTGAACCAATTGAACCGAGTCATTCAAGTAAGAATACAATTAAGCAAATGACCGTTTCCGATTTGGAAATTCAAACAGAAAGTCCTTTCGAAACCAGTTTTCGAAAGCAGAAAATAGGAAACATGGAAGCAAGGCTCGAGGAAGATAGATGTATAAACTTAAAAATCCTAACAAAAAGTAGTTCTGAAAGTGGGAAAATAATTAATGCGGAAAAGCATAAATCTTGGGCAATTTTATACAAGAAATTGGCTAAAACTGATTTGTAAGCAGATATATTTTATTTTTTATCAAAATACCCCTTTAATATAATATCAGATATTTAAATGTAACTTGTGTTTTTGGTTTTATTAAAATAAGAACGGTCGGCTTTTGAAGGTTAATAGGTACGGTCGGTTGAAGTTCTCAAATTGTCACTCATACAAGGCATGACGGAACGATACAAGGTGGCAGCATGGTGACATACATACAAACATAAATAAAAATTCCATGTACTTTGTTTTTGTAAATTCGATGGGCAAATGTCAAAATCGTACTGCGCCGAAAGTTGATGTATCAAATCAAATAAAAAAAGTTTATAATCAGCTGTTCCGTGCTGCCACCTTGTATCGTTGCGCCATGATACAAGGTAAAATGTAAAAAAAACTTAAGTGATAAAATTCTACGTACATCACATAGGGAATTCATTTTTTTACATTTGTTTGACATAATAGTCCCTTACAAGAGTATCATATTCAACTGTCAATAACACTTTGTTACATTCACTTTGCACGGAACATATTTTTGTCCGCATACGTACAGCTGCGAACAGTAAAATAGCAGTAACAATTTTATCAAATTTCGTCAATTATGTTCTTTTTTTATTTTCAATATTTTAAGCAAACGGTGTATTAAATTTTATGAATGAAACTATACAAAAAATGTGTTGAAAAATATTTGAGAAAATATTACGAAAATTTCGAACATGGTATAATACCGATTTCACACAGAAACTTAATGGAATCACAATTTCGTTTAATGAAATAATTATTTTTTTCTTTTTCACACAGGGCCGTTTGCTTCGTTAACGAACATCTGTCAGTAGCTCAAAAAAATTATGTTTTTTACAAAAAATAGTTAAAATGTTCAAAATTTTCTCGAATTTTTAGTTACAAAATAGAAGTTTGTCTAAAATCAAAGAAAAAATTCCATTGAAGGAATTTGACAAAAATTGTCACTGCTATTTTTCTGTTCGTCGCTGTATACATTGCATACCTAGATCTAAAGGAAGTTAAGTAAAAAATTTTAATTTTTTAAATCTGTTACACCGGCCCAAAGACAGTTTTCGACAAAAATTAAAGGTTTCTTCTTTCTACTAAGAATGCGTTGAAGGATTGCAACCAATAAATTCCACTTTTCGTAAAAGGATTCAAATTGGCCCGCGAAATTGCAGTAGCAGTCTGAATCAGGCGGTTCTTCGAGTTCTCGGGCTAGCAACGAAAACATCGAGTCTTATTTGGTATTCTCGATAGTGGGCTATAAATATGGAATCAACAACAACAAAACGCTTCTTTATTTTGAGTGAAGTAGCAACTTTACCTAGTGGAAAACGAGATGGCCATTGTGAGGCTGTTACATAAACAGTAACTCCTCAAAATTTCAAAAATTTTAATTGGCGCTTAGGGGTTTCAACGGCCGTCCAATAAAGCGCCCCAGTCGTTTTTTCGTTTAACAACCTGAAACCAAGAGTATTTAAATCGTTATCCACTTCGTTCTTCCACTTTAGTAGACGTCTACATCCTCCACAGTTTCCATCTAATCTTGAAAGGGATTGTGAAGTGCATGGGGTGCATAAAGGAAGTATATAGAAGTATATAGAAATCAAGATGATTTAAGAGATGGAATGGAAATGGAGACTGAAATAGATAGAGATGGATATGGCGCTGGAGACCAAAACTGAAACGACGAGAGGAGTATGAATGGAGCTAAAGGTAGAATGAAGATGGAGATGGGGAAATGAATGAATATAGAGATGGATATAGAGACGGAATGGTGATCGATATTGAATTTTTAAATGTAGATTGAGATTGAGATAGGATAGGGATGGAGGTGGAGGTAGCAATAGAGATTAAAGGTGGGAGCGGATGGGGATGTGAATGGAAATAGAGGTAAGATGGAGATGAATATTACAATTGGGACAGGAATGGGATCTAAAGCATATACAAACATGTGTGCTGAAGATGGGGATGGAGGTAGAGATGGGGTGGAGATAGAGATAAGGATAAGATTTGAGATGCAGATAGAGATAGAAATATCCCTTTTCCTCCAAAATGTGTGATGGAAAGGAAGAATGAATAACATAGGGACTGCTTTAGCCAAACCACAGAAGGTCGAATTTATGACGCGATTAACACCAAGCTAATGAAATTACAAGACAGGAAATATCATTGTCTGGTCTAAAGCAGTTCGGATATGCTATCGCTACTTAGTAATTGGGAGGAATGTTTCCTTCATAAGTCCATCTGAATGTCAATAACCAGGTCATCATTACTTTTTCTTCCAAAATGTGTGCCGTTCTTGCAACCTGCTGTTATCGTCTAAATTTTTTCTCAAGACGTTATCAATCGCCTTACTTTCCTCCCAATGTGCCATTACATCATCAGTTGTTTTTACCGCTTCCGCTATCAACACCTGTGGTACGGGTACCATCATGAGGTTGAATACTGCTTTCCGAGAGCAGGTATGAGAGCGGGAAAATTGGTTTGCGAATGTCGCAAGCTCTCCTAGAAGGAAACTTTAGTCACATCAGCTAGTTCCGCTACGATAAGTTGAATAGCCTCGTTTTGCAGCGAATAAACGCGAGATACTCGCTCATAATGTTATTATTGTTGTTGTGTTTGTAGCAATAAAGACACTACCATAAGATTTTGGAGAGTGTTATCGATGTTTATAGTCCTTTGCCGGATATAGATCCGGTAGGTTTCGGTAACAAGCACCATTAAGCTACAAATTGCGCTGGCAACCCCTTCAATCATATGGGTATTTTAATCGCCTCTTACTACAGGCAATTGCCGTGGGTATATTCTAAGCCCCCTTACTCCCCAATAATATTTAATGACAGTACTTGGCGTACACTATGGACTAATTCAGTTTATGTGAGGTATTCGCGGACCGGACGGTTCAACCTGGTGACATTAACTCTTTCACATTACAAAACCTACAGCAAATTTTTTTTCCAAAGGTAAAGGACTGCGATCTAATGAGCTCGTTTAAGATCTCGAGAGAAAAGAGAGAAAAATAGAAAGGATAATTTATGCATGGGTCTAAAAAAAGAACGAAAAAAACTGTTTTTCATATGAGAGCTGGACTTATGAAGGGATCTTCGCTATGACATCATAGGCGACAAACATGAGAATTTTCATAGCATTAAAAAATATCATAAATAATTAGGAGATTTTTGTCGAAAGAACATCAAAGCAACGACGACGATCATCAGCTCCAATCATCAATGGACAGCAATTGCAATATCTGTGAACGCCTAGATCGGTAAGATTGCTATGATCGTGAGCTATATATATACATCCACACATAAGTTGCAACCAACTCATGCTCTTCTTGCTGTCATTAGCCGCTGTGACAATTTAACCCCAAAAAGGGGCGGGTGGATACACTAAATTTTCGAAATTGATCTCGCTGAGGCATAGATGCAGCCACAAACAACTAAGCATATTAAAACAACAATAAGAAATTCCAGTGTATGACTATTTCATCATATCGAATGGATATTTGCCCACAAATGGTCCTCACGGCCTTCCGCTGCCTTCTCACTTATTGCGTGCTACTAGATACCATAAGTTGGTTTAAGTTGGACTGTCGCTCGAATATGATAGTTACATACATGCATACTCATACATATATGTATGTATGTAGTTGTGGTTAGCGATCTATTAGTTTGATTATATATATGAAGCCACATCTGGTTTGCCCCCGGTTCAAAAAACAGATACGCGCAACGCAATGCAGGCAACTCAACTTGCTATCAAGCGGTATTGGAGGGAACCCGTTGAAGCCAATATTGTTTTGTCACATCGATTGCCTAGCGAATAGAACATAAATACACATAAATATATAGAATATCGCAATTATCTTCTTCAACAAGAAGAAGGGCGTAGGCTCAGCTATGAAGAGCTCTCAAGCATACTAGGTGAAGAAACCATATGGCGAGTCGATAAAAGATGATTGTGGATTATAATGGACAGGAAACCGTTCTTGAGGAAGATGTTAAGGGCTGGGAACTCATGCCAAGGTAGTACACAGGTTTTATGAACTGTATGTCAAGCCAATTTTGCTCTATGGGGTAGTGATTTCGTGGGACGTACTTAACACAGCGAGTATTATCAATGTCAGAACAAAGTACAACCCTGGTTAGTATCAGCGACGCGCTTAGAACAACACCTATCTTGGTATTCAAAGCCATGGTGGACATAGCTAGGCGACCGAGCCTCGGTCGCATACTTTGTGGCATGGGATATGGTCTTTCTCACCTTTTAGCATTTCAGCATTCTTACCAATTTTGACTTCATCCCAGACGAAACAGGATATTGCGTGCCAGAAACTTCCCCCTGTGCAAACTTAAGAACAGTCCGTGGTCTGGTTCGCAGATGGTTCGATCGAAAGAGGACAGGGGGGGGGGGGGGGGGGGGGGGGGGCACTCGATGTAAGTTGCAAATTTTAGTTATTTGATCAGAGTAGCGTCTTTCACGCGGAATGCGGTATGGAATGCTTACGGTTAGAGCTATCAACTTATATTCCAATAGCCAAGCGGCCTTTAAAGCCATAAGTTCAAATGTGGTGCAATCGAGGGTGGTACGGGAATGCCTGATCTCTCTTGCGATCTCGTCGAACGGGTCATTTGTAGTCTGCTACTATATAGATTGGCATCGATTCAGCTAAACAAACATTGGGCAGACAACTTCTCTGGCAGGGAAGCGAGATCCTTCTGGCAGGGAAGCGTTCTGCTGAAATCATTGAACTCACCAAGAATTATATATCAACGTTGATTTTGTCTTGACGGGTCACTGTTAAATGGGAGTCCATACTGGAAAACCTCTCTAGCTGCAGTTGCAAGGAGGATGACGATGTGGCACTACGGATGCACTTAATGCTTGACTGTCCAGCTTTTGCCATAATTGGGAGAAATTATTTCGGTCCCGGCGCACACACGATGTCGCAAGGCGCTTCGAGTTGTCGAGACAAATTTTCACCACAATAACAATTAAAAATGTCCCTCACAGAAAACATTAGACATCAATTTTTTTGATTTCCAGCGGGTTACTCGCCACTCGTAGCAGACTGGTGGCTCCTATTTATTTATCCTCTTTGATAGTGCAACAAATAATAGCATAAAGGCTACGCTGACGGGGTTATGTAATAACTTAGGGAAATGTTAAGGACAGGCGTATTGTTAATGTTGTTGTTGTAGCGATAAAGACACTCCTCGAAGGGGGAGTATTACTGGTCGTTTCCCGGATATAGATTCGGTAACGAGCACCATTAAGGTACAAGCTCGACTACCTCGTGCAATTCAACATGACCCCATTTAACCTTTTAGGGCATTTCGCCACCTAGTTCCATAAGGAACTTTGGGACGCTAGAGCCTGGTCTGCTAAAGTTACAGTATTTGCCTAGGGTAGGTGAGGTTGACAATTGTTGGAAAAGAAAAGCTATAAACATCCACTTGAATCCCCTTTGACTATTTAAACATTTGTGTGAGCTCAAGGCGGTTTGTCAACTGGAGTCAAGTATTTTCGACAATCATCGGCGGAGAATATCCCATTAGATGCAAATGCAATCATCTGGCAGCTCTTGAGGGCATTTATAATGGAGTGTATCTCTTAAAAAACTGCGCTGGTTATTAAATAAATGAATTTTAAAGCTCAACTCGTACCAATGTCAAAAAATGCTCATTATTCAAATTTTTATTATAACTTCCTTCCTTGACACGTGTGTGGCCAGCATTTTTAAACCAACTCTACAAATTTACAGCCAACTATAAAAAACAAAAAAAAAAATAAAAGTTGTAAGTCACATAAAATGAAAAACTAAACAAAATTTTCACTTATTCTACAAAATCTTCTTTATATATAGTTTCCGCTTTATATTGCATTTTATTGTAGAAACGAGGTCGAAATCCCTCAAAGAGAACGAAAACAAAAAAATCTTATTGCCACCTGTTGCGAAAATAAGGCAAAACCAAGCCATTGGGTTACAAACATTTATACAAAGCAGCAATTTGTTTAAGCGTATGCAAAATTAATTTACAAAAAAAAACTTGTCGGCGTACTCATTAATTTTTATCTTTTTTTGTTTTTAGTTTGGCGTTTGTGTCTTTTGTTTGGGAATTTTTTGTTATTGTTGCAAACTTAACCCACTTCTCACCGTGTTTGGCCACGGAACATAGACATACAAACAAACTCTTAACTATGCAGTAATAAAACTTTGAAATAAAATAGTAAAAATCTACAACAACAATACAAAGCGTAATATATTATCAACCTCTAATCAAGTTTAGCGCCAAGACAGAGTGTAATTTATTTGTGAAAATAATATGAACTACAACAAATATTTACCCTTAAACAAAATTAAGAGTTATCCATAAATTTTAGTTTAAAATGGCGCTATGTTCTCTAGAGCATATTGTAACGAATTTAGATAATTCCGCTTATTTCAAACCTTCTGCTAACGTTTGAATCGCCAAACTTTTGAATAAATAACTTCAATATTCAATAATGCAAAATGGTCTTTATTAGACTACTTTGAGAGTACTTCACAATAACAATTAACTTCACAACCAATAGCGTGCTTAAATTTCGCGAACTTCATGCTTAGTTACCAGCCATATACATGTATGTTTGTAGTTTGTAGCCATATGCGTGTGTATATGTGAGTAACACTTCGGCTGATGACTACATCTGTATATGAGTTATCCCTTCGTTGCCTTGTATGTATGTGTGTAAATGTTGTTTTTTTTGATGTACACAAGAGCTTGTTTTATTGTTGTTGTGCTTTTATTTACTTAGTATCGCTTAGTGATGGTAATATTCTTAACAATATTTAATACTTATTTTTTACTTCCTTTATGTTAGTTTCATTTGATATTATTTGGCCAATTTCCGTACAAAATTAGAGACTTTTGCAATCCATTTTTGCGTAGCTTCTCGGAGTCTTGAAACTTGGAACACGCTGAACGAAGTGTCAAAATTGCCGGGGTTGCTGTCTTCAAAAGCGACACAGGGAAACAAAAAAAGGAGCGGAATATCAGATATGGGTTCCTGTGATGGTAAATTTCTTTGAACGAATTTCGTAAATGTAAAGTGCGCCTATATGGGTCCTTCAGAAAATTATACAAAAGTTTTCAATTGGGATATCTGAGGACGCGTAGCTATTCCAGCATAAAGAATGCAAACACGGGTGCTAAGTTTTTCTACCCGTTCAAAATTTCTCCGCGAAAACCAGTTTGAAACCGAGGTCGACTGCAATAACCCGTCCAAAAATGTGGAAAGTTATATGAAACTACGCGTTTTGTCCTGGTATCAATAATCCAAAGGCGCGTCTATTAATACCTCCCCGACGGTTTTGTTCGTGTTTTAGCAATCGTCCCCCGTAATAAGGTATCACAATTTGATAACTAAAATTGTCCAAAACATATGAATCTTAACAAGTAAGGAAGGTTAAGTTCGGGTGTAACCGAACATTACATACTCAGTTGAGAGCTATGGTGACAACATAAGGGAAAATAACCATGTAGGAAAATGAACCGAGGGAAACGCTGGAATGTGTATCAAATGAAAGGCATTAAAGAGTATTTTATGAGGGAGTGGGCCATAGTTCTATAGGTGGACGCCTTTTCAAGATATCGCCATAAAGGTGGACCAGGGGTGACTCCAGAATTTGTTTGTACGATATGGGTATCAAAAGAAAGGTGTTAATGAGTATTTTAAAAGGGAGTGGGCCTTAGTTCTATAGGTGGACGCCGTTTCGAAATATCGCCATAAAGGTGGACCAGGGGTGACTCTAGAATTTGTTTGTCCAATATGGGTATCAAAAGAAAGGTGTTAATGTGTATTTTAAAAGGGAGTAATCCTTAGTTCCATAGGTGGACGCCGTTTCGAGATATCGCCATAAAGGTGGCCAGGGGTGACCCTAGAATTCGTTTGTACAATATGGGCATCAAACGAAAGGTGTTAATGAGTATTTTAAAAGGGAGTGGGCCTTAGTTCTATAGGTGGACGCCGTTTCGAAATATCGCCATAAAGGTGGACCAGGGGTGACTCTAGAATATGTTTGTACGATATGAGTATCAAATTAAAGGTATTAATGAGGGTTTTGAAAGGGAGTGGTGGTTGTTGTATAGGTGGTCGCGTTTTCGAGATATCGCCATAAAGGTGGACCAGGGGTGACCCTAGAATTTGTTTGTACAATATGGGTATCAAAAGAAAGGTATTAATGAGTATTTTAAAAGGGAGTAATCCTTAGTTCCATAGGTGGACGCCGTTTCGAGATATCGCCATAAAGGTGGACCAGGGGTGACCCTATAATTCGTTTGTACAATATGGGCATCAAACAAAAGGTGTTAATGAGTATTTTAAAAGGGAGTGGGCCTTAGTTCTATAAGTGGACGCCGTTTCGAAATATCGCCATAAAGGTGGACCAGGGGTGACTCTAGAATATGTTTGTACGATATGAGTATCAAATTAAAGGTATTAATGAGGGTTTTAAAAGGGAGTGGTGGTTGTTGTATAGGTGGTCGCATTTTCGAGATATCGCCATAAAGGTGGACCAGGGGTGACCCTAGAATTTGTTTGTACAATATGGGTATCAAAAGAAAGGTGTTAATGAGTATTTTAAAAGGGAGTAATCCTTAGTTCCATAGGTGGACGCCGTTTCGAGATATCGCCATAAAGGTGGGCCAGGGATGAGTCTAGAATTCGTTTGTGCAATATGGGTATCAAACGAAAGGAGTTAATGAGTATTTTAAAAGGGAGTGGGCCTTAGTTTTATAGGTGGACGCCTTTTCGAGGTATCGCAATAAAGGAGGACCAGGGGTGACTCTAGACTTTGTTTGTACGATATGGGTATCAAATGAAAGGTGTTAATGAGTCATTTTAAAAGGGAGTGAGTGGGCCTTCGTTCTATAGGTGTTCGCCTTTTCGAGATATCGCCATAAAGGTGGACCAGGGGTGACTTTAGAATATGTTTGTACGATATGGGTATCAAATAAAAGGCGTTAATAAGTATTTTAAAAGGGCGTGGGGCTTAGTTCTATAGGTGGACGCCTTTTCGAGATATCGCCATAATGGTGGACCAGGGGTGACTCTAGAATGAGTTTGTACGATATGGGTATCAAATTAAAGGTATTAATGAGGGTTTTAATAGGGAGTGGCCCTTAGTTGTATATGTGAAGGCGTTTTCCAGATATCGACCAAAATATGGACCAGGGTGACCCAGAACATCATCTGTTGGATACCGCTAATTTATTTATATATGTAATACCTGCCAAGATTTTAAGGGTTTTTTATTTCGCCCAGCAGAACTTTTTCATTTTCTTCTACTTAATATGGTAGGTGTCACAACCATTTTATAAAGTTTTTTCTAAAGTTATATTTCGCGTCAATAAAACAATCCAATTACCTTACCATGTTTCATCCCTTTTTTCGTATTTGGTATAGAATTATGGCATTTTTTAATTTTTCGTAATTTTCGATATCGAAAAATTGGGCGTGGTCATAGTCGGATTTCGTTCATTTTTCATACCAAGATAAAGTGAGGTCAAGTAAGCACGTGAACTAAGTTCATTAAAGATATGTCGATTTTTGCTCAAGTTATCGTGTTAACGGCCATGCGGAAGGACAGATGGACGACTGTGTATAAAAACTGGGCGTGGCATCAACCGATTTCGCCCATTTTCACAGAAAACAGTTAACGTCATAAAATATATGCCCCTACCAAATTTCAAAAGGATTGGTTAATTTTTGTTCAACTTATGGCGTTAAAAGTATCCTAGACAAATTAATTGAAAAAGGGCGGAGCCACGCCCATTTTAAAATTTTCTTTTATTTTTGTATTTTGTTGCACCATATCATTACTGGAATTGAATGCTGACATAATTTACTTATATACTGTAAAGATATTAAATTTTTTGTTAAAATTTTACTTTAAAAAAAAATTTTTTTTAAAAGTGGGCGTGGTGCTTCTCCGTTTTTGCTAATTTTTATTAAGCGTACATATAGTAATACGAGTAACGTTCCTGCCAAATTTCATCATGATATCTTCAACGACTGCCAAATTACAGCTTGCAAAATTTTAAATTACCTTATTTTAAAAGTGGGCGGTGCCACGCCCATTGTCCAAAATTTTACTAATTTTCTATTCTGCGTCATAAGTTCAACTCAAAAACGTCAAAAAGTGGGCGTGGTTATAGTCCGATATCGTTCATTTTAAATAGCGATCTGAGATGAGTGCTCAGGAACCTACATACCAAATTTCATCAAGATACCTCAAATTTTACTCAAGTTATCGTCTTAACGGGCGGACGGACGGACGGACGGACGGACATGGCTCAATCAAATTTTTTTTCGATCCTGATTATTTTGATATATGGAAGTCTATATCTATCTCGATTCCTTTATATATGTACAACCAACCGTTATCCAATCAAACTTAATATACTCTGTGAGCTCTGCTCAACTGAGTATAAAAAGAGATGTAATTAAGTGCTTGTTTGAAAATAAATAAGGGTGTTTCTTTGTAATTTTACAATAAAATGTTTACGTAGTTTTCGTTAGCAGCTACTACACATTGCCAATTAGCATGCACAAAAAACCGAACAAGAACAAACATTTTGATCAGGTGATCGTGGCTGTGTGTGTGCGTGCTGCTACACATCCTACTTGTAAACCTTTACAATGGGTTAAAGTCTGTAGCTAGTATAATTTTCTCGATAGTTTAGCTGTCAAAAAACACAAAACTTTTAGTCAGATTGTCAGATACATCACACATATGACGTCAGCGCTGATATTACGTAGCGGTGACATACTCACCACATATTCATTAGAGGGCAATAACAAAAATAAATTTATCAAGCAAACTTGTATCTTATAGGATAAGAAGGGGTAAGTGCGGAAAACTCAAAAAATGGGAGCCGTAATGACTGCTGAGCACCGCTATTCTTAGCAGAAATTTGTTAATTGTATCTCTCTCTATCTTCTGATCTCTCTCTAGCCACTACAACTTTTTATTCCTCCCAACACCCAACACACACTTTTCAATCGCTCAACGCAGAGATTATGTAGCCATTATGTTATTAAATGAAGGCGTTTTGTGAGAAATCAACAGTTAGTTTTGCTTATTTGTGTAGAACCAAAATACAAACATAAAATCACATGCCAAAGAAAACAAGTGAGCAGTGAATGAGAAAATGTTGGCAGAGTTATGGCGAGAAACCACTGTGTAAATACGCATAAAGATGAAATAGTCAAACATCACCAGCAAATTCACCTGTTACACGCATCAATTACGGCATTTCCCTCCTGTTATGTACTATATATGTATCTCTGTTTGACCGAGTACGCGAGCACGCTTTCACTAAATTACTTCGACGGACTGATAAGAAAACTGTCCGAAAATTCTATAAAAAACTCCTGCGGATTACGAAAGGTTTCAAGCCCAGAACAAATTCCTGCAGGAAATATAATGCCGACGATAATGGCAGGAAAGAAATAGGACGTGCAGAATGGGCTTAAATTATTTAGGGAGCACTTTTTCTCATTTCTATATAGCGAAGGAGAAGACGACCTGGATACCCCAAGAGCTGTTGACGGTATATACGTTCCGCTACGATGAAGGACGCCTGATAAAAGCGGACTAACCACCGAGTGGTTTAAACAGCGAAGATTTGGTATGGGCCTGTAGTGTTTGGGGTAAAAATTAATGGAACCATCTTCCAAGATTGCGGCACATTACTCATTTTTATCCCTAGGGAACTTTTCGTGTATATTTTGGACCATATATAATATGCAATAGAATTGTTGTTGTAGCGATAAGGACACTGCCCGAAGGTTTTGGGTAGTGTTATCGATTTTGACGGTACTTTTTCGGATATAGATCCTGTATATTCCGGTAACAAGCATTATTAAGGTACTAGACCATCTCTGGAACGATTTAATATGACCCACCTCCTAGTTTTATGAGGAGCTTGGTGTCGCAAGAGCCTCGCCTACTAAATATGTGTATAATACATTCATATTTGTAACATGTTTCGCCTCGAGTAGGTGAGGTTGACAACTAGGTTGCGGAAGCTATGAATTTCGCTTATAAACTCCTTGAATCCCATGCTTTCCTCATCCTTACTATATATGCAGCTGCGCAACTATTGCAGGCGCCCATCCTCTCATCTTGAATACCTAGCTAACAGTGTCCAGTAGCAATCCTCACCACATACCATAGTCTCCACTTATTTAAAGCCAAAAGTGTGTTTGTACGTCCTCTATCATAAGAAGTCCAAAGTAGCTCTGTTGTTGAGAATTTGAAATGTTCTGACTAGAACACATTTGCCTTAGGTATGTGCTTTGTATTTTTAGTGATAAAAGATTCCGTATTTTGTACTTTCTTTTGAGAGCGACTATTTTGATTTTTCCGGTTTAACCTCCAGATCTGAATTTCTAGCACAACTGCATGGTATTGATATTGCTGTTTATTCGGAGCGTGTCATTATTCTGTATTACAAAATTCTGGGTGACAAAATTCTGTAAATCGCAAAAAAACTCTGCTTTCTAAAATTCTGCTTTTTCAAAATTCTGCATGTTTAATTCTGGAAGTCAAAATTCCGGAATCATGGCATGGCGTAGCTCGTGTTGGATCGGCTAAGGGTTATTTTTTTAAAGTGTGGCCGAAGACCGTTTACGCAGAAGGGTATACTACGTAGAAGGACATCACCGTGGCGGCAGCCACGGTTATACCACACACCCGGACTTGGCATGGCGTAGCTCAGGGTTATTTTTTATAAGCGCGGCCCAAGGCCGCCTATGCAGAAAGGTGTTCTACGCAGAATTACTGTACATGGCGCACTTTTTCAAAATAATTACATGACCTCTTTAACATTGTTAACATTATATTTTAATACAGAATTTTGTAATACAGAATGAAAGCAGAATTTAAAAAAAGCAGAATTTTGTTTTTAGAATTGTGTATATACAGAATTTAGACAAAAACCGGTTTCCATTAGATTATTCATAATTGAAGGGTCTTTTGCCTTCAATATAATACAAACATCGTCCGCATATATAATAGTTTTAAAGCCCTCCTCCTCCATGAGCTGCAATAGTTGAGGGAAGTCACCACCCAAATTAGAAGAAAGAGAACACCACCTTATGGTATGCCTCTATTAACAAGTCTAAGGCTCTTATTATCTCCATGTTAATCCTTCTGTGGGTAACCAGTTCGTGAATAAACCCCTGTATGCATGCTTAAGTAAAGGCTATCAGCCGCGGTCTGGCGTAGCGTGCTCGCCTACCACATGAAATGTCCCTGGCCCTGGAAAAGCATCATCGAAATCTTTAGAAATTTCGGCGGAATTATTGTTGTTGTTTTTGTAGCGAGGGTTTCGTGGAGTGTTATGGATGGTCCTTTGCCGGATATAGATCCGGTACGTTAGCAAACACCAATAAGGTACAACCCCGACCATCTCACGAACGATTTAATATGACCACGTTGAACCTTCTAAGTCATCCCGCCCCCAAATCCTAGCTCTATAAGGAAATTGGGGTCGCCAGACCCTCGCTTGCTAAAGAAACAAGATGCGCCACGAGTAAGTGAGTTCGACAATTGGGTTGGAGAAGTTAAAAGTTGCATTGTCAGCCCCTTAAAACAGCGCTTAACAACCCCTTGGATCTTACTTACTTAATTGGCGCTTAACCGTCTAAACGGTTATGGCCGCCCAACAAGGCGCGCCAGTCGCTCCTTCGCTCCGCCAACCGGCGCCAATTGGTCACACCAAGGGAGTTTAAATCGTTTTCCACCTGGTCCTTCCAACGGAGTGGGGGCCGCCCTCTACCTCTGCTTCCATAGGCGGGTCCCGATAGAAACACTTTCTTGGCCGGAGCATCATCTTTCATTCGCATAACATGGCCTAGCCAGCGCAGCCACTGCGTTTTAATTCGCTGGACTATGTTGATGTCTGCGTATAGCTCGTACAGCTCATCATTAAATCTTCTTCGGTACTCGCCATCGCCAACGCGTAGAGGTCCATAAATCTTTCGAAGAACTTTTCTCCCGAACACTCCCAAAGCCGCTTCATCTGCTGTTGTCATGGTCCATGCTTCTGCCCCATATAGCAGGACGGGTACGATAACTGACTTGTAGAGTATGATTTTCGTTCGTCGAGAGAGGACTTTACTTTTCAATTGCCTACCTAGTCCAAAGTAGCATTTATTGGCAAGATTGATTCTTCGCTGGATTTCAGTGCTGATGTTGTTGCTAGTGTTGATGCTGGTTCCCAAATAAACGAAGCCTTTTACTATTTCGAAATTATGGCTGCCAACAGTAGCGTGGTTGCCAAGGCACATATGCGCCGACTCTTTGCTCGATGACAGCAGGTACTTCGGTTTGTCCGCATTAACCATCAAACCCATCTTTACCGCTTTTTTTTCCAGTTTGGGGTAAGCAGAACTAACAGCGCGGGTGTTTAGGCCGACGATATCAATGTCATCAGCATATGCCAGTAATTGCCCCCTTGGATCACTTGGGCATTTTAGTCGCTTCATAGGTCAGGCAAAACTGCCTCGGGTATATTCTAATACCCCTAATCCGCTGGGGGATTTCACATGCAGTGGGATCGCTTCTTGGATAGTATTTCTGCCATGAAAAGCTTCTCTACTTGCAGATGCCGTTCCAAGTCGGCTTAAAACACGGCTTGCCCCTTTGTAGGAAAAATTAAAAAGTAGCGCGACGCTCGGCCTAAATTTCCTCGAAAGTGTGTTTATTTTTTAATCCCTTACCTGCAACACTTCTGAGATGAAAAGTTTAAGTAATAGTGAAGCGATTTTCCAACATATATTTGTCAATTTGCCTTCAAAGTAAACCAGTATCAGCGCTGTGCTATCTTCAGTGACATTTTTCGTTCTCACACGTTTTTATTGTTTGTTTTGTATTGTAACGATTTATGGGGATTTCTGATATTTATACACTTTCTGCTAGCGTTCGAATAGCTAAACTGTTGAATAAATCACTCCAATATTCATTATTGCAAACTGGTCTTTATTTAGATTACTTCGGGAGTAGTACTTCACAATTATACTTCACAACCAATAGCGTGTTTAAATCAAACTGATTAGTCATTCCTCAGCTTGCGCTGCTTTTATACTCTCTGTTGCCTCGTCCGCATATTTCTCCAAAGGTCTAGACGTTTCACCTTCTAGAACTCTTGATCTCCTGCTTGGTAATTAGTTAAACGCGTGTGTATGTTTGAGTAAGAACTTCGACTGATGATTACAAGTGTGTGTGTGAGATATCTCTTCATTTCGAGCTGCTGGTTATGTGTGTGCATGTTCTTCTCGTCGCCTTCCATGTATGTGTGTAAATGATCATCAATGTTCATGTACACAAATGTAGCTTTCTTTAATGTGTTTGTTGTTGTGCCTTTATTTACAGCAGCTTAGTGGTGCTAAACTTCGCCACAGTATTTATAGTTCGCAGGTAGGTGTTTGTGCAGATATGTACATATGTACATATATCAATATGGGCGGCCGCCGTGGTGTGATGGTAGCGTGCTCCGCCTATAACACCGAAGATCCTGGGTTCACGCCTCGGAAAAAGCAACATCAAAAACTTTAGAAACAGGTTTTTTCAATTAAAAGAAAATTTTTCTAAGCGGGGTCGCCCCTCGGCAGTGTTTGGCAAGCACTCCGAGTGTATTTCTGCCATGAAAAGCTCTCAGTGAAAACTCATCTGCCTTGCAGATACCGTTCGGAGTCGGCATAAAACAAGTAGGTCCCATCCCGCCAATTTGTGGGGGGGAAATAGGAGCACGACGCGAATTGGAAGAGAAGCTCGGCCTTAGATCTCTTCGGAGGTTATCGCGCCTTATATTTATTTTATTTTTTTATATCAATATGCGAAATGGGTCCTTTGGGACGCCCAAGGATTTGTCTATTCTCAAACATTGCTTTAGAAAACCTAGTTAAGCGCAGTAGATCTTTCGCATTAACCAATGCAAGCTGACTTCAACTATCTAGAAAGTATAGATATATTAAAGCAAGGGTAGCTTTTTCTGTTCTACCGCAGAAGAAATTATGATTCTTTATTCGCCGACAAAACCCGTCTACCCATCTTCTTTCCTTTGCTTCGTCTCCATTGCTTCATTTCTTAAGTGTTCCCATTACAGCAATGTTCCATAAGTCACGCTGCTGTTGCTCTACGCTCATTTCTATTTTTGGAAAGCTGTTTCATTGTCTCTTTCTACTACTTATTACCTTTGCATGGATATTTATTTTCATATATGTATATGTACATATGTATGTTCAAGCATGCGATTACCGGCTAGTCAGTCATTCAGACGTGGTTAATACATACATAATTGCATATACATATATGCATGTAAGTATATGCACAATTGTGCGCATGCGTAACTTATTTGTATATATGTATTAGCCATGCCTTCATGTCAGCTCATCAGCAGCCTTACAGTCAGTCAAATCACTTTGTCAGTTAATCAGAAAGTCGGTAAAAGCTAATTCACAAATTTATTTCCAAACTCATTTAAGCTAACGCATAGCAAATAACCAAATGACTACTGTGAACATTAAAAATTACCGTAAGGAATTTAGGTTTTAATATTTTTATTCATGACTTTCACAACATATTATGCATATGTATAAGTTTTTGTATATTATGGGATTTATTTTTTTATACTCAGCGTGCTTTGCACACAGAGTATATCAACTTTGATTGGATAACGGTTGGTTGTACAGGTATAAAGGAATCGAGTTAGATATAGACTTCCATATATCAAAATTATCAGTATCGAAAAAAAATTTGATTGAGCCATGTCAGTGCGTCCGTTAGCACGATAACTTGAGTAAATATTGAGATATCTTCACTAAGTTTGGTACACTAGCTTATCTGGACCCAGAATAGATTGGCTTTGAAAATTAGCGAAATCGGATTAAAACCACGCCCACTTTTTATATATAAATTTTGGAAAACACAAAAAAACTGATAATTTAGTAAATAATACACCTAGAATGTTGAAATTAGACATGTGGTCTGATATTGATACTCTTGATAAAAAAAATTTTTAAATCGGTGTGGCACCTCCCAGTTGTGATAAAATCAATTTTATAAATATTATTAATCATAAGTCAAAAACCGTTTAACCTATCGATTCGGCAGAGTAATGCTTTGAAGAAAAATTAACGAAATCGGTTAAGGACCATGCCCACTTTTATATAAAAGATATTTAAAGGGGTCGTGGACGAATAAAATAAGCTATATCTTTGCAAAAAAGAGCATTGTATTAATGGTATTTCATTTCTCAAGTGTATGTATAACAATAAATAGGAAAAACTTCAATTTTTAAAAAATGGGCGTGGCACCGCCCCTTTTATGACTAAGCAATTTTCAATGTTTCGGGAGCCATAACTCGAAGGAAATTTAACGGATCGTAACAAAATTGGGTACAAAAATTTTCCCTATAGCAGAAAATATTTTTAGTAAAAATGGACGGGATCGGTTAAAGATCGCGGCAACTTAGATATAAAATAAGTTTAAAAGGGTCGTAGACTAGAATAATAAGCTATAACTTAGCAAAAAATTGTTTTGACTCAATGATATTTCACTTATCAAGTTTTATTGTAAGAGGAAAAGGGAAACATTTGTTTTAAACGGGCGGTGCCACGTGTTATGTAGAAAAGTAATTTATCTGAAATGAAATGTACAATTGAAGGTCACGCTGAGTATATAATGTTCGGTTACATCCGAACTTAGACACCTTTACTTGTTTTTACTTAAATTTTTTCAAACTCACCACTAACATTGGGAAATACTTAAAAAAAGTTTGAGTCCTTAATATTTAAAGGTGCACCAAGGCATGGAAAGAAGATAACGAGCTTTTAGCAGACATTATCCACTTATGGCAGTTGCAATACCCGCCCTAATTTCGGCGGGTTTCTCGCAGAAACGAACGAGCTGCTGCTTGATAACGTGCGTCTACAGCAGGGGTAATAACACCCCAAAATGCTTCTGTCTTCTGATTTCGATGCTTTATAAAGTCCCATTGTGAAGTAATCTTCTTGTAATTTAACATGCTGCTGATCTATCTAATTAAGGCTTGATATCATCTATCCCTGTTTCGCGATAACTCAAGTCTCCACCTGCCTCTCCCAACTCAGTAGAGGTGCCCTTTGCTTCCAAACTGCGGTGTCTACTGAAATACTTTCTTGGCCGCAGCGTCTTCGTCCACTCGCATAACATGACCTAGCCAGTGAAGCCTTTGGCTTTGTATTCACTGCACTATCGTCATATCTGTGTAAAGCTCATACAGCTCATTATTATACTTCCTTCAATACTCGCCGTCTGCATCACGTACATGACCATAAATCGTCCGAAAAACTTGTCTCTCCAATACTGCAAGATCCATCTCATCTTCCATGATTCCAAGCCAGGACAGGTGTGATGCGGTCATCATAACTGTAGAGCGTAATTGTTGTTCGTCGAGAGAGGCAAAAGTTATTCTCCGTTTAATTTCTAAGCTGACATTGTTTTTGCCGTTAAAGCTGGTTCCCAAATAGCCTCGAATTTATATCCGTCAACAGTGACTCGAATGCGCTGATTCTTTTCGGACGACAGCAGGTACTTCCTCATGTCCACATCTACGGTAATACTTACTTTTTTTGCTTCTTTGCCTAATCCCGAGAGGGCAGAACTTAAAGCATGTTTGTTCAGGCCAATAATATCAATATCATCAGTATACGTCAGTAACTGTACGCTTTTATAAAAGATTGTACCATCACGGTTTAGTTCTGCTGCTAAAACTATCTTCTCCAGTACTATGTTAAAGAAATCGCTCGAAAGGGAGTCGCCTTGTCTGAAGCCTCGTTTGGTTTCAATTTTTCGCACAGTACGCTAGATAGATCTTTATTTGCGATATTAAGCAGGCTGATTCCGCGGTAATTGTTTCGGTTAGCGGGATTCCCATTTCTTGTGGATTGGACTGAGCACACTTGAGTTCTAATCTGAACTATAATTTGCATAGGATTTGATGCATGCTATTTACCAACTCTTCGCATCCGTGATTGAACAGCTCGGCGGGTATTCCGTTATTACCTGGTGCCTTGTGATATTTTAGCCGGGATGTTGCCATTCTCACTTCGTCAAAGTCGGGTGCCAGAACGTGTTTTCCATTGTCGGCGATTGGGGTATCGGGTGCGTGCTTTCCTTTGCTAGCTTGCAATATGCAGAAATGTTCCCTGCACAACTTAAGCACACTATGTACGGCAGTTACCAGATTGTCATAATCGTTCCTGTGGGAATCTGCGTTATTCCTATCAGCCGGCATCTGCAGCTCCCCGCACTTACGCCGTTCAGCCGCAGAACTAGGACCATCCAGAATTGACCGTTAAGAGACATTGTTAAAAGTCCCGGCAATGTTAAGGAAGACACCTATAGCGTGCACCTTGTATTCCAACGCTTTCGTTATGTTTATAACCACTACATGCAGTGCTGTGTAAAGAGACTAGTCTTTGATGTATTCATTTTATGTTGAGAACAACAGTTTTTCGTCCGCCTTAATACATTTTTTGTCGGATATCGACACCTGAGTAGAATAATACTCTATCTCGGCTCCCGTTTCTAAGAAAACTTTTCAATGCAGACCTATTTCAGAATTTTTAAATGCCCCAGCTTATGTCAAAATGTATTGAATGCAGGCTCAGATAGTGCGACTTTAAAACATGTTCTGAGATAGGACGGTTATCAACCGAATCCCGAGCAACGACATTTCGGAAAGACTTTGGTACTTGGACTATATCTCCTCTTTATAGAAGAGCAATCGATGTCAGCATAGGAAGATATCGGTGAGGCTCTCCTCGGACTGTGAATTTCACGCTTGTAGATCTTCAACAGATCCCTACACTCGTCTCTGCACGCTTCCGCATAAAAAATAAGTCTCAGCTCCTAGCTCCACAGTTGCTGCTTTGCTTTTTCTCTGAATCTTCTTAGGGATCAAGCTCTGTCTTACACAGACTTAAGGGTATTGGATATGAAGTCTAGTTTCTTTATAGTGGCAACTTTTTGTTTCTTCAAAGTTTTCTTTCGAAATGTTGTAGTTCGTTGACCTAGCGTATCTAAATTCCTCCCTTCTCTACCCTTTTTAAGAGGATGCTGAAGCTGATATAGGCATGGTCCGAGAGGGATGACCTGTCAAGGACCCTCCAATCATACCTTGATATATCACGTTCAGTACTCAATGTGATATAAAGAACATTGCTGGATGTTAGACCAGAATATGTAAAAACACTACCTCGCCTCTTTCATTTGTACGCATTCGCATATACATATAGGTATATCTTATATTCCTTACCATAATTGCAGCTCTCACCCTTCCTTGTAAAACGCCAAAACCGCGCCCGCTCAGCCATTTCCTTCGATGGGAAACATGGCTCCTGGATCAGCGCCTCGTCAAACGAACCCTCCACTAGTGTTGGGAGGAGTTCGCTCTACGCCACATTACTGCGTTGAAGGTTTATATTGACCCGTATGAATATCGCTCGATAGATAATTAACATTTTATTAAAACAAAGAGTTAGTTATAGAGTTACCACCTACTAGAAACCATTTTCACATCGCTTTTGAAATATTTCGAAATGAAATTAAAACTATCTTCATATCGATTCGTGAGCTTTTGCGATCAATTAGGTACTATTTGAGAATATTTGGGGATTGCTTTAGGTAATTCACGGCCTCTTTCGGGATCACTACAGCACAATTTCTGGACTGTTCTTACGACTATTTCGGGATTGTTTTGGGATTAAGTTCGGAATATTTCGAGATCATTTCATTAAGGTGTCCGAGATCCTATCGAAGCTATTTGATATACATTTTTTTCGATGTATATGCGCCTGTGCCTCGAAAGCGGCTTAACCGATTTTGATAGAATTTTGTTTAAGGTTTATCTGTAATATGAAAAATTTCCGGGAGTAGTCCCAAATTGGTCTCTAAATGGTCCCGGAATCATGCTATAATAGTCCATAACTTATTCCGAATAAATTGAAATAGTCCCGGAACCATACCGAAAACAATTTTTATTGGTCAGGAAACAGCCCTCAAACGATCCCAGTGCAACAAATTACTGTATGTGTTTGGTATTAAAAACCTAATTCAAATCTGCGATCTTAGATAACTTTAACTTCGGTTTGAGAATGTTTTGGTATCCCCGGTTTAAATGGTGAGATCACTCGCTTACGGGGTGAGATAGACAGCTCCTGAGATCTCGGCTGCTTCCTTCGCAAGTCCTGGCCTTATGGATATGGCATCCACATCCTTTCGTCGTGAATTTGTTATTTGACGTTTGACCTTCACACAGTGGGTCACCAAATGTAATTGTGTTTTGTTGGAGCTGAGAAACGTTACACTGTTTCCCCACTTTCAGACCCCTGACGCAATTGGCGCAATTGGAAAACGCTGGGAACTCACTCCAAGGGTGGTACATTGACTGTACATTTGTTCACATTTTTCGCGTAATAAAAACAAAAAAGGCCGAGGTTGAAATCTTTGTTACGTGTCTGACTGTTTTGCTCCTGGGACCTTTGGGTACTGGACCAAGTTCTTTGCTTACAATTTTACTTTGCACTTAAAATGTTACTTCGGCTCCAAGGAGGCAGATATATGATGTCCTCTACTTTGGCACAAAAAAAATCAAAGCCTTAAGCTTGAGCAACGAAATTACCAAATATTTTTAAATCAATACTTTTGTTGTTGCTAGGAATTGTATAATTATCTGCGGTAGACAATTCTTGGGTATTCCCAACTGATTTTAGTTCAGCTTCAATAAGTTTCTCCACAAAACCACATAACTTGTTTGCTAATCTGAAATATTAAATTTATTTAATCTGATTCGCACTTGCTACTTCAAACCTTATCTATACCACCAAATCATTTAAATATATCTCCTTATTCTGTTTTTATTTAATCTTCAATCCTTTATGTTATCTACATACCTTCAGAACGTCTTCTTTAGCCAATCATTCTGACAGTTTGAAGTAGAAGATGGTCTGACTGCATGTCTGCCGGGCCATCAGCCAAAAGCTATCATATTTACCGTTGCTATCTTAGTTGTTGTTGTTTTTTGTACACCAGCCGTTGTCAACAAAGTCAAACGTCAACAATCATTTTATTTTAAACAACTTGCATATTTCCCCATCAAAAGTTGACAGTCCAGCGTTCTCATTGACTTCTTGATGTCAAGCGTTCTATCAACCGACATCCACTCTTCATACTTCCTCGTTCTAGCCAACGCTGCCTTCTTCGAATTCAACCACATTGGCAATTTCGTCCTCCTTCTTTATCTCACCTAGATAATAACGCCTATAAGTACTGTATTTTTTTTTTTTTCGTTTCTTTTCCTCTTTCTCTTTGTGCCTGTTTTCTTCATGTTACAAAACATACCATAATTTGGTCAGTGACCTTT
This sequence comes from Eurosta solidaginis, assembly GCF_040869045.1. Lineage (NCBI taxonomy): Eukaryota > Metazoa > Arthropoda > Insecta > Diptera > Tephritidae > Eurosta > Eurosta solidaginis. The sequence continues at coordinate 97,016,523 of NC_090319.1, read as the reverse complement.
TTCGACACATTTCTTTTGAGCAACGCACGCGCTTGTCTATATTCCGTATTTAGTAACTGGGCGACGCATTGTCTTGGCGCTTTGTGTGTTCCACTTTTTATTTGCGCTACCATCACTTACCTTTCCTTTCACGCGCGCAACATTACCGGTACATCGCTGCTTGATTTCTTCGGCTGCTTTATTGCTGCACGCTTAACGGTTTATTATACTCAGCTGAGCAGAGATCACAGAGTATTAATTTTGTTCGCATAACGGTACCCCGTAAGAGCATAAACTAATCGAGATAGATATAGACTTCTATATATCAAAACTATCTGGGCGGAAAAAGAAATTCGTTTAGCCATATCCGTCCGTCCTCCCGTCCGTCCGTCCGTCCGTCTGTCCCTAAACACGATAACTTGAGTAAATTTTGAGGTATCTTATTGAAATTTGATATGTACATAAGTTCCTGGGCAGTCATCTCAGATCGCTCTTTAAAATGAAAGAAATCGGACTATAACCACGCCCAGTTTTTCGATATCGAAAATTTTGAAAAACCGAAAAAGTGCGATAATTCATTACCAAAGACGGATAAAGCGATGAAACTTGGTAGGTGTAAAATTTCGGACAATGGGCGTGGCACCGCCCACTTTTAAAAGAAGGTAATTTAAAAGTTTTGCAAGCTATAATTTGGCAGCTGAGTATGTAATGTTCGGTTACCCCGCCTTCCTTACTTGTTTTTGGTGTCGATTTATTTTATAGAATAGAGCGAGCTTCTTTATCATTCCTTTAATTTCGCTTATTGGCCTCTGCTTCCGCATGCTGTTCTCTACTGTGATTTTGAAAAAATTTGTTCGGGCATCTTACTTTTTTCTCCTCTTTACCTTGTTATGCAATCCTTAAATGTTGGCTTTTCATCTGTGGCCTGTTGGCGTCAGCTTTTGAGGAACTGGAGAAAGTGGGTTGGTTTATTGCTCACTGGTATTTATTATTGTAGTATGTTAGCCGTTACCACAGTCTATTATGCAGATTTTCCGCAACGGAAACAAATACAGATTGACACATTTTGATGACTAGGGTTAAGAACCTGCAACGAAGTAAAAAAGTATTACAACGTCTAGAAGTCCGAGAAAAGAAAGAATGTTAATGAGCAAATAAGAATTCGTCGAAGGCGGTGGTAGCGCTCTACTTATCCAGAGTTGGTGCAGATTTGTAACTAGTCGGAATGATGGGTAGATGAGCGGTAGAAATCTAAGTAGAGAAACGAACAAGTTATCAAGAAATGAATCAGTGAGCACTTGCCTGGTTTCAAGAACGAACAGTGGCACATTCGAATGGTGGTTGGTGGATAAAGGTAAATGGCAGATGATGAATAGATGAGTAGTGAATCGGTACCAAAGTTAGCCGAAGATGTAAAACAGTGGATTTTTGATGAACGATGCACAACTGAGTGGAAAGAAGGCGAGTCGTTGCTGACATTACCCGCAGAGGCAGTTCGGTTACTGACGAGCCGATGTTCAAATAAGCGATGGATCGGTGACCGTTGAGCAAGTGTCCAACAACCGGTGGATCGGTGGATATTGAATAAAATGTATTTGAAGGTCTGGTCCTGTACGTACGGTGAAGATGGATTAAGGTACGAATCGTAGGTTGCGCTGTTGAACGTTACAACCAGATCTTGGAATAATGTAATCGTGCGGACACACTGTCAATGTCAGTAACTGGCTCCAGCCTCGAGCATACAAAATAAGACAGCTTGTTAAAGGCACTCAACGGAACTTCGAGACATAGAAACAAAAATTTTTATTTGTTCCATTGTTTTATGTGTCTTTGGTATTAGAAACCTTTTTGTCGGTATCGGTCTCGATTATTTTCAGTTCATCAGGCATTATAAGATAGTCAGCTCCTGAAATCCTGGCTGCTTTCTTCGCAAGGCCTAGCCTTCTCGATGGCATCCACATCCTTCCGTCGTGAAGTCCTTATTTGATGTTTAGCCTTTCCGCAATAGAACACCGACCATCAGACCCTTGACATACGCACTTCGAAAACGCTGGGGACTCACTCTATGGGTGATACATTAGCTGTACTATATGGTGGTGCAGCTATTAGCGATGGTTGGAATAAGCAGCGCTTTTCGTGCTACACTACGCTTAAGGCCCCATTACTGATACTTATCAGAGACTTGACTTGACTTGAGAACTGTCACTTAGAGTTCTGGTTAATGAACATTGCATGTTACTGATTACTCAAAACTTAGCAACACTTAACTTGACTTAGAAGTCTGTTGAATTTTGATTTTCTATATAAGTTCTAAGTGACGTTTACATTTTGAGATGCCATTTGTTCCTTTCCATTTCATTTTGACATTTTGTCATACAAATTGACATTTATTGATTATGATGCCAGATTGTATGCGCTAAGTGGAGTATAATCGTGGCTAAGGTGCCAAGTTTACGCCATGTCAAGTCAAGTCTATGTTAAGTATCAGTAATGGGGCCTTTAAACTGTGCCCGCTTGACATTGTGGGTAAACTGACTGCAGGTCGTGACGCGGGATTACGGGCACTCTAGCATTCTGACCGACTTCGACTTCATCCCTAACAGTACAGACAACTGTGCGCCGGCATCCAATTCTATTACTATATTCACGATTCTTCACGAAATGAATAGAGAGGGGAGTAAATATACCCAGGCTGAACGGGAAAGTTGGAGTTGGAGTATTCTGCCATGCCTGATCACTTAAGCGTTTCCCAGGCGGAGGTCGCCGCTAAAAGGATACGGTATATGGGATGCTGGCCGCCGCTATAACTGTCAGGGTATTTAACATCTACTCAGCTAGTCAGACGGATGTCAAAGTGCTAAGTTCTGCCGCCGCGACGTCGAGGGCTTATCATAGAAATTATATCGTCGGTCCAATGCCAAAGACACGAATGTGCATATTTGATGCGTTGAGAAAAATGCGTAAGACATTGTTAAAAATAGAGATTTAATTTTGTATTTTTCAACCACTATTGGAAGGTTTACTTTTGTAAACCACTAAGTAATGTTAATTGAAAAATGATTTTTAATTTTTTTTTTTTTTTTAAATGCACATTTGTTGTTTTGGCTTTGCAAAATTTGACATATATAATATTTCGTTTAAACAGAAATGGCACATTCGTGATTCTGGCATTGTACTGACGATATGATTACCGGGCCAAGGGAAAGCCCTGGAAATTGCCTGGTTGATCTCTTGGCCTGGCAGGCACGGGCGAATAGAACGCGTCTGTCAGTGGAGACTTTGGTATTTCGCTGGCCTCTTCTGGGCAAATCCAGTCAGCTTGCAAAACGTTGGGCTGACTACGCATCCTGCCGTGTTTCGAGGGCTTCCTGGGGCTTACAAAAGTTCATCTATCCATTTTCCTTGGAGTGTTAACAAGGAACTGTCCAAAGAGAATCCGTGCAGTACGCCTGAATATACGGAACAGCCCCAGCTGTATTAGCTGTATGGAGGACGACGAGGTGATGTTATCCAGTCACATTATGCCCAGCTGTCCAGCCCATGGACGAGGTGTCAATATCCAATTTTTCTAAATAATTGGGAGCCAGTTTCACCGTTAGAATATGTGGTAACACAGCTGAACAACTTAAATGTCCAAGTGAGCTTTACCTTAACTGGACAGCTGCCACACACCCTTACTTAGCCTATCGGGTTAAAAGGTGACTAAAGTCGGCATAGAGGGGTCAAAAAAGTTTCTTCCGAGCCAATTGGCCTAGTACTAGAAGGTGCTAGTACCGAATCGCACCAGATTCCACAACACTTCCTTATCCTTCGCGGATTGTTTTTGTGGCTAAAACAACAACAACATCAGTTTAGATTATTTGATCACTCTAATTTGAATAGCAAAAGCTGTAAACACATATATAGTGAGGGAAAGAGAAGAAGTGAGGAAAAAGTAGAGAGCAAGGAGTAATGAAAAATACGAAAAAAGCAAAGCTGGAGAAGAGAGGGAAAGAGCAGAGGAAAAGAAAGAAAATGAGGGAAACTTATTGGAATTATCTTAAAATAATGTGGGAGAATGGACCATGGCGCGATCTACATGGGGAAATCTTGTTAACGGTACAATTTCCTTGAAATTCGGTACATATGCTGTGTTTTCTGGAAATACTTTTCGGGAAATGTTATGTTATGAAGGGATATACCGAGGAAAGAAAGGGGCAAGAAAGAGCAATAGAAGCAAGGAAAGAGAGATATATTAAGTGAGAGGAAAGAAGAAGGAGAGGAAGTGGCAAAACTAAGGAAGAAGAGATAGTTGGAGTTGATTTACACAAGAGAAGGAGTAAAAGAGTAAAGGAGAGGGATAAGATGAAGACTTAAGGGCCCATTACTGATACTTAGCACAGAGTTGACTTGACTTGAGAACTGTCACTTACAGTTCTGTTAAATGAATATTGCATGTTACTGATTATCAAAACTTAGCAACACTTAACTTGACTTAGAAGTCTGCTGAATTTTGATTTTCTATATAAGTTCTAAGTGACGTTTACATTTTGAGATGCCATTTGTTTGTTTCCATTTCATTTTGGCATTTTGTCATACAAATTGACATTTATTGATTATGATGCCAGATTGTATGCGCTAATTGGAGTATAATCATGGCTAAGTTGCCAAGTTTACGCCAAGTCAAGTCAAGTCTATGCTAAGTATCAGTAATGGGCCCTTTAGCAACATGTACGTTTTGAATTTTTTTTTTCAAGAGACAGATAAACCAAAGTTCGTACAATACGATGTTTACAGGGTTTTTGATTCAATTAAAAACAAATTAATTGCAGGGTCCTAAGTTGTATGCCATCTCGAACTTCGTTTGCCAATGCAGAAGTTGATTTGCAGAATACGTACTCATTTCCTGACGTAAATATATTATTGCTGTAAAAGGTGACTTTCGAATGAACGGGAAGCATACAGCGGTCACCTGCTGGCCTATCGTCGGAAAATACGAAACATGGAATACAACAATCAAAAGCACTCCATCTGCATAAGTTATTGACTTGTCTTCAAAAATTCATCACCTCGTTCTATCAAAGTTTTGTCTGTATGTGTTATTGGCCCTAATAACCAAATTAGCCTAAAAGGATTTATTCGATTTTTTTGCACTTCTTTTTCTTCACAAAATTCATAAAAAAAGTAGTTCAATTAGATTTAGTTGGATCGATAGTTGCGGTGGCTTCAGCCGATTTCCTTCTATAAGAACATTCTATTTATGCAAAAAAAAAAAAAAGACTACGCCTTGTTTCACTTAAGCCTTCCGTAGGCGACCGCACTGTCGCCTTTGTGGCATCCACATTCGGTTGCACTTAATTCAATTAGCCGTGGACAACATGGGGCATGTGTCATGGTGTGGCGTGGCTTCGCGTAGCATGACCGATTCTTTAGCTGGCAAGCCAGGCAACAGCAAGCAAGGGCCGTCTAGCCCCAAACAGGAGAAGAATATGGTATGTACCCACTTAATATGAACAGGTAAAGCTCATTGTCCCAATAAGTACCTATGTACGTATGTTTGTATGTAGTATGCTGGTATGTGTATTTATGAGTTGATGTGAGTGCGTTGTGGCGCGTGAAAAAGGCATAGAAATGCAGTAAAAAATTGAAATTGCCACTTCCTATTTACAAATGTAGGTTCATATAAATTCATATACACATCAACATATGCTTGTGCATACATACAAATGTATTTATGTATGTTTAAATGTTACACGTGTGTGCTAGATTTGCCTGCAAAATGCCCTCCGCTGTGGAAGCAGGCACGGCCATGAGACAGGAAAAAGGCTGAATTTAATGGCATTACGTTTTTTGCGGGCAGTATAGGCGCGTAGCAGATACGAGTACCTTCCCTGGAGGAAATAAAAATGTAAGAGGGGTTTAGTATGAGGAGTGTAAGATAAGTAGAGAGAGATGGATAGATGAAGCAGGATGGAAGCGGGATGGATAGAGTTAGATAGGGTATTTAAAGACTTATTGGGGATATAGAGAGATACGGAGGTAGAAAAGCGAAGAGAAAGGCAAAGCAGATGCTGGCGGAGGAAGGGAGGAAAAAAAATAGGGAAATGGAGAGCAGAGAAAGGAGACGAAAAAAGTATAGGAGGAAGAATAAAATAAGCAACCGAAAAGGAACGGGAGTTCCGGAAGAAGAAATAGTAAAAGAAGGGAAGAGAAATAGTAAAAGAAAGGAAAATAGAAATAGAAAAAAGGAATACCAAAAAAATAGGCTTAAGAATAAGATCAGGAAGAAAAGAGCCAGAAAAAGAAGGGTAAGGAAAATAAAAAATGTAGGAGGATAAAGAACACGGGGAATAACAGAAGAAAACTAGTTGCAAAACAGAAGAGGAAGTATTGGAGTAAGGATAAGGATTAGAAGAAGATTGAAAGTAATAGAACGAGTCGGAGTAAAAGTAAGAGTGAGAGTAAGAGTAAGACTAAGGGAAAGAGTAGGAGAAAATGTAAGAGTTAGAGCAATAATAAGAGTAAGAGCAGGGGTAAATGTATAATAATATAAAGAGTAAGAGCAAGAGTAACGGTAATAAAAAGAGCAAATGTAAGAGTAAGGGTAAGAGTTTTTGTTATTGTTGTAGTTAGAGCTAGAGTAAGAATGGGAGTAAAAGTAAGAGTAAGAATTAGAGTAAGAGTAAGAGTAAGAGAAAAAGTAAGAGTAAAAGTAAAAGTAAAAATAAAAGTAAGAGGAACAGTGAGAGTAAGGATAACAGTGAGGATAAGAGTGAAATTAAAAGTAAAAATAAGAGTAAGAGTTGTAGGGTTTCTATTACATTATACATTTTACCTGTTAACTTTATATACTTTGTGAATTCAATAATTTATGTTCAATAATCTTATTTTCATTATTTTGAATTTTTAAATATCAAAAATTTTCATTCCAATGTAGTATTAGAAACCGTATTCACAAATTCAATGAATTTGTCGAAACCAGTATTATATTTTTATAGTAAAAACTTTTATTGACAAAACGCCTAAAAGTATATTTATATTGATTATGATTTTTTATAAAATGAAAATTTTTGATATTTAAAAATTCAAAATAATGAAAATAAAATTATTGAACATAAATTATTGAATTCACAAAGTATATAAAGTTAACAGGTAAAATGTATAATATAATAGAAACCCTACAAGAGTAAGGTATGAATGAGAGCAAGGTAAGAGTAAAAGTCATATTAACAGTAACAGTAACTATAAGAGTCACAATAACAGGAACAGTTACAGAAACAGTAACAGTAACTATAAGAGTCACATTAACAGGAACAGTAACAGTTATAGAAAGAGTAACAGTAACAGGAACAGTAACAGTTACAGAAAGAGTACCAGTAACAGTAAATATTAGAGTAACAGTAACAGGAAAAGTAACAGTAACAGAAACAGTAATAGTAAAAGTAGAAGTAGTCGAAACAATAACAAAAGCAGAAGCAGTAACAGTGGCAGTAAAAGAAGCATTAACAGTAACAGTATTGGTAACAGTAACAGTAAAAGTAGTCGCAACAATAACTGTATCAGAAGCAGTAACAGTAACAGTAACACCAACAATAACAGCAATAGTAACAGTAGCAGAAACAGTAAGAATAAGAGTTAAAGTAATAGTAAGAGTAAGAGTATTAGTCAAAGTAAGAGTATGAGTAATAGTAAAAATAAAAAGGGTAATGAGAATAAGAGTAAGATCAGGAGGAAGAGGAAGAGTAAAACAGAAAATGGCGAATAATAAAAGTATAAGTAAGAGCAAAACGACAAGTGTATAGAAGGGGAAGAATAGGAGTAACAAAATGGGCAAGAAAAAAAAAAGAAGAAAATAATAGTGGAATGTGACATAGGTGGATGAAAAAGACAAATACCATGCTGCACTATGGACCGCATTATTTTACTTTGATTTCACAGGACGTTAAAAAATCATATTTCTTTGTTGGAGCTGCAGACGGATGTTCGTTAATGAAACAAGTGTGAAAAGGAAAAATTATTCATTGCACCTAAAAAAAATGTTGAATCCATTAAGGTTTTGTATGAAATTGGTATAAGCCCTTTGTTATAAACTCTGTCCGCCAATTTTTAGGAAAAGTGTGATGGTAGCATGCTCCGCCTACCACACCGAATATTCTGGGTTCACGCACCGGGCAAAGCAACATAAAAATTTTAGAAACAAGTTTTTTCAATTAGAAGAAAATTTGTCTAGGACCGGGTCGCCTGTCGGCAGGGTTTAGCAAGTACTCCTAGTGGTGTGTTTCTGGTATGAAAAGCTCTCAGTGTAGCTCGCCCTGAATTTCTTCGGAGGTTTTCACGCTTTGTTCTTATTTAATTGCTTTTTAGCTGCGAAAATTACTCATACGGCCTGCCGAACTTTTTTCTAAGTAAATCGACACCGATTTTTCGACATTATTCCAAACATTCAGCATTTATTATTGTCCTTGCAATTGTGCCTTGCTGCCCCACTTTCATATTTTCTAGAGGTGCTTTTAGGATGCTGCATTTCTTTCCACCATACCAATTATTCTTCCGAGCTCACTGGAACGTTTTCATCAACACGTCAGCTGTCTGTCAGATTTACAGAAAATATTAACTTATTATTAAGAAGTCATGGGCTTAACACCGGCTTATAATAATTGAATTTTCAATTATTAAGTTTTTCTAAGAGTAACTGAAAAGAAAGAAAGAAACATTTACTGGCATATTGCGATTGTACCATTTCGAAAACCGCCACGAATTCATCATCAGGCAATTTCGTAATGTTATCATAGGTTTCACCGAGATTCGAACCGCGAATCACACGGTGAAACTGCAGGCTAGGCTATCCTGCTTGTATTTGTTTCCTTGCTTAATTCAGTTTATCTCATTTCTACAATAACAACACAATTGAGACATTCTGACTCCATTAATTTGCCTGTTATGTAGATTTGTTTTTGTATAGTTTCTTTTTCGTTGCGAATGAGAAGCTTTGTAAACTTGATGATGAATTCGTGGCGGTTTTCGAAATGGTACCATCGCAATATGCCAGTAAATGTTTCTTTCTTTCTTTTCAGTTTCTCTTAGAAAAACATAATAATTTAATATTCAATATTATAAGCCGGTGTTAAGCTCATGAATTCTTAATAAGTATAAATTGAACACACCATTAAAACAAACAAACAGAAAATATTAACTACAATAGAAAAATTTAAATCTGTTTTAAAAAATCTGTAGACTTTGTCGCTTAAGTGCTAATTGCTAAGTGAATACTTCTTAACTGTTTATTCTACTGCTTCGAAGTTAAACCAGCTGCTATTGACTCCTATCAAAAATGGAAAACCAAAAATCTTGTCGCTTAAGCCCATTTGACGGTTACGGGTTGATAAATGAGTGGAAATTTCGCAGTTTTGTTATTTTTTATAAAATTTTAGGCCAACAAATCGGTTTATAGATTATAGCTCGCTGCACTGTGGGCTGACGTATGCAGAAAATTGCCAAGGGTCAATATTAATATTTCACTATTTAAAAACCTTTTTTTAATTATACGCACGAAATTCTTAGCCACTCATAAAATATGGGCGTGGTTTCATTCCGATTTTTCCCTTTTTTATACCTACAAAATTAATTTCATTAAAATTTGCTTATTCGATATATGGCCACTTCGTTCAAACTCCGCCCACTGTGCGCTGCCCACGCATCTCTATATTGCTATACACAAATAACAACGCCCCGTAAAAGTAGCAACAATATCAGCAAGAACGACTTGCTGCCCACAATTAATCCTCCCAAAGAGGATTTTTTCTCAGTTTTTTGCACGCGGAACCAATACGCTAATTGTATGTAAATTGACAAGCGGGAAAAGCACAAACACAACAGTAACAACAAATATACGAATACCGATAACAAACAGCCTGATGAATACATACATATACATTCACATAAATAAACAAACAAAAATAACAACAATATAACAGTGGCTAGTACGGCGAAAGGCAAAAAAATTAAAAACATATATACACACACACATACACATATATATATACATATATATATAAGCACACTTAACATAACTCATGAATAAATAGCATTCAAGGAGAATGCAGGAAAGTCACCTCTAAATAATGTTGTTTTTTTTTTCGGCTACACAGCAAGGCGCATGACAACAACAACAGAAGTGATAGCAGCAACAACAATGAGGGCAGAGACAGACAAAAAAGAATGAGCCTCTTGAAGGCTGAAGAGAAATTGAAATAAATGAATTCACAGGCGCAGGCACAGGCACTCACTAGGCGAACGTCGAACGGTCGTTCTCTATGCAAAAGCAGGATGAAACGGTGAAAGTGATGATTGTGGAATTGGGTGTTGGTGTATGTGCGAGGGGGTGGGAAGATTTGTTGATATATCATATAAATATATACAGTTATATATGCGGGCGACAATTGGCGATAAGCAACGAATGAATACGAATTCCGAAATACGCATAGCACAACGTAGGACAACAATGCTTATTTAAAAGTTGAGAGTAAGTGGGGGGTGAGAGACTTCAATGTAAGGCATTGAGTGCCAATTCAGGGGAATAACAGGCGATATGCTGAGCAGGCGAATTATTGTTTATCAGCAAATGCAACAGTGGAACTAAGAATTGTATTAAGAGAAATAAAATATTTATATATGTTTAATACACAGGGCCGGATTAAGGATGTAGAGTCACTTGGCCAGTTCATAAGCGGAGCTCCCCCCTCTTGCTGTTTTAATAATAAAGCAATTCCCAGATGTTTTGGGGAGTCTCAACGATATTGATGGTCTTTTGACGTACTGTTTTAATATCTGAGATATGCGAAAAATAATTAAAGGTCATCTTTGTCTTTCACAACGATTAAAAAACGCATAAGGCTAAACTACTAATAGCAAAAGAGGGTAACTTAATTGAAAGCTTTACACAAAGAAAAATCTTCTTTCAAATTTGAAGAACACACAAACTGGTCATTTCATTCGACCGGAGTCATATGATAGGTAATGACCGCTACCCAGTAGAGGAGAGTTCATTTAACTTATTGGTCCGACCTCCCAACGGTTAGTGTGCATAAGATAGCTGGATTACACCACGTCTTCATTCTTCATATAGCTAAAAGAAAAGGGAAATAAAGACCTCAACACCTGGAAAAAGGTGGTATCAGCATAGCCTAACCTCCGTCAGTTGGTTTATGCGGCCAGCCAGCTACCGGAAAGTCTCAATAATATTGGAATCAGCACAGCAATCATGCCATTCGGTCCCGGAAAGTTGTAGAGCTTAATGCACTTAACGGTCCATGGCAGCCAGCTTTTTCAAAGGAGCTGGCTGGCATTCCTCCTAGGCCGGTAACTGCTAGAGGTGAAACAGATGCCTGCACAAGGGACATGACAACGCTCATCGTTCACATCTTTAAGGTGCCTCAATGGAACACAATCCCTCGACAAGATCTTCCTGAACATCGTGGACTCATTACATACTTCCATGTTTTCTCATAAGCTTACCGGGTGGTACCGCTTGGCTCTTCTATAACTACACCTAAGGGGCCCCAGCCGGAGGGTTGTACACTTCCCTCATTCTTGCGTAAATGCAGCCAACTGAAAATTTTGAGGTCACTAATTGCCGCCGTCTACCATGACGTTGGCCCCTACCATAGCGAGTTTTCAGTGGGTAGTAAGAAGGAACCGTCAAAACTGTTTAAACGGCTATGCGCCAATCACGTAAGTGAATAAGTGGGGATGAACTTATTTCGAAAGACACTCACCGTTGCCACAGCAGGTGCTACAGTCAGAAGTTCCTTCAGCTAACAATGCAGTTATTTTGGCTGGAATTCCTAAAAGAGATGGTAGTAAAGCATCGAGAGAGAAATGTATGTGCCATGATCAGAGACGGAATGCCTCGAAAGAACATTCCAGTCCGATATCCGGAGGTCAGCTCTCGAGAGAAAAGCGTTAGAATCAAAATCTAAATGCAGTACAAAAAGGTGCTGCAGATATATAAAACCCGTCTTACTTTCGCTTAATGATTGCCGGCAGCGACCAGATTATGGTTGAGGGCCATCAACACTGAAACCAGTCATAACTCCATTTTTTTAAATCAGTCATATTATAGTTCCGTCACATTCATATAAGCAGAGCTGAAGACGGCCCTATCCTTATTATAGTTTTCAAATGAATACTAGAGGGTGCTATCACTCAAATGGGGGGAATGAGTAGAAAATTGCTATGTATTGAAAACAACTAAAGTTTAATTTGCTCTCCCACATGATCCTCGCTCGCTTGCAATACACATATATACATGCATACATACGTACAACAAATATACTTACATACGTATGCTCCTTATTTGTTGCTACAATATTTCTCATTTCCCGTTGTGCACAGCAATCGTATATTGTTTCATGCCAAAGCAAAGAAAGAGAAGAACAGCAAATCAACGAAAAAAAAAAACAAAAAAAGTGGGTGGGGTGGCTGGAAATGTAATAAAGATACGCGGTTGTTGTTTTCCACTGCTTTTGTATGAGGAGCAGGAAGAGATCAAATGTGCATGTACAACAAGATTGCTTCATTTATATACATGTGTATGTATATATATATTAAAACTTGTGATTGTCGCTCAACAGGAGGATGTGATTGTGCTGAGGAAATCGAAATAGTTTTCGAGATACAAATAAAACGCAAAACAGCTGTGGCATAAAGAGGAATTTTAAATAATTATATATATGTATTTAGTGGGTGTGTGTATGTTTAAATAAAGAAAGTGTAGGCGCAGAATGTGATGACGTGATTTCATACGCAGTGTAGTGCATCTTTGCATTTACATACATAGATACATATATACCTACATATATAAAATGTTCATATGTATGTATGTATGTTTCTTGAGCGTTGAGCTTGCCAGGAAGATCGCCTTTAGATGAACACTATTCGTCCATCATTTGCTGTCGGATCTAGGTCAGCGTATAAAAATAAAAAATATTTTATGTCCATACATTCAAACATACATTGTATTCTCAAGAGAAAGGCAAAAAGGAAACACAAATAGCAACTGAACAACTTTAAACAGTATTGAATTTGAAAAAAAATATATATAATGAAACGTAACTTATTTCTTTTGTACAACTTCATTTTTTTTTTAAAGGACCTACTTAATTTTATAAATCAAAGTCTCAAATTTTGGAAATAGGTAATCTCGGACACTACTAGGGGTATGTATTGGGCTACCACTTCCTCTAAATCTTACATTTACCTCTACAAAGATAGCTTCTTAAAATAAAAAAAACTGGTCCATAACTATCTCTAATATTTAAATTTTAAAATTACCCCTGCAAAAAATCGTGCGATATATCCCTAAAGAGAGCGGTCTGCGATTGATCTCTTTTGTCCACATTAAGTACAATTGATTCCATATAGTCCCTTTTGGGTGTATATGGCATTAGTCAGTTTGAAATTTATGTAGCCTATTTGAAAAAAAAAACAAGTAAGGAAGGCTAAGTTCGGGTGTAACCGAACATTATATATTCAGCTGAGAGCTTTGGAGACAAAATCAGGGAAAATCACAATTTAGCAAAATGAACCTAAGGTAACTATGGAATATGTTTGTATGACATATATATATGTCATACCACGAACAGTATTCCTGCCAAGATTCCAAGGGCTTTTGATTTCGTCCTGCAGAACCTTTTCATTTTCTTCTACTTAATATGGTAGGTGTCACACCCATTTTACAATTCTTATTATTATGCTCAGTTGAGCAGAGCTCACAGAGTATACTGTCACGGATATTAGCATCACTAAGCTATACCATCACTAAGGCGATGCTAAGGCCATGCCAAGCAGTATTTACGTTAATAATCAAATCAAGTATACACATATATAATTCAGCCCAGAGAGATGTCACACACAGATGCATTTACTTATACGCCTATGTGCGCGCGAGAGACTGTAAACTACAAACATTCACATCAATAATTCAATCTTTATGTATCTACATAAACGAATAAATAATGCGTCTACACATATGTACCATGTACGAATACGAGCAGCGGAGAGTCAATGCGCAAACACATGCATATATCTGAGAAGTTTGAGAGCTACTGGACTAGTAGATTCTGGAAGCGCCTAAAAGATGTATAAAATTGTGCAATTTTAGTTATAGCTGAGGAGTTTGAGAGCTCATGGACAATGCTAGTACATTCTGGAAAAATGCGAACGAGGAAACCAAACGGTATAAAAGGCAACAGATGAAGAGGCGCTGGAATTCAGTTTGAGTTGAGCAATCAATCAGTTATTGATTAAGCACGCGATCTGGCGGCCAATAGTATAGTTCAATTTGAGTTATCAATCAGTTTGGTTATTAAGCCAGCGAGTAGCAAAGTATAAGTGTCATTGTGAAGTACTTTAATAAAGGCCATTTTTACATTATTCAATATTGGAGTTATTTATTCAACAGTTTAGTGATTCGAACTTAGCAGAGGATTGCAAATAAGAGGATTTGCAAGTAAAAATCGTTACAATTGGTGTCAGAAGTCGGATTGTTGAATAAATTCCAGAGGACAACAAGGACATGGCAAAGTTCCGTGAATTGAAGATCCAGCAACTGAAGAAGGAGTTGGAGAGCCGTGGATTGAATTCAAGCGGCGTTAAACTTGAACTTCAGGCACGGCTACGAGAGGCAATGGAAGCAGAAGGAATTGATGTGGAAGAGCATGTCTTTCATCTTGATGGTGAGGAGACAACAAAAATTGAAGAGAAAAACGAAACATCGCAGACGGTTACCAGTACAGACTTGAACATGATTTTAGCTGCAATATCTGCTCAAACATCGACAGTGTCATCTCAACTGGCAGAACAGCAAACATATATGGAATCGCAGGAGAACCGTATAACATCCAAGATGGAAGAGCAGAAGACATATATGGCATCACAACTAGAATCGCAGGAGAACCGAATAACATCGAAGATTGAAGCACAGGAAACACAAATTTCTTCACAACTTGAAGAACAGAAGACGTATATGGTATCCCAACTGGAATCGCAGGAAACCCGTATAACATCACAATTGAAAGAACAGAAGACATATTTGGCATCTCAACTGGAAGCGCAAGAGGCACGTATATCTGAAATGTCGGCACAAATTTCGGAACAGGTATCATCGCAGCTCTTTGTGAAACTGGAAGAGCAGGATGCAAAAATTTTACAACTCGAGGACAAAATTGATGCCGAAATAGAAGCGTTAAAAGGTCGTATGGAGCAGTTACAACTAAACCGCCCAACTGTTTCAGCGAGTAATCCAAAGGTAAAGACACCATCCTCTGACGGTTCTGTTCCTTTTCAGGTCTTTAAGCTACAGTTTGAGAAGACCGCAGCAGTGAACCAATGGAATGCTGAAGATAAAGTTGCAGCTCTGTTCGTGGCACTGAAAGGGCCTGCCGCGGAAATCTTACAGACCATCCCAGAGTACGAGCGGAACCACTACGAAACATTGATGAGCGCCTTAGAGAGACGTTACGGAAGCGAGCATAGGAAACAGATATTCCAAATTGAGTTGCAAAACCGCTACCAAAAAGCTAACGAGACATTGCAGGAGTTTGCTGCAGATATTGAAAGATTGGCTCATCTTGCAAATGCAGACGCACCCGTGGAATACACTGAAAGGGTAAAGATTCAGAGCTTTATAAATGGCATACGAGATGTGGAAATGAAGCGGGCTACATATGCGAATCCAAAACTAACATTTGCTGAAACGGTATCGCATGCTCTGATTCAGGAAACAGCGTCGCTTCTGTGTAAGCCAGTTTTCAAAGCACGCTGTGTGGAAGTAGAAAGGCCAGAGTGGGTAGACACAATTTTGGAAGCACTGAAGGGATCTCAACAGAAGAATGCCGGAGTTATTAAATGTTTCAAGTGCGGCAACCCAGGTCACATTGCACGTCATTGCGATCTTGGTCCTAATAATTCCAACAATGTGGGTGGCCATAAAAGCAAAGCTGGAGGAGAGGAGCAAGAGCGAGTAAGAGGTAGAGAGCTAGATCCAGCTATTGAATGCCCTGTGATATCTGTGTCGCAAATTGGTAGAAAATCGAGCAGTCTTGCCGTCAGAGGGAATGTGGATGGCAAAGAACGAGTACTGACTGTAGATACGGGCGCATCTCATTCCTTAATCCGATCTGACTTGGTCAACAGGAGAGTAAAACCGTTACCTGGAGCAAAGTTGCGTACGGTCACTGGCGAGTATAACCAAGTTCAGGGAGAAGTGATATGTGAAGTATTGATTGGGAAGGTCATGGTTCTACACAAATTTGTTATGGCGGAGATCGTTGATGAAGTCATATTGGGAGTGGACTTCTTGGTTGACCATGACGTCAGGATCGATATGCGGAGAAAAATTATGCGTTATGAGAACCAAGATGTGCCACTTAACTTTAGTTTGGAAAAAGGGTTCAGCAGTAATCGGGTACTGGTGGAGAATACTCGACGAAGGCCACGAATTTCAAAGGTAAAGGTTGATAGATCGAATGGGCCAAATAAATCAAAATCAAAAGTACCTGCGAGAGAAACACTGGCATTGACAAAACCTAAAAGACGCAGGAAAACGAAGCAACGAATTTCCGAGAAAGAATGCGAGGGTAGTTTCAAGCCGGAGCGCACTACTGTTGTAAAATGTGGGAACGATACATTATGCAAAGAAAATTCGTCCAGCGCAAGCTCTACGAAGTGGTTTATTGACCAAACAACAGAGTGTGAAGGAACGGCCCAGGGTAATGAGTAGTAAGATGAAACACTGGCATGACAAGAACTTTAATTCGGAAGGTTTCTTGGCGGGAGATTTGGTACTGTGAAACAGCCCTCACCGGCGGAAAGGTGTTTCAGCTAAATTTCGGTGCAGTTGGGAAGGCCCGTACAAAGTTGTGAAGAAGATCAGTGATACCATCTACCGCATACAAACCACTGGGAAACCACGGGTTAGAAGAGTGGTACATTTGGAGATGCCAGCGGCAGTTAGATCGGGAGATTTGTCTGATCGGGACGATCAGACTTAGGTGGAGGGCAGTGTCACGGATATTAGCATCACTAAGCTATACCATCACTAAGGCGATGCTAAGGCCATGCCAAGCAGTATTTACGTTAATAATCAAATCAAGTATACACATATATAAGGCAGCCCAGAGAGATGTCACACACAGATGCATTTACTTATACGCCTATGTGCGCGCGAGAGACTGTAAACTACAAACATTCACATCAATAATTCAATCTTTATGTATCTACATAAACGAATAAATAATTGCGTCTACACGTATGTACCATGTACGAATACGAGCAGCGGAGAGTCAATGCGCAAACACATGCATATATCTGAGAAGTTTGAGAGCTACTGGACTAGTAGATTCTGGAAGCGCCTAAAAGATGTATAAAATTGTGCAATTTTAGTTATAGCTGAGAAGTTTGAGAGCTCATGGACAATGCTAGTACATTCTGGAAAAATGCGAACGAGGAAACCAAAGGGTATAAAAGGCAACAGATGAAGAGGCGCTGGAATTCAGTTTGAGTTGAGCAATCAATCAGTTATTGATTAAGCACGCGATCTGGCGGCCAATAGTAGAGTTCAATTTGAGTTATCAATCAGTTTGGTTATTAAGCCAGCGAGTAGCAAAGCATAAGTGTCATTGTGAAGTACTTTAATAAAGGCCATTTTTACATTATTCAATATTGGAGTTATTTATTCAACAGTTTAGTGATTCGAACTTAGCAGAGGATTGCAAATAAGAGGATTTGCAAGTAAAAATCGTTACAATATTAACTTTGATTGCATAACGGTTGGTTGTACAGGTATAAAGGAATCGAGATAGATATAGACTTCCATATATCAAAATCATCAGTATCGAAAAAAAATTCGATTCAGCCATGTCCGTCCGTCCGTCCGTCTGTCCGTTAACACGATAACTTGAGTAAATTTTGTGGTATCTTGATGAAATTTGGTATGTAGGTTCCTAGGCACTCATCTCAGATCGCTATTTAAAATGAACGATATCGGACAATAACCACGCCCACTTTTTCGATATCAAAAATTTCGAAAAATCGAAAAAGTGCGATAATTCATTACCAAATACGCATTAAGCGATGAAACTTGGTAGGTGAGTTGAGCTTATGACGCAGAATAGAAAACTAGTAAAATTTTGGACAATGGGCGTGGCACCGCCCACTTTTAAATGAAGGTAATTTAGAAGTTTTGCAAGCTGTAATTTGGCAGTCGTTGAAGATATCATGATGAAATTTGGCAGGAACGTTACTCTTATTACTTTATGTCCGCTTGATAAAAATTAGCAAAAACGGAGAACGACCACGCCCACTTTTTAAAAAAATTTTTTTTTAAATTCAAATTTTAAAAGAAAAGTTAATATCTTTACAGCATATAAGTAAATTATGCCAACATTCAACTCCAGTAATGATATGGTGCAACAAAATACAAAAATGAAAGAAAATTTCAAAATGGGCGTGGCTCCGCGCTTTTTCATTTAATTTGTCTAGGATGCTTTTAATGCCATAAGTCGAACAAAAATTAACCAATCCTTGTGAAATTTGGTAGAGGCTTAGCTCCTAGGACGATAACTGTTTTCTGTGAAAAAGGGCGAAATCGGTTTGAAGCCACGCCCAGTTTTTATACACAGTCCACCGTCTGTCCTTCCGCTCGGCCGTTAACACGATAACTTGAGCAAAGTTTAGCAGAGCGAAATCATAAGCCCTTGGAATCTTGGAAGGAATACTGTACGTGGTATTACATATATTAATAAATTAGCGGTACCCGACAGATGATGTTCTGGATCACCCTGGTCCACATTTTGGTCGATATCTCGAAAACGCCTTCACATATACAACTAAGGCCCACACCCTTTTAAAATACTCATTAATACCTTTCATTTGATACCCATAACGTACACAAAAATTCTAGATTCACCCCTGGCCCACCTTTATGGCGATATCTCGAAAGGGCATCCACCTATAGAACTAAGGCCCACTCCCTTTTAAAATACTCATTAACACCTTTCGTTTGATACCCATATCGTACAAACAAATTCTAGAGTCACCCCTGGTCTACTTTTATGGAGATATCTCGAAAAGGCGTCCACATATAGAACTAAGACCCACGCCCTTTTAAAATACTCATTAACACCTTTCATTTGATACCCATATCGTACAAACAAATTCTAGTGTCACCCGTGGTCCACCTTTATGGCGATATCTCGAAAAGGCGTCCACCTATAGAACTAAGGCCCACGCCCTTTTAAAATACTCATTAGCAACTTTCATTTGATACCCATATTGTACAAACGCATTCTAGTGTCACCCCTGGTCCACGTTTATGGCGATATCCCGAAAAGGCGTCCACCCATAGAACAAAGGCCCACTTCCTTTTAAAACACTTATTACACTTTTCGTTTGAGACCCATATTGTACAAACGCATTCTAGAGTCAACCCAGGTCCACTTTTATAACGATATTCCGAAATTCGTCCACCTATAGAACTTAGGCCCACTCCCTTTTAAAATACTCATTAACACCTTTCATTTGATACCCATATAGTACAAACAAATTCTAGAGTCACCCCTGGTCCACGTTTATGGCGATATCTCGAAAAGGCGTCCACATATAGAACTAAGGCCCACGCCCTCTTAAAATACACATTAACACCTTTCATTTGATACCCATATCGTACAAACAAATTCTCGAATCAGGCCTGGTCCACCTTTATGTCGATATCCCTAAATGGCGTCCATCTATAGATCTATGGCCCACTTCCTCTTAAAATACTCTTTAATGCCTTTCATTTGATACGCATGTCATACAAACACATTCCAGGGTTTCCCTCGGTTCATTTTCCTACATGGTTATTTTCCCTTATGTTGTCACCATAGCTCTCAACTGAGTATGTAATGTTCGGTTACACCCGAACTTAACCTTCCTTACTTGTTTTTATTTAACTTTGTATTTTAGTTACTTTGAACTTTGTAATTTTTAAATGTATTATCAATATTTTAAGTTTCAATGTTGATTTTTGAATTATCAAAAATTTTGATTATGAAAAGAAATTTGTAAAACAAAAAACAAAGATTCAACAAACTAAATTCTTCCGTTGTTGCAGCGACGAACAACGGAAATTTAAAATTTTCGACGCGTCGCTTATTTATTTTTGATAGAGAAAACAAACAAAATTTTTTAATTGATAGTGGAGTAGAAATTTCGGTATTACCCGCGTCTAAATTTCCTCATACGAAACGTTCAGACATAATTCTCACTGCAGCTAATGGCTCAACAATTGCCACTTACGGTAAAAGGCTTTTAAACGTAAATTTAGGTTTAAGACGTGAATTTCCCTTTACATTTTTGATTGCGGATATAGCCAAGCCAATAATTGGCGCTGATTTTCTTTGCAAATATGGTCTTCTTATTGACATTAAACATAAACGTTTAGTAGATCCATTAACTAATCTCTCAGTAAATGCAGTATCCTACTTTTGTGATATTCCATTACCTAAATTATTTGTGGTTGACAATAAATTTACAAAATTATTAAAAGAGTTTCCGTCACTTATTTCAGAGCCAGATTATACTAAACCTGTTAAACATACAACAGTACATCGACTTGTAACAGAAGGTAGTCTTCCATTTTCTAAGCCCAGGCGCTTAAATCCGGTAAAATACAAAGTCGCGAAAACGGAGTTTGATTTCTTAGTTAAAACAGGCATTTGTAGGCCTTCAAATTCTTCAGTAGCATCACCACTTCACCTTGTACCTAAAAAAGTTGAATGATTGGCGTCCATGTGGTAATTTTAGAAGATTGAATATTGTAACTGTTCCTGATCGTTATCCCTTGCCTCACATTCAAGATATTAATATGAACCTTCATAATAAAAATATATTTTCAAAATTAGATTTAGTTAGGGCATATCACCAAATTCCTATGGCTGAAGAAGATATTTACAAAACTGCTATTACAACTCCTTTCGGTATGTTTGAATTCAAGAGAATGCCTTTCGGGCTTAGAAATTCTGCACAAACCTTTCAAAGATTCATAAACGAGGTAGTAGATGACTTAGATTTTGTATATGCTTACATCGACGACTTACTTATTGCAAGTAAAGACGAAGAACAACATTTAAAAGATTTACGTATCCTGTTTGAACGCCTTACAGAGTACGGTTTAAACATTAAACCAAGTAAATGTACTTTTGGTGTAACAAATATAGATTTTTTAGGACATAACATTTCTGGAACAGGTATTCGACCTTCCGATGAAAAGGTATCAGCTATTCGCAATTTCGAACGTCCAAAATCAGTTAAGCAGGCACAGAAATTTATTGGTATGGTAAATTATTATCATAGATACATTCCAAAACTAGCAGAATTTACAAACAAAATTTATGATCTAATTAACAAGTAAGTAAGAACGTGACAAAACTTTGGTATGGGACGAGAATTCGAATGAAGTTTTTGAATGCATTAAAGATAAATTTGCATCTACGATATTGTTAAATCATTTTAACAAAGATGTTAAATTATCTTTAACAGTAGATGCATCTAACACAGCGATTGGGGGCGTTATACAACAAAATTACAATAATAAAATTGAGCCCATTGCATTCTTTTCTAAAAAACTTTCTCCAACTGAAATTAAGTATAGTGCTTTTGATAGGGAATTATTGGCGATTTATTTAAATATAAAACATTTTAGATATCTTTTGGAAGGACGGCAATTTACAGTTTATACGGACCATAAACCTTTGACTACTACTTTAAATTCAAAAACAGAACGAAGTCCTAGACAAACGAGACACTTGAAATTTATAGCACAATTTACTGATGACATAAAATACATTAAAGGAGAATCCAATGTTGTAGCAGATACGCTATCTAGCTTTTGAGGTTAATGCAATATATAATACAGAACTGAATATTAAAATTTTACAAACTGAACAACAAAAAGATGATGACAAAAATCAACTTGTATCTGATTCTCAATATCTAAATTTAAAGTTAATTAATATTCCCATTTTAAATTTTAATATTTGGTGTGAAATTTCAGGAGAAACTCCTAGGCCATTTGTACCGAGTAATTTGCGAAAAACAGTATTTGATATTTCACATGGAGTAGCACATCCGGGTACAAGAGCTACACGACGGCTCATAGTTAAAAAATATTATTGGCCTAATATGAATAAGGATATTAATATTTGGTCAAAAGAGTGTCTTAATTGTCAAAAGTCTAAAGTTTATCGTCATACAAAATCCCCTATTGTCAAAATTCATATTCCCAAGAATAGATTTGAACACATTCATTGAGATATAGTTGGACCATTACCTATTTCAAAAGGACATCGCTATATTTTAACGATTATTGAAATATTTGCCCGTTGGCCTGAGGCATATGCATTAAAAGATATTTCAGCATCTACAATTGCAAATAAGTTTTTTAGAGAATATATTTCTCGGTTTGGAGTTCCGTTAAAGATAACAACTGATCAAGGTAGCCAATTTACATCGAAATTGTTTTCAGAGTTAACTAAATTACTTGGTAGTCACCAAATTACAACATCCGCATATCACCCTCAAGGAAATGGTATGGTTGAAAGGTTTCATAGACAACTAAAAACTACTATAATAGCTAGAGAGGACACAAATAATTGGTATGACGAGTTACCTGTTATATTACTTGGTTTGCGATCTATTTACAAAGAAGATATTTCGGCTACACCAGCGGAAATGCTTTTCGGTCAGAATTTACGTTTTCCAGGGGAACTTGTTGTGCCATCAGCTAAAAATTTCTCATCAACTGAAGTTTTAAGTAATTTACGTGCACATTTTCGAAATGTTAGATCAAATTTAAGTCATCATAAAGATGCTGATACTGGAATTTATGTTCCAAAAGATCTTCAAACTTGTAAATTTGCATTTGTTCGAGTCATTAATAAACATTCATTACAACAACCATATGAAGGACCTTACAAAATTGTGGAAAAAGACCAAACATGTTTTAAACTTGAAATAGATAATAATATTAAAACTATTCCTATTGATAGATTAAAACCTGCAATAATTGAAACAACAGACACAAACAACACCAAGAATTTACATAAAAAGAGAGTTACATTCAATTTGTTTAATGATAAATTTTCTTGAAGGGGGAGTAATGTAGGGTTCTTATTATTATACCCTTCATGAAAATGAAATGGTATATTAATTTCGTCACGAAACCCAAAATTGTAAGTCCTTAAAGGAAAATAGATAGACCCACCATTAAGTATACCGAAATAATCAGAATGAAGAGCTGAGTTGATTTAGCCATGTCCGTCTGTCTGTCTGTCCGCCTGTCTGTTTGTATGCAAACTAGTCCCTCAATTTTTGAGATATCTTGATAAAATTTGGTGAGCAGGTGTATTTGGGTGTCCGATTAGACATTTGTCGGAACCGGCCGGATCGTACCACTATAGCATATATCCTCCATACAACCGAGTTTTCAGAAAAAGAGGATTTTTGTAATATCTAAATCAATTTAACAGATTGAAGCTTCAAACTTCACCATATACTTTCGTATATTGCACATATTGTTGCCTGAAAAAATTGATGAGATCGGTGGTATATATAGTATATATCCCCTATAACCGATTGTTCAGATAAGAAACTTTTCGTAATTACTGCCCTATTTTAAGAGCTAGAGCCTTAAAATTTCAACGACTGCTTACGTATATAGCACATATTGTTGTCTGAAAAAATCATACAGATCGGTGGTATATATAGTATATATATGGTCGTATATATAGTATATATATATAGTATATATATATATATTTTCGCAATTTTAGCCCCATTTTAACAGCTAGAAGCTTCAAATTTCACCGAACGCTTATGTATATGGCATATATTGTTGTCTGAAAAAATCATAGAGATCGGTTGTATATATAGTATATATCTCATACAACCGATTGTTCAGATAAGAAACTTTTCGCAATTTCTACCCCATTTTAACAGCTATAAGCTTCAAATTTCACCGATTGCTTACGTATATAGTATATATTGTTGTGTCAAAAAATCATAGAGATCGGTGATATATATAATATATATATGATGGTATATATAGTATATATTGTAACGAGTTTGCTGCAAATCCTCTTATTTGCCCTTTTGCTAGGTTCGTATCGCTAAACTGTTGAATAAATAACTCCAATATTGAATAATGGAAAAATGGCCTTTATTAAAATACTGCACAATAACACTCAAACTGTTCAACGAATAGCTTAATAACCAAACTGATAGCTTAAATGAAACTGAATTTCAAAATAATACTGCTATTGCTCGCTAGATATCGTCTTAGTCGTAACTGCTTGACAACTCAAATCAAACTGAATTCCAGTGCCTCTACAATTGTCGCCTTTTATACTCTTTGATTTCAACCTTCGCATCTTCTAGAATCTACTAGTCCAGCAGCTCTCAAACTTCTCAGCTGTAACTACAATTGCACAATTTTATACATCTTCTAGGCGCTTCCAGAATCTACTAGTCCAGTAGCTCTCAAACTTCTCAGCTGTAACTACAATTGCACAATTTTATAGTTTTTCCCATTGCATACTTAGGTTGGGTTAGGTTAGAGTGGCTGCCTCCGCTGTCCGAGCGGAGACTCACGTAGGCCGTTGTGGCCCGTTGTGCTACCACGCAGGGGGCCCCTATTTCCTATTACCCTACTTTCGAAGAAGAGGAGAGTTTAGACCCCAGTGAGGCCAAACCAGCGCGTTTGCCTAATGAAACGCAAGATATCGTTTGGGTTTATAGATTCAAGCTCCGCAAGGCACCCAAAAGAGTGTCTGTGGAGGCATTGGTACCTGGTTTTTGACAGTGCGGGACAGTGGCACAGATAGTGCTCAACGCTTTCTATCTCCTCCTCGTCCCTGCAGCTGCGGCAGAAGTCATTTGTCTGCAGGCCCATATAGGCACCGTGAGTGCCCATGAGACAGTGACCTGTAAGAAGGCCCACTAGTGGGCTTATAGAGATACGGTTTAATAATATCACCGATCGCGATCTCTTTTCATCCAGCTTAGGCCAGATTTGCTTGGATATACTACATGTAGGTTCCCTCGCCCATCTGGCGTTTGCCTGATCCGTGAAAAGAGATCGCAGGTGGTATTTGCAAGTGTTTAGAGGAGGGCTGGTCCAATCAGCGGAGGTTGTTGTTTGCAAGTTGGTGCCTTCCCTAGCTAGCTCATCCGCAGCGCAGTTTCCTGAGATGTCACAGTGGCCAGGAACCCATATTATGCTTAGGTTGCAATTTTCAGCTAGTTTGTTGAGGGTTTCTCTGCACTTCAATGCCACTAGTGACGAGGTGTTACTGCATTGCAGGGATTTTATGGCAGCTTGGCTGTCAGAGAAAATTGAAATAGATTTGGTTACCTGTAGGTTAGCCAGATAGCGGGCTGCTTCCCAGATAGCTATGAGTTCAGCCTGAAAAACACTGCAGTGATCAGGTAGGCGAAAGCTCTCGCTTAGATTGAGCTTCTCCGAGAATATCCCGCTGCCGACTATGTTGTTTAGTTTAGAGCCATCTGTAAAAACGGAGATTTCGTGTGATCCCGGCTCTACGCCGTTTGCCCACTCGTTCCTCTCTGGGATTCTTGTGGAAATTTTGTTGTCCCAGCAAGGGGGCGATGTTGTATGGTCCAATTTCAAGAAGGTTTCAGGGACTTGCTTCAGGATCCGGGTGTGACCAAACCTGCAATCCCTCCATGGTTCGATAGCGTTGAGCCTCGCCGCGTTGCAGGAGGCATAGTATCTGCCATATAGATCAGTTGGGAGAAGGAATAATATGGTTTCAAGAGCTTTGGTGGGAGTGGAGGGAAGGGCACCGCTGGTGAGCATTGCCGCCATCCTCTGCACTCTCGTTACTTTACTCCTGTTAGATTCGATATCGAGTGCCGTCCACCATACGGTGACGGCGTAGAAGAGTATGGGTCTCACCACTGCCGTATAGATCCAATGGACTATGCGTGGCTGGAGACCCCACCTTTTTCCGATTGCCGACTTACAAGCGTAGAGAGCCATTGTGGCTTTCCTGGATCGTTCCTCCACATTTCGCTTCCAGTCAAGCTTCCTGTCTAGAATAACTCCGAGATATTTAACCTCGGTAGAGAGTTTGATATCCTTCCCGTTTAGGGATGGGAGGGTAAATTCCGGTATACTGCGTTTGCGGGTAAAAAGCACCATCTCAGTTTTTTCACTGCTGATGCTGAGTCCGCATTCCATAGACCATGTGTTTGTTAGATTAAGAGCATTTTGCAGGAGTTCTCCAAGCACCGGAAGGTGTTTGCCGGTAACTGTCAAGGCTATGTCGTCGGCATATGCAATGACTTGGCATCCGGTGGGCCGTAGTATAGATAACAGAGCGTTCACCGTCAGGTTCCATAGTAGAGGAGAAAGAACGCCCCCCTGGGGGGTTCCTCTGTTGGTATACCTTATTAACGATGAGCTGCCCAGCTCAGAGATAATGATTCTCTTGTTTAGAAGGAGCTCGACGAACTTCACAAAAGGCTCTTCCACCCCTAAAGAACGTAGAGATTTTGTGACCGCTGCTGGGAGAACGTTGTTGAAGGCTCCTTCTATGTCGAGAAAGATACCCAGCGTAAATTCTTTAAAGGCAAGACCCTTCTCTATCTTAGTAGTGATAGCATGTAGAGCTGTCTCTACGGATTTGCCCTTAGAGTAGGCGTGTTGGTTGTTGGAGATGAGTGCCTTATTTGCCGATCGTCTAATGTAGGCGTCCAGCAATCGTTCTAGAACTTTTAGGAGGAAGGAGGTCAGACTTATTGGTCGGAAATCCTTTGGACTGTTGCCCGATATCCTGCCTCCTTTGGCTATGAAGACTACCTTTGCCTTGGTCCATTCCGTGGGGATATAGACCAGGTTGAGGCAAGCCTTGTAGATTTTAGCTAGCAGCGGGCTTATAACATCGCTTGCAGCTTGCAATTCAGCGGGAAATATTCCATCCGTTCCCGGAGATTTGAAGGGTTTAAAGGACTTGATTGCCCAGATAACTCCTTTTTCACTTACAATGTGGTCCAGGGGTTGAAATGGCCCTGGGTTAGATTGCGTGTTTAAGATGCATGGTTGAGATCTGCAGCCCGGAAAGTGAGTGCTGATCAGGGTTTCGAGAATTTCCGTACTAGAAGTGGCCCATTCTCCGCTCGTTGTGCGAATGCAGCTGGGAGGTATGGGGTTTTTGGAGAGGACCTTTCGTAGGCGATTGGCCTCTGAGACTTCTTCGATGTCATTAGTGAAGTTCTTCCAGGAGTCCCTTTTGGCCTTCTGGATTAACTTCTTAAAAGATTTTAAGGCGTCCCTATAATGGGACCAGATTCCCGTGCGCTTAGCCTCGTTAAAGAGTTTTCTGCTGTGTTTCCTCTGCTCGGAGATTTCTTGGTTCCACCAATAGGGTTTCTTCTTTCCCCTCACCTTAATCTCCGGGCAGGCTACTGTGAAGGCAGCGTTACAAGATTTGGTGATAAGATCTACTGCTTCTTCTATTTTTGACGATGAGTCTAGCTCACCGAGAGAAGCAAATGTTGTGTCTAAAGGAGGCGCTTCTTTAGGAGAGTAGAGGATAGGACTTTTTTATAAAGGTTCCAGTCCGTACGTCTCCTATTCCTGTAAGCCACCCTAGGCGGTGTACGCAAGAGCAGAGTGAAAATGATATACATATGATCAGAGTAGGAGTTTTCGTTGGAAACTCTCCAATTTTTGACAAGGTCAGAGAATGCTCCAGAAGCTAGAGTAACATCTAGAACCTCCTTCCTATTTGAGGCGATGAAAGTTGGTTTGTCTCCAGAGTTGCATATACTTAGATTGTTACTTATAATAGAATCAAAAAGAGACTCACCCCTACTGTTAATGTCGGTAGAGCCCCAAGTAGTGTGATGTGCATTGGCATCGGCCCCAATTATTATAGGGAACCCTTTATTGTGGGCCTCCCGTACCGCTTTGCAGAGCCGGTCCTGCACAGAGGTTGGGCGATCGTGCGATAGATATGCGGACATCAGCCAGATTGTTTGCCCCTGTAGCTCGAGGCTAATACAGGTAAAGTCCTCGTCGCTAAAAAGATATAGTAAAATAAATACTAGATTTTTCTTTACTAGAATACAAGATCTGATTCTACCTGTCACGGGCGGTGTCACCAGCCGGTAGTCCCTAGAAAAGAGTCCACAGACCTTGCTGCCAACGACCCAAGGCTCCTGGACTAGAACGACGTCCTCATACGTAGTGCTGAGGCGTAATATTAGGGCAGCCGAGGCTGCCTTAGAATGGTGCAGGTTTATCTGTAGTACCTGCGCGCCCGTTACGTTTCGTTTGTGGCATCGACGTCCATCCTCTGCTGAGCCGCATCTTCGGATACCTCCTCTACGATAGTATCGTCGAATTCGGCATCCGACGGGTCGGATTCCAGCAAAAGCTGCTCGTCCATGCCCGTAAAGAACTGGCCCGCAAACTCAGATACCGAGAGTGTATCGCTCTCGGCATCCGGAGTGCTGCGTGCCAGTTCGATATCGGCCCCATGTCCACTCAAGGTGTTGCATGGGACCGTGAGATTCAATGTGGCGATTGCGGGTTCGCTCGAGGCGGTATCCCCGATCACCAGATCCTCCGGAGCGGTGGCGGTCCCTTCCGCAGTGCCATGGGCAGCAGATCCACTCAGGGTGTTTCTGTCTGACCCCTCGCCCTGCGGTACAGGCTCACCCTCGTCCGGTGTTTCCTCCTTCGCACCATCCCGTCGAATTTTCAACGTGATGAAGTAGAAGCCGTAGCTTAATACTCCACCACATTCGTCAAGCCAAGGGAGAGAAGCCTCGTTTATGATGAAACCAACATAACGCTGCTTCGCCCTTGTCTCGCCGACCCGGACTATCCTCCAATCGCTCGAAGGCAGCCCCGGATTCGACTCCGCGATGGTATGAAGGATCTCGCCAGGATCCGCTATGCCGTCTGGGACCCAGGCCCAGGCTCTCGGTCTGTTCGGAATTTCTTCCACACCGACCGCATCCAACCTGGCCCCAGGCCACAGCTGTCCCAGCGAAGCTATGGCGAGTTTGTAGAGCTTGCACGAGCGCTCATCGGCGCAGGAAACAAGCTTGACCCTACCCTGGTACCAGCCGGCATCACGGATAGTGGGAGCCGGCCCCGGATGCTTGGTCATCATGTCCTTAAAGATCTTGAGAAGGCCGTTAAGGACATCCTTCCAGTTATCCGGGGTCATGTTCCCATCCGGGTGACCGCGGTTCAAAACCGCCAGCGTAAAGTTGGCCTTAGCCGCCTCGCTGAAGGTTTTGGTCAGGGCAGGGGGAGTAGAGGCCGAAGGCCGGTGCCTTTTGGGATCGCTCGGGGCATTTCCCATAGACCTTTGTCTCTTAAGGGCCGGCATCTTCGAGTCAGAAGTTTGTTTGGTGGCAGAAGAGGAAGGGGTGGGGTTGTTGTTGCTGCTCTTCTTGGCAGCAATAATCTTCCTGGCCCAGGCCAGAGAACTTGTTTGCTCTGCTGTCAACTTGTCGCTGGGAGAGTTGCCAAGTTTCTCAACGATTTTGACGGCATTGCGAATGTTCCGCTGGTTGCGGACCGAAGTCGGGATTCGCTTATTTGCCTTGGAACCCTCAAGGGGTTCAGCCGGCTTGCGAGGTAACTTTGCAGCGGTGGAGGCAGTACTTTTGTCCGTGGAGGATTTAGTGCTGTTACCAGCCACCTGCTGACAAGAGGTGCCCGGTACGGGCGTGGGACGGGCCTCCTGTGCTTGCTCAGTCGGACATTGCTTTCCCTCTTTGGGCCTAGCTTTGCCGGCTGCTGCGGAATTGGACTTGCCCTCAAGGGGTTTAGTTCTTCCGCTAGCTTGCACAGTTGGCCGAAGATTTTTTTGTTGCCGTGAAGGCCTGGTCGGCGCCGTCAGTGCGGTTCCCGACGAATTGTGGACTTTTTTAATGCCTAGTCCAAGGGCGGCATCTTTACCCGTGCAGGGATCCGAGGCCAGGTTTTTGTTATTCATTAAAAATATCTTGTTCTTTAGCTGCCTACTAAGGTGAGACCGTTCGGCAGCCTGAAGTTAAAGGGATAGGGGAAACAATGCGGTCGACTGCGGTAGAGCCCCATACCGCAGCAAGTCGCCGTTACTCCCGGAGGTGGACCGGTATCCGGGAGGCTCCGTAAGAATACAGTCGGATGCCCCTGACTGCAAACCATCCAATGGGCACGGAATCGCATAACACCCTGGATTGGGGGTGGACCACCTCTTCAACTGGGCGCGGTCCAGTTCCCACCTTGAGGCCACGTTTAAAAACCATTTCCATATGCCTAAGCTATTAAGGAGCTGGGGCACAAATGGAGATAATTCCTAAACTTAGCTAGCACTCCCCTGGAAGGGGAAACTGTTGTGCATATTACCAGCCGGCACCCTCTGGGAGGGTTCAGCCCAAGGATTTGCGCCAGCCCCATTGCATACTTATAGGAGTATCTCAGATATATGCATGTGTTAGTGCATTGACTCTCCGCTGCTCGTATACGTACATGGTACATATATGTAGACGCAGTTATTGTTTCGTTTATGTAGATACATAATGATTGAATTATTGATGGGAATTCACTTCACTGCTTAGCATCGGCTTAGAGACGGCAGCACTCCTTAGTTTTGCTAATATTCGTAACAATATATAGTATATATATATTTTTTTTTGCGATTTCGGCTCCATTTTAACAGCTAGAAGCTTCAAATTTCACCAAATGCTTACGTGGATAGCATATATTGATGTCTGAAAAAATCATTGAGATCGGGTGTATACATAGTATATATCTCATACAACCGATTGTTCAGATAAGAAACTTTGCGCAATTTCTGCCCCGTTTTAACAGCTAGAAGCTTCAAATTTCACCAAATGCTTACGTATATAGCATATACTGTTGTCTGAAAAAATCATAGAGATCGGTGGTATATATATTATATACTTCATACAAACTGTCATTTTTGCCCCTTTTTTACGGCTAGAAGCTTCAAAATTCATCAAGTTTCATCAAATAGTTACGTTTACGTCATATATTGTTGAAATACGTGATTCGTAGTCATAGTTTTTACACGCAGACCACAAAAAACCTGAAACTTTGCATCCTCACACAAAGTACCTACCTATTTTTATACTCAGTTGAGCAGAGCTCACAGAGTATATTAACTTTGATTAGATAACGGTTGGTTGTACAGGTATAAAGGAATCGAGATAGATATAGACTTCCATATATCAAAATCATCAGTATCGAAAAAAAATTCGATTGAGCCATGTCCGTCCGCCCGTCCGTCCGTCCGTCCGTCTGTCCGTTAACACGATAACTTGAGTAAATTTTTGAGGTATCTTGATGAAATTTGGTATGTAGATTCCTGGGCACTCATCTCAGATCGCTATTTAAAATGAATGATATCGGACTATAACCACGCCCACTTTTTCGATATCGAAAATTTCGAAAAACCGAAAAAATGCGATAATTCATTGCCAAAGGCGGATAAAGCGATGAAACTTGGTAGATTGGTTGACGTTATGACGCAGAATAGAAAATTAGTAAGATTTTGGACAATGGGCGTGGTACCGCCCACTTTTACAAGAAGGTAATTTAAAAGTTTTGCAAGCTGTAATTTGGCAGTCGTTGCAGATATCATGATGAAATTTGGCAGGAACGTTACTACTATTACTATATATGTGCTAAATAAAAATTAGCAAAATCGGATGAAGAACACGCCCACTTTTAAAAAAAAATATTTTAAAAGTAAAATGTTAACAAAAAATTTAATATCTTTACTGTATATAAGTAAATTAAGTCAAAATTCAACTCCAGTAATGACATTATGCAACAAAATAAAAAAATAAAAGAAAATTTCAAAATGGGCGTGGCTCCGCCCATTTTCATTTGGTTTGTCTAGAATACTTTTAATGCCATAAGTCGAACAAAAATTTACCAATCCTTCTTAAATTTGGTAGGGGCATAGATTCTATGACGGTAACTGTTTTCTGTGAAAAAGGGCGAAATCGGTGGAAGCCACGCCCAGTTTTTATACACAGTCCACCGTCTGTCCTTCCGCTCGGCCGTTAACACGATAACTTGAGCAAAAACCGATATATCTTTACTAAACTTAGTCCACGTACTTATTTGAACTCACTTTATCTTGGTATAAAAAATGGCCGAAATCCGACTATAACCACGCCCACTTTATCGATATCGAAAATTACGAAAAATGCAAAAATGCCATAATTCTATACCAAATACGAATAAAGGGATGAAACATGGTAATTGGATTGGTTTATTGACGCAAAATATAACTTTAGAAAAAACTTTGTAAAATGGGTGTGACACCTACCATATTAAGTAGAAGAAAATGAAAAAGTTCTACAAGGCGAAATCAACAGCCCTTGGAATCTTGGCAGGAATACTGTTCGTGGTATTGCATATATAAATAAATTAGCAGTACCCGACAGATGATTTTCTGGATCACCCGGGTCCACATTTTGGTCGATATCGCGAAAACGCCTTCACATATACATCTAAGGGCCACTCGCGTTTAAAACCCTCATTAATACCTTTAATTTGATATCCATATCGTACAAACACATTCTAGAGTCACCCCTGGCCCACCCTAATGGCGATATCTCGAAAAGGCGTCCACCTATAGACCTAATGCCACTCCCTCTTAAAATGCTCAGTAACACCTTTCGTTTGATACCCATATCGTACAAACATTCTAGAGTCACCCCTGGCTCACCCTAATGGCGATATCTCGAAAAGCCGTCCACCTATATACCTAATGCCTACTCCCTCTTAAAATGCTCAGTAACACCTTTCGTTTGATACCCATATCGTGCAAACATTCTAGAGTCACCCTTGGTCCACCTTTATGGCGATATCTCGAAAAGGCGTCCTCGTATAGAACTAAGGACTACTTCCTTTTAAAATACTCATTACCACCTTTCATTTGATACCCATATCGTACAAACACATTCTAGAGTCACCCCTGGCCCACCCTAATGGCGATATCTCGAAAAGGCGTCCACCTATAGACCTAATGCCCAATCCCTCTTAAAATGCTCAGTAACACCTTTCGTTTGATACCCATATCGTACAAACATTCTAGAGTCACCCCTGGCCCACCCTAATGGCGATATCTCGAAAAAGGGTCCACCTATAGACCTAATACCCACTCCCTCTTAAAATGCTCAGTAACACCTTTCGTTTGATACCCATATCTTACAAACATTCTAGAGTCACCCTTGGTCCACCTTTATGGCGATATCTCGAAAAGGCGTCCACCTATAGAACTAAGGATTACTCCCTTTTAAAATACTCATTACCACCTTTCATTTGATACCCATATCGTACAAACACATACTAGAGTCACCCCTGGCCCACCCTAATGGCGATATTTCGAAAAGGCGTCCACCTATAGACCTAATGCCCACTCCCTCTTAAAATGCTCAGTAACACCTTTCGTTTGATTCCCATATCGTACAAACACACTCTAGAGTCAGCCCTGGTCCACCTTTATGGCGATATCCCTAAATGGTGTCCACCTATGGAACTAAGGATCACCCCTTTTAAAATACTCATTAACACCTTTCATTTGAAACCCATATCGTACAAACATATTCTAGAGTCACCCCTGCTCCACCTTTATGGCGATTTCTCGAAAAGGCGTCCACCGATAGACCTTTCATTTGATACCCATATCGTACAAACAAATTCTAGAGTCAGCCTTGGTCCACCTTTATGGCGATATCCCTAAATGGCGTCCATCAATAGAACTATGGCCTACTCTCTCTTAAAATACGCTTTAATACCTTCCATTTGATACACATGTCATACAACCACATTCCAGGGTTACCCTAGGTTCATTTTCCTACATTGTGATTTTCCTTATTTTGTCTCCATAGCTCTCAACTGAGTATGTAATGTTCGGTTACACCCGAACTTAGCCTTCCTTACTTGTTTTATTTTATATTTATCTTAAAAATCGTTTAGGTATGTAGATCTGTTCACTAGATATTTCTTATCTTATACATCCGATTATTCGGAGATTACGAACGGGATAAGATTATTGTTCAGCCCCATTCATGAAAGGTATGAAGTCTTCGGCATAGCCGAAGACAATCCCGTCCTTACTTGTTTTTATTTAACTTTGTATTTTAGTTACTTTGAACTTTGTAATTTTTAAATGTATTATCAATATTTTAAGTTTCAATGTTGATTTTTGAATTATCAAAAATTTTGATTATGAAAAGAAATTTGTAAAACAAAAAGTTAAATAAAAAGATCAAAATAAAATATAAATTTATTTTATTTATAACCTACAGTTATAAACCAATCCCATTACCATGTTTCATCTCTTTTTTCATATTTGGTACAGAATTATGGCATTTTTTTTTCATTTTTCGTAATTTTCGATATCGAAAAAGTGGGTGTGGTCATAGTCGGATTTCGGCTATTTTTTATACCAATACAAAGTGAGTTCAGATAAGTACGTGAACTTAGTTTAGTAAATATATATCGCTTTTTACTCAAGTTATCGTGTTAACGGCCCTGCGGAAGGACAGGCGGTCGACTGTGTATAAAAACTGGGCGTGGCTTCAACCGATTTCGCCCATTTTCACAGAAAACAGTTACCGTCATAGAATCTATGCACCTACCAAATTTCACAGGGATTGGTAAATTTTTGTTCGACTTATGGCCTTAAAAGTATTCTAGACAAACTAAATGAAAAAGGGCGGAGCCACGCCCTTATCATATCATTACTGGAGTTGAATGTTGACATAAGTTACTTATATACTGTAAAGATATTAAATTTTGTGTTAAAATTTGACTTTAAAACAAATTTTTTTTTTAAAGTGGGCGTGGTCGTTCTCCGGTTTTACTAATTTTTATTAAGCATACATATAGTAATAGGGGTAACGTGCCTACCAAATTTCATCATGATATCTTCAAAGACTGCGAAATTACAGGTTGCAAAACTTTTAAATTCCTTCTTTTAAAAGTGGACCGTGCCACGCTCATTGTCCAAAATTTTACTAATTTTCTATTTTGCGTCATAAGGTCAACGCACCTACCAAGTTTCGTCGCTTTATCCATCTTTGGTAATGAATTATCACACTTTTTCGGTTTTTCGAAATTTGCGATATCGAAAAAATGGGCGTGGTTGTAGTCCGATTTCATTCATTTTAAATAGCGATCTGAGATGAGCGCCCAGGAACCTACATACCAAATTTCATCAAGATACCTCAAAATTTACTCAAGTTATCGTGTTTACGGGCGGACGGACGGACATGGCTAAATGAATTTCTTTTTGCGCCCAGATCATTTTGATATAGAATAGATAGAAGTCTATATCTATCTCGATTTGTTTATGCCATTACAGATTACCGTTATGCGAACAAAGTTAATATACTCTGTGAGCTCTGCTCAGCTGAGTATAACAATAAAAAACAAACAGCAACGAAATTAATAAAATAAAAAGATTAAATGTGATTGAATAGCATTATTTAAGAAAAATGCGGAGCTCTATACTGAACCTAAAAATCTAGGACCATATGTTCTATTATCGTAACATTTGTTTCGTTTTTATTATTCTACAACACCAATACGAAAAAAAATTAAGAGTATTGTATTGGAGTTTAAAAAGTTATAAAATCCGTAAGAAATTCCGTATGGGTAGAAAGAGGACTTGTTCGACAGTACCCATAGGCGAACAAGACTTATGTGACTCTGGCTATACAGGCACGAAGAGAATAGGTCCGACACTACCCTTATGCATACATAAAGGGCCTGTCGGACACTTCCCATAGGGATACAAAGAGGAAGTGTCCAACAGTACAGAAAAGATCTGTCCGACAGTACCCGTAGGGGTAAAAAGAACAGCACCCAAAGGGGTACAAACAGAAAGGGTCGAACATTACAAAAAGGATCTGTCCGACAGCACCCGTAGGGGTATAAAAAGGAACAGTCCGGCACTACTCGCTCAACCATAAACAGGTACAATTGGTCTATCCATAGGATATGCTCAAACAAAAGGGACCACTCTAACCCATATAAAAAGATCAGAACTGGCTATAGTCGCACACTCCTTTGCAAAAAGGAAGAGGATAAATACTCTTAATAATTAAATGAGTTGAAGGTTCCGTTAAAAAAAACAAAATCCTACTAATGAAACAGTTGTGTATTTATACCGTTTGTGCTACGACTTTGTAAAACAAAACAGATAGTAACGGTCATGCGAAATGAAATCGTTTAATCCGGTTTTGAAAAGCTAAGATATTCAAGGGATTTTTGGACGCTTTTTTGAAAAATGAAAGAGTTTAAACTGTTATTGTTTAAAAGGAAGACAGTTTACGGTTCCCGTTCTAACATCTGTTTTGACAATTGAAACGGATATAAAAGGTCTGTTCCGTTTTTGAAGAACTTAACACTTTGCTTCAAAAAATTTAGCTGTTTCAAAAGTTTAAAATGCTTTAAACGGAGACTTTTAAAATGTTGGTTTTTGTATTGCACATTTCGGGATGATTTTAGAAACACTTGATTCTTAAATATTTCGAAGTAATTTCGATACAGTTTTGGAGCAATTCCAGAACACTTTGGGATTATGTTAGGATATTTTCGCGACTATAATTTCGAAAAATTTGAAGGACTGTTATAGGATTACTACAGGGCTATTTCGAAACCGTTTTAAGACTATTATAGGATCATTTAGGGACTTTTGCGTGGTATTTTAGGTATCATTTTAGAACAATGATTCTGAAGTTTTTTCGAAATAATACCTAAAATAATCTCGAAATAATCCTGAAATTATTCCAAATTGGTTCCGAATAGTCTCGAAATTATTCCCATATGATGGATTATTTTTGGAATAATTTCGAGACTGAAATTTTCAAATTTGCATCGAAATAGTTTTGAAATTATCCTTAAAGTACCTGAATGATCTGTCGTGTCGGGAACGGCGAGGCCCCGTTTTGTTGTATGAATCGATGTGTCCCCACCTCGACCCGTTATTACTTCCCGTTTTCTTCCTCTACCGCACATTTGCCGAAACATATATTTATAAATATCGCTTCTATCCACTCTTAATACAAATCCCGTTTATTAATAAGATTTTCTTATTATAAATATTTTGCATTTTTTCTCTTTACAGGTATGCGAATATTGAAGGATGAAGGTTTGGAAGATCATTTCAAATCTAATAATAGGTAATAACAAGTACTTCTCAATATTTAATTATAGACAGTTTACTACATCGTGGGTCACATCGTAGGGACTAGGAAAAACTAGCACTGTTCAAAATTATGATAGTTTACCACGGGAACAATGGAACGTGTTAGTTGTCTGTGGGAAGTTGAAGGTGCGTCGAATGTTCATCTATAAAATGGCAGTATAAAAAATCATTATATTTATATATTTGTGTTGAAATGAGAACAACCCCGTTTGTACATACATTTTGAAAATATGAGCACGCGCAAAAAAAATAGTCTGCAAAACCAAGGACAACCACCCCATAATGCCTGAAGAGCATCTATAAATACCTGACTATTTTCTTGCTGATACCTAATATGTATATATCCGCATAATACAACATATATATAATTATTATGTACACATTTGTGAATTCATACATATTTTCATCTTACCAATCAAAGCAAACTAACTCGCGATTGCGCTTTAACTCAAGGACGAAATTATCGTTTCCATTGAATCTGCCGAGCGCTTTATTTGGTATGGCAGCCATATTTTATGAACATCCCTAACTACTTACATATAAAATTAAAATCTTATCATTGTTTGAGAAAACTAAGGATCTAAGTGTAGTCAAAGTGTCAAATTTTTTTTTAATAAGTTCACGCTTTTCTAGACGGTATTCTACAACTATTTGTAATAAACGAAGGTTTTGCGTTATATTTACACTTTTAGGATCGAAACAGACCAGGTAAAATGTACTATACGCACATACAATATAAATCTTATTATATTTCATATTTTCGGAACCAAAGGTAACTACTCTCAAATTTACTAATTGACTTACACAAAGACTGGCACATGGCAAACTTATAACCTTTAGCTTTTAAAGGACTGCTTTTCATCGGAAAGTGTACCAGAGGCCTATGTATTCAAAGTTATTTTTTATTGATGCGATCTGCTGGAAATTTTTTATTTAGATAGCTTCTTTTTCGGGTTAATATTTGAGTTACTTTTCTTTCCAGGAAGTAGAGCGTACCTTAGTTTTCATTATGTCAAATTTGACCACAGACTTAGTAATATAAATGAAAACGGCTTATCATACAACGTCAAATACGTTTGCCGTCCATTCTGACTGCAAAGTAATAATTAAATTGACCGTTAAGTATAAACGACATTTGCCCAACGTTATGTCAAAGTTGACATTAAAATTTCATTTGCCACCATATTGGCAACTTATTTTTGTTTACCAACTGGCGTCACTCAATAAATAATTCCACAGCGTGTGATATAATGGGAAATAATGTAACCCGTTGTGCAATAAACAAACACAAAATTTTAGTTTAAATTTTGACTTAGATGTGACATAATGGAAGAGCGTTGACCCCAACTGAACAGCTGGTCAGCTTGAGACAGTTTTTGATGTCAGTCATTTTGACCTAATAATAAAATAATAAAAAAAATGTTTTTAAATTAAATGGTTTATTGAAAACAATACTTACATGAAGTAATAATAATAGGTACTAGTCATCACACTCCTCATCAATCTAGGGCGTTGATCAGACAATTAAATAAAAGCGTTGGGCTCGTGAAATGTCTAAAAATGTGAGGCGTAGCATAACCTGATTAAAGCTGCAGACATTGGTGCTGTATCGGTAACCGTATCGGTAACCTTATAACATCTGATTCGACCAACCTTATGAGAATCAATGCAATCGATTATTGGTGCCGCTAAGGTCGTAACCGTATCGTAGCCAACCAATTGGTTTTTGGTTTACCCTCGTAACGATAAACAGTTGATTACGTTAGGGATATGACTACAGCGATACGACATACGGCACCAAATATATAGAAATTTTACGCGTCCAACGCTTTTATTTAAGTGCCTTATCAACACCCTAGATTGATAAGGAGTGTGATGACTAGTACCTAGGACCTACCTAATTATTTTCTAGTTTTTAGTATTATTATTACTTCGTGTAAGTATTGTTTTCGGCGGCCACCGTGGTGTGATGGTAGCGTGCTCCGCCTATCACACCGTATGCCCTGGGTTCAACTCCCGGGCAAAGCAACATCAAAATTTTAGAAATAAGGTTTTTCAATTAGAAGAAAATTTGTCTAAGCGGGGTCGCCCCTCGGCAGTGTCTGGCAAGCGCTCCGATTGTATTTCTGCCATGAAAAGCTCTCAGTGAAAACTCATCTGCCTTGCAGATGCCGTTCGGAGTCGGCATAAATCATGTAGGTCCCGTCCGGCCAATTTGTAGGGAAAATCAGGAGGAGCTCGGCCTTAGATCTCTTCGGAGGTTATCGCGCCTTACATTTATTTATTTTATTTAAGTATTGTTTTCAATAAAACCGTCTAACTTAAAAACATTTTTTTATTATTTTATTTTCAAGTTGTTAGTCTTTATTTAATTGCCTATTATTTCTCATTCTATTTAGTTCATTAAGTGACCCATTATTACAAGGACTCTTTCCTGACAATTTGTTACAATCTAAGTTCTCAATACATAATCCTTCCAAAGACTTTACTCGACTCTGCGCTACTTATGCTTGTCCCTCCTCGAACTACAAAATATTTTGATACCACTTTTACCATACTGTATGTAATATTTTTACCATATATGAGCCAAATCGGACATCATAGGTCTGTTTCTATTCTTGTATGTATTATATGTTCCAAATATGAGCCAAATCGGACCACAAATACGATTTTTTTCAATATCTCGATCCTTGCGCCACCTAGCGCCGATTTTTTTTTTATTTTTGCATTGTCATCGGGTTCTGAACTATATTCCAAGTTTCAAGCTTGTACCTTTCGGGAAGTTAATTTACAAAATACGTGCCAGCCAGCCAACCAGCCAGTCAAGTCAAGCTAAATAAAACCGTTTAATAAAAACCAAGCATTACTTATGATGCCGACAAGGGTTGCCAGATCTATTTTTTAAGTTTTAGTTTGCGCAATAAGTTTCTAGTTTTCTGTTAGAATAAACCTTTTTAAACTTAATTTAATTATAATAAATATTTTTTATTAATCCAAAGTAATTACTTATATAAGTTAAGTATTCGATAAGCCTTGAAACATGCTTAAGGTACTTTAAACAAATGTATGTTCATATGCACGTTAATAGAGAAATAATATCAGGTATTTTTAGGGAAGTAATTAGAATCTTTAAAATTTCTAACCTTAACCTTACGGAATGAAGTTAAAATTTTGGTTAAACATAACCAGCAGTTATGCTCTTATATCAACATCTACTGCTTCCCTATTACGTTGGACTCTTCAAATAACCCCCAGCGGGTTAGGTGTCTTAGAATAATCCCGGGGTAGGCAAACGGCACAAAAAGAAGATGTTTGTATGCAGTTTTCTCTGATTTTGGATTCCCTGCAAAGTTAGTAAGGCTTTGCCAATTAGGATTTGGAAGTTCCTCTCAGAACTATAATAAACCAAACGAGTCGTTAGACAAGATGACTTCCTTTCGTGCAATATATTTAACCTAATCCTGGGCAAGATAATTCTAGCAGCCGTTCTAAACCACAGTGGTACAATCTGTTATAAGAGTTTATAGGAGTTGGAGCATGCCGTAATTTCTACCCTCTATGGATTGGATAAAGAGGAAAAAATTAGGTCTTGCGGTAATTAAGAACATTAAGCGAAATTGTTGTCATTCAAGAATGATGGATATATATTGGAAACTGTGAAAGATTTCGTCTGTCTGGGAAAACGCACTAACAGCGTAACCAATGTCAGCTTAGAAATCAACGGAGAATGAGTCCTGCCAGCAAGTGCTCCTTTTGACTGAGTAGGCAATAAAAAAATAAAGTCCTCTGTCGAAGAACAAAAATCTCACTCGACATGTCGCTCTTCATACCTGTCTTCAATGTTGTCTCGGTATAGGGCCTTATATTTTTATATGCCGTGGAGCTTCTTCAAAATTTTTTAAATCTGAGGGATTTCGTATGTTATGAAGCAATTATTTAAAAATAATTTTGGTTTCGTAACAAACGTATCCCTTCAAAATTGTATAAAATTGTTGTAAAACAACAAAAAATCGAGTTGCAAAGTCTGCTATTCTGTTCGCATGTTGCGTATCAGGTCATTTTAAATTGAGTGAGAAATACAGGATGCCCCGGCAAATGCGAGACATTTGGCAACGCTAATGTCGACTCGCTTTAATTACAATTTACAATTTGATATTTTTTCCGCGAAGTGAAAGAGGGATTGGTAAAAAACGTATTTATGGCTCTAGAGGAAGCGCAAAAGAAAGAAGAAGTAGAAGAGGCATTTGTAAAGAGAGCATAGCTGGGGCAATGAACAGGCGGGGTAAAGCGAAACGGAGGTGGATACTAGAGCGACAGGAACAGAAAGGCAGACGCAGAGGAGAGAGAAGCAGTGAGATAAGGACGAGTAGTAATAAAGGGAATTAGGCACTGAAGGAGACTAAGAAGGGGAGGAAGGAGAGAAAAAGCATGGAAAAGGAAGGTGGAGAGGCAGAAGTATATGGTTTAAGGCAGAGAAAGGAAGAAAGTGAAGAACTTATATATATTAAGAAACACTATTCGTGGTTACAAAATACAACTAATAACCATTCCTCCTTCGAGATACTAATGTAGCGACAATATCATGCACAAGTATCGACCAGCTGCAATATCTATATATATAAAAATGAATGTTTGTATGTATGTCATCGATGAACTCAAAAACTACTGGACCGATTATTATGAAAATTGGTATATATATGTTGTTTCCACGGGGAAGGTTTGTATAATGAGTACTTTGATACCGGCTGACTAGGGTCTCGAGATATAGGCCAAAACATGGACGCGGGTAACTCCAGGAAGTGTTTGTACAATATAGGTATCAAATGGAAGCTGTTTATGAGTACTTTGACACTGGGTATTTTTCGTACCCCTGGGTGACTACGGTCTCGAGATATAGGCGTGGACCCGGGCACCCCTAGAATGTGTTTATACAATATGGATATCAAATGAAAACTGTTGATGAGTGCTTTAGTACAGGATAGTTTTCATACCTATTGGTGACTAGGGTCTCGAGATATAGGCCAAAACATAGGCCCGGATACCCCTAGAATGTGTGTGTATTTTGGATATCAAATGAAAGCTGTTGCTGAGAGCTTTAAAGTAATTTTCATTGTGATATTCGATTTAGTTGCATCAACCCGGCAAAACTGATAAATATGCAT
Organism: Eurosta solidaginis; assembly: GCF_040869045.1. Taxonomy (NCBI): domain Eukaryota; kingdom Metazoa; phylum Arthropoda; class Insecta; order Diptera; family Tephritidae; genus Eurosta; species Eurosta solidaginis. Next base: position 96,974,084 of record NC_090319.1, on the reverse strand, counting down.
GCGAAGCCTATATAAAGACATAAATTAATAATACCCACATACCTATTTACATACGTCCTATTCGATTTGCCTGAGATTTGGTATATAAATTTGCCTATATTAGTATTTACGATGCTTTTTTCCGGGAAGTACACCAGACACGGACTGGGACTGGGACTGGGATTAGGACTGGGACTGAGACTGAGACTCGGAGTGGGACTGGAACTGAGACTCGGAATAGGACTGGAACAAAATACATGCCACCCTCTGGGACTGGCAATAAGATATGAAGAAGAATGAGAAATACTTGAGAGAAGAGGAAAGAGAGAAGGAGAAGGAGACTTAGAAAGAGATAGAATGAGACGAAGATGGAGATAGATGATGCGAAAAATACGGAGGGAGGAGTGAATACAAAGATTAGGAAAAAGTGTAGAGGGGCGAGGGCAGAGTTAGACGGAAAAAGCTTATTAAAATGTATGCAGATATACCAAATTTAGGGCAGAACAACGTCTGCCGGGTATGCTAGTATTATATATAGAGATGTTAAGGAAATCGGCCGGAAAATACGATTTTCAGGTTTCCACCTATTGGACGATATAGTCACCGAACAGTGTGAGGTATAGATATATAAAAAAAAGTAATTAGCGCGATTTACCTTTAAGGGGAATGAGGCCGACCTTGTTGTTGTTGTTGTCGTTGAAGCGATAAGGACACTCCCCGAAGGCCTTGGGGAGTGTTATCGATGCTGGTGGTCCTTTGCCGGATGCAGATCCGGTACGTTCCGGTACCAAGCCCGACCATCTCGGGAACGATTTGTTATAACCACATACGACCTTCTTGGCCATCACGCCCTCCCACCCGCTAGATCTATGAGGAGTTTGCGGTCCCCAGAGCCTCGGCTGTTATTGAAACAGGATTCGCTACGGATAGGTGAGGTTGACAATTGGCTTTGGAGAAGCTATATATTGCGCTGGCAACCTGAAAGGGTTGCGCTACACAACCCCTTGAATGTGATATTTTAGTCGCCTCTTACGACAGGCATAGGTACCTACCGCGGGTATATTCTGACCCCCTAACCCGCTGGGGGATCAGGCCGACCTTCTCTTCCAATTAGTTCCTTTTTAATTTTTTCCACAAATTTGCGTGACGAACCCTACACATTTTATGCTGAATTCAAATGTTGCTGTTGTTGTTGTTGTTGTTGTTGTAACGAGAAGGACACTCTCGGAAGGGCTTGGGGAGTGTTATCGATGTTGATGGTCCTTTGACTGACATGGAGTAGGAACGAATTGTGCAAAAAGGGGTAGGGCAATAACAGATGAAACAAATAAGAAAGTCTAAGTTCGGATGAAACCGAACATTACATACCCATATGTGCACTTTAGCTCAACTAGTGAGGTAGCATATCAGTGAAATGTAGTTAAATACGATAAAGTTATTGCAAACTTTGTTAAGGTTATAGTCTTATAGGTTAGGTCTTTAACCGATTTTGATTTTCTTCACTCAGTCTATATTATTTGGCAAGGATAGTGTCTCTGCCAAATTTCAAAATAATATCTTTAACGGCTTTTGATTTACGGCTTTTTACACTTCCAATTTTTCTGTTCTAAATGTGGCTGTTGCGAAACCCATATTGAAAATTTTTTTGGAATTTATATTTTTCGTCATAAAACCAATCCACCTACCAAATTGCATTAGCTTAGCGGTGATCGTTTTTGAATTATCTCATTTTTTCCATTTTTCCAAATTTTCGATATCAAAAAAATTGGGCGTGGTTTATCGTCCGATTTCGCTCATTTTCAATACCAATCTATTCTGGGTCCAGATAAGCCTGTATACAGAATTTGGTGAATTATATCTCCATATTTGCTCAAGTTATCGTGTTAACGGACAGACAGTCGGACAGACGGGTCAAACTTGTTTCCGATACTAATGGTACTGATATATAGAAGTCTATATCTATCTCGATCCCTTTATAGCTGTACAATCAACCATTATCCAATGAAAGATATAATACCCTGTGTACAAGTTGAGCTGTGTATAAAAAGAAAGAAATGAGTACTTGTAGAGTAAGAGTGAGAGCAGAAAGACGAAGGAAAGGTAGAAAGTTGTAGTAATTTATTTAAAAATTCGGAGAGTGAGCTTTGAAATTTAAGTTGATCTGTTTTTCTTCATCTTACTTCAGTTATATCTATGTAAATTTCTATGGTTTACCTATAAAGCCAAGAGGACTTTTTGAGACATTTAAAAAACAGACATTTGTATATACTCATAAAAAAACTTGGCCATAAAAAAGTTATAACAAACAGCACAATAATAAAAATCAGCGAAAAAGAAAAAAGTTGAATGGTTGAAGTAGAAATAAAAATAGTTGACTCGCACTCGTGAAACGGAAAGCGGAACACAGAACCTCGAATTAGAAAAATATTTGTATCTATAAGTATGTACAAACATATCTATCATATATCAAAGCAGGAGAACCGAATAGAAAACATAAAAAAAAAAACAAGCAAACAAACAGGTTGAACGCAAGAAAAAACAGAACCAAGCCTTGTTGTGGAACGATATGAGCTCAAAGAGCAAAAGTTTGGTTATTATTGTTATTATTATTTGTATTTGATAGTTTGCCTTTTTCTACTTAACGTATGAGCTAATGTTTCGTCGCCAGACCGACAGCCCCTGCCAGCAAGACATGCAAACAAACACACATGTGTACGTTATGATGGAAAAAAGCTTCAAAACCACGGTATAATACCAGAAATAGAAATGAAATTAGAAAAATATGTTCACATACAATATTTGTATATGTATGCATGTGTATAAGTATATGTGGCTATGTGTATGTGAATGTACGTAGGTTTCCAAGAGTAGTTAGAAAAACAGGCGAAGCCAATAAACCAACCGAAGCGATGCGATATGATGCGGCCTGTACCCTCGACAATTGTACGGACAGCATACCCTTTGGCCCCGCCCGACCATATACATGTAAAGTCGAACACAAACAACAAAAAACAGCGCACTGTAAAACTACACAAACTAATGCGTCTGGTACGACGAATGTACTAATTGAAAACAAGGCTGCTGCTGCAGCATGGAATAGCGCAAGACGAGCTTTGCTCCATATTGTGCCCCACCATAACTTTGTATATTTATGTATGTATGTGTGTAGGTATGTTACATCAGATCAATAATGATAAATGTTCATGCATAGACAGATAGGTACATAATATATCTACGCGTATCTTCACATACCAATCCGTTTCCATATGCGGTTACTCAATATCCGTTCGGACAAAATATAGTATATAATTGCTTTTCGATGAAATCATTTTGTTGTAGTTTAATCCGCTTGAAGTGCGGTTGGAAATGCGCAAAATTAGCAAACTTCGAAAATGTAATTCAAAAGTGGTCTTCATTTGCTGGAACTTATCCCACATATAGACCATCCTTGCTTAGAAGTTGAAGTATAAGACTCTATTTTTGGTAATCGTTACCGTTTCAGTTATTGCAACGATATAGCTCCAGATGCGAATTTGACAGCGGCTTAGTCCTTTTGAGATTCGGACGTATAGAAGCCGAATAACTCTGGTCTTGTTGGTATTTTTGTTGTATTAAAAGAGACTCGCCCCATCCATCGCAGTCCTTCAATGCGATGCTTGCTGCTGTGTGGGCACAAATCACTTGCACGATATTCATGTTTCTCTTATACTTGTAGTGATAAAGACATTCACCGAAGATTTTGGGGACTAAAACCGATGATAATGGTCTTTTGCTGGATATTTATTTCGTACGTTTCGAAAAGTAGCAACATTTGGATACTACCCCGACCATCTCGGGAATGATTTTACATCTACACGTGGAACCTTCCAGGTTTGTGGTATTTAGTCGCCCCTTATGACTGGCATGCCTACCGCGGAAATATTTTAAGCTAAATTGAATTAAAGTGGGAACAGATTGACGCCTGATTATTGAAAGAAGTCTGCTCTTATTTTCTGCAAGAGCTGCACTCTGAGAACGCGACACACCAGGCATGTCTTGGCAACCGAAGTTACCAACCGTGTGTGCACGAGGTCGAAGGCCTCCTAATACTTATACTCTATATTAAACGGTTGTGTTCTAAAATGGCGAATATCTTCATAGTGTTTTCGTATATGTCCCCTTATTTTCTTGGAAGGAGGGACTACATCAAGCAGTTGTCTATTTGGATGCCCCGGTTTGTGGCAATTCAGCTTGACTTATTCCTCTTTGCTATTTTTCCAACAGCTGGGATATAAGACATTTGATCATACAATAATCTTCAATACGCCTATCGACAATACTGATCACAAAGATCTGCAAATCAACTAAAGATTTCCTAGCTAACTCGAGGCACAACTGTTCACGGACATAATGTCGTTATATACTTAATGGCAGCGAGCTCAGCTGATAAGGCTATGTCACCTATACTTAAATCCGACGGCAGATAAATACACATTATATGCCCTGTTAACATAAGCATGTCCTTGGAGGTGGCATCCTGCTACACGTAGCAAACTTAAGACCTTCAGAAATATCACACCCTTGCCTTTACAGCAACACACACATTGCAGACTTTCAATTTTCTCAACATTTTAATCTAAATTCTTTGATAATGGGCTTGGTAATAGGGCCATGAGAAAGTGGCTATTGAATTGGGTATCTTCCCACACATAAAGGCATATGAAACATTCTAAAGACATTCTTCTCTGAGCAAATTATACAAATTCGCTAGAATCCGAGTATTCATCTTACGAACCGCCAAAGCTTAGACAATTATCAAGCAAGAATTTGGGAATTGAGCTTTTCTGGTATTATGAATCTGAAAGCGCTATGTGAACCCGCAATAATCAAATCGTCATATTCCTTTTGTTTTTTCACAGCGAGTATTATTCACACAGTAGGGAAATAAGAAGAAATAAGACTTTCAGATATGCTGCGACTGGCTGTGAGTGGAACTTCGAAAATTCTAAAGGAAGGCTAAGTGTCATTACAAATGCCTATGCTAGCATCGAGGCTCCAACATGAACAAAACTAATACTAAAGAAAACTGTTGCCGCAACTGACATGAATTAAACGCTATCTTAGAATATTCCGAAAATTCTTTCACACATATTAGACAAATTTGACTGGCGTAATGAGTTACACAGGCACCACTAGTATTTGACTACTATATATACATACATATGCATGCATATAATTATTACTAAGCACATGTATAGGTGTTACGGTTATAATATTCTATTTCGTCACTTCTTGCATTCACTTCCCGATTTAAGTCCATATATGTACATACATATACCTTTGTAAAAGTGCACAATTTCCTCCCTCCCCCCCCCCCCCCTTTTTTTTCAAATAACAAAGATCACTGTTTTCTAATTACCGTATAAAGTTTATGTACAAAAAACACACACGCAATCCCCAACATACCCTCTAGGAAAAATCTGTTGTGTTGCTTGCTCCTTATAAATAAATAAAACCTCTACAAATCTCTTTAGCAAGTGAGGAAGGCGGTGTCCTAAGGATCGGTAATTTTGATACTAACTCTTAACTTCCCTACAGGGTATATGTATAGAGGCATGTCACCGAATAGCTGAGGTATACATAGATTTTCCCCCTTCAGGTATTTCATTTTTACATCCATATTCAGTGCTTCACTTACATATGTATGTAATTATGGATATGTCCATTAGGGTATGTCCAACTTTTTGGATCAAAGCACTAAACCAGGTATGAGTGCGCCGTGATTCACCCAGCTGGCTGTAAGGATAACACAAAATGGATCAGTAGCAAACAAACCACTTTACGAGAATAACCGGTGCTCGTTTGTCCGCATACACTGAAAGAATAAGACTGGTAAAATCAAACGAAATACGGGTCAATTCAACCGCAATTTCTGTCAATTTTTATCCATCGCAACAAGATGTTGAATCAACTGCGCACAAATCGTTTATTCGTAATTGACCGTTTTATAGTCAAATGAACAAAAAAAGTTGTTGCGACAGCTTTGTACGAAAGTACCTATGTTGCGGCATTTGCAAGGCAGATGAGTTTTCACTGAGATCTTTTCATGGCAGAAATACACTCGGAGTGCTTGCCGAACAGTGCCGAGGGGCGACCCCGCTTAGGAAAATTTTCTTCTAATTTAAAAACCTTATTTCTAAAATTTGTATGTTGCTTTGCCCGGGGTGTGACCAAGGGTCTTCGGCGTGGTAGGCGGAGCATGCTACCATCATACCACGGCGGCCGCCATATACATACGTAAATATGTGCATACATATAGTACACAGCATACATAAGTACAAAGTAGAGAGCGCAGTGAGCGTAAAATTCTCTTTGAAATTTGCTCATGTATTGACTGTTGATCGCTGTTGAAATGACCAATGAGATCAGTTGTGTTAACAAAAAAATCAGTTAGATTGATTAGGAATCTGTCAATTTTACATAATTTTGTTAACTTAACAGCGACAATTTGTCTCCTGTTGAAATGAGTTAGGTTAAGTGGTAGTTACCGCCGTAGGAAAAGTTCCCTTGGACAGCAAGAAGCTCAATTGTGAAACCTATCACATAAGATATATAACTACTGGTGACATTATAGTTTCAAAAAAGGTTGCATTCAACTCTTCCGGCGATGCAAGTCAGCCGAGATCGATAATTTGCTTAATTCTGACAAAAAGCTGCGCCCCTGCTCCTGTTGCCCGGTTTGGTTTCCTGTAGGAGTAGGTACTTTCAGGGCCAGAGCTTTTTTTATCCATTTGCTGATTATTAAACTTTCTTCGACACACGTCATTGGCTTCATGGGAAAAACCATAAATCGATGGCTGAGTGGAATATCACCCTATCTCAGAATATTTTCAAAAACACCTTACTGCAGAATACGACTCAAGAACGCCCAAACCCAGAATTTTTTTGGAACGATTTCTATCATATAGCGCTTTTGAAACAAATTCTGTAATGGCTTCTTTTCCTGAGATAGGGCGTTTTCGAAACAGCAGCCGAGGTAGGATGATTCTCCACTCAGCAGTCAAAATATTCATGATTAATAAAAATTGGATCTCAAGAAGATCCCAAGAACGGTTTCAACCCCATCACCCTAAACTATAGATAACATAAGTAAGTTTCTACGGAATTCAGATAAGGAATTAGTTCTTATTCGATTTGACCATACCCTAATATACGACATATGTATGTAGTACCGAAACTACACACGAGTATGTGGTATTCTATTAAAGCTTCGCTAATGGTGGTATTAACTTATTATAAGCACATCGTCAGTAGTAAATTTACTACTGGACTTTCTAGGTTTATATTTTTTGTTTTAGCCCACATTCATAAACGAAAACGTTTTTGTTAGCGCAGCATAACGCCGAAGCTCTGGTACCGGCTACTGATGTAGGGAGCTGCACAGACAATGGTAACATAAATACCCACACAGACTAATTTTGATTATATAGGGTTGTTTACTGGTAGTAGTAATATAGTTTCTGTGATCACCGCTAACACTTTTGTTGCTATTTACTGCTGTCTCTCTGACTGTGCTCACCGATAGTTCGTTTGCGTAGTCAATGAATCGCGCCATGTATTTCATGCCGACGACCAAGCCTTTGCAATGTAGCCTGTCTGCTAGCCGGTATGCCTAGCTGGTTGGTTGGTTGATTGAGTTGATTTTCCACCTCTCCTCTCAACTACCGAGCCAGCACACAACTTAGATCAACCGATCTAGTATGTAGCTATGAGTTAGCTATCTACTGAGTTGCCTGTTTGCCTTGCCCTATTGCGTGTTTCTGTTTTTTTTTTGCTTTTTTATTAGTTATATTCAAGTCTGTTTTTCATTTCACATTTCATGCTCTTGTCTCCTCCTAAATTACTTCCTCTCGAGTTTTGTTTAGATTTGTACACTATGAACGCCTGTTTTTATCAACAACAACACGCCAAGGGAATAGCGAAAGCTAACTGAATGCAATGGCAAGTAAATGCGTTCGAGGCATCATTGAGGGAATTGAGCTGTGCTGGTCTATGTACGTATTAGCTTTGTCAGTGACATATCGGCGTCAACATGAACATGACTGTCGTTACATAGACGCAAAGTCGCAAAGTCACAGAGTCACCAATCAAACAGTGTACTTATACCTACCCTCCTAATTGCCGAAACGAACGTCTGAATATCCGCTTATAATTGTGACCCTCTAATCATAAGATAGCCTCCATAAACATCATTTGATTTCGTATGTGTTCGAGACTAGTCGCAGAGGGCCCTATAATAACTTAAGGACAAATACCTCGACCTTATCGTAAACGATGTTCACCTTAGGACTCTATAAGTTCTAAACTACGTATCGTACCCATTGATTGAGTACCCCGCATTTTTTAATGTTGAAGCTGTAAAATTGGTTTGTTTCCGAAGAAAAGTTTCCTCGGTTAGGTATTAGATAAGTATGGCTAATCGAGCGGAAACGTTCTTTGGATATGTGTGATACCCCCACTTCTTTGTTCAACGCTCCTGAAAATTAATTAAAATATGAGGACTTCCAAAAATGTATAACATCACGCATTCTTCGCAGCCGCCTAAACAGCCAACATAGGACTAGACCGAAATTAATCTATGTAAATACAAGGAAGAGAAAATCATGCATACAAACCCATATGGTTGTCATTTCTATAATGTAAATGCTCCGCAAGCCAAAATACTAATACGCCTAGTTGTTCCACGCCAACAGGCCTCGTTGTCAAGCTTTCACGATCCAGCTAAATTTGTATAACCGAATGATGACTGCCTAAGCTTTTGTTGCCTTAGTTGGATTGTTGTTGGTTATTTGTTACGCCATACATTCATCCTCAACGAACATTATACGTAGCGTGTGCATTAGGGTGCACTTTATTTGAAAGAGGTTTTTTTTGAAAATTTTCAAATTTTGTCACTTAAGCCCATTTAGTGGTTATGGCGTGTTTGCGCCAATCAGGTCGTGGTATCGAAATTGCATTTTCGAGGTTTATTTCTAGTGGTTCAAAAAATGGAAAATATATCCACAAGGATTTCAAAAATAAAATGATTTTTTTTCTTAAGGCAAATACTCAAAAGCTTGCTGCATTCCAACATGGAGAGCAAATTTTCAACTTGTTTTTCTGATGCGCTCTATTGTTCACTAGAAACAATAATTTTTTACATCTTTATGCAGAAGTAAGTAGGCTTAGTCAATCCTGCCGATAAAAAAAATTTTTGAAATCCAACATGGGGTAACAGATGCAACAATATCGTGTCCAACAGACGCACTAAACGTACTTCCAACCAAACTGCCGCTGGATCTTTATATACGTGAAAATGCAACTTGTTCGCTGGTAAGGCCTTGTAAGTGAGTCTGTTGAACTCGAGACATTATGGTCACAGTGTTACCCTCAGAAATCTTCACGGTGTGGCTCTGTTTTCATCGCTAAATTTTGACAAGTGTCATAAAGTAAAGTACCCTTCCATAGGACAATGGAGGGTGGGCAGGGTGTGAAGGAAGGATGCAATTTTTTTTACAAGTCCAAATTTTCTTTAGAGTCCAAAATGAACTGCGTCATGTGAACTGTTGCATTCTCTGATAAGTTAAGATGTCGCTGTCAGTCCGACTTCCCGACTCGACTGGTATCTTCTAAGCAAAAGTTGTCGGTATATAGAGGGACTGTACGCTCCTGTCGGATTACTCGTTGAGAGGGCGTGAGGTATACATTTTCTCAGATAGCCAAGCAGCATTCATGGCGCCTAACTCCATCAACACTACGTTTAAGACTGACAGCAGCTCCAAGAAGTCGATTCAAGCTGGAGCTAACTTCGCTAATATGAGCTCCTGGTCATAGGAATATTGAGGGCAATGAAAAGGCACGAGAACTTGCTAAGGCAGGAGAACTGCTGGGTGCTGCGAAGATGATCGAGATAAATCATCCCCTTACATCAATCAAAAGTTACGTACAGAGAGTTTCCAGCAGATTTGTATTTTGAATTCTGTTGGGCTGTTATATATTGTCGGACCTTAAAGAAGTTGGTTGAACGGAGCACCAGTCAGTCATTCCACCTACATATAAAATCATCTGGAAATCGCTGACAAGGTAGTATCTCCACAGTAACTTGCATCCAATTGGCATAGCACGCGATTCTTACACCTTACTTTGAAGTTCGTTCAGAATATGAATAGGGCTGAAAGCAGTGAAAAAAAGATTTTTATGGAGAAGCCTCTTGGCTCTTTGATCTTTGAGACTATGAAGATTTATGACCAATAAATTCGTAAAACAAGGTTTTGAAAATACATGAGAGAAATACATCTTTGATTAAACGGCAATTCGAAAAGGATCTAGTGATTTCTCAGCTAAACAAAATCTTCCTTCTGCAATTCGATACGATACCAGTGTTTGGATTCTCGATCTCCAAAAATATCTTTATAGTGCCCGGTTTTTCAGTGCGAGTTTAAATTCCAGTTAAAGTTGACTAGAGAGTTTAACCTTGCTATTTTGTTCGATAAAATAAAATTTTGCTGCTCATCTCAGCTTAAGCTGCCGAAGTGGCAGGGTTAAACTCTAGTCAACTTTAACTGGAGTTTAAACATGCACTGAAAAAACTAGCATAAGGGTATAGAGTAGACAATAGCGATATAGGGTGGCAACCCGGGTTGATTGTCAGATTTTGATCCTTGATAATAAGCAGTGCAATAGGACCAGAGCTCAAAATTAAATTTAAACAAGTAAAGGTGTCTAGGTGCGGGTGTAACCGAACATTATATACTCAGCGTGAGTTTCAATTGTACATTTCATTTCAGATAAATTACTTTTCTACATAACACGTGGCACCGCCCCGTTTAAAAAAAATGTCTCCCCATTTCTTCTTACAATAAAACTTGATAAGTGAAATATCATTGATTCAAAACAATTTTTTGCTAAGTTATAGCTTATTATTCTAGTCTACGACCCTTTTAAACTTGTTTTATATCTAAGTTGCCGTGGTCTTTAACCGATCTCGTCCATTTTTACTAGAAATATTTTCTGCTATAGGGGAAATTTCTGTACCCATTTGTATTACGATCCGTTAATTTTTCTTCGAGTTATGGCTCCCGAAACATAGAAAATTGCTTAGTCATAAAAGGGGCGGTGCCACACCCATTTTCAAAAAGTTTAGTGCTTTCCAATTTAGTGTTATAATTCAATTTAGAAAGTAAAATTCTATTGATACAAAGCTCTTTTTCGCTAAGATATAGCTTATTATTTTCCCCTACCACCCTTTTAAAAATCTTTTACATAAAAGTGGGCGTGGTATTTAACCGATCCCGTCCATTTTTCTAGAAATATTTTCTACTATAGGGAAAATTTGTGTACCCAATTTTATTACGATCCGTTAATTTTTCTTCGAGTTATGGCTCCCGAAACATAGAAAATTGCTTAGGCATATAAGAGGCAGTGCCACGCCCATTTCAAAAATGTTTTTCAAATTTTTATCAAGAGTCTCAGTATCAGTCCACACGTCAAATTTCAACTTTCTAGGTGTATTATTTATTAAATAATCAGGTTTTTTGTGTTTTCCAAAATGTTTTATATATGAAAACTGGGCGTGGTTATCAGCCGATTTCGCTCATTTTCAATACCAATCTATTCTGGGTCCATATAAGCTCGTGTATCAAATTTGAAGATATCTCAATATTTACTCAAGTTATCGTGTTAACGGACAGACGGACGGACGGACATGGCTCAATCAAATTTTTTTTATACTCAGCTGAGCAGAGCTCACAGAGTATATTAACTTTGATTGGATAACGGTTGGTTGCACAGGTATAAAGGAATCGAGATAGATATAGACTTCCATATATCAAAATCATCAGTATGACAAAAAAATTTTATTGAGCCATGTCCGTCCGCCCGTCCGTCCGTTTGTCCGTTAACACGATAACTTGAGTAAATTTTGAGGTATCTTGATGAAATTTGGTATGTAGGTTCCTGGGCACTCGTCTTAAATCGCTATTTACAATGAACGATATCGGACTATAACCACGCCCACTTTTTCGATATCGAAAATTTCGAAAAACACAAAAAGCGCGATAATTCATTACCAAAGACGGATAAAGCGATGAAACTTGGTAGGTGAGTTGAACTTATGACGAAGAATAGAAAATTAGTAAAATTTTTGACAATGGGCGTGGTAGCGCCCACTTTTAAAAGAAGGTAATTAAAAGTTTTGTAAGCTGTAATTTGGCAGTCGTTAAAGATATCATGATGAAATTTGGCAGGAACGTTACTCTTATTACTATGTGAATGCCTAATAAAAATTAGCCAAATCGGAGAACGACCACGCCCACTTTCAAAAAAAAAATTTTTTTAAAGTCAAATTTAAAAAAAAAATAATATCTTTACAGTATATCAGTAAATTATGTCAGCATTGGACTCCAGTAATGATATGGTGCAATAAAGTACAAAAATAAAAGAAAATTTCAAAATGAGCGTGGCTCCGCCCTTTTTCATTTGATTTGTCTAGGATACTTTTTATGCCATAAGTCGAACAAAAATTGACCAACTCTTGTGAAATTGGGTAGGGGCTTAGATAACTGTTTTCTGTGAAAAAGGGCGACATCGGTTGAAGCCATGCCCAGTTTTTATACACAGTCGACCGTCTGTCCTTCCGCTCGGCCGTTAACACGATAACTTGAGGAAAAACCGATATATTTTTACTAAACTCAGTTCACGTACTTATCTGAACTGACTTTGTATTGGTGTAAAAAATGGCCTAAATCCGACTATGACCACGCCCACTTTTTCGATATCGAAAGTTACGAAAAATGAAAAAAATGCCATAATTCTATACCAAATACGAAAAAAGGGATGAAACATGGTAATTGGATTGGTATATTGACGCAAAATATAACTTTACAAAAAAACTTTGCAAAATGGGTGTGACACCTACCATATTAAGTAGAAGAAAATAAAAAAGTTCTGCAGGGCGAAATCAAAAGCCCTTGGAATCTTGGCAGGAATACTGTTCGTAGTATTACATATATCAATAAATTAGCGGTACCCGACAGATGATGTTCTGGGTCACCCTGGTCCACATTTTGGTCAATATCTCGAAAACGCCTTCACATATACAACTACCACCACTCCTTTTAAAATACTCATTAACACCTTTCATTTGATACCCATATCGTACAAACAAATTCTAGAGTCACCCCTGGTCCACCTTTATGACGATATCTCGAAAAGGCGTCCACCTATAGAACTAAGGCCCACTCCCTTTTAAAATAATCATTAACACCTTTCATTTGATACCCATATCGTACAAACACATTCTAGAGTCATCCCTGGTCCACCTTTATGGCGATATCTAGAAATGGCGTCCACCTATAGAACTAAGCCCCACGCCTTTTTAAAATACTCATTAACACTTTTCATTTGATACCGATATCGTACAAACAATTTCTAGAGTCAGCCCTGGTCCACCTTTATGGCGATATCCCTAAATGGCGTCCACCCATAGAACTATGGCCTACTCCCTCTTAAAAGACTCTTTAATACCTTCCATTTGATACCCATGTCATACAAACACATTCCAGGGTTACCCTAGGTTCATTTTCCTACATGGTGATTTTCCCTTATTTTGTCTCCATAGCTCTCAGCTGAGTATGTAATGTTCGGTTACACCCGAACTTAGCCTTCCTTACTTTTTCGATACTGATTTTGATATATGGAAGTCTATATCTATCTCGATTCCTTAATACCTGTACAACCAACCACTATCCAATCAATTAATATACTCTGTGTGCAAAGCACGCTGAGTATAAAAATGGAATTTTAGCTACTTAAGGTTCCTAAATAAGGCCATCGTAAATTTCTAAAAATGGGGGCCGAGGATTTTATCACATTGAAACGTAAGTGACACCCTAATATGCATATGTATGTATAACAAGTGCCTGTGCATATAAAAGTACAACTTGTCTGTGGATTTGTTTGCCTTGAGCGCCTTGTATGAGGCAATATTTCGTAGTCCACCGAACGTTAGATACAGAATGTAATAGATGAAAAGATAGATAAATAACCTAATAGATACTTATGCATGTATGTATCCAGATGCCTAGATATATAGCATACTAGTGTTAAAAGGAAAAAACAAAACATGAAAAAAATTTTAAATACTAGGCGATGGATGTTGTGGCGTGAAATGAATAACAGCAACAAGAAAAAGTGACTTCAAAATAACAATAACTATAAATGTGAACCTGTCGGATATTAGATACTAGATACCTATTTCTACAACTATGGAGGTATTTTAATAAACATACATACCAACGTTTATATTAAACTAACCACACTATGTATATAAATATGTATATACATACATACATACATATAAATACCTATGTATATATATATTACCTGCATCTGAAAGCTTTTTCGAACTCAAATACGCCTTTTGATTTCTACAGCGATCGTTCGTCAGCCAATATGTAAAGGAATTTTCTCTAACTACAATAGTTGTAGCAAAAGTAGGACAAAAGATAGCAAAATGTGCTCTACCAACAAAAACAAAAATATTAAACCTTTACTCTGTAGAGAAAATATTTTATCCAGACCCATGCGAGGAATTGGTGGAGTGGTGGAGGTTCTCGCATCAAAATTGAAGTCACCTCCTTTTAGATTTCGAAATGCTGAAATTTTCTACCTGATCTTCATTAACATAAATAAATATTGAAAAGAATACAAATATGGTTATTATGGTTGTAATCATGGCTAAATTATATGGTTGGCTCATCTCATCAGCTGATTTTATTTTTTTCATTTAACTGGTATAAGGATTGTCAAAAGGAGATGGAAAACGCAAAATTTAACCAACACATTGACAATAATTTACTGCTGTGGTGGTGAATTTTTGATAAAAAAAATATTTTTACATCACTTTAAGTTATTTTTTTAGTCCGTGCATCTAATTTAATTCATTATTTTCCCGCAACACACAAGAATTTCAAAGTGTTATATGTTCCCTACATTCCATTCGCCTGACACCAACACGCAGATTTTGACAATCTGAACAAAAGTGTTTCTTGCTGTAGAGATGAGCCAGCCATATAGTTGAACCATGAATTGTAATTTTACTTTTTGAATTTTTTTGATTAGAGTTCTATATTTAACAGGCAATTTCATTATTACTTCAAGATGTTATAACCTTTCCAATAGCGTTTTCTTTTCGGTGTGGCAGTGCAACTCTGTGAAACTCTCAATTCGCTGTTAAGTTCCACATATACTCTGTTAATATGAGTGAATATAGTGAGTTGAAATGTTCTTTGTATGCACTAAAAATTTTGAAAATTTTCTGGGGTAGGAGTAACTCTATTAAGGATTTGCCATTTACTTAGGCAACAATTTATTTCAGAAAAGAAAACGCTATAAGACAACCTCCTGGCAGATGCGTAAAGGATTTTGTATATAAAGCTATCATTTTGTCATTAAATAAATGGTAACCGGAGTTTGAAAAGTCAAGTGCATGAATACAGGACGTGGTTGAGACCCCCCGCTGTGTAGTAGACATCTGCAGAAAATTAACGGGAATGGGTAGAAGGTTAAGGCCCCCAAAGACGCACGGACCTGAAATCATATATTGTCGGGCATAACAGAGCCACACGTACACATCCATACATACGTACATATATTAAATTCTCTCACCAACTACTAAATGTTAGTAACTAATACCTTAGAGCTCTGAGAAGTACAAGCAAAAAGTTGATGAGCTTTAAGTGAATTAGGAAATGAAGTAGGGATGCAGGAAATAAGCGGTAACATATTTATGTACATAGGGTAGGCAACTTATTATCGATATTGTGAGTGCATAGCAGAACTTAATAGCGATCGACTATGTGACTGAACAGTTTAGGTGCCTTCATCTACGCCATTCCCCCTCATAGGAGGGGCTTCTAGGATCTATACTTTTACGGAACCTAAAATGGTTTCGAGATTGTCTCGGACTGATTCTGAAGCTTTCCTAATATTACTTTAAAACAATCCTTAAGCGATTCTGTAAAAGTCCTTAAACAGTTTGGATGTGGTGTTGAAATTGCTTCAAAGTTTTCCCAAAGTGATACCTGAAATAATACCTAGGTGATCCTGTAACGGTCCGAAATTGGTTCCACAATAGTCTCGTAATAATTCCGAAAACAATCCTGAAATGATCCTCTAAGTCTGCCGTAATTTTTTCGAAATAGTATCGAAATTGTCCTGAAGTTGTCACAAAGTGATACCTTAAATAATACCGAAATGATCCTGAAATTGCCTCAAAATAGTTAAGAAATTATCCTAAAGTGTTCCCGAATTTTAATAAAATGTTCTCAAAGCAGTCCCGAAATTGTCAAGAACATACGATACAATTCCATCCACTTCAAAATTTTATCAAAGTCCGTCAGTCCATTTCGCATGGATAAATGTGGCACCTATGTTGTTGTTGTTGTTGTTGTATTAACAATAAAGACACTCCCCGAAGGTTTTGTCGGATATCGATCCGGTACGTTCCGGTAACATGCACCATTACGGTACTAGCCCGACCATCTTCTATGCTCTCAATCCCCCGCCTCGCTTTTTTACTGACTGTCATGATGAGTCCATCTTATCACGCATTGTGGGAGAGGTGGTCGTGCGACCATTATGCTAAGCTCAAAAACTTTCAACGATGATAAGGATGAGGAAAGAGAGCGAAGGAAACACAAGCCATTAAGAATTAAAGCGCTAAAATCGATGATTCAAAAGGTAGGGTAGCGTACCATCAGGGAGCTCGGTAAGGAAGCGATCTATGAGGTCACACGAAAACAGGTAAGGAAAGCTAAGTTCGGGTGTAACCGAACATTACATACTCAGTTGCCAAATTACAGGCTTTACAGGCAAACTTTCATACTTTCTTTTAAAAATAGCCGGTGCGACGCCTATTGTCCAAAATTTTACTAATTTTCTATTTTGCATCATAGGTCAACCCACCTACCAAGTTTCATCACACTTTTTCGGTTTTTCGAAATTTTTGATATCGAAAAAGTGGGCGTGGATATTATCCGATTTCGTTCATTTTATCTGAGATGAGTGCCCAGGAACTTACATACCAAATTTCATTAATATACCTCAAAATTTACTCAAGTTATCGCGTTTAAGGACAGACGGGCGGACGGGCGAAAAGACATGGCTAAATGAATTTCTTTTTTCGCCCTGGTCATTTTGATATATAGAAGTCTATATCTATCTCGATTAGTTTATGCAGTTACGGAGTACCGTTATGCGAACAAAATTAATATACTCTGTGAGCTCTGCTCAGCTGAGAATAAAAAAAGCTGATAATGGAACAATACAGGGACGAGAAGAGACCACTAACAATATCGGCCAGAATTAATAATTGTCCAGCGTTTGGGAGCTAGTGATGGACGATATGGCGATTTTGAGCTATCAGTGAAAATAGATATGGCTATTTTTGAATCGCGGCTATTTTTTATAGCTATAGCGATCGCTTTAATTTGCCTCTAATAAGCGAATCTGCAATTCTTTGTATACTTGGATATAAAAAATGAATGTTTAAGTTTGTTTACCGGAGTAGATTCAATGTTATACATTAATTTAATTTAGTATACAGAATATATGAACCAAAATTGGAATAAAAAGAAAAAATATGTACCTTTTTTTGTAAACTGATGTAATGTGAAATTCTAATTTTCTGAGATGTTATAAATAAAATAAATGTAAGGCGCGATAACCTCCGAAGAGATCTAAGGCCGAGCTTCTCTTCCAATTTGCGTCGTGCTCCTCTTGATTTTTCCCTACAAATTGGCCGGACGGGACCTACATGTTTTATGCCGACTCCGAACGGCATCTGCAAGGCAGATGAGTTTTCACTGAGAGCTTTTCATGGCAGAAATACAATCGGAGCGCTTGCCAGACACTGCCGAGGGGCGACCCCGCTTAGAAAAATTTTCTTCTAATTGAAAAACCTTATTTCTAAAATTTTGATGTTGCTTTGACCGGCAGTTGAACCCATGGCATACGGTGTGATAGGCGGAGCACGCTACCATCACACCACGGTGGCCGCCGTGATATATATTATTAACTGGCTGACGACAATATGTTCAGACTCGTATTACACTCAATAAGATAAAACTAGCTGAAATAGATGTCCATGCATCTTTGTTTTATAAAATTTGCTAATTGGAAATGCTTTGATTTTTAAATGTAAGATGAATCAACCCGAAATAAATCTGTATATTTAACACCATAAAAACATGATTTATTTACTATATTATACTACACCGATGTATTCAGAAATAATCCGTATGAATTTATTCTGAAAGTTATATTTGGCTGCATAATATTTGTATAGTAAAGTGAATCAATTTTTAATGAAAAATACAGATCAAAATATAGCAAATTCTTCAAACTATTATAAAAATATTCTTTAGCAGAAAATTAGCCACCCACTGCAGTGCCCTAGAAATTAGCCGGAGAATTCAACAATATACAAACCATATGACAAAGCTTGAATTGCATTCTCACAAAAAACTTAAATTTTGAGTTAATCTGTTTACAATAAGACGAGTGATATATGTTTCTATAATTCTTTTATTTTTCCATCAAAAACACAAATTTTATAAAACTGTTAACGGCTACAGCCTACAAATATTAACTTATGAATAACATATGCATTAGTTTCGGTAACGTTTTACAAGACGGTGCACCACCTAATTTTTATCGAAATTTATCAAAGGATGTATGAAAAGACGCGTCTCGACCTCCGTTTTAAGAATCCGAAAACGAAAATTAAATTTTTATTTGTCAAAAGATATAAGCAAAAAAACAGTTCAAATTTCCATGTGGTTGTTGTTTTTTGCCACATTTGATGTACACACACACACACATTAATGCAGAAAGGTGTTCTGTGCGCATTTTTTTTGATCCCCAAAACGCTGTCGGATCCACCCAGGGTAATTTTTTATAAGCCAGAAAGGTGTTCTATGCAAACAAATTGTTGATCGGGCCCCATATTTCGGACCCTCCCGGGGTCTTTTTACGGTTTTTTGTAAATATCTTTTGACTGAAACAAAATTTTTGATTTTCGCTTTAGGATTCTTAAAACGGAGGTCTAGACGCGTCTTTTGATACCACCTTTGAGAAATTTAGATGAAAATTAGGTAGTGCACCGTCTTGTAAAACGTTACCTTAGTTTCATGTCCGAATCAGTTTTAGCAATCGTGAAGTATGCTATTGTTTTTTTTGTTTAAGCCAACGTCCCATCTTATTTCTATACCCTCCTGTTTTTGCGATTCTTTTAAATTTTTATCGTATTCTGGTTCTAGGCG
Organism: Eurosta solidaginis; assembly: GCF_040869045.1. Lineage (NCBI taxonomy): Eukaryota > Metazoa > Arthropoda > Insecta > Diptera > Tephritidae > Eurosta > Eurosta solidaginis. The sequence goes on along the minus strand of NC_090319.1, from coordinate 96,954,765 downwards.
CACAAGTGGACCAAAAACTTTCTCGTATTAATAACCATCTTCATAACGCAATAGCACTTGTGATGGTTCAGTATCTATACTTAGCTTCTCTAAATCCTGAAATGTTGCATCAATATTTTCCTTCCATAATTCCTCCAATTTGTTTATTTGTGTTGCTGATATTTTTCGTGCACGCAACTGCTCTTGCTCGGTATGCACCTTAACCAACCACGGCAAAACGAACGATCAGTTATAAGTGGCTTCCATTGTTCTTGATCCCTAATCATATCTTTCAAAGAGTTTTGCGCTGCACATGGTTGACTAAAATATAAATTTATTCGCTTAAATAGATACACTTTTTAATATTTACTCCATTTTCATCTTACCGGCATAACAACACTTCAACAGAATCAGCCTGTGGTGGAATGAATCCTAATATACATTACGTACGCCACACGAGCAACATTTTAGTACTGTTTCTCCAAGTGGACCTTCAGAATGTCGGGTGACTTCCCTATGTTTAGCCCTCACCGAATGATTAACAATTTGGGATCCAGATGTGCTTCCACGCCCATTGCAAAACCATTTTTTGCAATTCTTGCACATCACTTCGTCGTGGAAATTGTTGTTGCACAAGTTTGCTTTGTTCCGTTCGCCGTTTCCACAATTTCTCTGCACAAAAAGCAGCCCTTATTTACCACTATCTGTTGACGAGAATTTTTTTCGTTGTGCAGTTCTTAAGACAACTATCCCGATTTTTCGATAATAGCTGGCAAACTTTTGCAAAAGTATATTTTTTCCAATATTCGAGAAAATTATTCCTTTTTGTGTCCACTTTTTTTACTCAGTCGGAAAGTAAAGCACACAGATGAGTAGTGATGAACGATATTTCACTATCGATGATTGCATCACCGCTATATCATTATTAGTATTAGAATTTCATGCTGAAGGATAATCGCCAATCGCTATTGGCGATATTCTACCAGAGGTGATTGTCATTCAAAAGAATCGAATGGAGGAAAATCGCCAATTACTGATATATTTGGATTGCAATAGCTATAGCTATTAGCGATTTGTCAATAGCGGCGATGCAATCACCAATAGCGAAATATCGTTCCATCACTATTGGGAGCCGTAGTCGAACCAACCGCCCGCGCAAACGAGCGCTTAGCATGCGAAAACCTGATAATATATATGAAATGAAAGCCTGATTTCGCAACTGGATTGAAGATGAAGAACTTCAGGAAGGAAAGAAAAGGCAACAACTGCCTCAAAACGACAGGAACGTAAGAGCGGAATAGAGTTGTGCTTTTTCGTTCATTTCAGGGATTCGAATCTTTCGTTCTTTTTCTGATGAACGAACAAGTTGTTCTTTTTGTTCATCAGTTCTTTTTTTTTCAACCAAAGTTGTTCACTGCTGCTTGCACCAGCGAAAAAAGCCAACAAGTATAGATGGTGGTGTGTATGCAGCAATGCTTTGTGTAGGTATATTTAAATGTGTTATGAATAAATAAGTTAATATATATATGTTTAATTAACTTCCAAAAAAGTTACAAATTTCGGAAGATCCAGGAAATTGAAAGAGTACAGACACAAATTGTAAATATGAACTTTTCAAGTTTAATAAATGTAATAATTAGTCTCTTACAAAAGATGTCTTTCATAAATAGTCCATACATATATTGTTGTAGCAGTGCCACACACAAAGATGACCACACATATCTTTAGTGTAAGTGGCATCATCGACATTCGTGCTCACTGTGTATTTCTGCGTATGTATATATGAATTTACAATGTTCGCGAACGAGAAGAGGGAAAGAATAACATTAGATAAAATGAACTAAAAGAACAAATAGAACCGAAATCGAAAATCTAGTCCACTTGTTCAGTTGAGAGACCCGGTCAATTGAACAAGTTCAGAACGAAACGACCCAACTCTAGAGCGGAACCATGCACCTCGAAAGCTGCAAAGCAAAAATGCAGAAAAAGGATGAAGGTATGCCAGGAGGAGATAAAGTGGTTGATAAACTAAAGGAATATATCAAAACTCATAAAAATGCCTTTTTTAGGTGTAAGTATTGTATTTCCTTTTAAGATCGGCACCTTTAAAATTCGATTCTTGCAATGCTAACTCCAATGAGTCAGCTATGTTATTCAAGGGGATGTGTTGCGGTAACCCTTCCAAGCTTGTCAACCTTACTTACCCGTGACGAATGTTGTTTATTTAAGGAAGGAACCGCACGGAAGGGGGTTTGATGACCTAGAGTGATCAATGTGTTCACATCAAATCGTTTCCAAGATGGTCGGGCTAGTATCTTAATGGTGCTATTTTCCGGCAAGGGCCCATCAACATCGATAACACTCCCCAAACCCTCAGGGAGTTTTATCGCTACAAGAAGAAAAACAGAAGAAGTCCGCTATGACGCTATGCTCAATCAGTTCATTTCATAGATTTTCACAGATATTTTAATTTGTTGGGGTTTATTTAAGTGTATTGGAAAATTGGTTAGAAAACCCTCTTTTCTTGCAGGCTTTATACACATGTAGCCTACATACATTCCCAAAGAGATTGATGCTACGGCTTAAGAAACATTATATTGAAAAAACTATATAAGTACATACATATATACTTACGTATTGCTTATATACACACTTAAGTCTCTCAAAGCTTATGCTGAATGTTTGGAGATGGTTGCATGAGAAATTGGAGACTTCTTATATTATTGAAAATCTCGAAATGGAAAACCTTTCAAACAAATCAAAATCATTTTACGAGCTTCAGTCGCTATTACAGTATTGAGCGTGAATTAACTAAAAAAAATCAACGAAATGAATGGAAAAGGGCAGCGCCAAATGCATGCACTTTAAAAAGAATAACGCCGTTTGCGGAGCATGAGGAACAAGAATGAGAAACTCTACCGATCATACTCACAGAGAGCACTCTGTGAGTATAATAGAGAGCGACACCCCTTTTAGTTCTCAAAATGATATCACTGAAGAGCTTTTAATTCGAATGGCAAGTGCATATGAATGGGGTTACAAAACAAAAGTAAAACATAAAATAGACAAAAATAATGACAACATTCACAGAAAATGCAACTCTTGTTAGAGTCTCCGTCTAACGTGTACCCAGCGGCATTACGAAAACGAATATTTCTCAGCACCTACTTTGGATTTAAAATGACGTGCTGGTTCATATTTTGGACTCTTTATTCTAATTTAGTTTTGGTTTCGGTTTCATTAAGATACATATGTAACTCCATACTTCATGATGACTATGTATTTTATTGTATAAACTTCGTAATAATTTATTTTAGCATGTACACGAATATCTAGACTCAAAACCGAATGACTCTAATTGTGCAACATATGTATGTATTAGGGCGGGTCGATTTAAAAATCGCTCATTGCTCTGTGAAAATCGTATTCTAGGGATCAAAATAAGAAACTTTGCCGAAGGAACCATACCTCTAAAACGAATTCTGATGTCCCCCCCCCCCCCCCCTTTGGGTCGAACTTTTGGGTAGGGGCAATTTCAATTCTACCTGCTGTGTCTTGTGGTGGCTTAAAAAAAAACAACACAAGCAATTTTACGATCTGCGATTGTGTCACAGTGATACCTTCATTTTCTAAAACGGTTGAATAAAAAAATTTCTTTTCTATTACTAAGTTAAACTCATTTTTTCATTTACATATGTTCTGACTAAATAAATTTCTAAAGAGAAAAATAAACTCCAAAAAGAAAAAAACATAGGCATTTCAAAGTGGGATTTTTCAAAATTTGCCCCTACGACCCAAAGGGGGGACATCAGAATTCGTTTTAGAGGTATGGTTCCTTCGGCAAAGTTTCTTATTTTGATCCCTAGAATATGATTTTCACAGAGCAATGGGCGATTTTTTTGCCTTCCCACAAATCGACCCGGCCTAGTATGTATGAATGTACAAACATAAATAAAAATTCCAAGTAGGCTCTTTGTTTTTGTTATTCGATGAACTAATGTCAAAATCGTACAGTGCCGGAAGATGAAGTATCAAATCATACTAAAAAAGTACAAACCTGCAGATTTCCGGCCGTCACCTGTATGGTTCTGCCATTTAAGATCCGTTAATATGGCACCTTCCTGTCAGATACCAATTCATTTGATGCCCAGGGTAGTGTTCTTATAGGGATGTTTGTAGAAAGTTTTATTTTACTTCTTTACCAACTTAGCCATGCTTGAGCTCGCACACACTGACAAGAGTTACTGCTCTTCTTGCTCTTTAAGCGCAGCAGAAAAAGGAGATGCTGAGTCAGTAAGCAGCAGCAACAGCGCTCTATTGGCTTCGTTTTGTTAGTGCTGGCATTGATGTCGGCTTTTCTGCTTGGCTTTTATACACATATGTGCATATGTATTGTATAATGCTATTGGACATCGGTAGATATGTATTTACAAATGTTTGTATTTAGGTGTGTAGCTAAGCTTTGTAGGATTTCTATGCGTCGCTATGCAGTCAATTTTGTTTTCTATCGAACAAGAGAGCAAAGAAGGAAGCCTCGAGCATTAAATACGCCGAAATGCGTAGGATTGTTTGTGCTAGTCATTGTTGCTATTGTGGCGGTGGCGGGAGGACTGTGTCCCGCCGTGGGCCCGGCAGTAGCACACGGCTCCTTTCTAATCATAGTACAGGTCTACAAGTAGGATATGTAGCAGCACGCACATACACAGCCACGCTCACCTGATAAAATGCTTGTTCTTGTTCGCTTTTTTTGTGGATGCTATTTGGCACTGTTGTACTTCTTAGGTCCAAGAAAAGTGTACTAGCTGCTAACGAAAACTGCGTAAAATTTTTATTGTAAAATTACAAAGAAATATCCTTATTTACTTTCAAACGAGCACTTAATTACATCTCTCCTTAAAATCCATATGTTTTGGACAATTTTAATTAACAAATTGTGATACTTTGTTACCGGGGACGATTGCCAAAACATGACCAAAAGCGTTGGGGGAAGTTTTAATAGACGTGTTTTTGCCTCGCTTCCAATAATTCGAGTACTTTTTCGCCTTTGGACTATTGATAACAGGGCAAAACGCGTCTTTTCATTTCTCTTTCCACATTTTTGGACGGATTATTGCAGTCGACCCCGGTTTCAAACAGTTTTTCGGGGAGAACTTTTGAATGGGTAGAAAAAGTTAGCACCCAAGTTTGTACTCTTAATACTGGAATAACTACGCGTCCTCAGATACCCCAATTCAAGACTTTTGTATAATTTTCTGTAGGACCATATAGATGCACTACATTTTCATACTAAATTCGTTCAAAAAAATTTACCATCACAGCAACCCATATCTGATAATTCGCTCCTTGTTTTGTTTCCCTGCGTCGCTTTCTACGACAGCAACCCCGGTAATTTTGACACTTCGTTCAGTGTCAAACGCATGTTCCACGCAGGTTCCACTTAGTTCCGCAATAGTTTGACTTTGACCGAAGTGTCAAACGGCAGTGTGTTAGAAAGAGAAAGGAATTGTTTTCTTCTCATACATATCATACTTGTAAACCTGTACTATGTTTCTAATTTCTCCTTTTCAGCTTGACCGTTCATATTGCATTCATATTGGTTGCGGTATGTGAGGAGTAGTGCAAATCGATGCTCCAATTGTTCACGAATGTATTTTGTTGTTACATGTAGAAAACCATTGACAGCAGTTTGGAAAAGTTTCTAACGTTTCTAGAAATACAGAAAATATCCTAAATGTGTGTATATGTATGTACATTAGCCTGGGTCGATTTGTATGGACGAAAGTTAACCGATATCGCGCCATCGATTTTTCGATAGGATTTGGGCTCAGGAAAAAGGTTCCAGTACGCATCCTACCCAAAAAATAATTTTCTAGCCGAAAGGGTAAATTTTTCGACGAAAACACTCCCCAAAACCCAAAAAATATTTTTTTTTCGAAAATTATTATTTTGGGTAGGTATGCGTAGTGGAACATTTTTTCCTGAGCTAAAATCCTATCGAAAAATCGATGGAGCGTTACAGGTTAATAAATCGACCCAGTCTGGTATACATACCTATTTTTAAATAAAATATTTTGTTTTTTTTCAGAAATGTAAATGCAAATTAGAATCTTCTAAAACCACCGGGTCTAGAAATCCTACCTATGTATATACTATGGACGTTCCCAACGTTATGGACGTTCCATCCAGGTACACCTTTTTGGGTATAAAAACTAAAGGCATTGGATCAGAAAATTTTCATTTATTATAAACTACATTCGTAGACCTCTATCCAATCCATTTATATTTTCCGAAAGTGATATATGGCTACTTTATAGCGTTCTAAAGTTGCAGTTCGGGCGTTTAGAAAACGTACCTCATAATTGAGGTGACATAATATTTTCTTTACATTTAGCGAAATCGTTTATTCTGCATAGAAAAGTTGTAGGAAAAATTAAGGACTATACTTGGATTATAACTTCATAATTTTTATCTCTACAGCGATGTTGGTCAAAAATCTAATTTGAACCTGTTCGGACGTTCTTGTTCCGACTTTTCACTTTTTTTCGTAGTTAACCCGGAATTTCAAATCCAAATAAAAAATTACATGTTCATATTTTTTTATAAATGTTCAAAATTATGTCAAAAATCGCACAAAATCTTACAAAATTAATTTTTCAACTTCACCACACAGATATGAGAAAATATGTATGTTTCAAACAAATTTAAAAAGAAATAAGAAAGGGTTTGCTAAAAGCGTTTGGACGTTACAATTTTTTTACATCTTTTCAGCCTTCACTGCTGATGTTTTTCGAAAAACAAATTATGTGAAGATAAAGATACCTAAAAATGCCTTTTAGTTCTGAAATTTTTGCACATAAAACCATCGCTACAACTTATTTTTTAAAAACTTAAAATATAAAATTTCCCCGAACGGTTGCAAAAAATCACTTATTTTTTTTTAAACATCTGAAGCTTCAACCCGTACATTTTCATGCGGTTTTTATTATTAGTTAACGGAACAGAGTGTGTTTTGAGCAAATTTGTGGACAATCTCATTATTTTACTGAGCTCAGATCTATATAATGGACGATTTGTCGAAACCTATCAAAAAAAAAAATTACATCTTGGTGTATTTGATTAACCTTTAATATATTTTATATACGCCAAATAGTTGGATCAATATTTTGTGTCGTAGAGGACAACGTATGCGACTTTCAATTGACCTCAATAAAATTGGCCTATGCAAACTTTTACTTTTTTGCTCTTGGCTGAACCTTCTGCGGAAACACCCATATACCAAAATGGACAAACTATCCCCGTTAAATATGGACACTATATAAACCAGTTCGAAACATGTTGGAGGACGAACAAATGCTATCCCCATCCATATTATTATTCATCGAGAGCTTAATTAACAAAAGCCCTAACTAGTTGTTTTTTTCGGAACGGCATTCTTCCATATTTTGGTTGATATATTTATTAAAATACCCGTTCATTCAAATTTGTAGCGGTTAAATCCAATATCAATCTAGTAAAGACCCTTAAAAAAACTGCTTGAAGTGAATGTTAGAATAAAATTTCTTTTGATGCTCTTCTAAAATTTTAAATTTTCTATTTAAACAGTTCACAAGATGTCCTATTCCACGTATGTACTATGATTTTAAATCTCCCATACCAGAGCCTCCTCCAAATAAAAAGCCTCTGAGCTAATAAATAAATTGCATCAAACCACGTTTACATATGTTCATGTTAGGCTACTCCATTATCGTTTAACAGTTTTTCGCATTTGAAAATTGTGAAGAATTCGTAAGCACTGTTCAAAGTTGAAAGCAAGTTAATTTAAAAATCCTTAAAATCGTGCAGCTGGGAACTGCAAATAATTTTACGAAATTGCCCTTCTTTTCCAAACATCAAATTAAGCTACGAAGCATTGTGGATGAGACAAGTGTGGTATCTTCAGCACAGACGTCAAAATTACAAATAGAATGGATCACCTAATTTTTAAAGTGACTATCGTGGTGTCATCCTGTAGCTCTTTCTATCACCCGCTTAAAATAGCCTACCCTATGCGTCGCATATTGAACAACCTGTCAAAATGCTGCCAAAACGCTAAAATGGATAACACACGAGGTGGGAAAATTTTGCAATGTCTGCTATGGAAATGAGTTGTCTACAACTTATCAATCTTATCATCTCGTAACCGTCACGTTGTTCTGTGACATTTCCATTTATTATATTTCCTACTTTTAACAGTATCATTTTAAACCTTATTTCCAAGTCCCTTAATAATTTACAATAAACTTTCGATGGATGTTGGAATGATTTTCCGTCTTCACTTGTCCAACTTGGTTTGGGGACAAACAGGGCCCGTATTACAGTTTACGATCCGTGATCGAAACTAGCTTTTTATTTCAGAAAATCTCTCGTAATGGTGAGTCGGATTTATAGCGTATGTAAACTACTAGTGACAGCAAGTTCTCGTAAGGTAACTTATTATAGTTTTTAGAAATAGTTTGACAGTTGCATAGTTGTCGCTTGAGTGAAAATGGTTTTCATACTCTGATCCTTTCGACGTTGTGCCATTTTTCTTCAAACCAAACTTGGGATGATGGATAACGGTTTTAATATACATATGTAGGTACATCAGTTATCCATCCTGTCGGAAAATGAATCAATAAAATTTTAATTAACAGAAAATAAGTGTAATCCATGCCTATATCAACCAAAAGATGTAAGTTTCAAGCCTACCAGGAATTTTTTGACAAAAGAAAACTCTCTTTGAAAGGAGCATCCGTAACGTAAGCTATTCCCTTAATGGTCTTTATAAAATAAAACCAAATAAATAAATGCAATTTGCGTCGTATTAAAAGGAGAATTTTTCCGACAAATTGGCGGGACGGGACCTGCATGTTTTATGTTGACTCCGAACGACACCGGCAAGGCAGATGAGTTTTCACTGCCAGGCAGAAGCTTTTCATGGCAAAAATACAGTCGGGTGTTTGCCAAATCACTGCCGAGGAGCGACCCCATTTCGAAAAACGTTTCTAATTCAAAGAACTTCCTCCTAATTGTTTGATGTTCCTTTGGCCATGAATTGAACCCAGGATCTGCTGTGTGATAGCGGAGCGCGCTATCGCCACACCACCGCGGCTGCCTTTATAAAATAGTTTTGTCAAATTTTTCACCTATAACATTTGCCCGCCCTTAGAGCAGGCCTAACTGGTCTTTGCATGAGTCCGCTCATAATAGTGGATGCGGCTGCGAAGGAGAACACCAAAAGGCAACAGGCAAAATTGTGTTTTGTGTGTTGGCAGCGAAGTCAGCCGAAGTGACTTTTTTACTTTGACGCAACGGCAACGGCATACATTCGTGCATACAAATTGGCCCCGCTGTGAATGTTTGTGCATGCGTCGTATATAGAAGAGTGTGTGTTTGCAGTAAAATTTCCCTTTTTGAGAGGATTTGAGGATCGTGCTATTGCTGCCGGAGTTTGCTTGCTGCGTCTTTCCCCTTATGCCTCTTTCATTAGTTCCTCTGCAGCCACGACGTCAGTTGCTGTTGGCAGAGTTGCCTTGCCTTGCTTTCGTCACTGCTGCTTCGTGGCGTTTCTTTGCCAGGCTCATCAAGCAGTATGAATTTAGTCGTCGTGTGCTTTAGTAGTGTTGTTGGTTTAGTTGTGTGCGCGTGTGTAATCAATTAATTGTACAAATACGGGGAGAAATGAAATAATCAAAAAAGTTTTACAATCACAACTGCTACTATATAATATATTTATTAATATTATTTGATATGCAATAAAAAAATACAACAACAACGCGGGCGACAAATTCAGTGAAAAATTGTTTGGTGTAAAAAAAAATTACCAATTGGAAAAGAGATCCATATTTCGTCGTTTGAATGTATGTAAATATTTCAAAGTGCATTGAAAGCTTGAACAGCTGAGAATATTTAGAGTTTTATCAAGAAACGTTTGGTTATTTCCCATCAGACAAAATCGACGCTTTAACAATTAAAAAACCCGCTGTGATGTTCATGCAAATGTAAGTTTTCGAAAGCTTTAGATGTTTTGTTAGGCAGTCTGGTTTTATTATTTTTATTGGTTTGACTATGCTGAGCTGCAGTTTATAGTTGAAAAAATATTTTAATTAAAATTAATGAAGTGTGATTATCTTAAAAACAATATCAGAATCTTTTTCTACAATTAAGATATTTTTTATAACTATAAAAGTTTCTTTCAGAAATGATAGTGAAAAATTTCGAACGATTGATATAAAAAATTATAAACTCAAAACGATTTTCACAAATTTTGAATAAAGTCAAGTTCAATTTCTCGTGGAATGTCCCACGTGTAATAAAAATTAAAAATTCATTTCATTGGATTCATTCTGGTACAAAACAAAAAGTACAATAAAATGGGACTCCCCAATAATTTTCGTGTAAGATTTCAATAAGTTTTCCTATTTTTAGTGAATTTTTTTTTAATTTGTCAGAAAAATATCGCTTCACGCCAACCCCTTTTCCCTTAACCCAAGAATGTCAATACTTTCAAAACTTCTTTAACGCTCTCTCGGAATATGCAAATCAAAAAACAAATATTCCAATCAAATATGATTCCACACGAATTTGAATTGATGCGCTCGAAGCTAAAATATACTGAAAATAAAATAGCCCTAGTTACTCTTTTGAATTGATTGAGAAACGACTTCCTGGTATTCTGTTTCAATACAGCATGCAATGGACTCAATTGTACATTTCATTTCAGATAAATTACTTTTGTACATAACACGTGGCACCGCCCGTTTAAAAGAAAAATGTCTCCCCATTTCCTCTTACAGTAAAACTTGATAAGTGAAATATCATTGATTCAAAACTATTTTTTGATTAGTTATAACTCATTATTGTATTGTATATTGACTCTTTTAAAAATCTTTTATATAAAAGTGGGCGTGGTCCATTTTTTCTAGAAATATTTCCTGCTATAGGGAAAATTTTTGTAAACAATTTTATTACGATCCGTTAATTTTTCTTCGAGTTATGGCCCCCAAACATAGAAAATTGTTTAGTCATAAAAGGGGCGGTGCCACTCCCATTTTTTTAAATTTGAAGTTTTTCCTATTTATTGTTGTAAATCCACTTGGGAAAAGATATACCATTGATATAAATCTCTTTTTTGCAAAGATATAGCTTATTTTATTCGTCCACGACCCTTTTAAAAATCTTTTATATAAAAGTGGGCGTGGTCCTTAACCGATTTCGTTAATTTTTCTTCAAAGCATTCCTTGTAGTAAAGGCAACCTCTCTGCCGAATTTTGTTAGGATAGGTTTAACGATTTTTGATTTATGATTACTAATATTTGTAAAATTGATTTCATCACAAGTGGGCGGTGCCACGCCCATTTTAAATTTTGTTTTTTTCAAATTTTTATCAGGAGTCTCAATATCAGTCCACACGTCGAATTTCAACATTCTAGGTATATTATTTACTAAATAATCAGGTTTTTTGTGTTTTCCAAAATGTTATATATGTATATAAAAAGTGGGCGTGGTTATCAACCTCATTTTCAATACCAATCTATTCTAGATAATTCAAGATAAGCTCGTGTACCACATTTGGTGAAGTTATCTCAATATTTATTCAAGTTATCGTGTTAACGAACAGACGGACGGCGGACATGGCTCAATCAAATTTTTTTTCGACACTGATGATTTTGATATATGGAAGTCTATATCTATCTCGATTCCTTTATACCTATACAACCAACCGTTATCCAATCAAAGTTAATATACTCTGTGTGCAAAGCACGCTGAGTATAAAAAACTACAAGTTCCTAAAATCTGTTCCTAATTGAATGCAAATAACTACTTAGTCGCTTGGTCCTAATCAATTATTTTACTGAACCACTTTATCTAATCGACTAATCAATTCGAATAGTTGATTATGAAGAGCTATACCGCTAATTCCAACAAAATCATGAAAAGCTGTTAACTTCATAAATTTTTAATTTTTTTTGAAGTTGATAATATTGAGTAGTGTTTCAAAATATAACAAAAATCTCTCGTATTTTTAAACGGTTTTATTTAGCCTGACTTGAAAGTCCGTTGTGAACGAATTTTGTAATTAAAATTTAAGTAACTTCCCGATAAGCTACAAGCTTGCAACTTGGAATATAGTTCAGAACCCGATGACAATGCAATACTAAGAAAAAAACTCCGACAGGAGGCGTATGGATCGAAATATTTCAAAAAATCGTATATGTGGTCCGATTTGGCTCATATTTGGAAAATAAAACATACATGAATAGAAACCGACATATGAAATAAAATAAATAAAAAAACATTTTTAAGTTAAACGGTTTTATTGAAAGCAATACTTACATTCAATAATAATAATACTAAAAGATAGAAAATAATTAGGTGGGTCTTAGGTACTAGTCATCACACTCACACAGTCTACAGAATTTAATTCTTACAGACTAGATATAATACGCAGTTAATCAATTAAAAATAGTGTATAATTTTAATTTAAATATACTTATACTATCATTAAACTCAATAACGCTTGCATAGGTATTGCATAATCTAAAGCTCCTAGCAATCGGCTCGTTCATGGCGTAATTAGTAGAGTGGAATGTGTCTACCAATAAGCGATTATTTCTTAAGTTACGAGGCGGGTCATATAAATTGACCAAATTAGATAAGTCGTCACAGTGTATGTTATTATTAATGACATTATAAATAAAAAGTATTGAGAAGTATATTCTCCTATCATATAGGGACTGCAAGCCCATTAGTTTCCGTCTACCAATATAAGAAGGAAGATTACCTTGCCACGGTAACTTTCTTAGAGCAAATTTCGTGAAAACTTTTTGAACTCTTTCGATTTTGTTTGAGTGGGTTTCATAGTATGGGCACCATATTAGAGAACAATACTCTAGTCTGCTTCGAACAAGAGATATGTAAAGAGCTTTTAAAGTGCAAGGATCTCTGAAATCCATTGAATTTCTTCTTATGAACCCTATCATAGAAAAAGCTTTTGATACTATTAAGTCAATGTGTTGAGAAAATGTTAGCTTTGAGTCGAAAATAACACCCAAATCTTTCATTTTGGTACTTCTAGCTAGAGCACAATTGTCTATATTGTAACTAAATATTATGTTGTTAGACTTCCTAGAGAAGGTGACAACACAGCATTTATTGATGTTCAGTTTGAGACAATTCAAAGTGCACCACTGATTCAGTGAATTGAGATCGACTTGTAACTTATGGCTATCACTTGCATCACGAACGGTACAAAAAAGTTTGACGTCATCCGCGAACATTAGGCACTTAGCGAATTTAAAGCAATTCGGTAGGTCGTTAATAAATAAAAGAAATAGCAGTGGTCCGCAGTGAGTACCCTGAGGTATACCTGACCACGCGTCGATAAATAGTCTTGAGGTTGTATTCCCTAACTTAATAAATAGTTTCCTGTTTGACAGAAAACTAGCGAAGAAATTAATGAGAATGCCACTAACTCCGTAACTTCGTAACTTCTGCAAAAGTATGGTATGACATACCTTATCGAAGGCTTTGGAGAAGTCTGTGTAAATCACATCAAGTTGTGCCTGCTTTCCGAACGCACCCACTATACTATTCGATAATAGGGTCAAGTTCGAACAGGTTGATCTTCCAGGAAAGAAGCCGTGTTGATCTTTAGAGATAAAATCCCGAACATGGTCAAATAACTTTGATTGGATTATGTAGTCGAACAATTTGGCCAGTGTCCCCTGTATAACGATAGGCCTATAATTACAAACATCATTACGATCACCAGACTTAAAGACCGGAACAATGTGACATAACTTCCACTGGTCGAGGAAAGTACCCTTATTGATACAATGCTGGAAAAGCTGGGATATGGGACTAGCTACAGTATAGCAGCAACGCTTGAAAAATACAGGCGCAAATCCCTCGGAGTCATGTTTGGAACTGGACTTTAGCGATGAAATAGCGGATAGTACATCCTCTTCGGCGATTGAAAAGGAGGTTATAAAAGGTAAAGGTATGGAATGATGTGTAGGCGATATAGGAATGCTATGATTCTCATAAACTTTCTGAAAAAACTTTGCAAACAAGTCGCAGGACTCGACAGTATTATCAGAGATAGCGCCATCATATTCCAAGTTCGTTGGGAATCCATTTGTTTTCCTCCTGGAATCTATGAATTTCCAAAATCCTCTCGGATTTGACTTTAAATTCGTTTCAACGGTATACATATAGTGCCTAAATAAGAAGTTATGAAGATGATCATACTCCTTTCTTAAATGAATGAAGTTAAGACGATTGATTTCAGAACTATTATTCTTGAACTTCTTAAAAGCCTTATTCTTTTTATTTCTCAAGTTAGAGAGTCTTAGATTGAACCAAGGTGGCTTGTTTTTAGCTGCGCATCTTTTTAGGGGAACAAAATTAGAGATGGCTTCAGAAAAAATGGAACACAATATCTCGTAAGAAGTATTGGGACAGCCAGAATTTTTCAGAAACTCCCAATTTGAAGAGTGCAAAAAATTATTTATAGACTCATAATCGGCACTCATGTAATCACGCCGAGCTAGTGGTTCATCTTTTACGGTATCGAAACTATAAAACATAATACTAAGAAAAATAGCCTTATGATGAAAACTATTATTCAAAATTGAGATAGACATTCATGGCATGATACTTTTAAATTATTAGTAACAAATATTAGATCTAGGATTTTATTATTGTCATTCTGAACTCCGTTACGTTGCAGGAAACCATGAGAGAGCAAAGTGCTTACGACATAGATTTCGACGCTGGAGCTGAGATTATGCGGTATTAAAGTTTTATTATGATTTTCCCAAGAGATATTGGGTAGATTAAAGTCGCCTAAGAAAATAATTTCATCACCAGACTTTAGAGAATTTGAGATTGCAATCACATTTTCTAAATGTTTTACATACATTTCTATATCACTACCAGGAGGAATATAAGAAACTAAAAGTATTAATGATTTGTTGCTAGTAAATTTAACTCTAACACAGATTTGATCTAACAACCCATCGGATAAATCAAGACTGATTGCGTTACTGCACAAATGTGCTCTTACAGCCAGTTGTTTTCAATAAAACCGTTTAACTTAAAATTTTTTTTAATTGTTTTATTATAAATCAAAACTCCGCTGATTTGGTGGAAAAGATGAAGCCTACCGAAGTTTGAAAACTCTACTTTCATAAACTTGGAAATTTGGATTTAATGGAATTTTGATGATGGTATTAAAAAGAAAAAGAAATGTGGTTCCATTAATAAAATCAGGCAATGAAAACAATGGAACAGTTTTTCTTCAAATGGTGGCAATGTCCAATAACACCACATCTTGGGACAGAAACATAAAAAAAATTGATTTTCTAATCTGAAACTCTTATAAAATGGAGCGAAATGGATATTTCCGCGGAACTATAAATGCATTGCGATCATTAATGGATAGGTACTACAAATAATGCCGACAATAAAGGTCCGCTAAAATTAAAAAAATAAAAGAGAATGTTCTCGGTCAGGGCCGGCGAAACGCGCAATATCTGGGTGGGTAGTTTGGATCGGGATGAAAGTAGTAGGCGTGAGGGATTATATTATTCTACAATTTAAGTCTGATCAGTAATCAACAACTAGTAATGTAATGAAGTTTTTATTGTAATTTGTATCAACTATTTGACAATCTTTCACTAAATCCAGGGTGGGTACATACCCACGCCTTTCGTTAGTGGTCAGCGACTAACGATCTAGACCTTGAAAAATAGTATTTTATTAGAATTTCTCTTATCCTTCGGTAACAGGATGAACGCCGTTTAGATATTCTCTGTAAGCCGTACGTACTTCTAAAGATCTTGTAATTTCGAAATAGCCCAAAAGTATGTTAAATGGCTCGTAGCTCAATTTGATATTTGTCACTTAAAACCGTGGAACCATTATTATAAAGATTTTTAAAATTATAATTGGACTATTCACGTAGGCGTGCTTATAAATTTGTCTGCCTATGTGTTTAAAATTTGTATTCTATTACAACAACAAAACACACTGAACAGAAATAATTTTTAAAGAGATAAATGATAATAATGATGGAGTGAATAAACCAAACATTATCAAGTTTTGCAAATTTTTTTTTGAAAAATCAGAGTGGTCTGATTTGGGTCAAACTCCCACGTACATTTTCATAAAAAATTCTTTTGATCTAAATATCTAGCGTTTGTCGGCCATTCAATATAGTGCATTACCAAATCTAACTTTGATGGTCGTTTTTGGAAAATTATATCTTTAAATTCGACTACTATTGTGAATTTCTCTAATGTGATAGGACTACTCGAGAATCCCTGGAGAAGCAAAGCGTTCTCACACAAAATGGGACCTTATTATCAAATCAAAAAAATGATAGTTCTCTAATTGAACTCTAATATATTTCTCTAATGGGATCCTAATGTGAATAGAATTTTTAATAATTTAATAATCATTCTCGACACAAATCTTCTAATAATTTTCTCGAGTCGGGACTACACTATTCATCTAACCATGCCTACATAACAATTTTTTAACGTTAGAGACTGTGTTTGCAGGAAAACTTTCAGCACTTAAGATTTTATTGCTGAGATAAGTTTGATTCCAAATTCATTTTGTCCAACAGTTTTTAAGACTAAGAGGGTACACAAGATTGTTTGATTTGAATATATTGAGCATTGTTTACTTTGAAAAGGGGGGGGGGGGGGGGGGTGCAAGAATTGATACGTTTGTACTTTATTACAGAGAATTTCTATATGGAAATGTATAAAGATGTGAGAAAACGACTTATTAAATTTCTTTAGAATATGTCATACATTATTGCCTGAAAAAAATGTCAGATCGGTAATTTTTTCTCTATGTTAAAAGCTTGAAATTTCATAAGATATGTAATATGATTTAAGGAATATTTCAAAATTCGTCAGATTGTTGTTCAGTTCGAATCAGCAAATGTATGAGGTCTTTGACAAACCCGAAGACAGTGCCATCCTTACTTGTTTTAATTGAAAATGGTATTTTATGTAAACATTTTAGCGTGTGAGTGTAGCAATTGTGTTCAAAACTAAACAAAAAATTGAATCGAAAATTTAAGGTTCTAACGCCTACTTGGCTGAACTCAAATTAGTCAAAATTCGATGAGTGGAACCCTTCATGAAAAGCTGAATCTTAGTTGAAAAGATAACTTTCCGATTTTCAAGTGGACGTAATTGTTGAAAATAATCAAATTCTACCTATACAGACTTAAGATAAAATTTTAGGAATGCAAACTTTAAGAAACAAGTTTAATAAGGATCTACATTTAAGATTTTCTAAGCATGTTTTTAATAAAATTAGGTGCTTCACTTAAATCACAGTTTTCAATTCCCATAAATCTTTAAAACGATTTCACAAATTTCCTTTTTTCTCTGCAAAAGTGCCTGCGTGTCGCCCCCTTTTCTATACAAACAAGTACACACAAACACTTGACTTTCAAATAGGCGAATAGATAATACATACAAATGTACAGATTATACATATATATGTAGCTATGTGTGTATATTAATGTACTTATAATTCAAGGGGTCGCCCTTTTAATGAAATTTAAAAGCAACAGGCAAAAGCAGCGCTGCTCCTAGCAATCGCTACAAATAAATATGTATGCGCGCGCATGAACGTAAATAGCAGCAAACGGCAAAGGCAACGGAATTTACCCTCTCCAATAAATCTCTGTGTTATGTCAGTACTAGGAGTGTTGATTTTGCTGTTGTTATTTCACTCATACAAACACAAAAATATTAGTGATGTGAAAGGCAAAGGCAAAAGTTAAATGTTACCCTCCTCATTCCGCATACGTCGCGCACAACAAGGGTGGTATACGTAAGCTAGCTTACATACATACATACATGCATATATACGTAAAGTAGATACATACATATATATATGCATGACTATTTCCACTGAACCTGAATATGATCGGTTTGTATGGGATCGTCAAAACATTTGTATAGCCTGCGCGTATGAGTAACGCAAACGAACGATCAAACAAGCGAAAATAAATCGAACACGAATCACAATTGTGTAAAACGAATGAACAAAGTAAATGCCTCGCCACAGGGTGGTGATGGTTGGTGAAAAGGTTGTTCTGGTAGTGGGGGGTGTTGGTATTTTAAGTGTTTTTTTATTTTGATTTTGCTGTATACCTTCTTCGCCTGTAGGATGTAGTACGATATTCACAAAACGCACACACACATGCACACACACACATTTGTACTACAACTTTTGTGTGGGACTGTGCATGTAGCAAAGTGATCGCCTCGCCTTAACGCGCTTCGTAATGCTTCGGTAATTCCTCATGCATTCGGTTCAACATCGTTAAACGGGACGTCGTGCAGCGTCGTTGATTTTATATTGAATGGTGGTGGTGTTGTTGTTTTGCTATATGTATTTTGTTTTCATGTCGACGCTAGCGTCGACGTCACTGCGGCTCAACTGTTGATGTTGGTAGTGGAGGTGGTGGTGGCGGTGGCGGTCAATGGTGAGCAGCGCAGGAAAATCGCGACCAACAGGCAGGCATTCATATTCGGTGCCTGCGAGTGTAAGAACGTATTGCTCCTTAATTTTTATTTTATCAAACTGGCCACGTATACAAACGAGTACATATATATAAGTGATTACAATAAGAATTTCATACATATCAATGTGTAGCTAAGAGCTTTTTGAAACAGAAACATTCTTAAGTGCAAAAAGTGTTGTATAAAAAATTGATAAATTTCGCTGATGAATGCATTTTTGTTAATGGGAACATATTAATAAAATAAAAAAAGCAAAGTTGTATGTATTTAGAAGAAAAAACAAATAACGAAACACCTGAAGAGAAAAATGTACTAATGAAAAAAGTGATTCCAATCACAAAATAAGTAAACGATTTCAAATGCTAACATAAGAACAAGTTTGTGTTTTATTAAATCATATGCATTAATATATGAAGTTTTTTGTTTTAAATATTAAAAAAATATAAAAGCAAAAATTTTTGTTTTTTCAAGTGCCTTATAAATCAACAAACAACAATAAAGTGTAAACACCAGCAAAAATCACAAAAAAGTGATCGTGATTAAATTAAGGTAATTTTTGTAAGAAAATTCATAGGGCTGACTGATTCGACACAAACTGTGTTTTCTTTTTTATAAGGAAATTATGCTAATAAAAAAATATTAAAAGTGTTTACAGTGTTTAAGTAGCGTAATGCTGTTTAGAAGAATAAATTGTGTCTTCAGCCTAAACTCAGTGTAAATAAAATAAGTGTTAAGTAAAAAAGAAAACCACAAACAGCTAAAAACTTATAAAAAACTTTTAAAAAGTTCGTAAGCTCATATGGCAAATTAGACTGATGAAAGAAAAAACTGTGTGAACTAATGTGTTAAATGTATTTTTTAAAAAAGAAAAAATTAAAACAACAGTGAAATGCTGGTAGTTATACTTAAAAAAAAAACAGTTTGTAACAAAAAATATTTCCGTTTCAATATATCTGTGGAAATTTGAAAAAACAACCTAATTCGAGTTAGGATAAAAGTGATATTCTGGCTTCATAACAGAAATCCATTACAGATCTCCCTGTGTTACCTACTCATAGTCCTAGCGCCAAATGGCTTCTACAAAATATAGGAAGTTACAATGGTAAATTGTGGCTAGCTTTTCAGATAAAGGCCTATGTATTGCCATTATCCTAACTCGAATTATGTTGTTTTTTCAAATTGCCACAGATATGTACACTGGTGACACCCCATTTCCTACACGAACTTATTGTCTCTCACAGAAAATTGTTCAAACATTTTACGAAATAAAAATGGAAATGTCCGAGTTTTTACATAAACTCTAAACTTTTTATTTAGGCTAGTAGAAAGAGAGCTTTATTACTATTACAAAATATTTAAAGTTGAAGATTATGGAAAAATTCTGTTTAACTTAATTATTTAATGCAAAGTGCTATACTCTGTAGGGTCAAAAAGATGCAGAACAAAAATTCTGGGTTCAAAATTATGTTGAGTAAAAAATCTGTTTTTTTTATTGTAGGAAATAAAGAAGTCACACCCTATTCTTAATTGGAAAAGAAAGAGTACTTAAGTCACGCGTTTTTTCATTATTCTTTTAATTTTTTTAATTAATTTAATTTTTTTTTTTTGCTTTTAGTATTTTTTTGTAATTTTTGGCATTTTGAATTACAATGAGCTTTCCCTTAAAGCAGTCCAACCATTGCTCACTATATAGTTTGGCAGCTTAAATTGAGGTTATGTTGCGAACAGAGTAGAAGGCAGTGAAATAGGCAGTCGAATGACATATAATGAAGGAATGGTGTTCGAAGTTTTTTTTTTTAAAGTTAAAAAAAAATGATAAAAGCTTTAATATAAATAAAAATATTATTTTAATAACAACAAAAACTCCTTATATATTCTATAAACATAAATTCGTAAGGATTATCTCACTTTAAAATTTGAGCTAAATAATCTAAAGTTTTTTTTTGAAACTGAGTCGAGAATTGTGCGTGTGAATGTGCGAGTTTTCACCGATCAGCTGTTAGTTGCGTTAATTGGTAAGATTTACAATGAGTCCAACTTTTGAATCGTTGAGTGAAAGGTGAACTAGAAGGGAAAGAGATATTTTTGGGTTACCCACGGTGGCGTCCTTTTTGTATTTTTCTCCAAATTATTTGGACAAAATAAAGGAAACATCCTTGTAATTTCGCTGCGGGGAAACATTCTTTGCTGCCGTTATAATACCCAGCTCAAAATCACTAGTAAAAAGTTTTGGATGCAATCATATATCATATCCTTCAGCTATTTCCTTCAACTCATAAAATAACATATCATAACTGAAAAGTGAGTTTTTGCTCATAATATAAAGTAAACGGGGAATTATTTGCCTTCAATCATGTATTGAGAAACATTGTGGCATTATGGAAGGCACGGCAAGGAAAGTTCAATCCATAATCCAAAAATCGCTTTTATCAAGTAATTGTAATGCAGACATACCGCCACATAAAATTATTAATTCATAACAAAATTCGTAACAAAAATCTATGGATATCTATTTGTTCTAGCGAATTCGAATCATAAAACACAGCCCTTGACTTTCAAATCCTGCCTACTTTCTCTTCTTGGTAAAAGCCACAGCCCGGGAATGGTCTCAAACACAGATTTATTGATTAGCTAGTTGGCTTTTAGAATAAAAACCACTTTTTAACCAAATTATTTGCTTTCAACGTCTATCAGCAAAAGGTTCATGCGAGTGATTTTCTGAAGCCGTCATAATATGACGTACATTTTCACTTAATTTTGTAACAACACGGAGCAAGACCAATAACTGTTCTTTTTATAGATCGGTATATAGCGCGTTTACGAAACAGCATCCAATATAGAGTGATATTCCACTCGGCAGTCGATAAACATACGCATGAATTTTTATTTGAAAAAATATGGTATTCAAAAGTCAGAAAAGAAGAGCGCACTTCTTTTCTCTATTCATATCGACCTATCCTAATATAAAGGTCGTAACTTAAGTTTTGTTAAAAAGGAATCATCTCAGACATTCTGTTAATAAAGGCGTTTCTGAGTGAAGTCGTTAAGAAAGTCGTATCTCAGGAGGCCGGCTAAAAAGGTTGAAATTGAAGTAAAAAAATGTTTTTGCAGAAGAGATATGAACTAAATTTAGTTTAACTTCTTTTCATAATTTGTGGTGGAGGTGTTATTATGGTGTGGGTATATTTTTCTGGCGGCCGCCGTGGTGTGATGGTAGCGTGCTCCGCCTACCACACCGAAGATCGTGGGTTCACGTCCCAGGCAAATCAACATTAAAATTTTAGTAACAAGTTTTTTCAATTATAAAAAAAATTGTTTTAAGCGGGGTCTCCCCTCGTCAGTATTAGCACTCCGAATGTATTTCTGACATGAAAAGCTCTCAGTGAAAATTCATCTGCCTTGTAGTTGCCTTGGAATTGGCATAAAACGATGGGTAACGTCCCGCCAATTTGTAGGAAAAATTAAAATACGACGCACGACGCGAATTGGAAGAGAAGCTCGGCCTAAAATCTGTTCGGAGATCATCGCGCCTTAACTGTCTTAATAGCCAAGAGAGAACATTAAAGTTCACTTCGAAGCACACAAATGCCAAAAAAAGACCAAAACGTATAGAATTCTGAACAGTTCGATTAATAAGTTCCAAACGATTGGTATAAGGTATTAGACTATACAATGAAATATATGAATATGAAAATCACTAAATCCATTCGGACCTGGTGAATCATGTAAACAGAGCTAAATTTTTTTTAAATTGCCTTACGAATGTTGAAACACTTCGTAGTGACGCCTAAGTCTAGAAACCCATATACCCAACACCGTCTGGGAAGCTGGCCATAAAGTTATACCTGAAAAGCGCAATTAGGCAGCAAGAAAAGTTTCTAATATTCGAGAATTTTTAGTCGGAACGTAAGAGAACAAGTGTAATGTTGTTGTTGTTGCAGCGATAAGGACACTCTCCGAAGGCCTGGAGAGTGTTATCGATGCTGATGGTCCTTTGCCGGATGCAGATCCGGTACGTTCCGGTACCAAACCCGATCATCTCGGGAACGATTTGTTATGACCACATGCGACCTTATTTGCCATACCGCCCTCCCACCCCCTAGATCCATGAGGAGTTCGGGGTCGCCAGAGCATCGGCTGTTAATGAAATAGGGTTCGCCACGGATAGGTGAGGTTGACAATTGGGTTTGGAGAAGCTATATATTACGCTGGCAACCTGAAAGGGTTGCGCTACACAACCCCTTGAATCTAGTATTTTAGTCGCCTCTTACAACAGGCATACCTACCGCGGGTATATTCTGACCCCCTAACACGCTGGGAGAGAACAAGTGTATTTGTGAGGCGGTGTGACACCTCCCAGTTGAAAAGGTTGGCCGCATCCCTTGATTGTGGCAATACAAGTCTGAAATTAGAGAAGGGTTGAAGAAACTGATTGACATTTGAGCGATTATATAAACAGATCAAGTGTTATCTGGTCCAAAGACATTTTTTGTTAGAAAACTTCACTTCCATTAGAGAAAATCATTAGAGTTCGATTGGAGAACTATAATCTTTTTTCGATTTGAAAATAAGACTCTGTTTTCAACACGCTTATATTAGCTTCACTTGTATGTTTGTAACTCTCTACGATAGGCGCGCAAAGAGCCCCATCTAGTGGCAATTATGGAAGAAGGCAGTAGTTAAATAACTCGCTACAAAACGAGTTGTGCTTAATAGCGGAGACACGAACCTCTGTGGTGTTATGTTTGAGAACGCTATATTCGTTCTACAGCAATAAATATTCGAGAATGGGAGTAGTTTTCCAATTTTTATATTTTGATGTTGCTTTGCCCGGGGCGTAACCCAGGATCTCCAGTGTGGTAGGCGGAGCACGCTGCCATCACACCACGGATTTGGTTAACCTAATATCAGCTAGCATTTTCTTATAGTGTACATCCCCCGCAGGTAGGCTTAACTCCCTGAGCTCAATCCAGATTTTTAGCGTACATAAATCCGTATTTAGGACACAGTCAGCAAAACAATTGTGTTCTTAGAGATTTTCAATTAAAATTTGAAGCAGAGTTGAATAACGTTAAATTATAGGTTATATTAAACAGCGTTCATGTTCCCTTCGCCAACGCAATCGTGTGAAACTTGATTCGGAACGGAATGTCAAGCTGAGTAAGCTCATAAAAATCTTGTTTTAATGGGTGCTTCTTTTGATAATATTTCATTTGATTGTATTTAGAAAAGCACATATGTATATATGTATGTATAAATGTAGTATATGTGCTAAATGTGAGGAAATGTACGTACATACATACAAACTTAGGGTGTGGAACCAACCAAGCATTAGAAAATTACAACTTCAGGAACTATTTAAGCAAATAAAACATTAACTATTATACATGTAAGTATGTATAAAATAAAAACCAAATTAAGGCAAATCACTTTTTTCTCACAAGCGAATAGCCGACAAAAAGCAAAAACGGGCACAGAGAATCTATAGCCGGCGATCGTACACTCTCTTGATTATTCTCAGCAAAAACACGATAGATGTAGGCTGGCGCTACAAACTCATAGCGATCGAGAGAGAAAAATACAAAAACAAAAAGCTCACAAAAATACTTACGTACATATATTCGTCTGAGAGGTTGTGCGAAGAAAAAGTCATAAAATATTAAAAGGAAAATGTAGGCAACAAAGTTGCTGAAGAAAATTGTTGTATAAATACAGATGTGTGAATGTTGAACAAAGACGTGGCAAAAGTAGGAAAGGTAAATAGCGGAGAGATAAAAAAAACGGATCGAAAAACAAATTCAAAAGCTGTGCTGATTGCACGACGAAACATGTGACTACATTGTGAACAGACGTGATTCCAGTCGAGAGGATAAGTCATGAAGCTGGCAAAACAAGAAACAAAAAAATCAACTTTGGGGGGTGATCGTACGCATTATATGATCGAGCGCACATATACACACTTACATATGCAAGTGTTATTGTATTTAAGTTGTTTTTGAAAGATATCAAGAGGGCTGTCTGGCATTTTGGGAGTTTGGCATAAGAAAATAAGCGATGGAGGGAGATACAACCCGCTACACACATTTATAAATTGTATGTCTAGCTGAGCACATATGGTAGATCACAAAGACTGCGTTCAAAGCAAACACTCACAGAAACACATTCGAACGTTGAGCGATATAGCGAGATAATAGGAATGTTCGAAAAAGTCTACACAGAAGATCGGCGCGGGCGCACACTTGTTGAAACTTTATCTTATCTTATTATTGAAAGTATGTTTGTATGATTCTTCAAGACTTTCTAGTACTCAATAGACGCTTTATTGTTTTGTTCATATTGTTGTTTTTATCTGTGCTTCTTCTTGCCTACATACATACTTGTGTATGTGTTGTGGCAAGCTAACAAAAAGTAACGAGTCAGTAGCCAGTCAGCCTGGTTCATACGACTCCATTGCTGTCCCATTTACATGGAAGAAAGTAAATATTGTAAATGTATAAAAGAAACACATTTAATGTGTGTGTGTTTTATCGTTTAAGCATTATTTAGCTTTCCTGTTTTGCTTACGCATACAAAATTCCTTAATTAGAACGCCCTGTATGAACCAATTCCAAACAATGTGCGGTTACAGTGAGAGGCATTCGCAGTGATTACTTATGTTTGTTTGTATTGTATGTGGTATCACGCTGTGAAGAATGCTAGACTTAGATGACTAAAATTTCAAGCTCGATTCCTGTGGAATACAAATGAGGAACACATAACGAAGGTTTCTTATAAAGTTGTCGACGCAGATTTTTTTCTTCGTTGTGTCAACTGATTTCCTTCAGGGATCCTCTATGGGAAACCTCACAAAAGTAAAAGTTCGCAAAGCTCTGAAATGCCATTATACAATCCTTTGATATATCTTTGATAGTTAACGGCAAGTCTTTAAAGTGCTACCTGAAAATATTTTATTAGAAACCTTTTCGGTAATGGTATAACACTTTATGTTCACCAAAAAAGTTCGGCCTAAAATTTGTTTGGAAAGGAATTGCACCGTATTATCATTGTCTTGTACATATGTAGGCATATAATATTGTAGATACTTTTCGAGCGCACAAGTGGCGCTGCTCGATTTTTTAAAATTATACTTTTGTTGTTGTTTTTTCCTTTTATATTATTTTAATTGTTGTTGTTATTAAGTCATGATAAGGCTGTTTGTGTTGCCGACACTACCGCCACCATCGTTAACAGGCTACAAAATAGGGCATCGTTTTCATGTCATTTGTTGGTGTTGAAAGTCAAATACAAGTCAGTGTATAATCGTGTATGTTGTGAAATTCGAAACTTTATGATCAGCAAGGCACCGCCGTCACAGCAAAGGGATATGCGCGCGCTTGTGCTGTGAAGGCATATCAAAAAAATTTTTATTTTTACATTTTTTTTAAACTTATGAGTAATTTGAGATAAGACGTTTGAGGAATAAATGCTTATGACTCCTTTAATTCTATACACGGTCATATGTACATATGGGCAATTCCCAAGTTATGTAATCGTTATAAATTAGAAAATAATAATGAAACTTCATCTAACATAGAGACCAAAAATAAATTTTAAATTTCAAAGTGGAATATCCGTACTGAAATGGTGAAGAAAGCAAAAAAACAAATAACTGAACTACACCGTGTCATGAAAATCGAATACGTGTGCTTTTAGATACAATTTTCAAGAGCATAACCATAACCATAATATTATAACGATAAATCTGTAAATGATCTTGAAATTATTGCTGAAAATTTCCGGAGATAGTTCCGAACTGATCACGAAAACAATCCCAAAAATATCTCGAAAAAGAACGAAATCGATCCCGTAAACTATCTCGACATGGTCCTCAAAACTTAAACTAATCCCGAAAAAGTCCTGAAATTATTTCAAAAACCATAGTCCCAATATGATCCTAAAAATAATCCCCAAATAGTCCTGAAATGATATATTACAAATAATCCTTTCCGGAGATAGTCCCGAAATTATCACGAAAACAATCTCGAAATAGTGCCGAATTCATCCCGTAAACTATACCGAAATGATTCCGACATGGTCCCCAAAGGTTATTAAACTGATCCGGAAATAGTCCTGAAATTATCTCAAAAATCATGCCAAGTAATTTATTAGCCCTGAAATTATAATGAAAATAATGCTGAAAAGTTCCGGAGATAGTTTCAAAATGTACGCGAAAAAAATCTTATAATGATACCGCAATATTACCGAATTGATCCCGTAGACTACAAGGTTCTAAAACTGATCCCGATATAGTTCTGGACTTATCTGTCAAGTGATCTAGAGATACTCCAAACAATCCAGAAATGTTCCTGAAAAGATACAAGAACAATCCTAAATTGATCTAAATAAAGATCCGAAATGATGTAGAAATTATATCGAAAAAATCTCAAAAATCATCTTAAAAATGTCCCGGTTTTATTCGGAAGTAGTTTCTGAAATGATCGCTGAAAAGGAAACCTTCCTACAATAGTACCGAAATTATCATGAAAACATTGCCGAATCAAACACAAAACGACATCGAAAACAATCCTGAAATCATCCCGAAATCGTTTCGAACTATTTCCGAATTGATCGCGAAACTATCATGAAATGGTCTCTGAATGATCTTTAAAAACAACTCTGAAACAATCACGAAATTATCCAGAGAACAGTCTCGAAATTATACCCAATTTTTTCTTACCCGAATATAGTCTCGTAACAATCTGAAAAACAATCCCGAAACGTTCCTGAAATTATTCCGAAAACATTCCCTAATCAAACCCAAAATTATCTCGAAAACAATCCTGAAATTGTCCCCAAACGGTTCCAAACAATTTCAGAAATTATCACGAAAATAGTTGCAAAACTAACTTATCCAGAAATAGTCCCTAAATGATGCTAGAAGCAGTTGCGTTGTTATTCCGAGAACATTTCCGAAATTATCGCCAAATATTTCCGAGGTTATCCAGAAAAGTATCCTGAAATGACTCAAACATAGTCTCGAAATAGTACACAAATAAAAAAAACATCAAAAATATTTCGAAATGATCACGAAATATGGAGCTCAAATTATTTCGAAAAACTGCTGAAATTATCAGTGGTCACCAAAATTGAAACTGTGGCTGTGTTAGTAAGAGTAACATTATCGTAGGCGTAGTGTTTCAGTCGTTCATAAATATCCAACGTGGTATACAAATTCTATTTTATTCAGTCAAACAAAAAACTTAAGAAAAATATTTGCTAACAATTAAAACATTCTGCGAATAACCGTTTGTTTGAAAAATATCTTTTTATAAATGCGCAAATAAACAATAGCCTTCTCCGATTTTGCTACTCTGCTTGTTCAGCGATTTCTAAACGAAAGACAATAATAATACGTGTGATGTGAGAGCGAATAATTATTTCACTAGCTGACGACCAATGCCCTAAATGATGCCAAAAACGAAGAAGTCTGAACAAAATATTATCGAAAACAATCCTTTTTGTGAGTAAACGTTATACGTAAACCAAAAATACTTAAGACAGTTCTACGAACAGCCCTACAAAGTTGATAACCATGAACGTCTAATCAAATTGACGTTGAATAGGGACGTGAGGAATACAAGAAATTCACACACCCCCTATATTACGTACATACATAACTATGTAGTTATGCCGTGCAATGAAAATACCAAACTATTTTGAAAATATACTACGGGCGGAGCAAACATAGTCTGAAAACACTTAACTAGAGACAACGCACCAAAAAGAGTACATACTTTCTTTTATATTTATTTTGATTTCAGAACCCATGAAATCTTTGACAAAAATTCTACTTAACATAACCGAATTAGGTTTTTTGATCACATTTTAACTAGCTCGAGACTTCTAATAGCAGGTTTGGGTTTCATTGGGATGAGTTAATTTTTATTTAGTTGGTTTCACCGCTGGGTATAAAAATGTGAATATATTAGAGAGAGCAGAAGCCGGTCGTGCAGAGCTAAAGATGAGCTAAAGATCAGGTGTAAATAAGCTTTTCATAGCGGAAGCATGAGCTGGCACCGTCAATAAAAACGTCTCATAGACTCATTTTGTCGAAAGTATTTATGTAAATGGAGAAAGCTAATATTTGTTGAGCAATTGGAGAGGTAGACTGGGTGAGAGTCGGAGCGTGTGGGACAGAAAGAGTAGAGTAAAAATTCGAATGTTTGACAGTCTGACTTTTTTTCATTATCTTTATATTTGCTTTAGTATTTTTTTAGTTTGTTGCTGTTTTGAATGCTTCTGTATATTAAGCACAAATATAACTAACTTTTTACAAAACAAGGCTTGACAATAGCCTATTAACCGAAAGTGATTATCATTGAGCAGAAACGTATGTGTTTTTTTCGTAATATATAATATTGCATCCAGCTTTATCTTTGCGTCGCTGTGACGTTACTGCAGTACATTGCATGTGCGCTGCTATTACGTCACATCTTTCAAATTCACTCTAAGCGGAGTAGCGGTAAATGTTAAGTGCGATCTCTTTCCTTCAGTCATGCAAGTTAACTACCCATTTGATATTTACAGTTCTCATACGCGATGGCTGAATTCGATTAGGTCATGCTTAATGTAGCATTCAGTCTTTGAGCCATGATCAAAGATGACGCCATGATGCTCAGTGTATGTATTTATTTGTGTTTATCTGCATCTGTTTAAGTTGGGTGCACAATTGAAAATGTGGGTGTGCTTTTTCGTAATACATAGACATGACTACTCTTGAAAGAACAGTTTTCTGCAGCTTTTTGGTTGTAACAACAAATCTAATTGATGGGTTCTCCTAAATAAATAAAATCATGAATAAAATAAAATTCCGTTTTGAGTCATTGAAGTAGCACACCTCACCCATTCATACATTTCAGCATACAAAAGCTTTGGTCAACAAAAATAAATAAATAAATAAATGAAAGCCGCGATAACTTCCGAAGAGATTTAAGGCCGAGCTTCTCTTCCAAGTTGCATCGTGCTCCTTTAATTTTTCCTACAAATTGGCGGGACGGGACCTACTTGTTTTATGCCGAATCCGAACGGCATCTGCAAGGCAGATGAGTTTTCACTGAAAGCTTTTCATGGCAGAAATACACTCGGAGCGCTTGCCAAACACTGCCGAGGGCGACCCCGCTTAGAACAATTTTGTTCTAATTGAAAGAACTTGTTTCTAAAATTTTGATGTTGCTTTGCCCGGGGCGTGAACCCAGTGTCTTCGGTGTGGTAGGCGGAGCACGCTACCATCACACCACGGCGGCCGCTCGCAAACAAAAAACACATCCATATTTAACGAGTCGCTTGTTTGGTTTTGGTTGTTTTCCCTTTACAGCATTCAAGCTTCACCCAGCTCTTAAATGCTTCCAGCTATGTAGCTAACATCGAACGTGTTTTTTTGGGTTTTTTGGTTTTCGCTAGCTACTACTCCCTAATTCAAATTCCTTTTAATGCTTTAAAACCTGTTCTGTAAAGCTTTTAAGTTCCTTTTTTACCCATAGCTTAAAATAGTCGCCAACATTGCCCCCAAAAGCTCTCCTCTTTGTATATTTGCCGGCGTTTTTAGTTTAAATTCATACATATGTATGTGTGTATTGTTGATTATCGGCGCTTACTGATCACCGTCGAATGCTTCATGATCATAGCCAGGTTTTACTGCCAAGATGACGTGACACACCTTTTTTGCAGGTATTTTAGTCGGTGTCCCATTGTATTTTTTACAGAAAGCAAAAAAATAGTATTAATAGAACTGTGTTAAATACCTACATACATATTTACATATGGGATATTCCATCCCATTTCTACCAATTTTGAACCCGACCCCTTTAGAATTGGCTGAAAGTTTTTCTTCTTTTTCTAGCTTACGAATGACCGTTTTTCAGAATTTTTTCAAATTTTTTCATCCAACTCAAAAAAAGTTATGAATTTAAAAAAAAACACCGTTTTTGTTTTCAAAATGCTATAACTTTTTCAAAAATTGACCGTTTGGGATCTTTTTTTTTTTAAAAATTTGTTTTTAAATGTACTTTTCGGAAAAAATACAAAAAAAAAGTTTAAAGTTTTTTTTTTTTTTTAATTTTTCAGTTTTTCGAGATTTTTCGAATTTCGCCATTTTTTTTCTCATAAAAAACTTCAATCAATTCTGCAATCATCCCCACTAATCCCGGAGTGGCCGATTTTTTTTTATAGTTTTTTTTTATTTAATTGAAAAAAAAATTTTTTAAATAAAAATTTTTTTTCAGTTTTATTTATATAACAAAAAAATGTAAGAAAATGATTTTTAAGTATTCTTTTCTTTATATATTATGGTAATCTACGATTAAAATGACTCGTTTACTGTGTCAGTCATTAATCCTGGTTATTTTAATCGTAGATTAAAAATCATTTTCTTACATTTTTTTGTTATATAAATAAAATTGATACAAACAAATTTTTATTTTTGAAAATTTTTTTTTCAATTAAATAAAAAAAAAAAAATAAAAAAGCGGCACACTCCGGGATTAATGAGGATGATTGCAGAATTGATTGAAGTTTTTTATGAGAAAAAAAATGGCGAAATTCGAAAAATCTCGAAAAACTGAAAGATTTAAAAAAAAAAATTTAAAAATGTTTTTGTATTTTTTCCGAAAAGTACATTTAAAAACAAATTTAAAAAAAAAAGATCCCACACGGTCAATTTTTGAAAAAGTTATAGCATTTTGAAAACAAAAACGTCGTTTTTTTAAATTCATAACTTTTTTTGAGTTGGATGAAAAAATTTGAAAAAATTCTGAAAAACGTCTTTCGTAAGCTAGAAAAAGAAGAAAAACTTTCAGCCAATTCTAAAAGGGTCGGGTTCAAAATTGGTCGAAACGGGATGGAATACCCCATATATATTACAGTAAAAAAACATCTTCAATACAACTCGTAGGAATGCTTGGTTGTGTTTCTGGGAATCACGTATTCATGTCAATTCACTCAATGTAGAAAAATTATTTGTAATTATGGGTTTTCATTTACTTGTGATTTCTGATCATGTAATTCCTTGCGAGTTTTTTGTGTAATAGAAATTGTTCAATAGAAAGTGGATAATATAAGGGATTAAAATTTGTTTGCAAATTTTGCATATTTTCAATTTACTTGATATAGAATCATGGCTTAGCGCCAACATTTTGTGGTCAATTTAAAAGCAGACTTGAGTAGGCAGCTGTTAGCAAGTGTTCTAGAAAGACATGATCGCTAGGAGATGACCACAGCAATGTAGATTTTTAATCAAAGATCTTGGGTCCATTGGAATACATACTACTAGATGCATTTGTTTGAACCAATTCATTTTATTTCAATAGATCCGCCTTGGTTACAATTAAAATAAAAATTCTGACTTTTGCAACTTTTTTTCCGACCCAGTCTTGTATGTATCAATCATCGTACCACATTTCCCTTTCGAAGTGTTCATTCAAACATTAGACATTGCTACACCCACTTATCAAAAACTACTTTTATATAGTCCGCCTTAGATGCTATGTGTATCTTATACAAACAAGTTATTAGGATTTCATGAGACGTTAAGATTATTGGGTTCAAGACCATTGTAAATTGGCATTGACAAGTTGGTCTTCAGAAAACATTTATCTACTTTATCTATACATATTTTAATTGAGTCGGCTTGTACTGAGCTCTTAAATGTTGTATCATCTTTATTTAACCTGTTTGCAATGGACGATCTTCGAGATGAAGAGGATGAAGTGGAGAATTCTTAACCCCGTGTCGGTAGGGTGGGAAGTTGGCTAATTTGTTTTGAGCTTTTTTGATAATTAAGAAACTTTACTATGCTTTTCCACGTTCTAAAACTTTGAGAATCATGAAATGACTCAAAAGATTAATAAAAAGTTAAATATTAATAGCAAACAATGTAAAAGGAATCACAATCGTTTGACTAATTGGCAAAAAGAATGCTGCCGATGGCACAAACCGTTCGTCGTAAAGAACAGCTTTTCATTGTTGAATAGTAATACAACGCAAAGTTATAAAGTTTAAAAAAATCATAGATGTAAACAAACATACATAACTAACTGCAAAGCATTTAATAGAAACCAGGCATGCTTAACCAACGAAACGATATCATTTCGTTACGATAATCAACGTTAATAAACGAAACGAAGTCATTTCGTTTCGTTTATTAACGTTAAGATCGTCAAATTAACGAAATGATTTCGTTTCGTTTTCTGCCATATCAAAACGAAATCAAATCGTTTATGTTGATTATTAATTTCAAACTATGCTGGCAAAGCTGATTGATTGCGGAGTCATTAAAGGTGAAAGCATTATCCAAGCTGATTGCAACTTTTCTCATGAATTTTGACAGTACGAACATTTCTCAGAGTATTTTTGACATTACCACCAACGAATTACACAAACAAATTACATAGAGTTTGTGTGTGTATGTGCGCTCGTTGTTGCCACCTTACGGCTTCACCATGGCTATAGCATTGCCAGCACAATTCAAACATAAAGTATCACGTTTTCGTTAACGTTTTTAACGTTAGCGAAAGCTTTTCGTTTCGGTTAAAAACGAGATACAATTTATCTTGATAATTTCTTTATCGATAATATTTCGAAGTGTTTCAACGGAAACGGTGGAAATTTTTTGATAAACGATTAGCTTAACGTTAAGGTGCATCCCTGATAGAAACCAGATTATTATACATAGTATGTATGTACATTAGGGTGGGACGATTTGTATGGACCAAAGTTAACCGATATCGCGCCATCGATTTTTCGATAGGATTTGGGCTGAGGAAAAAAAGTTACACTACGCATACACAAAAAAAATTTTTCGAGTCTGCGAAAAAAAAAATGGCGAAAGGGTAAATTTTTCGACCAAAACACTCCCCAAAACCCAAAAAATATTTTTTTTTTTTTAATTGTTATCGACCCAGTCTAATGTACATAAATATATATATACAATAAAAGTATGCAACAAAATTTATGGGTATTAAAAGATTTTTAGCTAAACATGGATTACCATTTTTTTAGTTTTTAAATTCTTACGGAGGGTTACAAGCTGCACTGTTCCCATAATCAGCTGATGGCATGCTATCACATTGTTCTGAATTTGCTTTCACAATGTTTACTCATTAGAAACTACGGCGAATTCAGTACCAGGTGTTGTTATCCCATCGGCTAATTGCTGCTTCTTGATATTTTCCACGCAACGCCTTGGTAAGGCAGAATCTCAGCAATACGAAATCGATACAAATTTCCTTTAGAGTTGGCATTTTGTTGCAAAGCGAATTGGGTTGAATCTATCATCTTGTATAGATTCGCCTTGATTAGAAATATTCTTCAAATAAATACAAAGTGAGTTCAGACTAAATTCGGCGTAGAACAGAATGTCAAATCAAAATAAAATTTACGTTATTTCATTTTACTGAAGCCTGAATTGTCGAATTATGCCTAAAATATAGCAAGGCGAATCTATACTAAGTGATAGCAAACCGAATACAACCAAACTTGCACTACTGCAGAATGTCAAACGCAAAGAAAA
This sequence comes from Eurosta solidaginis, assembly GCF_040869045.1. Taxonomy (NCBI): domain Eukaryota; kingdom Metazoa; phylum Arthropoda; class Insecta; order Diptera; family Tephritidae; genus Eurosta; species Eurosta solidaginis. The sequence goes on along the minus strand of NC_090319.1, from coordinate 96,920,664 downwards.
TTAGCGCTGATTTCGTTTCACTGACATCGTGCTGTATCAAATTTTGACAGAAAAATCGCGAGGACCTGCAATCAGCTGATAACTTCCAATCAACTTGCAAGGGCGAATTCAGTACTAGGTGTTGTTATCCAACAGCTGATGGCTTCTTCTTGATTATTCTCCATACAACGTCTTGGTACAACAATATGTCAGTTAATAGAAATCAAGGCGAATCTATGCAAGGTGATGGCCAAGGCGAATTCAGTACCAGGTGTTGTTATCCCAAAAGCTGATTGCTTCTTCTTGATTATTGTCCATACAGTGCCTTGTACTTTATTATGTCAGTTAATCGAAATCAATTAAAATTTTCTTTTGACTTGACATTCTTCTGCACGGCGAATTGGTATACGCCTTGGCCATCACTTGCATAGATTCGCCTTGATTTCTATTAACTGACATATTGTTGTACCAAGACGTTGTATGGAAAATAATCAAGAAGAAGCAATCAGCTTTGGGATAGCAATACCTGTTACCGAATTTGCGTAGATGGAAATTAATGCAAATTTTCTTTTGACTTGACATTCTCGGCGAATTGATTGAATTCGCTTTGTCATCACCTTTTATCAAGGCGAATCTACACCAGGTGGTGGCAAAGCGAATTCAAGTAACCCGCCGTGCAGAAGAATGTCAAGTAAAAAGAAAATTTTCATTGATTTCGATTAATTGACATATTGTTGTACAAGGCGTTGTATGGAAAATTATCAAGAAGAAGCAATCAGATGTTGGGATAACATCACCTGGTACTGAATTCGCCTTCCTTGCAACTTGTATTGAAATCGCTCATTTACTCGTCGACCGATTATAGGCAAGAGAGTAACAAGGAAAAGGTACAAATCGCCTGTTTTATTACTCTTTTTATTACTCTTTTAGTGGGTAAAAGATTCGTATCCAGCAAAGGACTGCCTATATTCGTTACTACTTTATAAACGTTTGCCATGTGGTCACGAGTCTATGTGGAAACAAACGGGCTTCAATTATATACATATGTATATTTTTCTCTAAAGCGATATGTTGGGTATAAAGTGGGGCAGTTAAGCTCAAGGCAGGAAGGTTTTTTAAGGAAATTTTGAGTTTGGGCGTTTTCTAAAAAAAGTCATTATCCACACATTCGTCGATTTATGTATATTCTTTTTGGTATAGTGTGATCAGTTGTCGTTTTTTCAATGTTGTTGTGCCTTTTTGTACTAAAAGCTTCGGATATTCCCCTATCCTTATTATCTACTCTGAGGCTGGTTATTCTTTTGCGACCGTAAAAACCACTTTGCCTCCTTTACACGAGTACATTACAGAAACACTTTTGAAAATATTTGTAAAACTGATTTTACAGAGTTTCCTTTTCTTCACATTGCAGGAGTTTTTGAAAAACATGTACAACAACTGAAAGGAAAAAAGGAAGACGATTTAATTTTCAATAAACGAGGAATGCTCCAAGAACAAAGACTCGCAAAAGTAATACAATTTAATAATAAATCGAAGCAGAAGAACTTGCAAACTTTAAGGATCAAGTTATAAACTAAAAACACAACTAAAGAACTGCATTGCAGAAATTTACGCAGTGGCTAATCAACACTTTTATAAGCTATCCATAGTATAGCAGTAAATTAAATTCTAAAAAATTATTCTTTTGACCAACGTTGTGAGGTTGTGAGCAAATCACAACCAAATAAAGAAGCGCCTTCCAAAACATGAAGATGGCATCCCAAAGATTTTGCTTACGATGGAATAACCATCAGAGCAATTTGTTATCTGTATTCGATCAGCTGCTGCATGCTGAAACGTTTACGGATGTCACGCTGGCCGTGGATGGCCAATATTTAAAAGCGCATAAGGTAAGGTCCAATGCTAGCAGCAGCAGAATATCAAGCTTTATATCGTTGAACTAATTTCATTTTTTTTCACCCCTTAGATGGTACTTTCCGCCTGCAGTCCCTATTTCAATGCCTTATTTATTAATCATCCTGAGAAACATCCCATTGTCATATTGAAGGATGTTCCATATTCTGATATGAAATCCCTGCTTGATTTTATGTATCGCGGCGAAGTGTCTGTTGATCAGGAACGTCTTACCGCTTTTTTGCGTGTCGCCGAATCATTGCGTATCAAAGGTTTAACCGAAGTGAATGATGATAAGCCATCACCTGTTACACCAACGCCACCACCACCACAACTGCAACGTATTCAACCATATTTGGTGCAACAGCAACAGCATCAACGTAGCAAATCACAGAATAATTTATTGGCTGGTTCAACAAGCGCTGGTGCTAGTGGTCAACATGCGCAACAACAACAATCTCTACTGAGTTCAGCGCTCGCATCGATGCCAAAACGTAAACGTGGCAGACCACGAAAATTGTCGGGCAGCTCAAATGGCACCGGTAATGATTATGATGAATACGAACGCGAAGGCATGAATGTAAGTTGACGATGATGATGTTAGATCTTGTTCCAATTTGCTATTTTAATTTCTTTTTGGTTTGCTTATGCTGTAGGACTCTGAGATGGGCGATTGCAAAATGGGTGATTCATATTCTGGCAATGATGATGGCTCCGATGATAATCAACGTGATGGCGATTTGCGTGATCCGAGTGTAAGTATGCGATTTTTTTATTTTTTTGAGCCGAAGAATTTTTTTATACTAAAACAAGTTGACTAATTTGTCAATGGCTAATCGGTGCGATTAAAAGTTTAAGCCAAAATCTTGATTAAAGTAGGTAAAATTTAATTTTAAAATTCTACGAAATTAAAGTAAATCACAGAATAGAACAGTTTTTGTTGGTTTTCAAAGTAGAGCATTTTGTTTTGTAGGCAAAAGTTATAATTATTACTAAGTATATTACGTTCTATTAAATGTCCCCGTTTTAGTTATTAAATATCGGTGCCTCTACCTCCTAAACGGTGAATAACTAATAGATTTAATGCATTAATAAAAAAAAATTAAATAAAAATCTTTTAATTACATGATTACTTTATTGGCAATTGTTTTAATTTTTTTTAACTGAAAACTTCAATAATTATTTTAAAATTAGTAAATTTTTTTTTTTTAATTTAAAATTGTTTGTTTTTTAATAACATAATAATAATTATTTTGAATTAGGCCATTAGCTTTTTAAACAATTTTTTAGGATTAGGTTTTTTGTTTTTGATTATTTTTTATACAAATTAATGAAGCAACTTCAAAATTTTAGAAATAAGGTTTTTCAATTAGAAGAAAATTTTTCTAAGCTAGCAGTGTTTGGCAAGCGCTCCGGGTGTATATCTGCCATGAAAAGCTCTCAGTGAAAACTCATCTGCCTTGCATCGTCATAAAACATGTAAGTCCCGTTCGGCCAATTTGTAGGGAAAATCAAGAGGAGCACAACGCAAATTGGAAGAGAAGCTCGGCCTTAGATCTCTTCGGAGGTTATCGCGCCTTACATTTTTTTTTTTTTTTAATTAATGAATTAATAACTGAAATGAAAAATGTTCGTCGAATTTTTTTTTTATTTTTTAATTAACGAAAAAAAAATATCCTTCAATTACACAACTGCTCACTTATTTGCAATTATTTTTAATTTGTTTTCAATTTGCAATTTGACATTTTTTAGAGTATTTCAAATTTTTTATTTTTTTGATTATTGTTAATTTATGATTTGCGGCCACCGTGGTGTGATGGTAGCGTGCTCCGCCTATCACACCGTATGCCCTGGGTTCAACTCCCGGGCAAAGCAACATCAAAATTTTAGAAATAAGATTTTTCAATTAGAAGAAAATTTTTCTAAGCGGGGTCGCCCCTCGGCAGTGTCTGGCAAGCGCTCCGATTGTATTTCTGCCATGAAAAGCTCTCAGTGAAAACTCATCTGCCTTGCAGATGCCGTTCGGAGTCGGCATAAAACATGTAGGTCCCGTCCGGCCAATTTGTAGGGAAAAATCAAGAGGAGCACGACGCAAATTGGAAGAGAAGCTCGGCCTTAGATCTCTTCGGAGGTTATCGCGCCTTACATTTATTTATTTTTTTTAATTTATGATTTTTAATTAGGCCAATGTTTTTAAGTATATTTTTATTAGACTCGCTTTTCTTGTTTTTTTTTTTATAATTATTTTTCAAGCCTTAAAAAGGTTCCTTTAATTTTTTAGTATTTTTAATGCACGATTAGTAATTCAATCAATTATTCAAGAAAATTAAATTAAATATTAGTAAATCATATGATTGTTTATTTATTTGCTATTATTTTCAATTTGCACCTTAAATGATTCATTAAAAGTATTTTGACGTTTTCTCGGTTCTTTTACATAATTAATTTATGATGATTATAATTAATTAAATCATTCATTAAAAAAATTTAATTTAATATTCTTTAATGACACAACTGTTTAATTATTTATTTTCAATATTTTTTTTCAATTTACAACTTAAATAATTCGTTGAAAGTTTTTTGAAAATTTCTTGATTTTTTAATTTCACTAATGTTATTTTTAATTAGATCAGAATTGCATTTTTAAATCATTTTTTAAAGATCAACTTTTTCATTAAATTTTTTATAACTTATAAATTGTTATTTGCGGTTTAGTTACTATTAATAATTAATTTAATCGATTTAATTAATTCAATCAATTACGTGATTGGTTAATCATTTACTATTATTTTTAGTTTGTTTTTGCGAATTAAATAATTTTTTGAAATTATATTAAAATATTTTTAATTACATATTTAATTAATTTATGATTTGTAATAAAATCAGCACATTAGATTTTTAAGATGATTTGTTGAAATTTATTATTTTTTTATTATTAGTTAATTGTTTTTAATTTATGTTTTATGGGTAACTTAATTTAAAAAAATTTAATAAATATACTCTATTACATGATTGCTTACTTGCTTGCAATTATTTTCAAATTGGTTTTCAATTAACAACTTAAAAAGTTCTTTGAGGATTTAAAAAAATTTTAATTCATAATTTATAAAATATTTAGTAAATAAAAGTTAAATAAATATTCTTTAATCATATTATAGCCTAATTATTTGCAATTATTTGTAAAAAACTTTAATAATTCTTTGGAGTATTTTAAATTGTTCAGAATTTTAATTACGCCATTAATTAACTTTTTTTAATTGGACTGAATTTTTATGCAATTTTTACAAAAATTATTTTAGGATGTATTATTTTATTTTTGTTTTTTTAATTAATTGATTCCTTATTAGGGGGATGTTTTAACAAAGTTAATGTATGTATATCATTAATTGTTACCAAATGTGAAGAATTAAATTAAAAAAAAAAAATTGTCTACTTTCTTTTGCAGGAAAGCCGCGATTCAGCTTTCCACAATAAAAAATTCAAATCAAAAGACAACAAACCCAAACAAAATGATAACGATATCAGCACATCTGGTAAGTCTTGGTTTTAAATTTTTAGCCCATCACAATTCATTGAAACATACACTTAATAATTTAAAATAGCCATTGAACAAAATCTTAATAGCAATCAAAATACTGCTAACTTTAGAAATTAACTTCAGTTGTGTTCGAACACAAAGTTAATGGAGTAATTTAAATTTTGACAATGAGTTTTTCAACAAATTTGATGGCCGCATTACAATGAATTTTCCCATGTTTATGAGTTTTGAGGCAGAATCCAACATCTTGCGCTGTTGCGTTTTTAAATATAAACAGAACTTCAGGCTTAGGCAGTTGAAACTTGTTCGGCTTGCCAATTCCCATAAAAAAAATTTTGCGAAGCATTGTTATAAGCATTCTTACTACACAAGAAAAATACTTGTTAACATACATATTTTGTCTCCAATTCATTTGCTAAAATGCTATTTTTTAATTGTGAAACATGTTAGAAATGTGCCAATGAGTGGGAAAAATATTTACACTTACAAACTCTGAAAGCACTCATAGCCAAAGCAAATGTCAAATTCCTCTTCTTATGCTTTGCTTGCAACAAAAGTTTAAAGTTGGCGACTTTTGCATATCAGATTGCACTGGTGATGTGCTATTTGTCTCTCTCCATGCCAATACATACAATCTACTCATCTGTCAGCGCACAATAATTAGTGTGAGAACAGCTGTAAAACAGACTAAGAAGTTGCTGAAGATGACGTTTCGCAACGTTTAGACAGGGCGTTCAATATGGCGGCACATCCGTCTGACCACCTTCAACGAGTTAGAGAAAAAAAGGCAGAGTGAGACCAAGACAGCAACTTTGAAGAGCAGTTGAATAAGGGTAATTGTGATTTTTTCGTCTATGCTTTAGATGTCACAAACAGCACGATCAAGATTTAAGGATCTTTCAGTTGAACTGAAAAGTTCGTTGTTACAGACGAAAATACAGCTACGAAATACCAAATCTATTTATTAAAATAAAACAAATAAAAAGTAGTAATTGTAAATTGGCGAAGCTCATTTGCTAAATTAACTAACTGTACGAAAAAAATTATTACTTTTTTTATTGTTTTTTAAGTACTTCGCTCTTAAAATTAATACGTTACCAAAAAAATTTATAACAAGTGAAATAGCACGTATTAATGAAAATATATAAATATCTCGCAGCTGTATAAACTTCCTTAAAAAAATAGATTTTTCGTACAAGTTTTCGATTTTTACGTAGTCTATGGGCTTCAGTAGCATTTTATGCGTATACAAATATTTAAATAATTTTTATGAAAATGAGAAATAAAGGTTAATTTTAACAACGCGGCGTCCACAGACCACAGCCACAATAAAGCGAAGCTTGACGAAACCCGTAGTCAAGCACTTGATTACTTTGAACGCGGCAGCCACAAATATAATTATGTATATATGTATGTATATATAGAATGATTTTAGCTTTTATTATCCGTTATTTACTTCTATTCGTTTAATTTTAATTTATAAAGTAAAAAGGACGTCACTCACTGTCGCTACCCAAAAATAGAACTAGGTTTAATCTGGCTAAAACGGCATTCATGCTCATAAGAACATGTGTAAAAATAATTTAACAGAGTCGCTTTGTAGCCGCCGTCGTAAATGTAATCAGGCCTAGTGTTTGAAGACTATTGAGCCAAGAAAAAAAGAATGACCAAAAACATCCGACATTTTTGTATGCCATGCACGAAATTAATCGAAGATTAAACGTTTTTTATACCCGGTTACAAAAAAAAAAAATACTAATTTTAGGAAGCTCACTATTTTTATTCATTTACATACATACATTCAACAAACATACGACTACACTCATGTTTAAGAAAAACTCACCAAACTTCGTGAAAATATCTTAAAATTATATTTAAGAGTAAAGATATAAAAAACTAAAAATCGCATCGGAAAAGCTAAAAGGGATTTATTAAGTAAATATTTTGAAACATATGGGATATATAAAAATCGTAGGTCGAATGTGCGAAATAAACTGAAAACAAAAATAAATATAATTGTAAAATAAAAGTGAAATTATAATGTTTTCTGTGCGTTTTTTACTTATTCGTATTTTCTACGCGTGTAGTAGTGTTAAAAGCTGTTAAAGCAAAGCAAAGTTCAAAGGTCGCGCCACTCATTTCGTCGGCAGGTGAGTTTCACAGAAAATTCATGAAAGTATGATGCAAAAAAACTCAAATTAAGCGAAAAGGAAATAATAAAATTATTGCAAAAATGATAGTGAGTAAATTCCATACGATCGGGCTAAGCTTAGGGATTCATGGCCGACGTTATGATACAAAAAAAAATCTATAATTGCTTCAAACAATAACAAACGCAAAATTTATTAAATTCATTAACCTACCAAGGCTAGCTTTTTGGCAATACAAAAATACAAAACGTTTTGTGTTAATTTTTTTTTTCCTTTGATGCTGCACTTCTTGGTTTACGATTTTTTTATTTCCATGTTTTTTGTTTTTTTTTTTTTTTTTCTTTGCGAACCGGTAAAGTTTCGCTGCAATTTCGACTGCGCGGCGTATGGCTTGAAATCCCTACAGCTTTTCCGATACGTTTCTTCGTTTCAAACTGAAATGATTTGTGTATTTTTTTTTCAGCAAAATGTATTTCCTTTCCGTTTTTTGTTTGCCTTTTCGTTGCATTATACATTCACACATGTACTAAGAAAAGAAAATAAACACACATTCATACATAGAAATTTGGTTATAACTGGGTTTTAGTTAAGGTGGCAACGCCTACCAAAAACCTTTGATATGCAATGTGGAACTAAAGGCAGTTGAGAATCGGTAAGATCAACAATGGGGTAGATAACTGATAAATATTGCGTCATCCATTTTCAAATTTGGTTTGGAGACAAGCCGGTTTCGGCACTAAACAATCTTCAGAACGTACAATGACACTGAAGACAAAAAAACAAAATCTACTCAGCCAACCAAGCAGCAATTAGAGCTTTGTTCAAGAGTGGGCTGGAAGTGCCTGAGGTCGCTTTATATTGCCTCGAATTCTTTCAAGATAAGTATCATCTGGCCCTATGACAAAGTGATATCCCGTGTAACTGTCATGGGCATCTCTTGGCCGGGATATGTAGAAGTCCCGCTGGTTACCTGTAGTCTGCTCATATAGAGGCTGAGACAACCTCTTGCCCATTAGTAATAGCCCGAAAATGGATAGAGGGCGATCTGTCGATATTTTTGGCTCCACTAAAGGCTCATTTATCCATAGTAACTCAGGTTTCGACATTAAGAGCGAACATAATGTCAGCTTAGAAATCAAAAGTAAAGTCTCCTCTCCACGAACAAAATCACTTTCTTCAAGTCGCTCATGATAACTGTTTTCATGTCTGGATCGGAATCATGGCCGGTGTCGAGAGAAGATGAGATGACTTTTGGAGTGTTCGAGAGAAAAGTTCTTCGGAAGATTTATGGCTCTGCTGACGGCGAGTATCGAAGGAGGTTCAATGATGAGCTCTATGGAGATATGAATCTTTATAGTCCAACGAATAAAAGCTCGTTAGTTCATATTATGTGAATAAGTGAAGACGCATCTGCCCAAAATGTACTTCAACTTTCTTTTTTGGCAGCACCTTCACTGTCAGGTTTTCGACGATGATGAATGAATGATTCTGAAAAATATATACTTAAAAAACCTTCCATAAGCAGATTAGTAGAGTATAAAGAAGTAGAATCAGCGAGGCACTTCTTGCCTGACTGCCCATTATTCTATTAAGTGAAAATATAAAGATCCCACCTATCTCCGGAGGATTTAAAGAAGGTTGTGATCAGTCTTATTCGAAAAAAAATCGTTGCAACTCAGCGATTTCCTAAGTTATTATTGTACCGTCAATCTCTAAAATATCCCTCCTAACCTCATATTGATGAATTCGACTAGCGTGTGTTATGCTATGGTTCTTTTAATCGAAAAAAACGCCTACTATTTGGAGTAGTGTTGCGGATGTGGGCAGTCCGCGGATTTCACTAGCCTCTGACGACAGGCACGTCTACCGCGGAAATATTCTAAGCGCCTTAACCTTGCCGGCAAATATAGTGTGCGTTATTTCGAAAGGCTCCCGCCATCGTTCCAAGTAGATAGAAATTTTAAATGTCTAGAAATCGAGTTTTTTTTAAGCATTTATTAGAGAGACAGTGCGACAAGAGCTGCCTCTGAGAGTAAGGAAACTTTAATCTATCGACGAGCGCAATGTATATGTGTGTGTTTATTCTTATCTGTAGCTACGTGTTTTCTTTGTAAAATCTAATGCTTTCCGTAAAAAATAGTCACCATTTTTATCTAAATTTTAGATGGAAACGACAGCGATGGTGATGAACAAATGGACACCTCTTACATGGAACCCCAACTGATGTTGGACGAATATGATGAGCCCGTTGAATTCAAATTTGATCCCAATGCTACAAGCTCACCAGCACAGCAACAACAGAACGCAGCCGCACAAGTGCAACAACAACAACAGCAAAACATGGAACGTCAAATACTACTCGCCCAACAAAAGAAACAACAATTAATCGAAGCATGTGCTGCTACAGCAGCATCCATAAAGCTTGCATCCGAGCCAAGCGGCAGTGGTATGCCAGGTAGTGTGACCTTGATCAATTCAATGGTTAGCATACCAAAACTGACACCAATTGGCAAAGTGTCCAAGGTGAAGGTGAATAAGCGTACCAAATTGAAGCAGAATGGCGTTAGTGGAATTATAATTGGCGCCGATGGAAAGGTGAGCATTTTTGAAATAACTTATGGCTTCCACAGTGTATTTACTCATTAAAATTTCCTTTCTTTAGAATTACACCAACGATTATATGGAAATGTTTAATGCGAATTATTTAGCTGCAAATGCTGCGGGCACACAACAAGCTCTAGCTGCGGCACAATCAAATAAGCTAAAAGGCGCTTTAAGCGCTGGTAATCTATCAACAACAACAGGTACCACCATTTCCTCACCACCACCCAAAACCAAATTGAATACATCAAGCGGCGCATTACCCGAAGGTGAAGCGGAAGGTTCCGTCCGTGACTATTGTGACAAAGAGGGTGAGCATACGTATCGTTGTAAGGTGTGCTCACGCGTCTATACACACATCAGTAATTTCTGTCGTCATTATGTAACATCACACAAACGCAACGTCAAAGTATATCCCTGCCCATTTTGCTATAAGGAATTCACACGTAAAGATAATATGACAGCGCATGTGAAGATCATACACAAAATAGAGAATCCATCATCCGTATTGGCTAACGCATCTGCAGTGGTAGCAGCACAGGCCGTCGCAGGTATAACACCAGCATCTGCACCACAATCGGCTGCAGTGTCAACAGCATCTACACCCACTCCGCCCGATTTAGCGCAACAAAGCTCAAATCAATCTATGACAAGTATGCCTGTTGCAGCAACGATACCATCGGTATCGGCATCAGCATCGGCATCTTCAACCTCATCCTCGTCAACGTCATCTACTGCGTCGCTGTTGTTGGCAGCGGCGACACGCTTACCTGAAACGGCGGCAGCGCAATAAATGCAAAGTTGAAAAGCATATTAGAGACTATTAATTTAAATTAAAAACAAATAAAAAAAATTTATTAAAAAGTTGCTGCTAACTAAAAAGGGTGTTGGGATTGCGTAAACACACAGATACACATACACACATAAACATACTTGTACATGCAAAATATGTAACATGAATTTCCATTTTACAATATTATTATAATGCGGCGCCGGCGGCGGTGTAAGTCGAGAGCTTAGAGAAAACGTAACCCGCTGCATATGCAGTGATATATGTACTATAAAGAAGATACATAAATTCTTAAACACGTTTAAAAAGTGTAAAAGCTCCGTTTTTCCCGAGCATATGGAATGCGCACTGATTGTAGCACTCAAAGTTAGTGGACTGGATTCGCCAAGCTCTCGTGTGCAACACTGATGTTCATAACTGGACTGGAAAACATTTTTGAACGCAAAATCACGCATATCAGGGAGGTTAAACTATGTAAATTTAATAAATTTTTGAGGTTTGTCAAGGACAAAGAAAAATCAGGAAAAAGGCTTCCAAAAATGTGCAAAAAATGCAGCAAATTAAATTATTTCACTAAGTTATATATATTATTTTTTTCTTTTAAAAACGTTGGAAACGTTATTAAAAAACATTTTTTTTTAATACCTTGAAAATTGTTTGCTTGATTTTTTAATTAAATTATTTTGCTTTGTTTTAATACAAAAATTTGGTTGCGTTTATTTATTTTTATTTTTTAATTAATTACTTCTTTATGGCTAAATTAAAAAAAAAATCATTCACTTTTCGATACTGAAAAAAATAAAAGTATTGCATGCAAAAAAAATATTGGGCTAACGCTGCTAATATCATAAACCTTGGGAAGAGAAGGGCATAAAATAAACAAAGTTTTGCGCACAAATGTACATTTGCTGTATTTATGCTTAAATTTCAGCGTTTCTTTAATTCATCCATTAGAGACAAATGTAAGTGGAATAAGGATAGACATGAATAAGAAGAAAAATAGACGGGAGTGAAAGCGAGGCTCACTTTCTGAAGATAGGCAAACCAATATTGTCGCAGGACAAAGTCTGTCGGGAATACTAGTTGTGAAAAATAACAAATACATGGTTTGTTTCGCATTTTTTAATATACATACATATGTATATTTTTAAAACAATTTGATTTAGAACTTAGTTTTTTCAATATTTTGATTGAAATTAAAAACAGACGAACATTTTTTTGTTTTCATCGCCAATTGTTTATGAAAATTCAGAACAATCTTTAATTTCTTAACTGACAAGCGGATAAAAATTTCTTTTTATCCAAATGCTTCTTAAAAAAAAATATTGACTTAAATTTCTCTATAATTTTATTATTAAAAAAAAAAAAATTCGGATAAACTGCGTTTATAACTCATTAAAGTTTTTCGCTTATATATATTTTATATTAATTTCAACTGCAAATATCTTCCAATTTCTCAAAATTTAAGTTAAAATTTTCGATGCAAAAAAATTCGACAAATGAATTTTCTTAAAATTGTAATAAACTAAATATCACAACGGACCTACATGTTATCCAAGTGAGCTTCCCCTATTAGGGCAGCTACCACCTAACCTAAACTAAACACAAAATGAATGTAGAAGCTTTATAAAACAAACTTTAAGCAAAAAAATAAAATTTAGGACATTCTTTCGGTCGAAGTATTTTCATTAGGCTGTCCTTATTCGTCCGGCAAATTTAGTACAAAAATTACCCATTTTCCTTTTTTAATTTAATACTCTTTTTCTTCCTTATACTTTTTTTGGGCGATAAAAAGTATTTTTTTTCGTTCGAATAACCACTTCCATTTTATAAAATTTGTTTTTGTTTGAGGTTATTATGCGGCAATCATTCTCTGCTAGATCAACAAAAAAAAAAAATAGTAAAAACAAAAAATTAAAACGATAAGTTTCGGTTAGCTAGACAAGAAATAATGTTATTTTAAAATTTTGTGAGAAAAAGATTAAATTGCCAAATATATAAAAAAACATGTAAATATAATTTGTGTGTTTTGTGCGCCTAAACCAAATATTTGAAACCTAAAGCCCTACGCAAATACTTTGCTTAACATTTGTTGTGCAATTATATGTTACTTTTTTCCTAAATAGGTATAAGAATATTTTTTTTTTTTTTTTTTTTTTAATAATTTTTTTAACTACTTTTTTTTGCAGAAAATGTGTAATTGTTTTTACAATAATACAATTTTCATATGGCATACAACCACAAGCGGCCTTCTTTTAGTTAAGTACATACAAAAATAAAGCAGACGGTTATTTAGCGACTAAAACTAAAAAAAAAAATCATAAAGTAAAAAAAATTACATAATTTAAACCATACAAACAAACTACGCTAAACGACAAACTGCACTTACCAGCACACACACACACACACACACACATCTTACACACTTAGTTAATTTTACGTGTTTTTTAATGCTAAAATATGTTTACAATAATTATTAATTATATATTGTTATTAAATATAATTTAATTTAATGCTTAAATAATAATTAATTAAATGCAAGAAGAAAATGAATAAATAAATAAAACTACCTTGTTGCCTTCAAATGAAGCTAGCTTAATATATTTTAGCATAAACATAATTTTTAGTTATTTCATGCATATCTATGTATGTATGTACAGTTATTAAAAAAATATGATATTTAGATACATACAATATTTGAAAAAAATCTTCAAATAATTATCGTTCATAAATATAACGCATAAACTAAGGATATTTATGTTTAGTATATATATATTAATTAACTATAAAATTGATTTTTTTTCATTCATTAATAAAATATCTAAATAAACAATTTGTATAGAAGAACACAGCAATAAAAAATGTTTAAAATAAACAGAAAAAAAAGTAGTGAGAAAGTATTTAAAGGATGTATATTAGCTGCATATAAAAGAATATAATATTTATATATATATATATTTATATCTACATGTAAATCGGAGGCTTAAATTATCGCCAAAGAACTACAAATACAATAAATAAATAAATTAAAAAATAATATGAAATAAACACACACACACACACATAAAAAAATTTCACACAGTAAATTTTGACAATCATTAAAATTGTTCATAACATTTACGACAATAACAATTATTTTTAATGTTTTTAAAAAAAGACAGCGTAAATATCTAACTCTTAACATAAGAAGTGCACTTATTTTTCTTGTGAAACATAATTTAAAAAATAAAAAATAACTGGCTAGAAACATTTTTTGCAATAAAAATGAAACAATTTACGATAAAAAAAACATAGCTTTTTATTAATTTTAAACTATTTAATAATTTGAATGCAATAGAAATTGCAATAAGAATGTAAAACAGGGCAATAATTTTTGAATGCTAAAAACAAATTTTAAAATAAGCCTCTTCGTAGCAAAAGATCTCCAGCAAAGCAGTAGGAAAATCTTACTTTAAAAAAATCAAATGTTGAAAGAACAACCAATACATCTTCATACATAACCTACAAATCTGCAAAATTTATATACTTTCATAACACCCAAAAAACGATGCAAACCTTTGTATGTATGTAGTACATAATTTTCCTTTGCAAACTTTTTCCAACATTCTAACACAAAACACAAAAACAATGCATCAAGATAAACACGATGTATATATTTAGTTTTTATTTAAATAATACTTAATGTTTATTCTATATATAATTTTTTTCTCTTCGTTTTTAGTGGTAGCTAGTGCAATTTAGTTTTTACTTTTATAACATGTTCATGTTAATAATTAATAATAATTATAAAAAAAAATATATATATACATATTCATAATAAATATGTTTGCATAAACAAAAACCTCACAACGTCAGCTCCTTCAATGTTTAAAACCTATTTTAATTCCATGTATTGTAGCATATTACATAAATATTTACCTACATACTACAACATACATTTTACATTGAAAAGAAAAAAATATACATATTAATATTTTTTATTAATAAAGAATTTTGTTGCACTAAAAAGGAAAATAAATGTGAGTTTGAATTTTGTCGGTGAATCAACATAAAAGATGGGTGATGTGTAAGCCAAGGCGAATTCAGTATGGATTCGCCTTGTGTGTAAGCCTATGCAGTAGAATCGAAAAGGGATTGCCGCTTATGTCGAAAAGGAACATTCTGAATTTTAAGCTCCCTATATTGGCATTTGGCATGTTATTTGTGAATAAGGAATGCAAAAAAACGTCACACTCATGACTTAACTCTATAAGGTTGGCTCATCTCTACAGCAACAACATACCTTTGTTCAGATTGTCAAAAATTGCGTATGGGTGTTAGGCTAATGGAATGGAATGAAAACATAAAACTCAGCAGGTTTTGTGTGTTGTAAGAAAATGTTGTCAATGTGTTGGTTTCATTTCAAGTTTGCAATCTCCTCTTGACAATCCCTACTCCACTGAAATTAAAAAAAATAAAATCAGCTGATGAGATGAGCCAAGCATATAGTTGAGCCATTGTACCACTGTTGAAATAGTTAAATTCGTGACTCAACGAAGGCCTTAAGGCCCTAGCAAACATGCCATATACATGTCCATATAAAACAGCTAATCTAACCAATATTATGGAAAGCAATTTAATTGGTCAATGTTGCCATACCACAACTACTAGCCATAAGAGTTTGTGTATTTATTCACTTTTAAGATATTGTTTTTTTTTTTGCCGAGTGACCTATTTTTGTGGCATTTGTTAGTAACATTTTGCATATTTTCTTTTTGTGAAATTATGAAATTTTTTAGGTGAAGGCACCAATAACAGAGTTGACCTGACACGAAGGGTAGTCATACAATGTGTCATAGTCATAAATGTGTCAAACATTTCTTAAACTAATTCTGAGTTAAAAAATAACTTTGAAATATAACGCTTGGTGTTGTTTTAAAAGGAACAGAAAGATTCCGTTCTAGTCGTTTCGTCTGAATGGACGTACAGTGTCATTCTCGGCTCAACTACAATTTTTTCGGGCTTTTTTAGTTGCGCTGAAAATTTAAATAGGCCTCAAGGTTGGCTTCTGCGCTTCCTTCTGGCGTTTTGGCGGAGTTGGGAGATGCAATGCTTCCCTGACTTTGAGTTAGGGTGGTGTTTTTGCACTCTTAACAGGAATCATGAAAAAATATGGCGGCAAGCCACATATTGAAACAATTGCCGTGTTTTTTTTTTACATCTATAGACGTTTACGCTTAAACTTTATATGGACTGCTAAGCGTCAAACTTTAAATACACCTCTGAAGTTGCTGCGCATAAAATTTGTACTACAAAGGCCCGGTTTTTCAGTACAAGTTCAACTCAGTTTGTCAGTTAAAATAAGCTTAAACTTATTTTGCAGGTTTTCAGTCCACTTTAACTGAAGTTTAAGCTGAGCTTGAGCGGCCCATCTGGCACGGTTAAACTCTAGTTAACCTATCAGTTATTTGCTTTCGTTCGAAATGGCATCGAATATACCCAACTAGCATTTGGGCTTCAGTACCATTAGAGCTCATGTTGATAACTAGCATACCTCTAAAATCTCAAGAGTTGTTACGAAAAAGTGGCTCAAGTTGAGAATGAGAATCATGGTGTACTCAGCAAAAGAGAGAATTGTTTATAAAGCGAAAAATACTATTACTTAAGTTGAAAAATGATAGTTCCCAACATCGGAATATCAGGATGATTATGCTGTCAGGGACCATGAATTGAGACGTTGGCCTTCCTTTTAGTTTTCTTGATTACAAAAAAGGTGTCGTGTATGTTTCTGGGTCATAGAGGACATTGCCGGCCTGTCTTTGAGTTTTGTTAAGTTAGACAGAATTTTGACGATTGATCCTAACCCCCCGGCAGCATGTAAATTGTAGCTCTTTGGGTGTTCCTTTAATTTGTATGGAAATGCCCCATTCTACCACATTCCCTTACTAGGACTACTGCCTCGGTGGAAAGCTTCCAGTAATCTACTTGCCAATAAAAAGATAATACAGTTTTAAATAAAAATTTTTCTTGATCTGAGCCCATGGAGGACTAATTTCGTGTCATATTTTCCTTTATTTTCAGTGCAATTAATAAATACATCACCAGAATTATCACAAAGACTTTTCGGTTTAATAAAACCAGCAGCAACAGTTCAACCACAACAACAACAATCATCACAGAACGATGCAATGCAATCAGACCAAGCACAAGTCTCACTTTTACAATTCAATGATCCACAAGAAGTAATAACAAATTTACCAGCCGCTTTGGGCTTAAAAGTACGAAAAACCTTACAGCTTACCGCACCAACGCAGCAGTCACAACAAAATCAACAGCAGAAACCGCAACACCAACAACAACAGCAGAATAACACGCAGAATACCAATTCATTGCTGAAGCAACAACTGCGTGCCGGACCAAAGGAAATCTCAAATACTAATAATACAACTGAGCCCATGTCTAATCCCAAGAATACCGATTTCAGTTGTGCAGCACTACAATCGCTAGCAAGTGTTGCTGAGCGTCAAACACCAAATGCAATTCAGCCACCTTCAGCTAATAATTTGCATCATCAATTTCTATTGCATATGGCAGCGAATCCAATGCTAAAGCCAGGCGCCGATTTCTTCCGACAACAGCAACAGCAACATCAGGCGCAACAACAGCGGGAACAGGAACAATTAAATGCACAAGAACAAGAACAACAACAGTCACAAACGCCTGCCCAAACATCCTCACAGCCTACGAAACTGCTCGAACAGGAATATCAAAACGAAGAAAGCATGTCACCCACAAACATGGATCTCATACTCGATCAGACTGATAAATCAGAGCCAGAATTGATGTTAGTCGATGAAACAGCTGGTTTTGATTATAAAAATGCAGATACATCATCGGTGGGAAATGTGGATGACTCAGCTGTACCTATTACAACAATAACAATAAGCGACACGGCTGACAATGAAAATTCGAATGCGAATCGCACAAACGATTTGGTAAGACCGAATGTAAGTTCTGGCAGTAGTGGCACCACTTCACGTCGTCCAGTGCAACGAAGACGTATACGACGCAAAGCACAATCTACATTGGATGATCAAGCTGAGCATTTGACTGAAATGTCGGTGCGTGGACTCGATCTCTTTCGTTATGCGCGCATCAACGAAGGTGTATATCAATGCACCGAATGTGCTAAAGATGACTTACAAAAGACTTTCAAAAATAAATATAGCTTCCAACGACATGCCTTCCTCTATCACGAGGGCAAGGTACGCAAAGTGTTTCCATGCACATTGTGCGGCAAAGAATTCTCACGTCCGGATAAAATGAAGAATCATTTAAAGATGGCTCATGAAAATTGCGTGGCACGCGACACGAGTGGCTTTAATCCAATAAATTACTTAATTTCGGCTGCGACGGCAGAAGAGATGCAAACGACAATATTTACAGCAAGTGCAGCTGCACAGCAACAACAACAGCAGCAGCAACAGCAACTGCAGCAACAACAAATTGCACAGCTGCAACAACAACAACAGAGATCGTTGTCGATGCACGACGATTACATGGATAATACTTTAAGTATTTTGAGTGCAATGCCACAAGAGCGTGACCACAATTCGCGTCCAACTTCGCCGACACCAGCGGCTGCATTGTTGAAATTGCGCAGTGACTTAACAATTAAAAATGAAATTGTAATATCACCTTCACCTTCGCCGGAACCGATTATGACTGTTGTACCAGCAAATGCCAATGTGCCAAAATCTACAAATTCTTCGATGTTACAAGCGAAGCGTATAACCCAAAGACTGGAAGAGGTTAAGTAGTTATGTAAATTTTGATTTCCAAATTAGAGCTTATTTCATAACAAAGTATATCACAGGGTTTTTGAAACTAGGGCTATCGGAGATACTGACAACCCTTATAAGCATAAGTACAGTCCAACATCGAATATCAAATGCATTGATTTTCGGCTATTCATCAAGCTGAAAACTGTCGCACTAATTTTAAAATCTAAAAGAGTGAATATGTATGTAGGGAAGACATTTGATAATTTCGACGCCGCTCAGAGCAAACTTTTGCAGAACGCCTAATTTCAAATAATGTTTTGTGGATCGTTCTATTTTAGAAGCCTCTCGAAACAGGGTTGTTATTCGTATGAATTTATTTGTGCTCAAAATAAAAAGTAGCAGCAAAAACCAGTTTAAAAAATCCGGAGATTTGTGTACTGAACGAATAGCTTTTTCGAAAAAACCTTGCTATCTCCGAATAAGCTTGAAGAACATTCAATCTCAGAATTCTTTGGGGAACACCCCATTTATGACGGCTGCCGAAATATCTCTATTTTCCTAAACCAATATCAATTTTACGAAATCAGACGACGATTAATGTCACCTTTTCTTGGATTCAAACTGTGTAGTTTATATAATAATAATTCATTCATTGCCTCCCGAAAGGTGAAGGAGCAAAGTTAAGTCCAACACTGAAGAATTCATCTGTGACAAAAAATCAGGAACCGCAAATAACAGTGCTTGGAGAAAACTGTGCTTTTCAACATTGTTCACCATCCAAGACAGATGAATTTGCTGAGAAGAATTGTGAGGTTAATTGTCTTGTCACTTGAGTCGGGTAGCTTAAAAAACATAGCTAATTCAAAAGCATAGCGATAACAGAAGTCAGTAAAGATTCTGGAAAGTAGTCTAGGTATTTATTTCCGGTATGGGGTCTGCTCGAAAAGTGCATGGAATATATCATAGGCGGATTTGATATGTAGAGATATAGAGAGTAACCAATGCAGAATAACCAATACCAAAAGAACAGCGGTGTTAAACGGGTGATAGGTAATTCACCACACTACCTATCTGATGATTTTCAGTGTTATTCGTTGTATGCCTTCAAAAGAGAATAACCTATCATATCTGTTTTCAACTACATATTCACTAAAACTCTTTAATTGTTAAAAACTCTAAATTGTCTGGTATTAACCGAATATTCGGATACTGTAAATCTAAAAGTGAAATGTTCGAAAACTCCAAATTCAAACTGCCCTAATTAAAAAAATAACCTGTAAGTGCTGACTGTTACATGAAGTCTGATGGAGAATTCTGATTTATTACTCAACTAACGCTGCAATCAAAGATGTCAAGCTGAAACGAACATAGCTTTCCATAATTCGATAACGAACAAAATTGTGTATTAAATTATCGATATCATTTCACCAAATGTTAAAGACTACTGCACAACCAAAAATGCGGATATACTGATAACTCAAAACACTTTTTAAAACATTGGAACGGGGATCACAGACATTTAAACGGTCTTCTTGAGCATTTGTTATCGAATTACGGAAGTCCCCTAAGTCTACACTTGCTATGTGCGACTGCAGCTTAAATTACGTTGGTAAAAGTGCTATGAAAAGGAGAACTTGCGCAGAGTGCTTAAAATAAATGCAAATTTTTTTTTATTATAGTTTAAATTTAAACAAAAATTGTTGTAAGGCCGCAATGTGCAAGAAATTAGTATACAATAATGATTAACTATAAATGTTATTTTGATAAATATATAAACGCATAACTAAAGGGTCTGATTTATCATATAGTACATATAGAAAATAATGCACAAAAATCAACTCATTTACTTAAATGCATATATACAAAGAAATATTAATAAATTAAGGATATTACTTATAATGATAATTAAAACTTAATCTTAGAGTCTGAAACGCGCAAGAATGAAGCGAAGAACTTAACAGAAAACGAAAGCAATGAACTTGGCACAAATATGAGATTAAAAGTTTTTTAAAAATGTATTGTATATTTTAATAAATGAAATAATCTTTGCAGTAATTTTATTTATGTGAAATAATTCTAAGCGCACAAAAATCATGCTGTAATTTACTCAAATGATCAATTACTAAATTTTCATATGTTGTTAAAAGTAAAAAAAAAAATATCTTAATGGAATTATAAGCAATAAAATTCATTTTAGTAAATAACTTTAGACGCCTTATTGTTTAATGCATAAAATACTATTTAAAGCGCACAAATTGCACATATAAGTCGTTTTTTTTTTTTTAATATGTAAATAATTTGTGAACCGTCCATTTGTTTATTTCATTAATTGCATATAAAGAGACAGTTTCTTGCATATATACATACTTACATTAATATATTTATATATATATATACATAATATTATCGGCTACATTAGACTATTTTACAAATTACTTTAGTTAAACAAATAAGTTCAACTCTAACATAAAAATATTTAAGTTCATTTATTCATTTTATTAAATTAAATCTATAAAATTCAAACTTTTGTTTAACGTAATAGTCCAGTCATCTTTAAAAATTACGCTCAGCTATTTTCGGAATAAACCACGATGAGCGCGCTGCTGTAAAAAAAACATAATTCTAGCACAATGATAAATTAAGCAAATATGTTTGTATGTATATAATATTTTTATATCACATTTATACAGCACCAAATCACATTTTCAAAATAACTAATTGGAGAGCATTTCATCGCATTCGGCCAGCAAATGCAATCCACACAACCGAAAAACAGCAAGAACACGAATGGTTAAACGACGTATCATAATCTTATAGCGTTTTCTTTTCTGAAATAAATTGTTGCCTAAGTAAAGCTTTAATAGAGTTACTCCTACCCCTGTAAATGTTCAACATTTATAGTGCATGCAAAGAACATAAATGGCTACCCCGGTATTAGCTGATTTTCACAAACGCGCTGTCAATGGTAATAAAAATTCATTAGCAATTATTTCCTTCATTTCAATTTTCCTCGCTAAAAATTTGTGAAGTTATGAAAATAAATCGTCACGATCAGCTGGTTTACCAGAGTTGCACTGCCACACCGCCATTTTATGCGAGGTAAAAGTGTAACGCTTCTGCGTTTCGAGCAGGCAACAATTTTCACAAAAGAACGAAATACCCCATAAAGGCGTTACCTGCTTTTTAGAATAGAAAACAATATATTTACAACCCTTGCGTGGCGTACAAATAGCGATTTTTGTTCGGACACTGATGATGGCACAACGCCGAAACCGGTTTGTCTCAAAACCAAATTTGACAAGGGATGACGGAAAATCGTTCCAATATACATCAGTTTTTTAAAGCTTGGCTGAAAATTTTACCAGAAACGCTTTATGTATATTTTTTCTTTTTTTATCGTACTATTTTTAATGAATTACGTCAAGTTTAAGAAATATCACGTGGTGTCTGCTTATGTTGCGTTAGCAGTAGTGGAGCTCACTAATAATGAAGATCACTAGCAATAACTACTGTGCTATTCACTAATTTGGTGTTATGATCCCTGAAGAGCTATCGATGAAAGAAACGTGGCATCAAAGAAAATGTCATTAATCACGATACAACTATTAGAGGTTTGTTTTCTTCTGACAACAGAGCTTTGACACTCCCGAATTAAAAAATCAGCACGGATTGATTTTACGAAGAAAGGAAAATGGGCATGATTCAATATCCTTCCTTCAATCTTCTTGAATAGTATATTAGTAGTGATAGTAATTTTGTAAACGCCAGTAAGTATTCGGGCTCATTTCTTCATTATTTACGTAGTATTATGTGAAATGATATCTAGTTATATTACTTTTCTCTGTAGAAAATAATAAAATGATACAAGACCTTACAATATAGGAAACATTTCTGATTTTCTTAGAAATTTTAACTCATACACCTAATGCTTAGTTTTCATTCGGTCAAAAACACCGATATCAAAAACTGTCACAGGCTGGCCCGCTGGGTAGTTGGTGTCAAGAACGTTTCGATTATGTCACATTACTGACTCAAAGTCGTAAAAGTTGTGCGTGGTCCAAACCCACGCTTAAATTTTGTTTTAGTTGTTTCACGCGCCCGTTTTATGAGTGAAAGCGTTTACATTGACCGCATTCGCATTCCGCTTAACCTTCACTGCGAGGACACCAATCCATCGGAAGAAAATGCACTGACGTAATTTTTGTAATAAATAGTACAATAAAAATAAACAAATATCAATAATACAAAGCAGGGGTGGGATTATTGTTCTGTGAAAAGATGAAATGAAAAAAAAATTCAAAAAAAAAAAAAAAATTCATTCAAATGTAAGAAAATAAAAAAATTTACAGTTTTTGGAGAATAAACTCGTTTTAGTGCATATGCATTTATTAAAACCTTGTATTTTTACTGGATAAATGTATGTTATTCCATTCTATTCCACTGTGTGAAAGCAGACTAAGACAAACCTAGACTAAACGTTGGTTGACTGTGTTTCTCTCCGTCGTAATCTGGTCAATTAAAACGTATTTTTTGAACTGATAGTCGTTAAAGCTTCAAAAAACTCTAATATATCATTAACTCAGGGCGATATCGGCTGAATTCTTGAAAATAACGTATTTCGTATCCAATTACAATTTATAAAAACAAAATACACATAACAAATAGCCGGAGCAGTAGCTGAGCGTATTTTTCGTTACTCCTGCTACTCTGGGCATAAAAGCTGTGTTTGTTTTTGTGTATATACTACATATGCACTTGAACTTTATATGGACTGCTAAGTGTGTAACTTTATCTAAACTTATGAAATTGTTGCGCAGAAAATAATTACTGCCAAATTTCAGTATGCATTATACTCAGTTGCAACTGAAATGTGTCTCTCCATTTTATTCTCCACTTCTATGACCGAAAATGGTGTGGGTTCACTATTCATCGCAACCGATTCAGCTATGGGTTATACACTACGCCCTACAGAGGTGTCTGTCTCCGATATTCATGATAACCCTTTTTGTAGCGAGTTATTTACCACTGCGGCGAATCTTCAATACATAATACATTGGTCTCCTAAACATTATTTAACCGGCAGATATAGATGTATACACATGTAAAAAAAAAACACGGCTAATATTTAGAGAAACTCATGCCTTACTTTAAAAATTAAACCTAATATGGCTTTCACATTGGCCCATCAACTCGGGTTTATGGCGAAATGTGAATACCATATAATGCCTGTAATCAGCCTGATTATTTATTTTTATTTATGGCTGATATAACAGCTAAAAGCTCACGTCAGAAGCATATGCGCTCAGAATATTTATTTTTGCTCAGCTCTGATGTGATGTATGCTTTCAGAATTTTTTGCCCCGCTGGATTTTTGTTTCGTTATTTTATGCCTTTAAAATTTCTTAAAGAATTTTGTGTTATATAACATTTCGTCCCCTCCTACATATGTATTATTTTATTTGTTATTAGTGGTCTTCATTTTGAAGTTACTTGTAACTTAAATAATATAAAATATTAATTTTCGTTACTGTTCTTTAAATTATTTGTAAATATTTATTATTTATGTTTTAGCAATAGTGAGCAATAAATTTGAATGTGTAAATAAAAAAATTATATAATAATAATAAGTTAATACTCAAAATAAAGCAACCCCTCACAAGCAATAAGCAAATAATAAAACTAAAAAATAATTTAAAAAAATGTACATATGTGCAATGAACTGCAAAAATTTAATGAACTTTTCCTAATTTAAGATTATCGGCAAGACTTACAATTATTTCGTAATATTTTTTTATTTAACGTTCAATTGAAAACAAGGAGAAGCTTGTACATATTAAATGATGTATAATTTTTTTAAGCATATTTATAAATCATCATTTGTGAAAACATCATATCATTAGCTTAAATTAACTACACTGCAACAGAAAAGTAATTTAATTTTAACTATTTACATATAAATATAACAACACGTAAAATTTAAAAACGTTTATGATTGATGCGAGTAAAAGCCACCAGAAAAAATAGTTTCCAACTTTTATCAGTTATTTTTTTTAGGTTCGTTTGATTAGAAAACTTTGATGAATATTGTAGGTATATTTAATTCAAATTTTTTTCGAAATCGTTTCTGAAATTGGTTTACATACCTAGCTCTCCTATATAATCCATTAAAGTTTTATTTTTAATTTAACGAAAACAAAAAAGAAAGTAATTGAAAAACAGCAAATTCTTTACGCTGCAATCTTTTTACTCGCAGGTGTACATCAATTAAATAACATCGATGCTCAAGACTTTTCCAGTGATAGTTTTATTTATTGTCGTCTTAATTTTAATTAAAATAAAATATTTTTTACTCAGTCGCAATAAATCAAAATTATAACAATTTAATTTTTTTAAACTTAACAAATTTCATATATATTAAATTGAATCTATGTCAATCATCATTTAATATTATGAATGAATATTGTATTTACAAACATACATATGTACATTCAATAAACATTAATAAAGGCTTTTGTATTTAAACATATGAAATATATATATTTATAAATAATTTTTAAAACGCATTTTATTTTAATTTTATTTTAAATTGTTGAGGCAAGCAGTCAGCACGCGTAACCACTCACGCATACTACAAGCTTAAGGCTTCCTTAACCCTAACGCCATAGTCGTAACCATACCCATATCCATAACAATCTCCAATGTGATCGATTAATGGTGCCTTAACCTAAAAATCGTAAAAATTTCATAAAAATGAAGAAAACGCAAAAAATTACATACATATTCCACAAAAAATAAATCTCTTAGTCATAACGTATCCAAAACAATGAAAAAAATCTACCAAAATTATAAAATTCGCCAACTCAAATATTTTTAGGTTATAGATATGGCGAGAAACCAAAAACCAATTGGTTGGCTATGGTATGGCGCCATTAATTGATTACATTGATTTCCATAACGTAGGTTCGATCAGCTGTTTTACCTGGTTATGGTTTTATTGTTATAAGTCCAGCAGACCATTCAACCTTGAAGTGCGTGGACGCACTACATAAAATTAAAACTTAATTATGTCCTCAAAATATGACACAGCCTACGCGAAAAAGACGGATCTAACCCTGCTTAATAGCAAATATATGGTCCGAGTTGATATAGACTTAAGCTGGGAGGAGTAGCTTTCCAAAAGGAGCAGAACAAAAGATATCTGGAAGTCATACTACACCTTTTTCAGTTTTAGTTCAGAAAGTTGCAATTGAAGTTCAAAAAGTTACAATTGAAGTTCAGAATATTAAATTGAAGCTCAATTGAAATTCTGAACTTCAGTTGACAACTCTTAACTTCAATTGTAACTTTCTGAACTTCAATTGCAACTTTCTGAGTTAAAACTGGAAAAAGTGGAGAAGAGAGCGGAGAAGAGATTGAAAAAAGCCTGCACTGATATTTATGACAAGCTCATCTTTTACGCCCTTGTTTACACTTTTTTTGTGGAAGGAGGAAATGCTTTATGAGCTGACCGGGATATTTAAGCGTCACTGCGGGACTCTCCGAGTGTAGGACTCCCTTCTTCCATGAAGGGCTACCCACTACCTAACCTCCCTCGGCCGGCACAAATCCCCGTACCTGGGACCACTTTTACTTTGGGTACGGGTGGTTGCTACGTGAGCTCTCACGCTAATGGGCTAGGCATCCATCTGCTCGTTTACAGATAAGTAAGTAATATGCCTCACAAATGTGCTGACCGTATCCCATCTGTCTCTTGAGCAGGTCATGTTATTGTCAGGTTAGAAACTGAGTCAGGTAAAAGTATACCAAAAGTATACATTTTCGTGTGGATTTAGTTCAGGGATTAGTTCCCTAGTCCACTCTCCTACGATCCTGTTGTTCAACTGTTCTTGCCAGCGTCCAATCGATTCTCCTCGCGCCTATATGGCAACAGCAGCTCTACTTCTTCCGATCCGCTGTTGTATATTGCTTTTCTTCCTCAGCGAGAAGGTATATCGGTATGGTTACCGCAATGACCAGAACAGCTTCAGCCGAGACCACGCCTTAAGCCGAAACTATTCGCAGCGCCCCTCTCCACGATATTTCGTTGAGGTGAGTGTTTCTAGTGGCTGGTCTCCAGCCGTCATATTCCTGGTAGTGGGAATCCGCCTCTTTGTGACGATGACCATCTCCGTTTTTGCTGTTGCTAGCTGGAGACCGTGATTAGCCATCCACCTATTTACATTACACATGACCTGCTTAAATTTTAGCTGAGCCAGCTCGCAGCTTGGTGCTGTTATAAAAGCTGCCACGCCGTCTGCAAAAGCGACGAGGAAGTTGCCTTCCAGCATGACCAATCGAAGAAAACCGTTGTAGGTGATATTCCAGAAATCGGGACCTAGTACCAAACCCTGGGCTGCTCCACCTATTATTTTTACCTTTCTTTGACCGTGAGTGGTTTCATAGATTTGATACCTGTCTGTTATGTAGTCCCATAAAATATCTAACAAATATTGCGTTACCTTCAAAGTGCTGTCTAGTGCCTTAAGCATGTCCTCCCATCTAGCGTTTTTGACGTCCAACATGACCAGCAATACTATAGGTCTTGCTCTGTGGCACGCTCTCTTTCTAAACCTTTCTAAACGCTGGCTTTTTAAACCTCTTTCAGGTTTAGTTCAGAAACTTGTATTTGAAGTTCAGAAATTTGAATTGAAGTTTAAAAAAATGCAATTGAAGTTCAGCAAATTATAATTGAAGTTCAGAATTTTCAATTGAACTTCAATTATAATTTTCCTAACTTTAATTGTCATTTTATGAAATACCATGATGAAATACAAATAGAAGTTCTGAGCTTCAATTTTAATTTTCTGAATTTCAATTGTAATTTTCACTCAACACCGTGCGGACAGTCTACGTGGTCCCCTTCCTGAGCTTCGAAAGAGATCCTAGAGCCATAATTAGTTGGCAAAGTAGGATGCAGTACTCGATGTAGAAAGTTAGGGCTACTAAGTGAGTGTTTTCGTTTGATAAAATTCGATTAACATTTTGGACACATTCAGCCAACGTTAGGTCTTTATTGGCCGATCAGTTCAACCTTAGTCACGAGCCTTTTTTATCCATCGAATTGTATTCATATTTGTTCCTTCCCAGGGAGTGCGGTATTCATCGCTCTTTTTCTGAGGGTGCCGATATGATTTCCTTCTTAGTCGAAGCAATTACTTATATTGGCTTAATATGGCCTAGCTAGTGTATCCTATGGACTTTGTATTCGTTAAACTATGTCTTCGCTACGTAAAGTACGTGCTTCTGCACCTTATAGCATGACGGTTACGATAAGAGACATGTAGAGCTTGGTTATTTTTTTCGAGAGAATTTTACTTCTCATTTGCCAACTGAATATGCACGCTGATATTGTTTTTTTAAACGGTTTTATTTAGCTTGACTTGACAGGCTGGTTGGTTGGCTGGCTGGTTTGCTGGCTGGCACGAATTTTGTAATTGAAACTTAAGTAACTTCCCATAAGCTACAAGTTTGAAACTTGGAATATAGTTCGGAACATACAGTCCGGTAGAAGTGACATCAAAATATTTTGGAGTTGGAGGAGGGACAAGAATACGTGGCGCAGAGTCGAGTAAAGTCTTTGGAAGGATTATGTATTGACGACTTAGATTGTAACAAATTGTCAAGAAAGAGTCCTTGTAATAATGAGTCACTAAATTAACTAAGAAGAATGAGAAATAATAGGCAATTAAATAAAGACTAAAAACTTGAAATAAACTAATTTAAAAAAATGTTCAAGTTAAACGGTTTTATTGAAAACAATAATAATACTAAAAGCTAGATTGATGAGGAGTGTGATGACTAGTACCTAGGACCTACCTAATTATTTTCTAGCTTTTAGTATTATTATTACTTCATGTAAGTATTGTTTTCAATAAAACCGTTTAACTTAAATTTTTTTTTTATTAGTTTATTTTTATGTTAATTCTAGTCCCCAGATTAGCGGCGGCCCTCACTGTTATATTGTAACGAATTTTGGGAAATTCTTATAATAATTATACACCTTCTGCTAACGTTCGAATCGCTGTGCTTTCGAATAAATAACTCCAATATTCAGTATTGCAAAATGGTCTTTATTTAGACTACTTTGAGAGTAGTACTTCACAATCACAATTATACTTCAGTAGTACTTCACAATAACAATTATGGTATAGCGTGTTTTAATCAAACTGATTACTGATTCCTCAGCATGCGCTGCTTTATGCTCTCGGTTACCTCGTTCGCCCATTTTTCCTAAGGTCTACATTTTTCACGAACATGCCTTCTAGAACATTTGTATCTCATACTCGGTTATTTAGCTATACACATGTATATCTGTAGTTATGTTTTTCTTCTAGCCATATGCGTGTGTATGTGGGAGTAACGACTTCTGCTCTTAGCTGCCGGCTACATATATGTATGTGAAATATTCTCTTCGCTGTCAGCTTTGATGTTTACATGTACAGATATGTGGTTGCTTGCTTTATTGTTGTTGTGCATTTATTTAGTAGCAGCATAGTGATGAACCGAAATGGTAATATTCGCCACAATATTAACATTTCTTGCCTTATTTAAGACTAGATATCAAAGTTGCCTTCAAAATTCTATATCTGTATTCAAGGAAACTAGAAATTTCAACAGGGTTGGACCATAGGGATAATGTTGTTGTTAAAGGCGTTGGTTCCATATTACAATTGAAAAGATGGTCTGTGTCACCACGATCGGAACATATATTTATTATTCGGAGTTCATGTGATCATATTCGCAGATTCGCCTACTGCATAAAATAGCAAGAAATGCCTTTTCAGTGTTTTATTCTGCTCTTTAACATTAGGTATTTTGGGTTCACGATGTCAATGTCTTTCTGATGTTTTTAGGAGACATCCCGTGCAGTTCTGAGAACAGTTGTTAATGTTGTTGTAGCGATAAGAATATGTACTCCCGAAGGCCTTGGGGAGTGTTATCGAATGTTGATGGTCCTTTGCGAGATGCAGATCCGGTACGTTCTGGTACCAAGCCCGACCATCTCGGGAACGATTTGGTATGACCACATGCGACCTTCTATGCCATCCCGCCCTCTCACCCCCTAGATCCACGAGGAGTTCGGGGTCGCCAGAGCCTCTGCTGTTAAGGAAACAGGATTCGCTAGGGATAGGTGAAGTTGACAATTAGGTTGGAGAAGCTATATATTTCGCTGGCAACCCCTGTGCAGTGTTCTAGCTCTGCTTATAGGATTGTGGATCTGAACTTTGGAGGAATTTGCAGTTGTATGGGTTTTGAAGGTGACACTACTATGAAACGTCAGACCTAAGATTTTAGGGTGTTAACAGTCGGGGGCGTGATGCAATCTACGGGGATGCCTAATTATTATCCCACCCGGCGATTCCACGTTGTGAGTATGGTGAGCCGACCGTGAACTTGACTGAGTTAAAAACATTGGAGAGGTTATGTATACGAATGTTTACTTTTAAGCATAGATCACCTACAGGGGAAACCGGTCCGTTGCAATTATCTGTTGCTAGCTCCACGCCTTGGGAGTAGCGTTGTGTGATCGACCGTTTTTCGACACGTCCACTTCCATGAACGCCGTCCTGTCATGAACGGTTGGTTGTATCTCCTAAAGCGCTAATCCCATTTCGTTTTTTTCCTGGTCTACCAGTCTTCTGATTTCTACTGGAAACGTAGCCTAAGGTTAAGTCTGTAAATGTAAACGTAGCCTAAGGTAAGTCTGTGTAAAATAGTTTAAGTCAAATTTATGGCAGCTCTGTAAATCGAAACAATTAATGTAAATTATGGCAACCCTAGGGAATAAAATGATGAGGGACTTCCGGTTGGACATTGAAAACGACAACCAAAATCAACCATATCTGGAAACATCCACCCAAATAAATTAATATTACTTCATTATACTAATATTCTATATCTGGGGTTTCGTTGGTTTGGATGTCGCAGATTTTCTCGCCACGGCTGCAGCTTCGACCGCCAGCTGGTATTTAGCGAACCCATGAGAAATTGGTGGCGGAGCAAAATCCTCCTTTTCGGTGAAGCTTTCCTAGTTAGCACTCTTAAAGTTGGTTTAGGTTCGGCGTTCTGTTTTCACAAAGTTGGCTGAAAAATTAATTGTGACCGGTGGTTGCCGGCATGGTAGCATGCTTGTTTAACCCAGCGAACGTCCTTGTTTCATGTCCCGGAAAACCCCCATTAAAATATTTTTAACAAATTTTTTCTAAAGGTTGTCGGTTTATTAATTTTTCGCTCTTGAGCATCAGAGCAATAAACATTCCAAGTGGAGAGGCCTGGTGCTTAGCTTAGTTTCTGGAGAAGCAACGATGTCGACGAGAATTAAAACCCCCCAGCGCGTTAGGGGGTTAGAATATACCCGCGGTAGGTATGCCTGTCGTAAGAGGCGATTAAAATAGCGTATTCAAGGTCGCTAGCGCAATACATAGCTTCTCCAAACCCAATTGTCAACCTCACCTATCCGTGGCGAATCCTGTATCATTAACAGCCGAGGCTCTGGCGACCCCGAACTCCTCATGGATCTAGGGGGTGGAAAGGCGGGATGGCCTAGAAGGTCGCATGTGGTCATAACAAATCGTTTCCGAAATGGTCGGGCTTGGTACCGGAGCGTACAGGATCTGCCTCCGGCAAAGAACCATCAACACGATAACACTCCCCAAGGCCTTCGGGGAGTGTCCTTATCGCTACAACAACAACAAGGAGAATTGCAAACTAGTTCGCATGCGCAGCAGATCCAATCACTAGGCCTCGATTTAGGTTCAGTATCTTTCTCAGAGCAGGGGGTATAGAACAGTGCCGCGGCAAAGAGCTGCTCTGTGGATGAAAATGTTTGCATGACGAATAGCAAATAGTTTGGAGTTATTAGTTGGGAAAACTCCGATTCTCTCCGCTACCAAGACCCGGTTATTGTGAAAATAAACTTAGGCCACTTGCATGCGCTATCGATGTCAGCCAGACGATACAGAGCAGATGAATACCCATTTATAAACATTTCATAGTATAAAAACACTGCCCATCGAGAAGCCTAATAGGCCCCCAGCGGGTTAGGGGGTCAGAATATACACGCGGTAGGTATGCCTGTCGTAAGAGGCGGCTAAAATACCAGATTCAAGGGATGTGTAGCGCAACCCATTCAGGTTGCCAGCGCAGTATATAGCTTCTCCAAACGCTATTGTTAACCTCACCAATCCGCGGCGAATCCTGTTTCACTAACAGACGAGGCTCTGGCGACCCCAAGCTCCTCATGGAACTTGGGGGTGGGGAGGGAGGGATGTCCTGAAGGTTTAATGTGGTCATATAAATCGTTTCCGAGATGGTCGGGCACGCACCTTAATGGTGCTGTGTTACCGGAGCGTACCGGATTTGTATCCGGCAAAGGACCATCACATCGATAACACTCCCCAAAGACTTCGGGGAGAAATTGTATCGCTACAACAACAA
Source organism: Eurosta solidaginis (assembly GCF_040869045.1). Lineage (NCBI taxonomy): Eukaryota > Metazoa > Arthropoda > Insecta > Diptera > Tephritidae > Eurosta > Eurosta solidaginis. Next base: position 96,888,474 of record NC_090319.1, on the reverse strand, counting down.
TAACAAGCCTAATCGGAGCTGAACCTAGGAAATATACCGAACTTTCGATGAGAGTCCTAGGTGCGACCCCGTTTAGAAAAAACTTTTCTAAAGTATTTCGATGTTGCTTTTCCCGGCTCCTGAGCCCAGGTATCTCAGTATGGTAGGCCAGGATGCATCCTGCATATCTTTAACTGCCGTTTTGTAAATACAAACTTATTTTTAAATTAATAATTTTTTCTTGTTTCTATCGGCCTATTGATTTAAGATTATTGGTTCGATATTTTACACTGTTATACCTTAATTATCGGTTATTTGAAAATACAGTCATTAAAAAATGTTTAGGCTTTTGTTTCAGGTTGTTACGTATTTAATATGCATGATTAAATACAACTTCAAACTCTAAGCATAGAAAATCGCTAATTGAATCTTATTTGTTAATTCATTGATTTGTTGCACGACGATACCAAAACCGTGCACGGAAATCATCTGAACATGTTAGGAATGCTGGCGAGTTTGGTGAATGTGTTATAAAACGCACCGGGCCGTTGTGACCCAATGACATAAGATTTAAGCGAGCGCCATTACGGGAGTTCCATGAGCAAAGTGAAGTGGTGGCCTCATCAGGGAAGAGTACATAGTCCTCAGTATGATTGAAAACGGCCTGTGTATTGTGTTCCTGTTTGCCAGTAGTACCAGCGCCAGTATAGGTCTGTACGGGACGGCTAGTACATAGTTCCCACAAAAATACCAACGAATCTTTGCCAGATGAAAGTAAGTACTGCGAAAAAAAGGATTATTTCAATTAATTTTGTTTTACACTTTTTAACACACAAATTTATATGATTACCTTTCCATTTCTTGTAAATTCCAAGGAACAAATTTCTGCACCAGCATGTGCTTCCGGTATAGTATTGATGCAACGACCACTGACGCCATCCCAAACTTTAATCGCACCATCTAAACTCCCTGTAGCGTACAGTTTGGCGGTTGGTGCAAATTTAACACATGTCACGGCAGCTTTGTGCTGTTGTGATGGTATTGCGCTCACAAAGCATTGGCAAGTATGTACATCATACACACGCAAGACATAATGCTCCGTTCCAATAGCCATATAGTCGCCCGTCGGATGAAAAGATAAACAATTCACCGGTTCACAGTCGGTAAACACTTTATGTGCTTTTTTTACCGATGGTTTTGCAATATCAAATAGTTTTACGGTGCCATCACGTGAACCAGATGCCAGGATATGTTCTTTCGGATGAAATTCTAAATAGGATACTTCATCCGTATGATCATAGAGTGTACGTATGACAGGATGACCTTGCTGCTCCCGCCCTGCTTCTATATCTTCAGGTGCGGATTTGGCTAACATACGTTCAACATCCAATATTTTTATACTTGCGTCAACACTGCCCGTAGCAACCAAAGTGCCATCATGACTGAATGCACCGGCACGACAAGATTGTTTATGCGATGTAACATAAGCTGTTTCGTAAGATGCCGGTTCTGGTGCTAAAGCGGATGCTTCAGGTTCAAACTCCAAATCAATTCCAGGCAATATATCGTCTTTAGGTGCAATTGGTTTTTCTTTGGTGGCTTGCATACCGGCAATCATGACATGTAACAATCGTTCGCTGGGAGCGCATTCATCTGCTTTAACAAGCATAGATAATTCCATGGCGAACTTTTCCAGGCCATCGTACATCAGTTGACTTAAATCAGGAAAAAATGTTAATATCAATGAGTTTTTATTTCTCGCCATTCATAAGCTCACCTGATAATCAGCCTATATAGAATTTCACGATTTTTTACAAGATTCCTAGGATCTAATATCTCGATGTCGCGCATTTTCTCTACTTCTTTAATTTTTTAAGTTTTTGATAGAATACCAAAAATGTATGCAAATAAAAAAGTAAGAACAGCTGTTGTGATGCCGTCTTGCACAATAAAGAAATTATACCTTTTCAAATCGCTGGCAACTTCAATATATACCTGGTTTCGAACTCGAAGTTTTACAACTATTTTTTAAAAACATATACGTTTACGTAAACGTATCCGAAAAAGAATAAAAGTGTTGACAAATGTCTTATGTTTTATGCTACTAATTTTTTAGTTTAGCCCACAATTGCTAAAACTAGCTCAAAAATATAGGGAGCGGTGTCAAAAGACGCGCTTTGAACCCTAGACCCCTAGACCACGAATGCGAAAGTGGAAATTGAAAATTTTATTTCTTCCCAAAGATATTTTCAAATAAAAAGGAAAATTTGCATGTGCTTGTTGTAATTTTGATGTTTTTGTCGTACCCAAAAACAAAACTGTGGGTAAAAGTGCTTTGCGCGGGTTTAGTTTTGATCGCTAAACCGGTGTTGGACCTGCCCAATGTAATTCTTAATAATCGGGGTTGAAGGCCGCCAATGCAGAAACGGGTCTGCGCAAAAAATTCTACGACGCCACCCCCGTTTTCGAAGCCCTCCGGGCCATTTTCGGGTTTTTAGGAATATCTTTTCACAGAAATAAAATGTTTAATTTCCGCTTTAGGATTCGTCGTCCTGGGTCAAATACATGTCTTTTGACACGTATCCCAATATTTTTGGGAGTTTTAGCAGTTATGAGCTAAAGCAAAGAATAACCGCTAAAATTCATCCAAAAATATCGGGAGAGGTGTCAAAAACGCGCTTTGGGCCCAGGACCATGAATCCGGAAGCGGAAACTGATTATTTTAAGGCCGCGGCACAATGAAATTTTTCGTATAGTTGCGTTTAACACAAGCTTGTGCATTCCAGTAACATCGCCACAATCAACCAAGATGTGTTTATATATATGAAGGAACTTCAGACTTGGCAATTGAAGTTTATTTCGCATTGCCCATTCACACACAAAATTTCGCGAAACACTGTTTTAATCATTCCTATAAAACAAAAATACTTGCTAACATATTGTTACGAATATTAGCAAAACTAAGGAGTGCTGCCATCTCTAAGCCGATGCTAAGCAGTGACGTGAATTCACATCAATAATTCAATCATTATGTATCTACATAAACGAAACAATAATTGCGTCTACACATAAGTACCATGTACGTATACGAGCAGCGGAGAGTCAAAGCACAAACATATGCATATATCTGAGATACTCCTGAAAGTATGCAATGAGAAAAGCTATAAAATTGTGCAATTGTAGTTACAGCTGAGAAGTTTGAGGGCTCATGGATAATGCTAGTGAATTCTAGAAAATGCGAATGTTAAAATCAAAGAGTATAAAAGGCGACAGATGTAGAGGCGCTGTAATTCAGTTTGAGTTGAGCACTCAATCAGTTATTGATTAAGCACGCGATCTGGCGGCCAGTAGTAGAGTTTAATTTGAGTTATCAATCAGTTTGGTTATTAAGCCAGCGAGTAGCAAAGTATAAGTGTTATTGTGAAGTACTTTAATAAAGGCCATTTTTCCATTATTCAATATTGGAGTTATTTATTCAACAGTTTAGTGATACGAACTTAGAAAAAGGGCAAATAAGAAGATTTGCAGCAAATTCGTTACAGTATGTTGCGCACTTCATAATACCTGTATTTTTTTTTTTTAAGCATCAGTTACCTTTCCCACGGTTAATTGAGGATGATAACAGCAACAATTTGCAATAACTAAAATTTTATATATTCATATATTATTTGCGGTTTTTTTTTTATAAGTAAACAGGTTTGAACACTGGTTTGTATATACTTGAAAAAGTATCGTTCCTTCGCTCCGAGTATATTTCTGCCATGAAAAGCTCTCAGTGAAAACTCATCTGCCTTACAGATGCCGTTCGGAGTCGGCATAAAACATGTAGGTCCCGTCCGGCCAATTTGTAGGGAAAATCAAGAAGAGCACGACGCAAATTGGAAGAGAAGCGTGGCCTTAGATCTCTTCGGAGGTTATCGCGCCTTACATTTATTTTTATTTATTCTTTCTCCTCTTTCCCTCCATTCCCTTCCGCGTCATCTTTCCCCACATTCTACTCCCCTTCCTACTCCTGCTCTTCATATTCCTACTTTCTTCCTCTTACTCTTCCCTCCCTTTCTCCTCCTTATTTCATTATCCTCTTGCATTTGTCTATTAAAACTTTTTAGAGATGGGCCATAATCCTGCTAATTCCTATTTTGAGAGAAAGGAAAGATTATTATTGTTGTAGGTGGTATACATACTGAGCAAACCCTAAAAGTAATAAAGATGGGTGTTATTTGTAAGCTTTATTTATTTTGCAATATTTTAACTAAGCTTTCCAAACTTGCGGCAATAGACTTCATTGCATCTGCTTGGGTGCTTACAACTTCCGCAATTTTCTTCACCTTCTGAACTTGCGATTTTGCAGCTTCTGCTTGCTCCTTTGCATACTTCGCTATGCTTTCTTCGAACAATCTTTTTGTTCCCCGTGAACGGTGTGTTGATGTTGCTATATTGTTATGGTCTGTGTTATGTGATGATAGGTTCTGTGCAGAGGGTGATGTCAGATTTGTAGGCGTATCTGAACATGTGATTGTGCAGATGTCCGTTGTTGCTGTGATTGGCGCTGTTGTTGCTGCAATTGTTGCAGTGGCTGGCGCTGTTATTGCTGTTGTTGTTATTGTTGCTGCTTCCATTCTTGCCTCTTGAGAGAAAGATACTCCAAATACTTGTCCTGCCGGTGCAGCTGCCTTTGATATGGACAAGATCCTGTCAATAGTCTTTTCTGTTTCCGTGAGTGGTGTGCGGCAAAATGGACCACCACCTGAGGTTTAGCGCATTATCGACAAGCTTGCGTTTTGTCCTACTCTTGAGGTCAGCCCAGATCTACAACAAAACCGATTACAGATAAGTTGCTAGTAGTAACAAATAAATTTAAATATCACACTTACCTTTTTCCACTCAACCACGGTTCTTATTAGGGGGCCAAGAGCAGAGCATTAATTTTCTTGGCTACCTCATTCCATTTAAAATCGCATTTCGATTTGTCTTCCCCGAACCTCTTGCCAGGTCCAAATTGGCTTCCAATTCACTTACTAGCACTCCAAACTGCATGCTGCTTGTTTTCTTGTTACTAAAAACAAAAACATGGATTAAAATTTTCTCTAAATAAGTTAGTTATATTAAAATTACCTCTTTTTAGCTGCTATATCAATTTTTAATTCAACGAACGATAACTTATTTATTTTCGTTTGAATTTGACATTTTAATTCTTTATTTTATTGACTTATCGTTATAGAGAATGCTCACTTTTTATGTTTTCGTCACGTAAGAGTCAGTTTTTTTCGTCTTGAACCGTTATCGTTATACAAAATGCAAACGGGCGAACGATTCGTCTCCGAGGCGAAACGATCATTCGTTTCGCAATAGAGAATGAGGCCCTAAATCTCGAAACGCAGAAGGTTTATACTTAATCTTCGTTCAATCGTCAAACATTTCTTCAATCATTACAATATTTCAGGTGTGGCAACCTAAAATTCATATGTCATGTAATTTGTTTTATAGGAAAATATTTTAAGGTTGGAGCAGTTTTTAAATTCATGGATTACAGATGTTTTTGGAAGATTTTCAAGTTTGGATTTGCCAAGATTTGTAGTACAAGAAAAAAAAATTTATCAAATTAAAATACTCAAATATGATTTTGCTTTTTGAGAATGCATGGCGCATGGTCATAGTCAAATTATGACAAAAGTTGTCCGCCAAATTTAAAACCTATTTTGTTTCGACTCGAAAATGTAAATTATTTGTGGCTAAAAACCTTCACAAAAATTGAAACTGTACATGTGGTCCCACATTAAACCTCTCTCAATATTAAAAAATTCACTTCAAATAAAACTGTAATGGAGACAGTGCAGGTTAAAATATGACACTTAATAAATCTTTACAGTTAAAACTCTAGGTGGAGATATGCTATTATTACACTGCACTATGCGCGCCATGCAAAAAATTCCAAATGCGATGCATTTTCATTGCATTCGGCAAAAAGAAACGCGGCTAGAACACAAATGGTTGAACGACGTATCATTTTCTTATGCCGGGTTTTCAGTATACGTTTAAACTCTAGACAAAGTTGATTAGCTTTGCCTCTTTGTTGATTGTTGTTAAGTCTTTACTTAAGTATAGTAATTAGCAATAAGTCGGTCTTGAACACGTTTCGCTATTGAAGAGGGTGCGCCTTGATTAACATTGCTATCACTTGGGCTTTGATCTAAGTATTCAGTGTCAGGCTCGTGTATGGGTTCACTTAATCGGATGTTATGCAACACTGCGCATGCGTTAACTATTCTACCAGTAAATCCATGATGAAACAAAGGAGTCCTTTGCTGTGATAGGCATCGCCATGTTCCTTTGAGAACACCAAAAAGTATCTCGACTGGGTTTCGAGCTTTACACAATGCCTTATTGTACCGAAGTTTTGGGCTCCCCTCTGGTTGGTTAGGTAAAGGAGTCATCAGCCAGGGTTATAAAGGGTATCCAGAGTCACCTGCAAGTAGTTTTGTGTGCGATTTTATTTTCTGGGAAATTTCAGTGCATTAAACACACTTACCTATCAAAAACATGTTGCGGCTACCATTTTCAAAATTTCTCTGCATCACTCTCCGTACTGCAGAGGAGCTCCAGATAAACGCATCATGCCTTGCTCCTGGCAATTTAGCATTGACATTCAATATCTTTAGGTTGGGGTCACAAATCTGTATATAAAAATATATTATAGTCAAAAAAGTACAATACATTTCTTTGAATTATTGCTTTTACCAATTGTACATTTATTGAATGGTATCCATGGTGATTTACATATGCCTCTTCATGATTTCTGGGGCTCATGATCGACACATGAGTGCAATCAATAGCCCCAATAGTACCTCCCACAAATGGTGCAGGTGACGCAGAAAAAATTTCTTTCGCAGCTTGCCGCTCTATTTGAGTCATTGGAAACTTTACTTTATCGAAAAACAAAGAATGGTTGATAGCATTTTTACGCGATGTATACAGCGGCTTACAGACGACTGGCTCATTGATATGCCCCATTGTTCTCCAACGGGCCGTTGATAACAACCAGTTGCGAAGAAGCGTAAAGCAGTTAGAACCTGAAATTTTTATAATAGTGTTCAATTGAAAATTATATGAAATTCCATGATTTACCTGTTTCTCTGTTGATATCGCAGTTATTCTTGTACCCCTTAATTGACCATCAAGTGGAGAAATAATATCATGAGCCAAGTCTGGGGTTAGTCGGTACAGCTTTCGCAACTCCGTTGCATTCAGGTGGAATGGGTTATCTACTTCTCTAAGAAGGCGTCTGTCCTTAGTAACTCTTCATCTTGTGATAAAACGTATGCCAAGTACTCAAATGCCATTTGATTTATAAATAAAGCAGCTTTTCGTGTTTGAAGGTATTTAATTAAAGCTCCGATTTTCTTTTTTAACTAAAATTGTCAGAAATGTAAATTTCGTGATTTTTAACGCAGCCAATTCATTTGCCGTTTATTTAACAACACAGCTGATCGTCGATTAACGAATATCGATTCAAAATAGTTACTGAATAACGAAATCGTTATAGTTATCGATTCGCAAATAAAGCGATGGCAAATATCGTTAAAAAAGTTAGTGAATTCCTCTACAGAAAGGGTAAGTAAATTGCCTACTATTTTAAATATATAAACAACATGTATGAATTTGTTAGTGATAATTTGTCATGCTTTGGTTGATAATCAACTGAAGAAAGCAAATACCAAAGAGTTCGAACTTCATGTAAATACCAATTCATTTCTTTAATTAGCGTTTGGAGATTAAAATACATATGTATACATGCATAGAACTGCATATACGCCAATTACACGGCTCAAGTATCCTTGTGCCAATTACCAATTTGCACAAGGATTTGACCGGTGTGTGCACTGGTTGCGCTATTTGCGCAGAGAACTGCGCTAAAATCAAAACGATTTTGATATTTACGCATGTCTGCAAATATTGCACATGCTTTTTTCTTCGTGTATGGTGAATCTTACACAGTTTACCTGTGGTTCCTGATAATATAACATCAGTAATTATTGTTAAAAAATGTTAATATCGAAGGCGTAAGGATCATCTCTAGCTTGTAACAGGAATTCACACAAATTTAATAATACAAAATAATTTTTTATACAATTAGAACATATGTTTCATTTGTTGCGCTAGTTGAAAAATGAATATTGCGCAGTGCTGCAAGGAGTTGAGCTGGTCTTTCAATTAAAATATATATTTTATAAGTACAATGGGAAATAAACGCTTCTGGTGCGAGTTTTTCGACTTACGTGAATTACCAGCACTGTGGAAAATAAATAGTGATTTTTTATACAATTAGTGCCTTTTTTACACAATTAAAACACATGTTTCATTTGTTGCGCTACTTTAAAAATGAATATTGCGCAGTGTTTTTGTGCCGTGTATGTCAAAATTTTCATTTGCACTAATTTCGTCGTTTTATATTTGCGCATGGTTTTTGTATCATGTATGGGCCGTCATAGAAAGGGCGGAATTAATTAATTATGATCAGATTTACAAGATTTTTGTCATTTTCCCAGCGTCGCCATTGTCATTACATTGCGCTAAGAGAGGACATCATCACCTTATTACCCACAGCCAGTTAAAATTTTAGTAAATTTTGGTTTTTTCATTACTGATTCACAACGTGGAAAGTTATATATCGAGCATTCCATGGAGATTGGTAAACTTTAGCAGACTTTCGCATTGCGGTCATTATTAATATTCAAACCCTAGAAGGTTTATTGTAGTCATATCAAAGTTACCGATATGATCGGGCTAGTACCTCAATGGTGCTTGTTACCGGAACGTAGATAGATAGATAATTGATTGAGGATTGCACAGTGACTTGCATATCTCCTTCACAGCACCTGATCCTAGTCGACTTCCTTGATGGACCCTTGCAGTGTTCTTGGCTTGAGGGATTAAATGTGGGAATGCTCTGGCTATGGTGAGCCCATTAACTTACCCCTACGTCTTGAGATTACATCGCATTCTTGGAGGATATGGCCGTTTGCTGATTGATCACAAAATCGGCATGTGCTATTCGACAGTATGCCCAGGTTCTGCATACGGCTGTTCAGTCTATAATGCCCTGTAAGAACAGCTCTTGGGATTCTTAGGTTATCTTGCGACAGGTCTATTATTGCCCTGTAGCGACTTGTGCTATAACCTCCAAACAGTATCTTAGATTTTCTGAAACCTGGCGTATTGCTCCAGTGTTCTTCTCTCTTCTCCCTCCCTTCTACTAATAAATGCCCCTGTAAGCCAACTAGCAGAACGGCTCGGGATCGATGGGTGATGGAGTTGCTGCCTCTGTTGCTGTTGTTGTAGCAGTGCTTCGTCCGATCCAATAGATAGATAGATTGATATTTATTATTAATATGTTTACATATTTATTGATTTCACAATAAATTTTAAATATCACAAATTCATTTTCAATTCACAGACGTGTATGATATATATATATATGTTAAGTAATAAAAAGTATTAGATGTTACCGATCACAAATTGTCATCAATATCCTCTAACGGAAGTCCAAGTAAACTTGCTGTTTCAACAGGGGTGGACCATAATGAAAGGGCTGTTAGAGGCGTTGGTTCCACATTACAATTAAAGAGATGGTTGGTGTGATGTGGGGTCACATTGCAAGCGGTGCATATATTTTGTATGTCGGGGTTGATTCTGGATAGGTGAGAGTTTAGCCTGTTACAGTATCCAGAATGAAGTTCAGCCGGAGTGACTCGAGTTTCCCTGGGGAGTATGCGTTCCTCTTCCGCAAGTTTTGGGTTTTGAGTACTGGATTCACCGGGAAATTCCTGGCATAAAGGTCCGACGCCTGTTTGTGGAGCTCACCAGGGGCCTGCTTGTGTTTTTTTGTTTCATACGGCTGAGTTCTCAGGTGCCGTATTTCCCCAAAGTCCTTACGGAGATTACTCCTTAAGTCCCTAGGCGGTGTTGGCTAATCAATCAGATGTGCATTGGGATGCCCAGGTTTCGCGAGGCGAAAAACTGGAGAGATCAGGGAGGTAGCCATTTATTGTGTTGCAAAGCTCATCGATCTGTTGCCCTGGGCCATTATTGTGCAGTCATCGGCGTAGGAAACGATAGTAACTCCTTCTGGTAGCTAAAGTAGCTTAGAAATGTAGAAATTAAACAAAAGTAGGGATAGGACACCACCCTGAGGCACCCCCTGTTTAATTCTTCTTGGTTTAGATGTTTAATTTTTAAATTGCACCGATGCCTGCCGAACACCCAGATAATTTACGGTCCACCTTTTAAGTCATAGGGGAAGAGTAGACCCTTCCAGGTCTTGCAGTAACGTGCCATGATTGACCGCAACGAGTACTGTTCTATGGTGGGGGTTTTGATTTAAACCGCAACATTTAGCGCGGTGGTGGTGCTATGGAGTTTTATGAAGCTATGTTGATGGCAGGCTAGCTGCAAATTTGCTTTGAAGTAGGGGAGCAAAATGGCTTAAATCGTCTTGGCTACTGTCGATAGGAGAGATATCGGGCGATTTGACTATCCTATGTTAGCTGGTTTCCCAGGATTTAGTAGCCATTGGCCATTTTCCATTTTTCGGGTATGATAAAGGTGGAAAGACAGGCTGAAGACATGTGCTAAATATTTGAAACCCTCTTTCCCTAGGCTTTTAAGCACGGGCATGGCTATGTCGTCCTTGCCGACTGCTTTGGATGGTTTAGCCTGACCGATGGCATCCTCAACCTCTTTGGCGGTGATGGTAATTGGTGACGCGCTGAAATTATGTTTATGTGCGTGTCTGTTGACCCTCCGTCTATCTTTGTCGACCGTGGAATGCATTATATATTGTCGGCAGAAAGCGCTCGCGCATTTTTTCGCATCCGACAGCACTTTATCGCCAAAGGCGATGGAAACTTTGTCATTGTGCCTAGACGGATTCGATAGGGACTTAAGGTGAACCAAAGTTTACCTACACCGGCAGAGAGGTTACAACCGCTTAGGTGCTCCTCCCATTTCGCCCGCTTGTGTTCATCCATAAACAATCCCTTATTTCGGGGTCGCCGGGATCGACTGTCTTATAAGGCCACGTTTTCTCGCTAAACTTGCGGCCTCTGCCGGGAAGTGGGGCCGAATTTCGGGAATTCTACCGGTGGGAATGAAATGACCACGCTTCCCTTGGCGGGCAGCGATTGTCTGTAAAGGATTTCTATTCGTCCCACTTTCCTTTTTAAAGTTAATGAAAGTGCGTTTTTCTGTGACGATGAAGTCGGCAGAACGCTCGAGCGAAATAAGTATAGGCAGGTAGCCGGATGCCAATGTTACCATCGGCTGCCAGTTGACGCAGTTTACGAGTTCTGCGCTCACGATTGAAATATCCGGCGAACTGTGACAGCTTCCTACCATACGTGTGGGGGCGTCTCCGTTTATTGTGCAAAACGTCGTTTCTTCTATTTGATCCGCCAAGATCTCACCCCTACTGTCCGCCCAGTTCCTGCCTCTCTTTCCGGGTTGTCCGCCTGCTGTTGTTGTTATAGCTGTGCTTCGCCCCATCCATCAATCATCATCAATGTCCAAGGAAACTCTGTTTCAACAGGGGTGGACTATAATAAGAGGGGTGTTATAGGCGTTGGTTCCGCAATACATTTGAAAAGATGGTCGGTGTCATGTGGGGACACGTTACAAGCAGGACATATGTTTTGTATGTCGGGGTTGATTCTGGATAGGTAAGAGTTTAACCTGTTACAGTACCCAGATCGAAGCTGAGCTAGAGTAACGCGCGTTTCCTCTGCTAGTTTTGGGTATTGTTTTTTGAGTACATGATTCAATGTACAATTCCTGTCATAGGGGTCCGACGCCTGTTTGTGGATTTCACTGAGGACCTGCTTGTGTTTTTTAGCTTCATACGGCTGCGTTCTCAGATGCCGTATTTCCTCATAATGCTTACGGAGATGCCTCCTTAAGCCCCTTGGCGGTGTAGGCTCATCAATCAGATGCCTGTTGGGATTCCCAGGTTTCTGGGTTTGCTTGGTTAGCATTTCATTTCTCTCTCTAATGGGGAGTATTCTCGCCTCAGTATGTAGATGGTGTTCTTGGGACATAAGAAGACAGCCCGTTCCAGTTCTGAGAGCAGTATTTTGGCAGGCCTGTAGCTTCTTCCAGTGAGTAGTTTTTAGGCTTGTTGACCATATAGGGGACGCGTAGCATGCAATCGGCTGGCCAATTGCTTTGTATGTAGTAATGAGAGTTTCTTTGTATTTTCCCCAAGTACTACCAGCAAGGGATTTGACGTTTTATTACGGCTCTGGATTTTCGGTACAATTGCGGCTGCATGCTCACCAAAATGTAGATCCTGATCGAAACTAGAAAGATCGAGGAGATAGCTATTTACCTCAGAAACTAATTCATCCATTGAAGGGCCAGGTCCCATTGCCATAATCGTGCAGGCGCCGGCATAGGAAATGATTGTAACTCCTTCTGGTGGGAAGGGAACCTTGATATGTAGAAATGAGATTAGGCGGGGATTGGACACCATCCTGTGGGACCCCCCAGCGGGACCCCCAGGGGGTCAGAATATACCCGCGGTAGGTATGCCTGCCGTAAGAGGCGACTAAAATACCACATTCAAGGGGCTGTACAGCGCAACCCTTCAGGTTGCCAGCGCAATATATAGCTTCTCCAAACCCAATTGTCAACCTCACCTATCCGCGGCGAATCCTGTTTCACTAACAGGCGAGGCTCTGGCCACCCCAAGCTCCTCAATGAACTTAGGGGTGGGGAGGGAGGGATGGCCTGATGGTTTAACGTGGCCACATAAATCGTTCTCGAGATGATCGGGCTAGCACCCTAATGGTGCTGTGTTACCGGAGCTTACCGAATCTGTATCCGGCAATGGACCATCACATCGATAACACTCCACAAAGCCTTTGGGGAGCAACCTTATCTCTACAACAGCAACAACCCTCTTTTTAATTTTCCTTAGCTTTGAGATTTCGTTCCTAAATTGAACCGACGCTTGCTAACCATTCAGATAATTAGCAGTCCATCTGTTTAGAAAGGGGGACATGTGTGAGCCTAATATATATGTATGTCTTGGAGTAGCGTGCTGTGTTTGACTTTGACAAGTCAAGTGCCGCGAGCACCGTCCTGTGATGGTGATATGGTCTATGCCCCATACAAACCGATGGTTCAGATAAGAAGCTTTTCGTCATTTCTGCCCCATTTTAAAAGCTACAAGTTTAAATTTTCATCAAATACTTACGTATACGTCATATGTTGTTCAGATAAGTGATTCATAGCTATGTCATGCAGACCACAATAAACGTGAAACTTTGTATTCTCACACAAATTACCTACTTTTTAATTTAATTTTTATCTAAAAATTCGCTTCCTTAGTTCAGCTCCGTCCATGAAATGTATGTCCCGTCCTTCCTTGTTTTAATTGACAAAGTTAATAGTGCCCTAAAGTCAAAACTACCACTCATTACCATATTGTTATTTTAATAAGTTTTTTTTTCTATTACAGCATCACCGTAACAATAGTTATAATTCAATACGTGTATCCCCTACCAGTACGTTGGAGCGACAAAGATATGATGAAAGCAATAAATATCTTTTGTAGGGAGTCTCGAAGAAAAGTTCATCCGGGAATCGAATATAAGCTAATCGCTAAGGACACAATGATTCCACTGCCTGGAGTTTTAGAGAACAAAAGTCCCAACATGAGACTTCTTTACTACACTAAAAACCTTTGAATGCCATAAATAATATAAACTAATGGCTTAATGTTTGATTGAAAATCAGAATTAAAATGTATTTATTATATATAATAATCTCGTGTCATGGTTTTACTGGAACAACTCCTTCAGAAATTACCGAACCGAATTTTGTATGTATATATGGTAGGTATGCGAGAACGTAGCTAAATATATTTAATACTTTTGGGTAACCAGGGCCTGGCGATATCTACCTAAATATGGACCCGGAGACCATACATCGAGGGTTTATATACCCTTGCTCTGCTCTGGAGATAGAAAGCTATATATAAACCAGAGGTTCCACCAAGGATTTTTGTTTTGTTTTAACGATATGGATTTCAAACGAAAGATATGAACAAATGATGGTTTTTATTTCAATATCTTATTCTGCTCCGGAGGTATTGGCCTAAACTGGGGTCGATATTAAAGGTAGACGTAGATGGTAAGGGCAACAGTAGAAACAGAGGCAAACTTAGAAAGAAAAAGGGTAAGAAGACATTAGTGTGATGGAGGGAGACAGAAAATGTTAACGTCAGGGTAGGATATTCCCTATTACGGATTCAAAAGCAGGCCTGGCGAATTTCCGATGCGGTCGCCATTTAGAAACAAAAGCTGTAATATTGAACAAACACATCTACAACTATCCACAATTGTCTTTAACTTCATTCGAAAATACCATTCCTAATGTAGTAATTTTTAGCTGATGGATTAAACTTGTATACTTTATTAAATTAACTATTTTTTATGCTGTCTTAAAACAGGTACTGTGTTACACGATTGACAAAAATTAAAATTAATTCATTTAAATTTGCTGACTTCATGTATATACATTTATTTATTAGTATATCGACTGCTGAGTGGAATACATCGGCTGCCAGTTCGAAAGCGCCCTATTTCAGAAGCATGGCAGCTTCCAAAGAAATTCGTTTTCGAACTAGGAGTCGATGTATTCCACTCAGTATATAGTCTTAGTTTTTTGTACCAAAAGTAAATTATCAAATTCAAAATATATTTGTCTAAGTAGCACAAAATTAAATTCCTCAATTCAATCATTTTAAATTTACATACATCTTTACACACATTCATCACATAATTCAGTTTATAAATTCGCTTACTTGCCTAAAATACTAACGATTATTTTTTTTAATACTTAATTTACCCTTAGCCCTTCGAAATAAATAGACCACCACTAAGATTTTAAATTCATTGCTTATCACATTTTAAATTCATTGTTTTTTTTTAACTTTTTTAATTTTAAAATTCTAAAATACTAACGATTATTTTTTATTAAATACTTAATTTACCCTTAGCCATGAATTTGCAAATAAATAGACTATCACTAAGTTTTTAAATTCATTGCTTATCACATTTTAAATTCATTGTTTTTTTTTTTTAATTTTTTAATTTTAAAATTCATTTCCATCTTAATAAAAATTGATCAATTGCTTCAGCTTAAGACCTGTAAGTGTAAGTGTTACATACGTACAAGTTGTTTACTAATACATTTAAGCAAATGAATTTGATTCAATGTATTTCAGCATTTCACAACACGTTAGGCTCACGCTCTCCCAAGTTTATACAACAAATGCACTGAGTACACAAAAGCGTGAGATCCTTGGCTTAATGAGCGTTTAATTTCTCCGAAATCATACTTTTTATATCTTCGTAAAATTGTCATTTCAACTCCAACTTTTTTTCATAATAATTCTCCTCTGCACTCTTTCTTTTTCGGGGATTGCTTGTTCCAATAGTCAAAGGTACTCGGTTGGAGGCTACATAGCACAATGACTCTGGGCTGGAAAATGAGTTTCCACTGGATGATGGTACATCTCCTAAAGGATCACGAGTGCAATTCGACAAACCCTTTGACGTGGAAGCCATATTGCACCGAGACTCTGTGTTCGAAAATGAGTTTTGACTGAACAACAGGGTATCAGGAAGTAAACATGACTCTATCAATAAATATAAACAAATATGGTATTTAAGAGAAACTAATAGGTGACCAATTAGTGAAATATTTACCAACAGCAGCCAACGAACACCTCTCAGATAATGGCCTTTGCATTCTTGCGCCTAAATTGAGGGTGCGAGAATTTGAGATTATTGCCTCACGGCCAAAAATCTCATCCATTTCTTCCATAAATGGAGCTTGGCTTGTTGCACCGGTCTGCCTGTTGTTGTCTTTGGCGCTTTTATAAGCGATCAAAAGCGTGCGCATTTTCGCCTCCAACACCTTTATTGTTACAGTAGTATCCTACAAAATCATTATAAAACATAATCAACCTTTTGAATACAAAATTTAGTAAAATAAACATACCAAAAAGCCTCGTGCAAACATATCTTCCAACACGTTCACGTAAGCATACTTCTTTTTCCTGCTGTGCTTAAACTCGTCCTTTCGGGCACTATAGCACTGCAGCAAAAGAAGCGTCTCCTCCCTCGTCTCCTTTATTATTTTCTGAAAAAATTTAGTAAATATGAATTATTTAGAATTTTTTATATTTTTTTTTTTTTTTTTGGGACTTTGAATACTCGTTTTGTGAGTATTGATGATGGCACGGATATTTATGTGTCCGCTATAGCGTCAGGTGTACTTCGGTAGTGATGTATTTCCTTGGTTGTATGTTGATTGCTTTATTGTAATGTTTCTGCCATATTAGGGTGGAGGTGCAAAAAGTTATATATTTACAGATAATTACAAAACGATATTGTATTTTACAACTTGATAGTTACAATTAAATGAGATTTTTATGGATTTTTTTGTTTTGACAATGATATTGATTAAATGTGATGAATCGTGAAAGATTAAGTGATGACTAGATAACTGTTCCAATGAGATTTGAGCCAGAGCCAGAGCTCGATAAACCAATAGAACGGCCCTATTTTGTTTTTTAATTAGGGATGGTAAAACAGACTAAAAAAGTCGATAAAAACTACTTATTGAAACTTGGAAGTACTGATTTTATATTCTACTATTTCATAAGCGACAAAAAAACTTGTCTCTTAGCAGTCTTAAGCGTAAACGGATATACGCGTGTTAAAAAACACGGCTAATGACACCAAATTTTGACACTCTTTCTTTATGTTTAAACGTGTTCAAACAGACAACTGCTTTTGTCGCGAATCTATATGACACATATACATGTATGTGAGCTCGGTCTAAATGGTCTGGCAAAGTTGACATAGTCATAACGCTATATTCATAACCATATTTTGACTTATCCAAATCATTTGGCATCAGTTGTTGGTGCCTTAACCTAAAAATCGTGAAATTTTCATAAAAATGAAGAAAACTCAAAAATTACAAACATATCCCAGAAAAAATAAGTCTCCTACTCAAAACGTATCCAAAACAATAAATAAAATCTACAAAAGGATAATAAATTCTCCAACTCAAATATTTTTAGGTTGTGGATATAGCGAAAAAGCAAAAACCAATTGGTTGGCTATGGTATGGTTATGGCTAGGGTATTATGGTATAGCACCATTGACCAATTACAATGATTTCCATAAGGTAGGTTGGATCAGCTTTTTTATATGGATATGGATACGTCAAGTTTAAACGGCCCTTAAATCATCGGCTTTCCATATGAGGAACCAAATCTGCCAGGGTGCAAACGGTCTGTAAAGAAAATAGTATTTGACAACCGAATGCAACGCTGCTGTTTACATCGCTATTTATTTACATGTTTTTGTTGAATTGTCAAAATATAATTCTTGGAGAAAAACACGTGCAGTTAATTCTATTGAATGCATATTTTAATTTAGGTCTATAAAACCAAACCAAACTAATTAAATATGAAAATACGGAAAAATCATCAACGTAAGCGTTATCGCTATAATGTAAATAGAAAAACCCTGAGAAAAACACGCGAATCGACCGGAAAAATAAAAGAGTAAGTCTGTTGGATTTGTTTGGGTTTTTGGTTTTATAAATATTGTATATGAACTTGCTTACAGCCCGGTAATGAAAAAATTATGGATAGAGAGTAAACGCAATAGGAACTTTTACGAAATGGGTCTATGTTCCAACCCGAACAAAAGTGTGCCCATACCAAATTTCAAACAACAACGTCTACACACGGTTAAGATAATAAATGGATTTGTAGAGGAGGAAATGGATGAAAATGAGCTAAATGAGAAAGTCACATATCGCCCAAGAGGCTATGTAATTGAACAGCTAGAAGCCGATATCGCTGCACCAAGAGAAAGGCTTTTAAGGTAAACTTTCCCCATATTCTTGTGTTTATCCAGCTAAAAGCTTCATCGATTATTTTTATATTTTAGGTTGCCTAAAAACTCCGTGAGCCATCTAAGTTACTTTCTAGATAAATATAAATTAAACTACAAAGCTATGGTAACAGATCAACGAAATTATTTGCAATGGACTTGGAAACAGTTTCGTATGAAAATACGCAAGTTTATGTCAATACCTGAACAGTTCGATGAGTACTTGAAACAACGGAATTTGAAGGCTGGTGAAAAGCCACAGTGGGAGGAATATGATTCGGATAGTGAATGGAAGTAACTTTAAATTGTTTTTAAAATGAATGTATATAGTACTATGTTCGTATATAAGTTTTCTGCGCTTTACAACATAATGTAATAGCTATGATATTTAGTTAAAAAATGTAGGCGTATTAGTTTGTGTAATAACAGTGTTGCTGTTGATGTTGTTTTTGTTGTATTAACAATGCTTCGCCCCAATTGAGGTTACATTGAAATGACAGCCCTTGGTCGGAAAAAAAAAATCCCGAGTCGCTCCGGTACGAAGAACCGGCTGCCGTTGGAAGCGTGTAATGACAGTATGAGGTATCACGTATATGGATCGATCACGTGCTTATAGGCAATTCCTAACCGTTTCATAAATATAAAAGTTCGGCAACGCTCCGAGTTTATTTTTAACTCAAAAGTTTCATTTGCCTATCACCCCTGCTGTGGGATCTGGTCATCCACCAACAGCTCAGGCGGTTCGATCAGGGACCCGTTAAACTTTCGGCGTACACATATGACGTTGCAGCTGTCATAAGTGGAAAGTAGGGCTGGAACTATCCGCATATTCTGACACGGATAAAATCCGGACCGCATGGATATCCGGTTAATATTCGTATGTGAAACTCCGGATTTATGAAAACCCGGTTAACCGTATTTTTGGATATCCAGTGCAAGCAACAAATTTATACCATATATGTTTATTTAGTATTAATAAAAATAAATTCGTGGGGCATTTAAATCAATTAACAGCGTTTTTGCACAATATAAACAAAATGCACTGTTCTTATTTTCACTTGTTTTTAAAATCGTAGCCATGGCGGAACGATACAAGGTGGCAGCATTGTAACATACAAGCATAAATAAAAATTCCATGTACTTTGTTTTTGTAAATTCAATGGACAATTGTCAAAGTCGTACTGCGCCGGAAGTTGATGTTTCAAATCAAATTAAAAAGTTTATAATCAGCTGTCCCATGCTGCGACCTTGTATCGTTCCGCCATGATTGTAGCTTTTTAATTTTTGACGTTAATTTAATAATCTACAAACATATTTTGTGAATAATTTTTCGATGTTTGCCTCGTTCAATTCTGATATGCAGATATTCAATTTTTATATTCCAGTATATGGACATACGAATATCCGGATTTTCCGTTTACGTATCCGGATAGCCGTACTGCGGATATACAGATTTTCCATTTATGAATCCGGATAGCCGGATTTTTTGCTTAGATATCCGGTTATTCGAATATCCGGTTTATCCGGATAGTTAAAAAATCCTGATGTAATTCACAGCCCTAGTGGAAAGTGCTTTCCAAAAATTAACTCTTTGATGGATCGGGCGCTTCGGGATATACATACCTGGGCATCTAATGTTAGTTTGACCACCATCACGGCGAAGACGGATATGGTTTTGTTTACTAAGTGGTATAAGGTCCCAAATCGCGCCAGGCCTAAGCGAGGAGAAGTAACCCTGCAGGAGAAATCTTGCACAATATATCTAGGAATGTTGGTGTTGTTGTTGTAGCGATAAGGGTCTATTGGTATTTTAGTCGCCTCTTACGACAGGCATAGCTCCCCCCAGCGGGTTAGGGTGTTAGAATATACCCGCGGCAGGTATGCCTGTCGTAAGAGGCGTCTAAAATACCGGATTTAAGGGGTTTGTGTAGCGAAGCCCTTTCAGGTTGCCAGCGCAATACATAGCTTCTCCAAACCCAATTGTCAACCTCACCTATCCGTGGCGAATCTTGTTTCATTAACAGGAGGCTCTGGCGACCCCGAACTCCTCATGGATCTAGGGGTTTGTCGTTATTGTTGTTGTTGTAGCGATAAGGTTGCTCCCCGAAGGCTTTGGGGAGTGTTATCGATGTGATGGTCCTTTGCCGGATACAGATCCGATACGCTCCGGTACCACAGCACCATAAGGTGCTAGCACGACCATCTCGGGAACGATTTATGTGGCCACATTAAACCTTCAGGCCATTCCCTCCCTCCCCACCCCTAAGTTCCATGAGGAGGTTGAGGTCGCCAGAGCCTCGTCTGCTAGTGAAACAGGATTCGTCGCGGATAGGTGAGTTTGACAATTGGGTTTGGAGAAGCTATATATTGCGCTGGCAACCTGAAGGGTTGCGTTATACAGCTCCTTGAATCTGGTGTTTTAGTCGCCTCTTATGACAGGGATACCTACCGCGGGTACATTCTGATCCCCTAACCCGCTGGGGGTCTAGAGGGTGGGAGGGCGGTATGGCCTAGAAGGTTGCATGTGGTCAGAACAAATCGTTCTCGAGATGGTCGGGCTTGGTACCGGAACGTACCGCATCTGCATCCGGCAAAGGACCATCAACTCGATAACACTCCCCAAGGCCTTCGGGGAGTGTCCTTATCGCTACAACAACAGGCATACCTATCGCGGGTATATTCTAACCCCCTGATCCGCTGAGGCTATATCTAGGAATCATTCTAGACGGTAAGTTGTCGTCTAAGCTCAACCAGAGAAGAAGGCTTCGACGGCACTTAATGCTTGTAAAAGAGTGTTCGTTTGTATGTGAGATTAATTGTTGTTGTAGCAGTGCTTCGCCCCATCCAATAGGTGCGACCGATCACAAATTGTCATAAATGCCCGCAGAACACCATCTGAGGCGAAATTACTCCCCATTAGGGAAAGAAATGAAATGCTAACCAAACAGTTCCTGTTGAATACCCAGAAACTTGGGCCAACAGACATCTGATTGATGAGGCTACAAATCCCAGAGGCTTAAGGGGTCATCTCCGTAAACATTATGAGGAAATACGGCACCTGAAAACACAGCCGTATGAAGCCAAAAAACACAAGCAGGTCCTCAGTGAACTCCACAAACAGGCGTCGGACTTCTATGCCAGGTATTGCCCGGTAAATCCTATACTCAAAGGACAATTCCCATAACTTGCAGAAGAGGAACGCACACTACCTAGGGAAACGCGAGTCACTCTAGCTCAACTTCGATCTGGATACTGGAACAGGTTAAACTCTTACCTATCCCGAATGAACCCCGACATACAAAACATATGTCCTGCTTGTAACATGTCCCCACATGACACCAACCATCTCTTCAACTGTATTGTGGAACCAACGCCTCTAATGAGAGGGGTGTCATTATGGTCCACCCCTGTTGAAACATCAAGTTTCCTTGGACTCCCGTTAGAGGATATTG
This sequence comes from Eurosta solidaginis, assembly GCF_040869045.1. NCBI lineage: Eukaryota > Metazoa > Arthropoda > Insecta > Diptera > Tephritidae > Eurosta > Eurosta solidaginis. The sequence continues at coordinate 96,867,068 of NC_090319.1, read as the reverse complement.
ATGAAAATTTGTGATCGGTCGCACCTATTGGATGTGGCGAAGCACTGCTACAACAACAACAACAACAGGGTTTCTTTGTCTTTGCCCCAAGTGCTGCCGCAAGAGATTTGAGGATTTTATTACGGTTCTGGATTTTAGGACCGATTGCGGTTGCATGCTCTCCAAAATGTAGATAATAATCAAACGTCACACTCAAGATTTTTATCAAAAGCTTTTGATACGTCTAACCACGGCACGTTACTGCAAGACCTGGAAGGGTCCTTCCTTCCCCCAAATCTCAAAAGGTGGACCGCACATTATCTGTCTGGTCGACAAGCATCTTTGTAATTCAGGAACATAACATCTAAACCCAGAAGAATTAAACAAGGGCTACCATAGGGTGGTGTCCTAGCCCCACTTCTGTTAAACTTCTACATACCGAAGCTACCTCCACCACCAGAAGGAGTCGCTATCGCTTCCTACGCCGATGACTGCACAATAATGGAACAGGATCAGGCCCACCCCAACGGGTTAGAGGGTCAGAATATACCCGCGGTAGGTATGCCTGTCGTATTAGTCGACTAAAATACCAGATTCATGGGGCTGTGTAGCGCAACCCTTCAGGTTGCCAGCGCAATATATAGTTTGTCAATCTCACTTATCCGCGGCGAATTCTGTTTCACTAACAGACGAGGCTCTGGCGACCCCAAGCTCCTCATTGAACTTGGGGTGGGGAGGGAGGGATGGCCCCCCCAGCGGGTAAGGGGGTAAGAATATACCCGCGGTAGGTATGCCTGTCGTAAGAGGCGACTAAAATACCAGATTCAAGGGGTGTGTAGCGCAACCCTTCAGGTTGCCAGCGCAATATATAGCTTCTCCAAACCTAATTGTCAACCTCACCTATCCGCGGCGAATCCTGTTTCACTAACAGACGAGGCTCTGGCGACCCCAAGCTCCTCATGGAACTTGGGGGTGGGGAGGGAGGGGCTGGCCTGAAGGTTTAATGTGGCCACATAAATCGTTCCCGAGATGGTCGGGCTAGCACCTTAATGGTGCTGTGGTACCGGAGCGTACCGGATCTGTATCCGGAAAAGGACCATCACATCGATAACACTCCCCAAAGCCTTCGGGGAGCAACCTTATCGCTACAACAACAACAACAACAAGGGAGGGATGACCTGAAGGTTTAATGGTGCTGAGTTACCAGAGCGTACCGGATCTGTATCCGGCAAAGGACCATCACATCGATAAAACTCCTCAAAACCTTCGGGGAGCAACCTTATCGCTACAACAACAACAACAACAACCAGGCCCACACATCGATGAGCTTTATAATAAAATAAACAGCTATCTCCCTTATCTCTTCAGTTTTTTCGCCTCGCGAAACCTGACATTGTCAACTACCAAATCATCGGCGAACTTATTTACAACATGGACGCGCCAAATGTCGATCATATTGAACATCGTCGTCCTCTGTTGTTGTTGTTGTTGCAGCTCTCTACGGGAGGCGAGGCTCTGGCGACCCCAAGTTCCTCATGAAATTATGGAGTGGGGGCGAGATGGCCTAGAAGGTTCAATGTGGACTGATTTCATCGGAGGTATATCGCTCCTTTCATTATTTGTTTACATACATCGACAAAATCTTTCCCGTCGATTGCATTACGCTAACGACTGCGATAACTATCTTATCTTCCAGAAATGCTATCTTCTTTGAAAGCACCTGGCCTGCCGTTCATGTGCTACGCGTTTTCGGTATGACCGCTTGACTTATAAGAAACGAAATAAAGAAAGCTGTAGAGTTGCCAAAACACTGTGCTCGCAACAGCCACGGGATATCTCCTTATGACTCCTGAGCATCATTTACAAAATGAGGCTAAAATATTTCCCACAAAGGAGCGAAATCAAATGATGGGCAAAGTTTGTTGAATTTCCAGAAATTTGCAACCTTGCCTCCAAGGAAAATAAGGGGACTTTTCCGTAAGCAATATGAAGAGATTCGGCATACAAGAACTAAGCCGTTTAATCTTAAAGAGCATGAGAAGACCCTCATCTACATCTACATGGCCTGCACGTAAGAACATTTTTTGGGGAACTCGCGACTAAGGTAAGCAATCTCCCTAGTGAGACGCGCGTAACTCTACCTCAACTTGGATCAGGATACTGTAATAGGTTAAACTCTTACTTATGCATAATCAACCCCGACATATCCAAAAGTATATCCTGCTTGTAACGTGTCCCCAGTGACACCAACCTTGTTGATTGAGGAGCTTTTGACGGCAGAAATACGTTCGTAGTGCCAATATCTCGAAGGCCAATGTCTATGTTTTGGAGCCGACCTTCGAAAAAAACATAAATTACCTTTTGCTTAGTGCTCGATCTTTTCAAAAAATTGTGCTGGTCCCATACCCATAAAAAAAATCCATTTTGGTGTACAGCCAATTGGACCTTAACCGCTCACGTTGTTGTTGTAGATAAAAATACTCCCTGAAGGCTAGGGTCAGTGTTATGGATATTGATGGTCCTTTGCAGGATGTAGGTCCGGCACGTTCCGGTAACAAGCACCATTAAGAAACTAGCCCAACTATCTCGGAAGCGACTTAACATGACCACACTTAACGCCATTCCGCCTAGCATAACAGGAATCACATACATATACCCTACAGAGAAAAACTATCCATTTCTAAAAACAGTCACACCAGTCGTTGACTTTTTTGTGGAAATATCGAAAACAGTTCACTTTTAGTCATGATTGAATTACTTGTGATTTAATCAAAATTTTCATATCACGTTTATGTGTGCACTGGGCCACATTCCCAGGCGATATACAATTTCAGATTGTGATGTTGTTTTTTTTGGTGTGTTGTTCTATATATCAATAGATATATAGATATGGAAAAGTGGGAGGTGCCGCGCCTCCTACTATGTAGAATCTATATATTAATACGCTAACAAAATTTCCATACAATCAATTGACAGGCTGTTTCGCATACTTAGCATACGTAAAATCATATAAAAGTTATATGAATCGATTCGTTTTGATCAGCCGCAGTGCATAGGCCTATTTTTGGTAACAAATATTACTCTATTTGTTTATAATTAATAGAAAAAGTTTTTTGTAAATTCGAACAATTCATACAAATATCGTAAGTCATTTTCGTGCACAAGCGCGCCATCTTTGGGAACAAGTATCTAAGTGTTCTAATGCGAATTTCAAAGACCTAAACATTTATACACAAGCGCGCCGTCTTTGGGAACAATTATCTAAGTTTTCTAATGTGAATTTCAAATTTTATGTATACTCGCTAAATTCGAAAGCACAAATGTTTCACCTACATTCAAATATGGTTCCCCATTGTTGCCGCTTACCGACCAAAATCCTAATAAATTGTTCCCAATTATTTTTAGCGTACCAAAAAATCTTAAATAGAATTCATTTTTGACCGGCCCATTTTTTGTGGCAAATTTCACTTACACGAAAATACATAAGTCTTTATTTATCAGATTCTTTGTTTTTTATTTTAGTTGTTTTCAAAAAAACATGAAATCGCAATTAATGAGTTAACTTTTGTTGAAACTAACTAATTTATTTTTAACAATTAATGGCAAATTTGCCCGAAAATGTTTTTGCATTTGCAGATTTAATCCTTATTTTAGATAAAGTACGTCGTATACTGAACAAAAAAAAGTTACAAAAATATAACATTACATTTTTTATATTGCCTTTTATGCTAATTTATTTTAGTTCTTTTTTTATTTTATTATATATTCTCTTATTTCAAATTGGTTTGTTATTATTTAAATCAGGCATGCTTAACCAACGAACCGATATCATTTCGTTACGATAATTAACGTTAATAAACGAAACAAAGTCATTTCGTTTCGTTTATTAACGTTAAGAACGTCAAATTAACGAAATGATTTCGTTTCGTTTTCTGCCATATCAAAACGAAATCAAATCGTTTATGTTGATTATTAATTTCAAACTATGCTGGCAAAGCTGATTGGTGGCAGAGTCATTAAAGGTGAAAGCATTAGCCAAGCTGACTGCAACTTTTCTCATGAATTTTGACAGTACGAACATTTCTCAGAGTATTTTTGAGATTACCACCAACGAATTACACAAACAAATTACATGGAGTTTGTGTGTGTATGTGCCCTCGTTGTTACCACCTTACGGCTTCACCATGGCTATAGCATTGCCAGCATAAGTAAAGTATCACGTTTTTGTTAACGTTTTTAACGTTAACGAAAGCTTTTCGTTTCGGTTAAAAACGAGATACAATTTATCTTGATAATTTCTTTATCGATAATATTTCGAAGTGTTTCAACGGAAACGGTGGAAATTTTTTGATAAACGATTAGCTTAACGTTAAGGTGCATCCCTGATTTAAATGCAACTTGACTGAATCGGAAAATTTCACGTTGTATATTAAACGAAACAAAAAAACGTCCCAAAAACGTCTTTGATTTTAGGTCAAAACGGCAACCGGCATCATAGCGTGCATAGTCAGTATATTACCCACTATATTTATTATTAGGCTAACTTTGTTGGATTATATATCCATTAATCGGATGCTTAGATCACATAACCCTAATTTTTTTATGTCGCTTAAAGTTATGAAATCAATTTTATTTTAGTAAATATGTTTGCGTGAATAACTTTAATGTTTTTGTTTGTTTTTCTTTTCTTTCGAATTTATTCTGCTTTGTTATATCTTAGTATTGTATTGTTTACAGACGATATTTTATCGTAGATATGGACATATATATTCATGAAATGGAGTGTTTACAAATTTAATACAAATTAATTACGTACATAGATCTCAATGGGAATCCCAACATTAAATATCCGAACATTAGAATCTTCATATTGCCACAATGATCACATTAAACCCCGGAAAAAGTCTAAGTGCACTTATTACGTTTTTATATGGAACTGTTTGTTCACTTCACTTAATTTTTTCGCAATTTAAGTACTTTATTTTTTTCTTTAATTAAACATTTTTTAGTAAAATCTGCTTTCTTTCTCATTACATAATTTTTTTTTTATATTTTAATTTTATTTTTTATGAAGGTATCCGCTATTCTACTCGAAATTTTTGTTTTGTGTCACACTGACATATTATATATGTATTTATACAAAATTAAACGGGTGGCGTGAAATAGGCTAAATTCCTTTAGCAAATTTCTTCGTTTTTAACTAAAAGTTCGTTTTTTTTGAATTATGACACAATTGAAGTATATGGGCGATATATCTATATAGGTTATATAGGTCTACTGGGGAACCGAGCTCCCAAAACTAGCTCGGTAGCGCGCCAACGGGGAACTTCCGGGTGGTGTGGAAAAACCTATTTTTCAATTCAATTTCAAGTAATTTTACCATAATTCTATGTCAATTTCATTTGATTTTACATAATTTTTATATTTTTGATTAAGGAACTCCATACCAAAACGTTATAATTACGCGCGAAAAGTTTGTAGAAAATTTAAGAAAATACAATCAAAAAGTACAAGGTCTTAGATCAAATTCAAAATTTTAAGGAAAAAGTTAAGTAAGTTAGACCAGTTTGCTATATTTCCAACACTTGATGCATAGACTGAGTTGAAAAAAATACACGTTGGTCGAATTTCGACCACAGGCGATACTAGTTATGATAAATCCGTGTTAACTCCGGGAGGGGTAGAGGAAGATTAGACTGGTCCGAGAGAGGATGACATTCCACTCAGTAGTTGAAATAGAAAATTTAAAAAAATTAAGTGTCATTCCTCATACACACTTAGTCCCTTCTACAGTATTTTTAGTGTTCAATATTGAGAGTGCATTGCGAAATTAACATCTCTTATTTGCGGATACTTAGTGAAATTTGCATATTTTTAGCCACAAATGTGACAATTCATAACCCTTCTACACACCACCGCAACTATTTCGTGATCTCTTCCGTACTTAACTGTAAAATGTTCAAGAGCACGAACTATAAAACGAAAATGTCGATAATCCATTATAGAGTATGTGGCTACTTCCACTAGAGAAAAAAAGTAACACATTAGCTGGTGCACTCACTCAATTACAATGCTGCCTCATTCGCCTTCGATGCATCTCTATGTGTATACAAACATATGTACATCCAAATGCCCCCATCGAATGGGAGAGGATGACGTTGGATCAGGCATTGATGGGTGGAAAGGGTGCATTAGCTACATATGAACGTACAACAACAAAGCGAATGTGATTTCTTTAGTCAAATATAATTGCAGCCATGGGATGATGATGAATGTGGTGGTGATGATGTTGGTTATGGTATTGGTGGCACTATTCCAGCGCATGTGCATCAGGGCCATTGTGAAAATCGGCCTTTCCGTGTTTTGTGCTCGAGGTAAGTGGCAGGTATTTTATTAACGTTTTGTATTAATCTGAAAATTGCAAAAGAAATTCGTAACATCATTCCGTAAATTGTGTAAAAAATATTTCAACTCACATTGGGTAAGTGAATAATAATCATATTTTTTCGAACATCCCCAGCAATTTTGGTGAAAAATGGTTTAGAAAAAAGTTTTCATATAAAAATGTGTATCACAATATTACATATGTACATAGATATACATATGCCGATTAGTAAGTGCTTTGAGCAGATGATAGGTTGGTAGCGGAAAGCCGGCCGGCGTGAAAATGAGTCGCTTATTAAATATTTGTTTAAAATCGATTTTGTAATACTTATGAAACTATATTCAAATGTACTTGTGGCAGTGGAGAGCTACCTTGAAGCGAATCAGCGAACAGCAACCCTGCGTTCGTCCTCAGTTTCCGTTAGATACAAAAAACAAAAAAAAACAAAAATGTGGTTGCCTTTCACTTATCTAATGCAGAAATTCGAATATACGCAAAGAAAGTTGGATAATGCAAGCTTAAACTTAGGTAAAATCTGTCTCATGGACCATTAAAACAAAAAATTTGAGTGCTCACCTTAGTTTAAGAAATGGAAGGTGCGAGGGCTTAACCTTAAACATGTACTGAAAAACAGTGCGGGCTTAAACTATGTAGTTATCTAGAGTGGAAGTTTACATAAAATTATACTCTCGATTTCAGTTTAATTGACCAAGGGGCTGGGTTAAACTCCAGTCAACTTTAACTGTACTTTAAAATCGCACTGAAAAGCCAGGCCTACGAATCTTAATCAAAACTTGGCTAATAAGATGTTGTAAAATTCATAGTGTGACAGCATTATTAGAGGCGCAATGAATCCTACTCAGTACGTAAGATAATCTTCTGGATGAATTAATTTCCTTCTTATGGCTTAAGCAGATACAATACGTCACATACGTTGCGGACATGGAACAAACTGATAGGTTAGTTGGCTGTGTATGTTTTCATCAGGGCCGCATTAACAATTAGGTATAATAGGCAGTTGCCTGGGGCCCTCAAAAATAAAAAATACTTCTAAAATTTCTTACAAACATAAAATTCTAGAGAGTGAAAGAAAAATATAATCCAATTCGGGGTGCTGGACAGCGGAAATTATCTAGGGTTATTTGAACTCGTTGCGAAATTTGATCCCTTTTTGCAAGATCATATTGTTAGATACAGCAATGCTGGGACAGGTGTAACTTCTTATTTATCGAAGACGATCTGCGAGGAGTTCATTAACATTATGGGTATTTTAGCTTATCTGTCGATTCGACTCCTAATGTATGGTATGTTAATCAATTGTCTATTAATTTAAGATACGTTTCTCCGAACGATTTTCAACCAGTCGAAAGTTTTAAAACTTTTCTTCAGTTGGAAGGTCATACTGGTGAAAGTCTCGCAAATCAAACTTTAAATTTTCTTACTGAAGACTGTGGCTTAGATATTCAAAATTGTAGAGGACTATCACATGACAACGCATTAAACATGTCCGGAAAGTATAAAGGTGTGCAAGCAAGAATATTGAGTTTGAATGAGAATGCGATCTACATATGTTCCCTGTTCCGCGCATTTCCTTAATTTGGTTGGAGAGCATGCTGTGAAGTGCTGTTTTTATGCAGTGGATTCTTTCGCATTTATGCAGACATTATATAATTTTTTTCCGCTTCCACCTATCGTTGGGGCGGTGTATTAAAAAATAAAATAAACAATGAGAAAACTTTGAAGATATTGTCAACTACACGCTGGGAAGTATGTTAGAAATGCGACGAATGCAGTTTACGATTTATTTTATATCATATTAGAGGCTCTAGAAATCATTGCTGATGATGAATCACAAAATACTGATACTCGTTAGAGGCGACGTGTATCGCGAATAAAATGAAAAAATTCAAATTTGGTTTCATGTTGATTTTATGGAACTCTATTTTGACTGCTATGCGTTCAGTGAGTAAGTCATTGCAAAGTGAAAAAGCAGATTTGCAAACGTCTGCTTTTTTGTACGGATCGTTAGAAGAGAGTTGTTTAGTTTCATTCCGTGAAAAGTTCAATGATTTCGAGAAAAAAACAAAATAATTATTACCTGGTGTAGGTTATACAGAAATCGTAAAACTTGCTCGTCGTAGAAAAAACCAACCTAATAAGGGAAATGCTCCAGAAGTCCAGAAGTAGGATTTTCGCCCCGCAATGATTTGAGGACAAAAGGTTTCCTCGAAATCATCGACAATCTTCACAGTGAAATCAAACGACGTGCGAAAGTGTACATATATGGAAGTTTCAGAGAGATTTCCATTTCTCATCAACTTTTCTCTAAGTGATGGAGACCTCCAAGAAGCTATAAATAACTTAGTTCGTGTTTATTCTAGAGATTTAGAAGAATTTTTCATTGAAATGAAACAATTCCAAAGTTACGTGAACTCCATATACACTGATGCACAAAAAATCATATTATTTTGTATAAGATTCGAATGGAAGATCAATTAGCCGATGTATTTCCTAACGCAGAAATAGCTCTTGAATTTTTTTAACATTAATTTGTTTGCCGGACGATCCTTCTCGCAATTAAAAATAATCAAAGCTGTTGAAAGAGCTACAACGCGACAAGAGCGACTCGAGATGTTAGGTATTATTTGCGTTGAGTCAGATTCATTGAACAAAATCGATATTGATGATATAATTGGGAAAAGACATGAAAAAAGGGTCCCCAAATTGATGGTTGCCTAGGGCCCCGTTGAGGGTTAATCCGGCTCTGGTTTTCAAGGTAAAACGCCAGATAAGCGACTGAGCAGTTACTACTTTTGAAGTAGTCAGCCCCCCGATGCATATCCTGCACTGCATTTTTTGCTATTTATAGTACGCGTTTGTGAAAAATTGGTGCGCAAAATTAGGCAATGCCATTATTTATCAAATTAATGATATTTTGATTATAAAATCCACAATTATTTTGCTAAATAAAAATATTTACCTCACGTGGTATGCTCATCTAGATGCTACCTTAAACAAAGCAACAAAAGCTTGCTCTTGACTCCGCGGCAAAACATTGGGGATATCTCTCAAATTGGTAAACTGAATATTTCATTATTTTGGGAAACCAATAATCACCTCTGCTTCCCTAGTTTGGGCGCTGAAGATCATGCAAAGAGAAGCAATACCAAAATTAGCAAACCTCAACGACTTGGTTGTATTGCGTAACGAGTGCGATAAGAACGTCCTCTTGTACTTAGTGCCTTAGTGGGAATACCTCTCTTCCCTATTCTTATAGAGAAAGAGCTGAAGATCGGAAATATGACAGGCAGGAAACACGAAGGCGATAACAAAATTCACATAAAATTCCTTATTGCAACTATATACGTCATGCAATGGCCTTTGAGTTCAGAATCTCACAGCAATTTGAGGTGAACAGAACTCTTTGGGAAACAGGGAATCTTATACCGATCCTCATTTATAAGTCTGGTTCACGGAGAGATCAAAATTTGATGAGGGAAAAAATTCAATAAATCGATACTCCGCTATATTTCAGGCAGAAATCCATGCAATAGAAGTTTGCGTTGAGAGTGCCTACGGAGAGACTTATCGTCGAGGGATATTCCCACTATGTCAGCGAGCCAGGCAGTCTTGCGTGCCTTGCAGGTTTATATCACTACTGCTATGCTAGTGAATGAACTCATTTGAGTCCTAACTGAGCTGGGAACCAAAAACATGGTTTTGTTACGATAGGTTCCTGGGCATCAGAGAAACATCATCATCATCTTCCTCAACTCCTACTGGAGCATAGGGACTCGACCACCGACTCTTTCCGGGCATCGATTTTCAGGATTCGGCTCAGACATTTATTAATAAAAACTTGTAGACGTTTCTGAATTAAAGTTGAGCTTTTCCACGTTTCGCAAGCATAAAAGAGTACTTATTTAACATTCGAGTTGAGCAGTCGTAGCTTCGTTTTTAATGATATTTGACTGGACCTCGACCTGGACATGATGCTATAGCAGCATTCAATGGTGCAGAGGCTTTCTGTGGACCCACAAAGACGCACACTAGAGAAACTAAAGAAATCAGTTCAGATAACACTGGATTGAGTGCCCAGGGCAAAGGCCAAATTGTTTATACTCCCAGCAACGGGAGCATCAGCCAAACTCATTAGCCTTAACAGAGAGAGCGTACGAACTCTCAGTGGGTGATATACGGGGCACTACAGTCTACGATATCATTTATGTAAGTAATTAAATCTATTCGATACACAAATCTATTGTTTTGTGAGCTGGAGGATCAAACGACGGGTCACATTCTCAGTGAATGCGTCGCTATGGCAAGGTGGATACTCTCCCATTTATGCGGGGTTACCTTTTATTCCTACGTGACTTGAAGTAAAAAGCCTGGAGAGGTACTAAATATTTTAGAAGCCTCGAATCGATTCCGAAATGAGCCTGAAATGGTCCCTAAATTGTCCAGAGGTTATCCTGACAATAATACCGAAATAATGCGGAGATAGTATCGAAATAATCCGGAATTAATCCCGAAAACAACGCCGAAAGGATTCTTAAATGCTACCCAAGGTCAGACGACAGCCCAGGAACAATCCTTGAATAGCACAGCTATGATTAGAAAGGTGTCCTGAATTGGAATATATCCACTGAATTGGGGGAGGAAAGTGAAAGAAGACATGATTTCCCTAGGTGCTTCCCATTAGCGTCAGTTATCGCGAAACAGAGAAAGCTGGCCTGACTTCTTACGAATGATCAAATCGTCTAGGCGGTTAAGCGCTTACTAAACTGATAGACCTCGATCTATGTGGTCCTCGTTCTCTTTAGGCGAATTAAGTAAGGGGATAGCGCCACTAAATTGTATTGCTCATGGACATATATTTCCTATTTTTCCGACACGGTCTCCAATCGGCACCAAAATTTACAGGTTACACCTACGTCTATAACTTTACTGATCTCGGGTATAAGTTAAAAAAAATAGCCATACTTGTTTGAGTCCCCATAAACACAAACTGATCTTGGACCCCTATGCGACAAGCCCCAGCGGGTTAGGGGGTCAGAATATACCCGCGGTAGGTATGCCTGTCGTAAGAGGCGACTAAAATACCAGAATCAAGGGGCTGTGTAGCGCAACCCTTCAGGTTGCCAGCGCAATATATAGCTTCTCCAAACCCAATTGTCAACCTCACCTATCCGCGGCGAATCCTATCCTGTTTCACTAACAGAAGAGGCTCTGGTGACCCCAAGCTCCTCATGGAACTTGGCGTTTGGGAGGTAGGGGATGACCTGAACGTTTAATGTGGCCACATAAATCGTTCCCGAGATGGTCGGGCCAGCACCTTAATGGTGCTGTGGTACCGGAGCGTACCGGATCTGTATCCGGCAAAGGACCATCACATCGATAACACTCCCCAAAGCCTTCGGGGAGCAACCTTATCCCTACAACAACAACAACAATCCTTAACAGTTTTTTAACACGACCAAAATGTGTATGTTATTTCTTCCACCGTGCCATTGTCGTTTGAACGGGCGAAATTGACAAAAAATGGCTTTTTTGATTTTTTAAGGACCACCCCAATGTATACAGAGGACACGGTTCAATGAAAACGGGGCGTATGAGTAACATTAATGTAATCGTAGTTGTATATTTAATTTGTTTTCTTAATTTGGTGGTTGAGTCTAAGATCTGATCAAATAACAAAAGTATTTGGAAAAAATTGGCTACATTTTGAAGTAAGAAATTACCAAGGATAAGGCGATTTTGGCCGAAGCGTAGTAAAGCGTTTTCATCATCAATTCTTAGCGATAACTGAAGCAAATTGAAAACACGAAGAGAGGTGAAGTCACCCTCCACCATGCAACTTTATGCAATAAAATATTTATTGAATAAAGTGTTAGGCATTTCCGTCGGGTAGATTTAGGAATTTAATTATATTTTGAGGATTGCACTGCAACTTTGGGTCTATTGTATCGTTTTCTCTTCACAATATTCAATTTAGGTAAAAACTGCCCTAGGATTTTCCATGTTAGGTAAGCCAAAGTGCTTTTCTCTCCACTAAATAACAGCATCTTGCTTAACGAGGGTGTGCTTAGCCGTCTGTGCACGTGGATCCTGGTTCCTGCAGCGGACTTTATAAATACCATCTAACACTCGTATCTCGCACATTGAAAGTCGATTGATCAGCTTTTATCACTTTCCATTCGCAGTAAAAAATTTAGGCTTGAGTCACATCGCCACTGCTTCGCATGCTTCCTTTCAGCATGCATCAATCGCGTCATGTCTAGAAAGGCCATTTAGCTCACAATAGTCCTACAAGCTATTTGTCTACACATTAGGGGAACTGAATTCCGTATGAAAGGTTCCTCTCCAAAAACTGTGAAGAGTCTCATCGAGAAAACGAAAACGAGGGCAATGAAACATTGCTTGTTCTGCGTTTTCTAACTCGGTGAAACAGTGTAGACAAAAAGGATCCTCCCCTATCCTACACTGTTGTAAATTCTCCTTAAAACCGCTGTGCCCACGCTTTATTTCGAACTAACGTGAAGGTCCAGCGCCTTTTCCTCATTCTTTCCACCGTTCTTGCCACCTAACTATTGCTGCTGACCTTCCGCTTTTCTTGTATGTTCGTGAGTCATTCCTTTATTCTTCTTGCGGCGTCATTACATACTGCTTGGAGTAGATCCAGTTTCATGGCTACTGCTACCATCATGTACCTCAATCTATACATTTTTGTTGTTGTTTTAGCTGCAAAACTAAATATATTTACTAACCAGACCAACTCCTCTGAACAAATTATTTTTGATAGCTTAAAATATTTTGTTACCTCAGTTTCTGGAATTCACACTCCCTCCTACGAGTAATATGAAAAAAAAACAGAGGATTAACAGTGAAATAATAAAAAGAGTGAGCTATAGATTTGGTGGCCACCGTGGTGTGATGGTAGCGTGATCCGCCTACCACATCGTATGCCTTGGGTTCACACCCCGGGCAAAGCAACATCAAACTTTTAAAAATAAGGTTTTTCAATTAGAAGAAAATTTTTCTAAGCGGGGTCACCCCTCGGCAGTATTTGCCAAGCGCTCCGGGTGTATTTCTGCCATGAAAAGCTCTCAGTGAAAACTTATCTGCCTTGCAGATGCTGTTCGGGGTCGGCATAAAACATGTAGGTCCCGTCCGGCCAATTTGTAGGGAAAATCAAGAGGAGCACGACGCAAATTGGAAGAGGAGCTCGGCCTTAGATCTCTTCGGAGGTTATCGCGCCTTACATATATTTATATAGATTTGGATAGCACTAGGGCCTTTGTCACTATTAAAAACGTCTCTCTAATTTTCTAACAATATATAGGTAGAAATTTAAGATATTTTCAATTTGTAGTTAATGTGTAAACATGCAACTTAGGAGATTGCTATCTCGTCCATAAGTTTTCGAAGTTATACTCCCTTAGGCGCGTTATTAAGAAATTATGCGAAAGAAATTTAAGGATGTAACACAAAATTAACAAGTTGAAAATGCAGTTCGCGTGGTTGTTCGGTGTGAAATGTACGAGTATACTTGTTTTGAGTGGGATCTTCACCACATCACATTATGCGTCACATATGCACATATGTAATACATGTTGAATCAGATCGAATAGTAAAAACAGCCAGAATTTTGTATGGATGTTTGTATATATGTATGTATGTGCATGTATGCATGGGTTAGTGCACTAACGAGATTTAATCTATCTACTATATATATATATATAAAGAAAGATATACATACATACATATGTTGGTGTGCAGCTTATTGACTCCTACACCGCTCCTCCGATTTTACTCAAATTTGCTGAATAGCTTAACAGTAACCCGGATAGTGTTCCTGTGATGCTTCTCTCAGGGAAGTGGACCAGGGACCAATCTATTCGAAAAATTCTATTCACGGTTCTATTTGCCTGAAATTTGGTATATTGGTAGTCATATATGTAATACTCCTATATTGCTTCAAAAGGCTAGGTACATTCCCAATCATCATAGTGCCGATATATTGCTATTTAAACGTTTTTGTTTTTGTTATCAATAATCGAATGTGCCTAAATTTAAATTTTTTCTTGTCACTGCTGCTACAATCACAAAAATTTTATAGGCTGTCTTGTTTTGATTTCGAATTCAAAACACATTGCGAACATTTTGTATTAGCAATATAGGAGTATTACATATATGTTGGTAGCCCTTTTTATCATAAGCCACTGATAAGTAATGTTCCGATTCAGTCATTGCCTGAAGATGCTATAGCAGTGGATATATTTTAAAATTAATGTTACCTACTTACTTAATTGGCGATTAACCGTTTAAACGGTTATGGCCGTTCAACAACGCACGCCAGTCGCTTCTTCTCTCTACCAACCGGCGCAAATTGGTCACACCAAGGCAGTTTAAATCATTTTTCACCTAATCCTCCCATAGGCGGGTTCCCATAGAAACACTTTCTTGGCCGGATCGTCATCTTTCATTCGCATAACATGGTCCAGCCAGCGCAGCCGCTGCGTTTTAATTCGCTGAACTATTTTGATGTCTGCGTAGAGCTCGCTATGGCGCAGAGGTCCATAAATCTTTCGAAGAACTTTTCTCTCGAACACTCCCAGAGCCGCTTCATCTTCAGTTCAGTTTAAAAATAATAGCATTATCTTAATTTTCGAAATAATGATACACTTAATGTGGGAAAATAAATATTTATTTATTTAATTTTTCAAATTTAATCTGAACTTAATATTGACTTTTTGACTATCTTTTTCCAGTCTTTGTATTTAATTATTTGCATGCAATTAAAAACAATTTTTAATGATGACAAAGAAGTATAACTTCCCACGCGCGTACATAAGTATACGCAATTATTAATTTAAAATATTAAATTGTTCGTTATTAAAAGAACACTTTTACAACTTTGGTGTAAAACGAGATTTTGGTTGCGACACATTATTTCGATGGAATTTTGCGTTTACTTTGAAATTGGCTCATTTCATGGCCGTTTTTTGTGTCCGCTGAGTAATCATAAAATGTGAACGGACACATGCTCTTTTACTAATAAACGAGTAAATTATTACCGAGACTATCAGTGGTACCATTTTGATATTAGTCCGGCACATAGTGTCCATCTCGGTTATCTACATACCTAAGAACATATGTATGTATAGAGGTACAGTACCTGGGCGATCGAGCTTTGCTCGGTAATCTTCGAGTATGCCGCATAACATACTTTGTTCTACATGTCATCATTAATCAAACTCTACTTTTTTATTGTACATATATTATATATTTTTA
The DNA here is from genome assembly GCF_040869045.1 of Eurosta solidaginis. Taxonomy (NCBI): domain Eukaryota; kingdom Metazoa; phylum Arthropoda; class Insecta; order Diptera; family Tephritidae; genus Eurosta; species Eurosta solidaginis. The sequence goes on along the minus strand of NC_090319.1, from coordinate 96,851,410 downwards.
CTTACCAATATTTGATTTCCTTAAATATAGATTTCAAAAACATATCAAACACTAACCGCAAAATGAACTGGAATGAAAAATTTGAAATGGGTAATTCCAGCCTATAGTATAAGGGATGGTTATGACAATTAGTGAAATCGAGAACTAAGTTATTTAGGTCGAGTTTCTTCATGCGCCAAATAATTAATTTCAAACATTTTTTTAGTTATACACTATGAAAGTCTCACAATTTTATTACATTTCAAAAACTTGTAAATTTCACGAATGACAACTATCAGTTATGACAACTATCAGTTAGTTTAATTAAATGTCAACTTACTTCCCTAAGCGCCATCTGTTGGTAAGTAGTTATTATGGTTAGATGTCGTTTTCAAATTGAACATATGACTCTAGTGTTCAACGGTAGCAAATTACCATGGTGAGATATCTTTCTAATAGTAATCTGTGATAAATTGCAATTATTCATTTCATATGTGGCAAAAATATGCATTTAAATATATTTTGCTAGAATTTGCCACGGTGCCTTGATACTGCATTTCAATTTTATTAGCGTGTGTGAAATTAAGAAAATTAATTCGAATAATGTGTAAGATTTTTTTACGAAGATTTTTAACTTTAATGTTCTTTAAAGTTTTAATAGAATATGAGTAAGTAGTAGGCCCGGCCGATTTGTGGGGAGGCAAAAAAATCGCCCATTGCTCTGTGAAAATCATATTCTAGGGATCAAAATAAGAAACTTTGCCGAAGGAACTATACCTCTAAAACGAATTCTGATGTCCCCACTTTGGGTCGTAGGGGGAAATTTTGAAAAATCCCACTTTGAAATGCCTATGTTTTTTCTTTTTGGAGTTTATTTTTTTCATAATTGATGATTTAGCGACCTTTATATTCTAATATATGTTTTTTGCTGGCTCAAGGTCCAAATTAAAACACAAACGTTTCGTCTTTTTTGTCAATATATTTCGGTTACACTTCGGTAACCATCCTCAGGACACTATTAACAATATAAAAACATCACAATATAAAACAATGTACAATATAAAAAATTTTTTGTAAACAAAAAATCACATACATGATAAATATCCGATCCGTCTAATGTGTCTACTGTTGTCGCTTGCTCTCTAACAAATGCCTGTACAAATGTGCGCTGTGGTCTATGTCCGTTTTATAATTCATTCGTATGTTTGTAGGAACGTTGATTATGTGAAGCATTTCCAATGTAAAACGTTTACCGTAGTGTTGTTCTTGTTCAAGTATAGTTGCTCTGTCAAAGTTAGGAGAATGCCCGGTGCTTTTACAGTGGGACATAAGGGCTGTTTTATGACAAACAGTCCCACAACACAAACTTTCATAAAACAGCCCTTATGTCCCACTGTAAAAGCACCGGGCATTCTCCTAACTTTGACAGAGCAACTATACTTGAACAAGAACAACACTACGGTAAACGTTTTACATTGGAAATGCTTCACATAATCAACGTTCCTACAAACATACGAATGAATTATAAAACGGACATAGACCACAGCGCACATTTGTACAGGCATTTGTTAGAGAGCAAGCGACAACAGTAGACACATTCGACGGATCGGATATTTATCATGTATGTGATTTTTTGTTTACAAAAAATTTTTTATATTGTACATTGTTTTATATTGTGATGTTTTTATATTGTTAATAGTGTCCTGAGGATGGTTACCGAAGTGTAACCGAAATATATTGACAAAAAAGACGAAACGTTTGTGTTTTAATTTGGACCTTGAGCCAGCAAAAAACATATATTAGTTTATTTTTTTCTTTAGAAATTTATTTAGTCAGAACATATGTAAATGAAAAAATGAATTTAACTTAGTAATAGAAAAGATATTAAAAGAAATTATTAGAAATTAGCGTTTTTACAACCCCCTTTTAAAACCAAGGCATCACTGTGATGCATTTGCATGTCGTAAACATAGTTGTGTGGGTTTTTTATTCAACCGTTTTAAAAAATGAAGGTATCACAGTGACACAATTGCAGATCGTAAAATTGCTTGTGTTGTTTTTTTTAAGCCACCACAAGACACAGCAGGTAGAATTGAAATTGCCCCTACCCAAAAGTTCGATCCAAAGGGGGGGGGGGGGGGGGGGGGGGACATCAGAATTCGTTTTAAAGGTATTGTTCCTTCGGCAAAGTTTCTTATTTTGATCCCTAGAATACGATTTTCACAGAGCAATGAGCGATTTTTAAATCGACCCACCCTAGTAAGTAGAGTACTATTTCGTCTAACTACCCCAACCCTAAATGGCAACCCTACTCAAAAATGTTCCTATTGAAATGCGGAGTGAAATTGTTTTAATTTCAAATAGGTGGCAACCCTAAATGGCAACCCTACCCAAAAATGTCCCCATTGTAATGCGGAGTGAAATACCTTACGTTTGATACCCATATCGGCATATCTCATGCAATTTTTTTTAATTTGGAATAAGTGGCAACCTTAAATGGCAACCCTACTCAAAAATGTCCCTATTGTAATGCGGAGTGAAATACCTTTCGTTTGATACCCATATCGGCATATCTCATGCAATTTTCTATAAATTCGAATAGGTGGCAACCCTAAAAGGCAACGCTACTCAAAACGTCCCTATTATAATGCGGAGGGAAATACCTTTCGTTTGATACCCATATCGGCATATCATGCAATTTTTTTAAATTTCGAATAGGTGGCAACCTTGTAAAACATTCTGAGTGGCAACACCTAGGTAGAAAGTCGTAGACGGTGATACATTATCTCTGTGCAAAATTTCATTTAAATCGCTTGGGCCGTTCTCGAGATCGTTCGGCTATACAAATATACAAGAATCGCTCGTTTAAAGTTATAAGATATGTATGTATTTCCCTATGAAAGATTCCTGTAAAAAAACGAGCGATCAATCCCTAAAGAGAGTGGTCTCCGATTGATCTCTTTTATCTACATTGGGGCATAACTGATCCTCTCTAGTCCTTTTTGGACACAGTTGGGATAAGTCAGTTTGAAATCTATGTATCCCATATTAAGAAACAGTAAAAAAACGGCTAACGAAATTAGTAAAATAAAAAAGACCTATACCGAACCTAAATGACTTGGACCATATGTTCCATTATCATCGCCCCATGTCTCTTGGAATGAGTTGTGGCTTAATGGTTTTTTTTACTTAGATGTTACTATGTATTTAACAATCTTTTGCAAGTTTTAATATTGCGTTTAAAATGGACATAACTTCGTGCCATATGAAAACTTACACTTTTTGATACGAAAAGGGACTAGTCCTCATTTGTTCCCGTATGGATACAGAGGGGGTTTGTCCTATCGTTCCCGTTCGGGTATAAATGGGTACAATTAGTATCTTCATAGGACATGCTCAAACAAAAAGGAACAGTTTAACACATACAAAGAGATCAAAATTGGCATAAGTCACATACTCCTTTGAGACTAATCGCATTTTTTGCAGGGATAGTTTTCGCAAACTAATTTCTATTTTTGAATTTCTTTATGCCGGCCGGTAGCAACAGGACGAATGAGTGCGCATAGAAACAAAATCAGTGAAAATGCATATAACTTGTTTTATTTTATATACATTTTAACGCTTTCTTCCTTGATTATTTAATATTTTATTTTTAATATTAAAAGTTGATTATAATTGGTACAATTATTTGCAACGAATGAAATGAATATCAATGAAAAGTATAAAAAGATATTTCACATAAATAACAAACATAGTTATTTAAAAGTTGATATACATATATATGTACAAGTGTATATTGTGGTTTACAACATATATGTTGAATTTCAATGGCTCGCTTAAAAACTTGGTGCTAGCTACCGCTCAACACAGTTTTCCATTTTTAAACAGTTTTATTAGCTTGACTTGACAGGCTGGCTGGCCGGCACGAATTTTGTAATTGAAATTTAAGTAACTTCCCGATAAGCTACAAGCTTGAAACTTGGAATATAGTTCAGAATAAAAAGAAAAGAATAAACTCCGATAGGTGGCGCATGGATCGAAATATTTCAAAAAATCGTATTTGTGGTCCGATTTTTTCATATTTGGAACACATAATACATACATGAATAGAAAGTGACCTATGAAAAAATCGTCGCTAGGTGGCGCAAGGATCGAGATATTCAAAAAATCGTATTTTTGGAACACATAATACATCCATGGAGGGACAAGCATTCGTGGCGCAGAGTCGAGTAAAGTCTTTGGAAGGATTATGTATTGAGGACTTAAATTGTAACAAATTGTCAGGAAAGAGTCCTTGTAATAATGAGTCACTAAATGAACTAAATAGAATGAGAAATAATAGGCAATTAAATAAAGCCTAAAAACTTGAAAAAAAAAAAATAATAAAAAAAAAATGTTTCAAGTTAAACGGTTTTATTGAAAACAATACTTACATGAAGTAATAATAATACTAAAAGCTAGAAAATAATTAGGTAGGTCCTAGGTACTAGTCATCACACTACTCATCAATCTAGGGCGTTGATCAGACAACTAAATATAAGCGTTGGGCGCATCAAATTTCTATTGAGAGTCATATATAAGACCAACTGAACCTTAATAAGGTTATGCTACGCCTCACAAAATCTTAAGCTAGCCACCGCACTTAAAGAAGGAGCCCAGACAAAAATAAGTTTGCGGGATCTTACGCCTTTTCCGTTTAAGTAGGTCTGCAGAGGATTAGTAACAACATCTACCAAGATAGCTTGCTTTAAAAAATGAGCAGTTTCATCACATATCGTCGCCCGCTTGCCAGAAGCATGAATGTGCCAAAATGAAAATGTTGGGAAATCGAGTTTCAAAGTTTATTGCTCCCTCAAAATTAGAAGAATTAGTTTCTAATGTAAAGTGTATCTATATATTATATTCACACTATACTTACTCTTTCGACTGATATAATTGCTCTGCTCGTATCCCTTCTATTTTCCGAGATTTAGCACATTCATTTTTCGGGCACAACAAAAATTTTAAAAACTGATCTAATAATTTTATTAACACAGCTATACAAAAAACTTAAAAGTAGTCGGATCAGGTAATGCGAATCATGTTTTCTATACATTTTGATGCGTTGAATCCAAATACGCTATAAGAATTTGCCCAAGTGGTATGGCATTAACCTCAAAACACGTAAAAAAAATCACTGCAGATTGATTTTTATACTCAGTTGAGCAGAGCTCACAGAGTATATTAAGTTTGATTGGATAACGGTTGTTTGTACAGGTATAAAGGAATCGAGATAGATATAGACTTCCATATATCAAAATCATCAGGATCGAAAAAAAATTTGATTGAGCCATGTCCGTCCGTCCGTCCGTTAACACGATAACTTGAGTAAATTTTGAGGTATCTTGATGAAATTTGGTACGTAGGTTCCTGGGCACTCATCTCAGATCGCTATTTAAAACGAACGATATCGGACTATAACCACGCCCACTTTTTCGATATCGAAATTTTCGAAAAACCGAAAAAATGCGATAATTCATTGCCAAAGACGGATAAAGCGATGAAACTTGGTAGGTGGGTTGACTTTTGACGCAGATAGGAAAATTAGTAAAATTTTGGACCATGGGCGTGGCATCGCCCACTTTTAAAAGAAGGTAATTTAAAAGTTTTGCAAGCTGTAATTTGGCACTCGTTGAAGATATCATGATGAAATTTGGCAGGAACGTTACTCCTATTACTATATGTACGCTTAATAAAAATTAGCAAAATCGGAGAAGGACCACGCCCACTTTTAAAAAAATTTTTTTAAAGTAAAATTTTAACAAAAAATTTAATATCTTTACAGTATATAAGTAAATTATGTCAACATTCAACTCCAGTAATGATATGGTGCAACAAAATATAAAAATAAAAGAAAATTTCAAAATGGGCGTGGCCTCCGCCCTTTTTCATTTAATTTATCTAGGATACTTTTAATGCCATAAGTCGAACAAAAATTTACCAATCCTTTTGAAATTTGGTAGCGGCATAGATTTTATGACGTTAACTGTTTTCTGTGAAAATGGGCGAAATCGGTTGAAGCCACGCCCAGTTTTTATACACAGTCGTCCGTGTGTCCTTCCGCATGGCCGTTAACGCGATAACTTGAGCAAAAATTGACATATCTATACTGAACTTAGTTCACGTACTTATGTGAACTCACTTTATCTTGGTATAAAAAATGAACGAAATCCGACTATGACCACGCCCACTTTTTCGATATCGAAAATTACGAAAAATGAAAAAAATGCCATAATTCTATACCAAATACGAAAAAAGGGATGAAACATGGTAATTGGATTGGTTTATTGACGCGAAATATAACTTTAGAAAAAACTTTGTAAAATGGTTGTGACACCTACCATATTAAGTACAAGAAAATGAAAAAGTTCTGCAGGGCGAAATAAAAAACCCTTGAAATCTTGGCAGGTATTACATATATAAATAAATTAGCGGTATCCAACAGATGATGTTCTGGGTCACCCTGGTCCACATTTTGGTCGATATCTGGAAAACGCCTTCACATATACAACTACCACCACTCCCTTTTAAAACTCTCATTAATACCTTTCATTTGATACCCATATCGTACAAACAAATTCTAGAGTCAACCCTGATCCACCTTTATGCCGATATCCCTAAATGGCGTCCATCCATAGAACTATGGCCCACTCCCTCATAAAATACTCTTTAATGCCTTTCATTTGATACACATGTCATACAAACACATTCCAGGGTTTCCCTGGTTCGTTTTCCTACATGGTTATTTTCCCTTATGTTGTCACCTTAGCTCGCAACTGAGTATGTAATGTTCGGTTACACCCGAACTTAACCTTCCTTACTTGTTAAATAATGTTATGGCCAAGCCAAAACCTGCTAGGCCAATTCTATTGGCGGATTGGGATTCGGAGCATCACAGTACTTGGGAAAACATCCGCGGCTTTGACTTATCGAAAGTATGTATGTAAATGAAAAAGTTATACATTCAATTCAATTTCATATACACTAATGTGTTTTTATTTAAGATATTATTGCAAACTTAGAACTAGTTCTTGTTCTCATCAGAATCAGAATCTTCTGAAATATTGGGTTTGGGTGAAGCGTTGCCCTCAAGATTTTTATAAAAAGAATGATATTCTTTTGATATAACCAGTTTTTCACACAGATTTTTCAAGAATTTTAGTTTTGATTCGAGAAGAGGCAACGGCTTCGAATAAATCAGTTTGTTTTCAATTAAACAACTATCTTTTTTTAGGATATTCAGCTATTAAAAATTCTTCATCGGTATAATTTTTTATGAAGAATACCTTATACAGCTCATCTTTTGTATATCTCAACTAGCATATATATCGCATGGGTAGTTTTATAGGTCCCTGAGTAAAATAATTATAAATAAAAAAATCGTCATACAATTGTGTGTGAACCTCGAAAAGTTTTGGTGAGTTACGACTTGGTGCCCAACATTCAGGCACATATACCGGAACATTCGAACATACGAAGGTGTGCTGTTCTTACTTTTTTTTCAAAAATTGTTTATCCATATCAACGAATGTGTCATACAAACAGGAAAATGATTACATTGTTGCCAGAATGTGCTACATGAACGTGCTACATTCATTTTTCTGGCTCAACTTTGTATGATTGAATTGTACATTCATGAAAATGGCACTGCAAATTATTGGGGTTTCCATGTGCGTAGGAAGCTCTAGATTTAAGTAGAACCTAGAGAATCTAAAGGGTAATATAACGAGGCCTATAACACAAAATCGGAAAAATTGCACATTCATGCTTCTGGCTAGTGGGCGACGATATATTCTTCCAAAAAACTGCCGAGCTGTAATTCGAATAACTGGTTAATAACTGACCGTTCAAATAAAATGGAGTTTGTACTTCTTGCTGGTGCTACAACCTTTAGATCCGCCGAAACTGAATGTGAAGTTTAGGGTAGGTTGAACTGGTGGCTCAATTAAGACCTCAAATATTTAGATTGAATGTGTCCACAGGTAGGTAGGTACATACGAACAATGGCTGGGACCCAGGTTGCCCAAGTACTAGTTAAAAAAAAGTAATAAAACTCATCTGAACCTAATGAGTCTACATACATATGTACAATAGCCAGCCCGAGCTGTTTACATAATCAATAATATTTAGAATACTTTTTTCGGATAATCTGTTCCAATTTTAAAAAACAAAAGAGCTTCCGAAGCATATTAGAGGTGTTCTAGCTAGAGTCGGGCATTTACACAGAAATTTCTCAACAGTCTCCTTGGAGGTTATGTCTTTTCAACTTCTGCAGTGATCATTATGCGGAATACCCATCTTTTCCGTATGCGTGCCTTAAGCCCAAATGCCGGTGCAGACCACTATAAGTTTTTGGGTGCTGGCCATAGTTCTACTCAGTAGACTCCTTGTCTTCCTTTTATTGTTTTCAGGGCATGTAGCTCTGGAAATTGCATAGCCCACATTTCAACTCACTAGCCATCTCATTTCCTTCGATTTTCATATGACCCCTGTCGGTTAATGCAGCTAGAAGTTGGTTGCATGCTCCTATAAACTTTGAAACTATTTCTATAGTGCTTAAGCACGCCTCCGTCACTGCTACAATTTTCACTTGAAGAATAATAGTCTGGCAGCCTGTATGATCCGTTGATCCGTTGATCCGTATGATCCGATGGACACAGTATACAGCAGACACTAATACTCCCGCTTATCGTTTGATGATCAGACGGTTCCCAGTGTTAAATGACTATACTATATCTATACTATTCTATTAGTTCTATAGGTGAGGTGTGCAGAATAGCATCGGTACTGCTGTTGAGACAGTTTGCAAGGCTCTCGTTATGCTTATTATTGATAATCTCTTTACGCCCTCTAGTTGCTTTAGATAGGTACTTTACTGTGTAGCTGTCCACTAGAAAACGACCATATAGAAAAGGATATTCAACATGGAGTTTCCACAAGAAGTTACTATCTAGTATGTTTTTCTCTGCAGCTAAACATACATTCGGTCCAAGGTTGGATGTACGGCAACAGGGTTGAGACGATCAAAGAATACTTCTTTATAGACAAGGCAAAGTCCTGGCTTATTCACGAAATTCCAGGGCTTTGCCACCAATCCTTAAAATATTTCTCTGTTTCCCAACGCTTCAGTATTATCTCGCGGCTGGGAGTGTGTATTATAAATCACTTCAAAAAAATCCTCAAAACAATGTGGCCAATCCCCCGTCATCTTTCTTTGTCAGAATATAACTCCCCTCAATGGGACTATAGCAATCTATGGGGCATTATATATTTGCAGGAAAATTATTCCATGAAACTTTCTTCGTTCTGTTGACTTTACAGATCCCTATAATTTTGCCAGCGTAAAAATCTTCCCTACCTGGTTCTAAGAAGACTTAGCACCTTACTTCACCATGATGGCATTACTTTTCCCTTGATCCTTTTGAGATAACAAGCTCTGTTGTGCGCAGTTGTCAGCACCTTAGATAAGAGTTTAGTGAATTCCTCATCCTCTCTGGGTTGTCCAGGTCTTGCAGGAATTTGTCCGTTGTTCTAGGGTTTCTAATGATTGTCTCCTTCTTTACCATCTTTAGGGGGATATTCATGCTAATATGCATGCATTGAGAAAAATGGACTGACCCACCAATCATACCCTGATAGATGAACTTCAGAACTCAATGTTGATGTTGGCCCAACGTAGACTACTATGGAGGCTATACCCAACTATGGACTCGCCTATGTCGTTAGCACCATCTCGAGTACAGGTGGAGAAAAGGAAAGATTAGAAGTTAAAACCGAAGCCAAACCGAAATTGGAGGGCTTATTATCAATTTGTTATCGAAGTTTTAATGGTTTGTTATCGATGAGATATCGGTTCATTTCAAAAAATCCAAAAATGCCTTGGTTTTTTATCAAAAAATTTGTCGAAACATTATCGAAAAGCTATCGTTTAACTATCGAAAAGTTAAGGATTGTTTATAGAAAAGCTATAAATATGTTATCAAAAATTTATCAATTTTTTATCGTTATCTTATCAAAAACTTATGAAAAGATTTGCACGAAAATTTGGTGATATCTTATCGAAAAGCTATCGAGAAGTTAATGAAAAGTTATACATTTTATCAAAAAGTTATCGATTTGTTACCCAAAAGTTATCGATTTTTTATTGAAAATTTATTGATATGCCATCGATTTATTATATAAAAAGTATCGATTATTTATTGAAGCTATCGCGTGTTAGCTAAAAGTTATCAATTTGTTATAGAACAGCAATCAATATTATTGAAACTGTATGGATTTGCTTTCTAAAATGTATCAGTTTGCTATCAAAAAGTAATAGATTTCTTGTCGGCGTGTTGCCAACTTGCTATCTGCGTGTTATCGATTTGTTATCGACAACTCATTGATTTGTTACAAAACAATCACAGATGAAACTTAAATATAAAATCTATAACGTATCTGCAACCCGTCGATAACAGGACGATAAGAAACTAATAAGAAGCCGACGACTCGGCGATAACAAGTCGATGATTATCGATTGATTGATAATGATTCGCATCGATAATAAGCCGATCAAATAAACCGGTAAAGAAGCTCTTCCCAGAAAGTAACCTCAGACTTTGTTTCTGGTACTTCTATAAATAAAAAATAAATGTAAGGCGCGATAACCTCCGAAGAGATCTAAGGCCAAGCTTCTCTTCCAATTTGCGTCGTGCTCCTCTTGATTTTCCCTACAAATTGGCCGGACGGGACCTACATGTTTTATGCCGACTCCGAACGGCATCTGCAAGGCAGATGAGTTTTCACTGAGAGCTTTTCATGGCAGAAATACACCCGGAGCGCTTGCCAAACACTGCCGAGGGGCTACCCCGCTTAGAAAAATTTTCTTCTAATTTAAAAACTTTATTTCTAAAATTTTGATGTTGCTTTTTCCGGGGTGTGAACCCAGGGCATACGGTGTGGTAGGCGGAGCACGCTACCATCACACCACGGTGGCCGCCTTCTGGTACTTCTGTTTTGGTTTAATTTCAACCGCTGGGCCAGCTCTGGTTAATTTAAAAACATACGTTTTCTAGACGTAGACTTGTATCGAACTTCTTGGTACTCACAGTGTGTGGAAACTATTTATTCCTTATTTTGAAATTCTCACAAGTAATTTTTATAGTTCAGAATGGAGCATTTTAAGCTATTTTGTATGATATACTCTAATGTAAAGTTTTCAAGTCAATTGAAGTCTAGCCTAAACTTATTATGCCATAACAATGTGTATGGCTTGTGCTACTTCGTATGCTATAGCCAAAATCGACTTCAAACGCGCTTTCATCTTAACTAAGCTGTAGAGATTTGGCTTAATGGCGTAACCAACCCTTTGATATCATTATTACTTAGGAGTCCCAGCCTTTTGCCTGGGATTACAAATTCTGGTAATAATTAAATTCATTTTCGGCATTCATACTCGTGTATGCATATGTGTCGTATTCTATATTAATACACACACATATACATATTTTAAACAAACCCAGCCAAGTTGTTGCACGAGCTACGGCGACGACCCACCAACCTAAAGGACTATCAGAAGTACAGCTCGAAGAGTAACTCAAATCCATCGAATAACTATAGAAGACATACATACATATGTAATTTACGACTGCGAACGACTTGATAAGAAGGCAGACAGACCGAGAAACAGTCAAACATACGGACGGACAAGCGAAAGAAAACAATAACAATAACAAAAAATCAGTTGACTGGATATCACGAATGCGAACGAACTTTCCAATGCAGAAACCGAATCCAATACAGAACAGCAACAGCAGCTAACCACCGAACGTCTTCCCGGCCTCCACACATTTCCATCCAAACAAAAACGGCTGGCTAACTGCCTCACGTACTCTTTGACATTTTAGTGCTGCGGCACTCATACACAACGATGTCTTTTAATCGAATGGATATCTACTATGCATCTTTTTGGGGATGTGCATTTGGGCTGAGTAATGTTTTGCGGTAGGTTGGCAGGTAGGTGGGTAGTAACTGACTGGCGTGCAAGTGGGGTTGGAGTATAGACATATGACTCTATCGTCAGAGATAATTATTGATTTTTCATATAGAGAAAAGACGAAAACTTTTGCATATTCTGTTGTGTTGTAACGTATAAGCAGTCGAATTTTTGCTGTGCGACTAGGCTGAAAGACTATTTAATTAGTTAAGAAAGTAAGAAAAAAGTGAAAAACTACAATAATATTGTGAGAATGAATGAAAAAATAATTTAAAAAAAATTGTGAAAATGTTCATAATATACAAATATCATTGGCAATAGTTTTTGCGCATTTACACACATTACATATTGTATACCATGCAAAATGGGGGTGTTGAAGAGCGCTTTTGAATACATTTTTTTTAAGTATTAAATCTTCACAAAAGTTAAAAAAAAATCTTGAAAAAATAAGTAAAAAGTTCTATATTAAATTTTTTTCTTTTAAGAAAATTCAGATACACACATCTTGGGCAGAGTTTTAAACATTAAACACCCACCACAAGCACTTGCCACACTTACCTACCCTAACTAACTTCCGCTTATTCGAATGGTCAACATTTATATTAATTTTTTTGTTGTTAATTATTTTTACAGAGTTTTCTCTAATCTTTGACTTTCGACGACTTTGCGGATAAAAAGGAGTTTCTTCAATTAACTTCCTTCAAAGCCGGCACTTAAGCAAGTAAGTGTACAGAAAAAATATATATACCTGTGCTATTTATATATTAGAGTGGTATACAAATTATACAGAAAAAGTTTAAAGGTGTTTTGCATTTCATTTTGTAACTAATCTCGTGAACCCTTGGGAATCATATTCGCACTATTGGAGCATTGAAAACCCGGACCATAGATTCATAATACAAACGTAGAGAAGTAGCTCCCCCATATCACATAAATTGTGTTTTTGACATTCCCTTTTGAAACAGAGCTACCATATTCTTATAAACTAAACGTCCTAAAACGATATTTTTGTTTGCAATTCTACTTGCCTTTTCTTATATTAATACGAAGCTGAAAACATCTGAAATATTTGTTGATTGTGTGAAGCAAAGGAAAAAGTTTTACGTAACAGCAAGCGCTTCTTGTCATAAGACGATAATTTTTTGACGTTCAGATAGTTGCTCGGGGCAGGTTTTGAACCCAACACCGGTCCAAAAACATACAAGAACTTCATCTGCCGGAAAATATATATCTTGATCGCTTGTATTTCTTTAAATATAATGGTTGATCCGCACTTGACCACACCGCAAACATACATCATTGTTTCTTTTCCACTATTGAATCTTAATCTAGGGTGCTTGTCACTGATGTGAGCGCTTACCCGAACTCCATAGCGGCCGACTATGTAGCTGAGCGGCCTCTCACTATGACACTATGCAAAAGGCCATCTCAAGAATATTGCGGCACAAAGAAGTTTAAAAGAAAAGGCAGAGCGCTATTAACGCATTGAAATTCTTAAAGGCAAAACTTCCAAAAGCAAGGAATGAGTTCCATGTGTTGGTAAGTCAGGGTACGCGCCGAATATATTGCAGCATCAGAACGACACGACATTGAAATGTGCTTCACACAGAGCTAAAAGAAGACGTAGTGCAAATGCCCGAAATGTTAGAGGGGAACAAACAAATCAGTATTCGGCGATTATTACAAAACAACCTCCAACACAGTAAAGTGGTTGCGAAGAAACTCTTCTTTACTAGTGAAGAAGGTTCGATGTGGTTATAATACATCAGTCATGGCTCTGATCTAAAGAAAAGGTTTCTGGAAAATTTTTAAAGTGTAATGGTACAGTTTTTCAAACAAAGATTTTTCATTCCATTGGTATTTGGCAGGGCTGCGCGTTTACAACATTTTTTGGATTGTTTACACTTTCATTGTAAACAATTGTAAATAATGTAAACAATTGTAAACATTTACCAGCATATGTCATTTCAACTTATATTGTAAATTGTCAAGTCAAACAGATCGATTTGAAAGGTCCATAAAGTTACTTTTTATTTATTATGAAATGAAAATTTACCAAAACAATGAAGAATCGGACAGTGAAAATGAATAAAAAATATTAAAATATTAAATATTAAAGCGTATTTTTTTATTATTTTTTTACAAGCTTGGAAAACTGTTTGAAAAATTGTGGAAATGCTTAATAGTAGTAGATTGTTTCTGACTCATAAAAAAAGCAAAAATAATGATTTGTTTACAATTGTTTACAAAAATGAGTTGTTTACGTAAACAATTATCTTGTAAACAATTACATTGTTTACATGTAAACAATTACTGTAAACAATGTAAACAGTTTACAGGCCCAACCCTGATATTTGGGCAATTGGTATTACAATACTATGTTGGCAATGAGTTTTGAATTCAAATTGTTCCTTCCCTGAGAACTAGATTTTTTTCTGTCAAATTTTCACGTTTCCCTTTTATTTTGTGCTTCCAATTAGAGATTACACTCTAGAGATTGTATTTCTTCTATGAAAAATAAAATCCGCCAGAGTGAAGGAAAGAACCATTTTTGTTGATACGTTGCAAACATGTTTCCGTCAGTTTAGTAATAGATAATTTGTTCTCTGAACGGCCAACTGCTAAAGAACATAAAGGAATTCTTAAATAAATTTTCAAACTTCACTTTCATATTAAGAGGAAAATTTGTATTTATAAATAAAATAAATGCAAGGCGCGATAACCTCCGAAGAGATTTTAGGCCGAGCATTTCTTCCAATTTGCGCCGCGCTCCTTTTGATGTTCCCTAAAAATTGGAGGGAAGAGACCCACATATTTTATGCCGACTCCGAACGGCATCTACAAGGGAAATAAATATTTTCTGAGAAGCTTTTCATGACAGAAATACATTCAGAGTGTTTGCGAAATCACTGTCGAGGGGCGACCACGTTTACAAAAACTTTCGAAACTAAATTTTCGATGTTCTTTTGTTCGGGTCTTAAACCCAGGATCTTCAGTGTGGCAGATGGAGAACGCTACAAACACAACGCGGCAACCTTTTGAAATGTCAAAGAACTTTCAGATAGCCGAATAAACACGTTAAGCAAATGTAGCGAAAAAACTGTATGCTCCGTAATTTGACGTAAAGTCCCAACCGTCGCGACGTGTCGATCATAAATACTCAACGGTGCGTTCTGAATGGGGAGAAAATGGAAGAAATATTTGTTTGTTTGCCCGCGGTAAATAAATTGAATTGCCAATTTGTGCTTCAAACTAAGTTTTCATTAATCCATTTAAAGAAAATAAGACAAAATATCAGCAGTCAGTTAAGCAAATATATTGAAATATGTAAATAATGAAATGTACCAGTAATTTACAAAAATTTTTGAATAAAACTATTGAGTAAATGATTCCAGTAATCGAAATGTGGTTTAATAGGTGATCCAGGCTGTTCACTATTGTGAATGTTTTTTTAAACGTGTCTAAAACATTTTGTAGTGGGTTGCCCTGTCAATTAAGTCGGGGGACTCATTTAAGATAGCTACTTGATTACGAGTAGACTACGCGCTATAGCATTTAATAATAAAAATAACTTGAAATACATCAGGGGGAGATTTATCTTGAGATTCGCCTTCGATTTGCGTAGTCCTTTTTAAATTACTATGTTGTTGTTGTTATAGCGATAAAGATACTCCCCATAAGTTTCGGGAGTGTTATCGGTGTTAATGATCCTCTGCCGGATATAGATCCGGTACGTTCCGGTAACAAAGCACCTTTAAGGTACAAGCCCCACCATCTCGGGAACGATTTAATATAACGACATTGAAACTTCAATGCCATCCCGCGTCCCACCCCTTAGTTCTATGAGGAAGTTGATATCGCCAGAGCCTCGCCTGCTAAAAAACAAGAGTCACTACGGTTAGGTGAGGTTGACATTGGGTTGGAGAAGCTATACGCCCTTGAAAGTGTTGCGCTATACAACCCTTTAATTACTATCGAAGATTTTCACGGCAGAAATACACTTAGAGTTTGCACCATATGTTTGGACATTTTGAAACTGTGCTGTGTTATATACCAAAACTCGTACTTATTTCCATTTTCACATTGAAGAGATAATCTACATTCTAGAGATAATACTCGATTTTAATTTTCGTGAAACTTAACTTAAGTTTAACTGCTTAATATTGGTGAGTTAAACTCTATGATAATTTTGGAAAAATGAAAAAAATCTGACATCTGGACGTACAAGACGACAGCTGTTTCGATTATACCTTGGAAATCTCTTCAAAGCCTTTTCTTCCGGGAGCGGAATTCCTACCCGCGCTCCTGCGATGGTGAACAGTTCAAACATATTCTGCCGAGGGTATGCCTTTTTATTATACAACTTTTCCCAATTGTCTGTTTTGCATAGCTTATTCTTTGTCCAGTAAATACGTTGTATATAGGTTTGTATCAAAGCAACGCTTTTGTTGCCGGTTCATTTTCTTAAAAACTGGTTTCCCTTGTTCCATTTATAGAAATACAAAGAATTAACCAATGATGCCTAGATGTATTATTGAGCGAGGAGTGCCCTTATTGCTTTTAATGTATGAACACATTTATGATATAAACACTTACAAGGTGTAACCGTTCTCTCTTATGGTCGGCTATAACCTATTTAATTTTTATTTTTGGCGCAATATAATATTCAAAAGAAAATAAACAAAGTAAAATATTTAAATATGCTTTTGTTTAAGAATATGTGTGCAATTTAGAAATTTCAATATTTTTTTCAATGCGCTCCCGAGTAGCTAGCTGATGAAGAAGTGAAATTCAGAAACATGTCCTAGTACCCATCGCCGTTTGTAAACTTTGCAATTTTTCTCTAATATCAATAACAAAATAATTTTATAAAGCAATATGAGCAAGACTCGCTAATTAAATACAGGTTAAACTATAAACATAATGTAGCAAATCTTTAGCTAAATGCGTATTGTAAGTTAATGTAAAAATAGCCTCTTTTGAATCTAGCCCCAGGTTTAGGCTTACGAAAATGATACTCGTTCTTTATTTTGAACCACCTCGATATACATACATATACGTATATTTACTTTCCAGCCTATATCTTTTCATATGACTATCCATTCAATATCACAATCGCCCCCTCTCCCTCCCCCTTTTAACCCACAATGTTCTCAGCAAATCACTACCATCCCAAATGCTCCACTAATAAAACACTTGTCCCAAATGCCATTTTACTTCATTACCTCAGCTTATTTTTCATTTTATTTGGACATTCCTCCCATACAAAAACAGCATCTATAAAGTGTTAATGACTGAAATATCAGCTAATACTAAAGAGAAGACATAATTTTAACGAAACCTAAAGAGAACAACAAGCAAAAGTGTTATCCAAAGTGTAGACGACAGCAGCCAGGAAGATGGGTAAAGAAAAGACTCATATCAATATTGTGGTGATTGGTCATGTCGATTCTGGTAAATCGACTACCACCGGTCATTTAATTTACAAGTGCGGTGGCATTGATAAACGTACAATCGAGAAATTCGAAAAGGAAGCTCAAGAAATGGGTAAAGGCTCTTTCAAGTACGCTTGGGTTTTGGATAAACTGAAAGCCGAACGTGAACGTGGTATTACCATTGATATTGCTTTGTGGAAATTTGAAACGCAAAAATACTATGTAACCATTATTGATGCACCCGGACATCGTGATTTCATCAAGAATATGATTACCGGTACATCGCAAGCTGATTGTGCGGTGTTGATTGTTGCAGCCGGTACCGGTGAATTTGAGGCCGGTATTTCGAAGAATGGTCAAACTCGTGAGCATGCTTTACTCGCATTCACTTTAGGTGTTAAACAATTGATTGTTGGTGTGAATAAGATGGATTCGACTGAACCAGCGTATAGTGAGGCACGTTATGAGGAAATTAAGAAGGAGGTTTCATCTTATATCAAGAAGATTGGTTATAATCCAGCATCGGTAGCATTTGTACCAATATCAGGTTGGCATGGTGATAATATGCTGGAACCATCAGAGAAGATGCCATGGTTTAAGGGATGGACTGTTGAACGTAAGGAGGGTAAAGTGGAGGGCAAGTGTCTAATTGATGCGCTGGACGCAATTATGCCACCACAGCGGCCTACCGATAAGGCATTACGTTTGCCATTGCAGGATGTTTATAAGATTGGTGGTATCGGCACAGTGCCAGTGGGACGTGTAGAGACCGGTATACTGAAACCAGGTGAGTGAACGTTATACTTAAATATTTGCTTTAATTCATATTGGTTTTATGTATGTACTTATATATGTACACGCGTTGTAGGAAATATGTGTGTATGTGACAAAAATGTTGTGCAAATTCTCTCCCCAGACGTAAGAGAGAGCAAAGTTGCGAAAGTGGGTCGCTTTTGTTCATTCCTAGCGAGTTTGTGTGGGGGGGGGGGGGGGGGGGGGGTGTGTGCATGTGCACATAATTTACGCACACTTGCACAGTTTGCAGCTCAACATACAGCTGCTTTATTTGTTCAAGTGATTGCCTAGCCCGGTTTATTTTTCTGCATATTTTTTAATGCAATCAAGCCACCTACGCCGTTGCGGTTCTGTATCCGGGTAACACCGAGCTATGTATGTATATATGCGATATCATCGTGTCCGTTCGTTTGTAGTTTGCCTGTATTACTTTCATATGTACCCAGGGAATAATTAATAATTGCTGGAAATCAACAGTGTTGCCACGCGCTTAACTGTTTTGCGGCGAGTTTTGAATGAAAGACAAGAAGCCAAGGCGAATATACACCAGGTGGTGGCAAAGCGAATTCAATAAATTCGCCGTGCAGATGAATGTCAAGTCAAAAGAAAATTTTCATAGATTTCGATTAACTTTCATTTTGTAGCACAAGGCGTTGTATGGAAAATTATCAAGAAGAAGCAATAGGCTGATGGGATAACCGGTTTGGGGAGGTTGACAATTGGGTTGGAGAAGCTATATATTGCGCTGGCAACCCCTTGAGAGGCTTGCGAACACAACCCGTTGAAATTGGATTCACCCAATTGACATGCCTTTGGTGTTTGATAAATGCTTTGCGCTGACCACAATCTACTTCAGTTCTTACATGTCGATAACTACATGCTTTTTTACATACTACTTAAAAATAGAAAACAATTCAAGCTTAAACTTAAATAAGCTGTTATTAAAATTAATAACACTACTGAATCGATTTGCTAGATGTATAGTCCTAGTTATAGGTTAATTCATAGCATAATTCGTTTTATGAGTTATTTCGATAAATAACCTATTATGCCGAAGATCAAGCATTGGAATATATGGAATGAACAAATTAGATAAATCAGAGCAATCCGTGATAAAGTTTATTACATTATAGGCAGGCATGAGTGAGATAAGAGTTCTTCTATCATGCAAAGCCTGAAGACCAAGCAATTTGTGCCTGCTGGTACATGATGGGAGGCCGTCTGGCCAGTGAAGCGTACGTAAAGCAATTTTTGTAAAATTTTTTTTGAAATTTCTCAATTTTATAGGAGTTAGATTCATAGAAAGGATTCCATATTATTGAGCAATATTCAAGACCACTTCTGACCAAGGATATATAAAGTGCCTTCAACGTCATAGAGTCCTTAAAGTCACTGGTGTTATGTCTACTGAACCCAACCATTGCAACAAATTTTGAAACAATGAAGTCAAAGTGACTAGAAAAAGAGAGTTTGGAGTCAAAAATTACACTCTCTTGACATCGATTAAGAGATTTATCATTTAGTTTGTAGATAAAGTATGTGGCAGTTGTCTTTTTGGAATAAGACACAACACAGCATTTGTTTCAATTTAAAAATAAATTATTGTCTGCGCACCATCCGGCAAAAGAGTCCAGATCAGAACCGTTAGGAACAGTTTGACAAATTAATAGTATTTTTCGTGATATATATAGTTTTAGTGTTATATTTGAATCATTAAAGGTGAGGAATGATGGAGAAACATATTGAGTAAAAAGTGCTAAGTCAGGAGAAAAAATTTGTTTTGAGTGCGGAAATTGTGCTAAGTCATAAAATAGCTGCTGGGTTAGCATACATGATTTTTGAAAACTATTGCAACTAAGGTATCCTCATTCACAGTTTTGAAAAGAAAAGGTTATTTAAAAAATTATTAATTTTATTATAAATTTTTTTTTTGTCTCCTGTAAAATTCGTAAAAGTTGACTTAGCACATTTTCACATTAAGCTAACGAAATGCTGTTAGTGATTAATGCTTTATGATCACTGACATCCCTAGGGAGATCAGGTGCTCCTCAGCCTTCTTGTTCACAACTTTGGTATCCCCTTCCTCTGCTACAACATTAGGATGTTGTTATGAATGGACTGGAGAGGAGCTTATTCATATTCTTAGCAAGGCTTAGGTAGCTAAAACTTCGGGCTTTAATCCGACTTTATGGTCGTCGACAAAGATATGGTGCATATTGATTCCCTTTGCAGCGATTTTGTCCGATTTTGTCGCAATTCGTTTAATTTTTAAATATTTGTAGGTATGGTGGTGAACTTTGCACCAGTCAATTTGGTAACTGAAGTTAAGTCTGTTGAGATGCATCATGAAGCTTTATCTGAAGCTTTGCCCGGCGATAATGTCGGCTTCAATGTGAAGAACGTTTCGGTAAAAGAGCTGCGACGAGGCTATGTAGCTGGTGACTCCAAAAATTGCCCACCCAGAGGTGCTGCTGATTTTACCGCGCAGGTAAGGAATAACGAAGCTTACTTGTAGTTATCGGCAAACTCATATCTCACCGCCACATTTAAAAATTTATGTGATTTAAAAAATATTTTTTCATTCACAGGTCATTGTGCTTAATCATCCTGGTCAGATTGCCAATGGTTATACCCCGGTTTTGGATTGTCACACTGCTCATATTGCATGCAAGTTTGCTGAAATCAAAGAGAAATGCGATCGTCGTACTGGCAAAACAACCGAAACCGATCCGAAGGCTATTAAATCGGGTGATGCCGCCATTATTATGCTTGTACCCACTAAACCGTTATGCGTTGAAAGTTTCCAAGAATTTCCGCCGCTTGGGCGTTTTGCAGTACGCGATATGAGGCAAACTGTAGCGGTGGGGGTAATAAAGTCCGTTACCTTTAAGGAGACAACTTCGGGTAAAGTCACAAAAGCCGCCGAGAAGGCACAAAAGAAGAAATAACTAGAGTGCCAGCAGAACGTTAATAAACAACAACAGCAAATTATAATTGAAATGCAAATGCAATTGGAATTTGTATTCTTGTCATCGTCATCGTCGTCATTGTCATCCGTAAAGTTGGTGTTGTCATTGGCATTGCCATTATCGATTAAGCTATCGATTTGGTGGTGGTTGGAGTCAGTACCAGCAATAACTGCAACAACAGCAAAATTATTACATAAATCACAAAAGAAAACATTTAATAAGCATAAATTAAAAAAAATACTACAATTTATTATTATCAATATGAATATGAATATAAGTAATTATTATGATAGTTATGCTATGGCATTCAATATGAACAACAGTAAGAACAAAAATTATACTTATACTATATACAACACAATAGACAGCAACAACAACAAAAATATTGAAATTAATTCTAAACAGAAAATAAAAAACTACAAGAATCATAACACAGCATGCATCAAATACAACAACAACAAAAACCCATGCACCACATTTTTCACCTCTAGCAGCACTGTAGCCACCGCCTATATAAGACAAAATTTAACAACATTGGCCAAAGCCATGTTATCGGTTGAGTCAAATACGAAAATATCATTCCCTACGCAAGTAGCCAAAATTGAAAAACTAAAAGACATTGCTAATATGAAAATCAGCGAAAATTACTCAATACTAACATATGAAAAACAAAAAAAACTAACAAAATTAGACGCATCAAATTCTTCACAACTAACACAATCATCGCCAACATCCTCATCATCATCATCAGTCACTACTAATACAACAGCAACTATGCCAATTTCTTCCACACAAGCCATGGACAAGTGTGATTTTGCACGCTTAGCGAGCAATTTTAAAATTAATTATTTATTATTATTAATTATATATTATATTTATGCCTTTCTTAATCTATACCGTCATCGTAAATCATTTCGCAGGAAATCTGCTATTAACGCCATCATTCAAAAAAATATTGCAAAGCAATCAACATTTAATTTAAATTCAAATTCATGCATCTGCAATATTAATGCATTAAAAAAGTTGTCATACATTTTATAATTGAAATGTTTACCGCTAATCAAAATATATGGATGATGTTGCCGGTTCGGCTCATTCATCGCTGCTTAATCCGCATTGTATTTCTTCATTATGTCACACACACCCGCACACGCACACATAATCATACCAATGTATTAGCGCTCATTAATTCATACAAAAATTTCCTATATACATAACATGTATTTGAATACCAAACTGTGAGACTCAATCGAATTGAATTAATTTTCTTGTATTATAATTCTATTAATTATTAAATATTAGGTTTTTTTTTAATATTGCATTGTGTTAATCCAACGATTGTTGTTGGAGAACACTTAGTACTCAGATCCTTATTCAATACATATGGTGCACACACGCACACAAATGCACTACACTAACGGCAACACAAACACACATTCAAAGTTCAACCATTTTCTGCATTGAAGCAGCAGGAAAGCAGTACATCCAACGAATTTGGTGGTACAATGGGTTGCTGCTGCTTCAAGTGTTTATATAAATACACGCACTGCGTACAACAAAAGCGTGAATTTGAAATAACGTTGCCACTTGATTACAATGCAGCTAATAATATACAAATTTATAATCAAAACAATTGCAGAATTCAAAGTTAACAGAGCCCAGCAAAAAAAGAAGTAATCCAAGGAGTAATTGAGGAGCAATATTTTGAATAACAGGATTACTCCATATTGCTCCGATGCTCATGGAAATTTTACTCCATTTTAACATTGCATGTCATTGGAGAGGAGCACTCCTTAAAATTGTTAATAGAGTACTCCATGGAGAATTGAAGACAGCACTCCTCGGAGCATTGAATGAAGTACTCCATGGAGCATTGTGGGGAGCGCTCCTCGGAGTGTTGAACGGAGTACTCCTTGGAGCATTGAAGGGAGCACTCCTTGGTTTATTGAATGAAGTACTCCATGGAGCATTGTGGAGAGCGCTACTCGGAGTATTGAACGGAGTACTCCTCGGATTGTTGAATGAATTACTCCATGGAGTATTGGAAACAGAGTATACTTAATAAAGACTCCTACGTTTTTTTACAGATAAGTCCAAAAATGTTTTTTTAATTTATTTTATTATTAAAAAAATATAAATTTTCATAAGATTAAATATGCACGAAAAAGTATAAAACAATGGGGCGTTCCATGGCTGGAAGAACTTTTGAATCTCAGATTTTGTTTATACAAGTACAAGTAATAAGATTAATAATTTCTTTGACCAAGTCTAATATGAACAAATAACAGTAAAAAAAGTAATTTCATTGTTTTAAGAGATTTGTTGTTTAAAAGATTAAACTTTCAATTTTTCATTGTATTTTGTACGAAATGAGGCTGCCTTTGCTTTATGGAAAGCTTTTTTAATTTTTTTTCTCGAATTTGGGATATGACGCATGGTTCTCCTTCAGGGCTTCTGTAAAAAAAAAAAGATTTGAAAACAATTTTTTTAAACTGCTCAAAGAATAAAAAATACGTACGCATATGAATACAAAAAGTATTTTGAATCTTATTTGTAAAAAGTTAAATTTTAATTCCTAAAGAATTTAAATCACATACCCTAAATAAAATAGTTGAATAACTTGAAGTTTTGTGTTGCTTCCTTCCCTTTTTTCCATCCCAATTAATTTTAGCTAGGAGTGTATCTGCAAAAATTTCCTGCAACGTTTTGTATAACTCGATTCCTCCAATTTTTTTTTTAATGTAAGATACCTTAACAAATAAATAGGTTATTAAAATTTTATTCATTTCTGTTACCACCCGAGGCGAGATACTTACTATTTCCACATGAGTGTAATTTTCACAGTTTTCTTCGAACTCCTGCAGCTGCGACAAGGAATTTATAGGGAAAAGTTTTAGGTCACTTGGCTTCGCATTCATAGTTTTTAAAACTGAATCTAATGCTACAGTATGTTGGCAAGCAATTTCTTTAAGTTTTTTGACATCAGCCGAGATTGAATAAATTTTGTCCTCCATTCTTTTTAAAATTATAGTTACATCACTTTGAGCTGAAAATTTAAAAGGAGTTAGTTAATTACAGAAATGTATGATATACGAGCTATTTCACAATTTGCATCTGCAGCGAAGGCAGAATTTGCAAATGGCGCTTAAAATGACGCTTTGAATATAAAGTATACATTATTTAACTTACCTTTTTTTTACTTTTCGTTAATTTTATATTAGTTTCTTTTGAGTTTTAATACTTTTTAGTGTTTTCTTTGTTTTAAAACAATAAGACGTAAGCGTACGCTGTTACTTCACCAAAACCGAACACATAATAACACCGCGAGCGCAATCAGCAGTTTGGCGGCACAACACGAAAAGTATCGAACGGTAACGAACATACAAACATTTTTTCTTGCTCCTAATGGAGCAACAAATGAGTGCTCCTTTTGACAATTACTCCAAGCATTTTGCTGGGAGCATACATATACACACACACACTTATACAAACATATTTGAACCAAAAACACCTACACCAACAATATCAAATAATGACTTGAATGCATAAATGCAAAGCATGAATAGACAACAGTGAATGTGTACTACATATTTATTAAAAATAAATATAAAACAAACAAACGAAATTTAAATCGAAAATCCCCCAAATATATACATATGTATGTATATGAAATATATATAAAAATAAATGTAAAAGCTGGAGTTGCTTCAATAAAGATGAAACATTTTAATTGTACGATTGGAATTTGAATTGAGAAATAAAGAAGGCTAAACCGAAAACAAGAAAATTTAAAAAACAATTTGCTTACGCTAGCGCCATTAAAACATAATTTTTTTCACACCCAAAAGCATTATTACGTTTGTATATTGGTGCGTAGTACAGGTTTACGCCGGTCACTTCGTCGGCGGGGGCGGCGTAGGCTCTATTATATACCGGTGGCGGTGGCGTGGGCGGCGCGCCGATGTACGTCGGTCTTCTTACTTTAAAAAGCTTGTTTTTCTATTTAAAAAATAATATTTAGGAAAGGTTTTGTTTGTATGTATTTAAGGAAATCAACGTTTTGGCCATTTCGGAAAGATCCGGGATTTTTGCCTGAAAATCTTGCAGATAATTCAAAAATTTTCAGGAGTAGCTCCTTGCGGAGGGATTGTCCCCCATTCACTTACTCCGGAGAGGCTTCGAACCTAACCCCGGTCTTGGGAATTGGTACCGCTGCGTCTGCTGAAAAGAAATATAGATAAATAAAATGGTCACACTTTTGTCTGTATATCTCGTGCAAAGCGTAGTTTTACCTGGGGTTAACTCTTAATAATCGTCGCGAACACAATTTCTTTAAATCATTTGTAGCTCTTTGGCGGTCACGCACAAAGGCGACTTACGGTTGCTCTTAATGGTCTATTAATACTCATGACTCTCGTGGCACAGGGTGCCTCCAGTTTTTTTCGGCTGTTTTTAAGAGCTACAATTCCCGATGTGCGAACAGTAGCAATCCCGACCACCACGCCTTCTGACCCTCGCACCATAATCCAGCACAGAAGCTATAGGACTGCGACTTCGAACTCATACCTTCGTTCATGCCACTTTAGCGAGCTACACCTGAGAAACACCGTGAAACGTTAGGGAGTGACTATTCGGCCAAGGATGCCGCCCTCGAAATCATAAGCAGTCTAAGTGGATGTCATTGCGTAACTCATGGGTGAAAATCGTATAATCCTCGACGCATCTACATAATTAAAATTTTACAAGGACCCTAGATAAAATTTTTAAAATGTAGACCAAAGTTTGCAGACGTTTGTGTTCACAACATAGATTTCAATAGTCTTCGTTAAATCAAAACGATATTTTAGAATTAATATCGACCGATTTTAAGTTGAAAGATGTTAAGTGCTGTTTTCCGGCATTATGATATAAGAGCTCATTATGGATGACCGCGTAGCTTCAGTATTCAGCCTAGTTCAACTGTCTACTACGTTAGGATTGTAATTAGTTCGACTGTCTTGGGAAAGCTTTTGCTTCACCACTATAAGTGTTCTTGCGAAGGACAAAGCCTGACCTGGTAAATATATGTGCCTACGTATTCACATTTGTAAAAGGACGTGTAGGTGATACTTAAACTTAGTTGATATGCTATAATCAATGTAATTCAATCCAGGGGACTTGTTTTGCATAGGGCCGCTAACTTTAGGAAATGTCAAACTGGGAGACTTGGGTGTTGAAGGATGAAGTGTGAAAATCAAAATTAAGATTTCAGACGCTATTATATAGTTTCGCAAATAAACAACCGATGTTTGAATGTAAGCCCAAGGGATTTTTCAAACCCTTCTCATACGTACATATATCCTCAACTGAAGAATGAGGTAAGGATCATTTCAAAGGAGTGTTTATGCCCCTAGAACCTACTAAAGGATTTTGCATAACTGATTTCGATTATTCTTTTAGCCAATCGCAATTAAATTTTTTTTTTTAATCGGCACCGTTTTTGGGTAATTTGCTTTTTTTTAACAACTTAAGGACAATTTGAAAACATGTTCGCCTTGGGTCATTTTATTTAAATGCATTGTTAATTATTAATTTTCTAAAAAAAAAAATATTCAAAGTGAGCATATAAATTTATTATATAACTTTTCTTTTAGTGTTTTGTTTTAATAACTTGGTGAATTGGGTGATGCAAAGTCCGTGTTAAGCTGACATCGGAAGCGCCAGTTTTTTAGTCGCTTCTTTATTGGCTTAACTGGCGCCAATTGGTCATATCACCTGGCCCTTCCAGCGTGGGCCGTCCACGCTTCCATAGGCCGGCTCCGTTAAAATTCTTTCCCATCCGGAGCATGATTTTCGATTGCCGAGGGAGGATTTTACTCAAGGCGAATCCATACCAGGTGGTGGCAAAGCGAATTCAACCAATTCGCCGTGCAGAAGAATGTCAAGTCAAAAGAAAATTTGCATTGATTTCGATTAACTGACATATTGTTGCACAAGGCGTTGTATGGAAAATAACAAGGGGAATCATTTCCAGGTGTTGTTATCCCAACAGCTGATTGCTTCTTCTTGATTATTTTCCATACAATGCCTTGTACAATAGTATGCCAGTTAATCGAAATCAATGAAAATTTTCTTTTGATTTGACATTCTTCTGCACGGCGAATTGGTTGAATTCGCTTTGCCACCACCTGGTACAGATTCGCCTTGCCCGGTATGGATTCGCCTTCGGAAAATAATCAAGAAGAAGCAAACAGCTGTTGGGATAACAACACCTGGTACTGAATTCACCTTGACTTTACTCTTCAATTGCCTACCTATTCCAAAGAAGCATTCATTGGCAAGAGCGCTCGCGCATTTCTTCTCAAGCCTTAGGGATTGTTATCGATGTTGCTGGTTCTTTGCCGGATGCAGATCCGGTACGTTCCGATAACAAGCACCGTTAAGGCACCAGCCCGACCATCTAGGAAACGATTTAGTATGACCACATGAAACCTTCAAGGCCATACCGCCCTCCCACCCCCCGCAATTGTAAAAAAATTTGTCAGCCGAGCAAACCTCTTACCTCACTATAGTCGTTGGTGTGATGACTTAGCCGAACTCCATAGCGCCCAACTATGTGGCTGAGCGGTTTAGGGCCCGCATATACGCCGTTTCGCTTCATAGGAGGGCGGCGGGATGTCGGTGACCAAGAACTGCCAACCCCCTAATCCAGGGTGTTATGCGGACCGTGCCTATTGGACGATTTGCAGTCAGGGGATATATTCGGCTGTATTTGAGCGGAGCCTTCCCGATACCGGGCCGCCTCGGGAAGTAGTGAAGGCCTTACCCCAGCAAGGGGCGTTGTTGTGGCGGACGGTTTTTATCCCCATTTTTAACATTAGACCGCTGAGCCCGCCTTGTGGGCAAGTGGTCGTACGACCAAGATGAACTCAAAAACTTTAAGAGGAAGTAAGGATGCGAAGAAAAAGGCGATGGCGTCACAAGCCGAGGAAGAGGAAATCGCTATTAGCGATGACTCGGACGCGGATAGCGATGATAGTGTGCAGTCAGTGCGCTCGGTAAAGGATCGGCATACTAGCCAGGACAAAGAATTAGTGTTAGAACGGGAACAACGAGATAGAGAGCTTAAGAGAACCCTCTCAAAATATCGGGCTGCATTAAGAATTTTGCAGCGCTTGGGCCCAGTGCTTCACCCAACCAACGATGAGAGCGATCGCTTGGCATGGGCCCGTTAGACAGTGGAAGAATGTAGAAGACAATTCACAGACGAAAGCTTTGCTGTGAACAACCCTCAAGTTTGCAACCGCATCGAAGAGGAAGAAGTCCCTAGAGGCAAGAGGCAGCGATCGGCTGAACCTGACAAGCCTGCTTTTAAGAGGCAGAAGGGGGAGGGTAAACGCCCCAGTCCAAGAACCAGGAGGCGAATTAGTCAGAATGAGAGGAATCAAACCTCAAAGTCTTCCAAGCCGATCGAAGAGGGAAATATAAGTACTGGAAAGCCATGTACCTCAAAAGCTGTACTACAGGAAGAGCAAGGCAATAATGGCTTGAGAAACAAAGACACAAGTATTAATAAGCTAAAGGTAGATAACAATCAGACTCCAGCTTACTCGATGACACTAAAGGGAGCTAACGCTGAGACTCCGGCTTTCACCGATAAGAAGGTAGACGAAGTTGCAAAGCAGTCCCTGACTGTGGCACTAATAGATTGCAGTGTCCCCAATGGGCAGATGTCAACCGAAAGGTAGAGATCCGTAGAAGGAGGGCTGATCAGTATTATAATCAAAATGATGCATGATGAACCAAATATACGGCTACCAGCCTTCGAAACAGCTGGACGGCACAATGGGGTTAAACTGATGACTTGCACCAATAAGGCAACTTTAGAATGGCTGCAGAGAGTTGTTCCAGACCTTCAAAAACAAGAAGGTGCAAGGTTGAAGGTGGTGGATAGAGCACTTATGCCCACGATACCAAAGGCCAAGGTTTGGATCCCCGAGTGGTGAAGGCGGCAGACACGCTTAGCATGCTGCAGCGACAGAACCCGAACATACCAGCACGGGATTGGAGGGTACTCCACGTATCCCGACCCGTGGAGGGGGGCCAGTACTACATCCTCCAAATTAATAAGGAATCGGAAGATCTGTTGCACTCACAGCTTGGGAAAATGTCCTGGGGCTCAGTAGTATATTTATGCGCCTTAAAAAGAGGAGTCCTCAGGACAATAACCCCAATACACTAAAAGCAGGGAAGGTGGAAAAGGACCTCGATAACCTGAAAGTAGCGGCAAATGAGGGAAGCAAAGGGGCAGTGGAAGAGGTATACGAGCAAATCAATGGTGCTGAAAACCTTAAGAAAAACCAAAACATGCTAAAAGCAGAAGAGGGCCTGGAAGTAGCAGAAAAAGACAAGGATATAAGCGTAGAGGCGGAGGTATTGTAAGTGGACAAACTGCTCAATGATATTGCGAGTCTAACAAAGACGCCTCGAACAGGGTAGGGAGAAACGGACGTCAAGACTCGGAAAACAGCGGAAAAAATGCATTGCGTGAGCACAGTGGCGGATGGAGGCAGACAGCTCAATTGCGCTGCGAGTCTTACAGATAAATCTCCAAAACAGTAAAGTGGCATCGAGCGAGCTTCTCCTAAATCTTGAGGAGGGTTCGTTTGATGTGGCGCTGATACAGGAGCCATGGCTTTCATCTAGAGGAAAGGTTTCTGGACTCAGCGCTCGCGGATTCAGCATTTATTACACAAAGACGGAAAGCAGGGTTAGAGCTGCAGTCATGGTAAGGAATCACCTATACTCGTGCATGCTTTCTAACTTCTGCACCGAAGACCTAGCGGTAGCCGCAATAGAGGGAAAGAAATAACCTTCCCATATCCTTGCATCCTGCAACATGACCCATGACGTGGAAGCCCCACCAGAGGAGTTCAAAAGGCTGGTGGATCAAGAAGGGTGCAGAGGACGGCTTGTCATAGGCGCGGATGCGAATGCGCATCACAGCGTATGGGGAGGGGACGATATTAATGATAGAGGTGAGTCCCCTTTTTGTTACATACTACAGAGTAATCTATAGGTGGCTAACAGGAGTAGCGTGCCTATATATGCTAGTGATACGTCAAGCAAAGTGCTTGATATCACATTGAGTTCTGAACATGATATATCGGGGTATGAGTGGAGGGTCCTTGAAAGGCCATCATCTCAGACCATGCATATATCAAATTTCAGAAAGATGTATCAGGAAGACTGGGGCAGCCTAAAGAGGTTGTCACCGTAGAGGAGTGCAACAACTTCTTATTAAAGGCGCTGACAACTGCGTACAGCAGAGCTTGTCCTCTGAGAAGATTCAAGGGGAAAGCAAAGCCACCATGGTGAAGTAAGGAGCTGAGTCTTCTTAGAGGACAGGTAAAAAAGATTTTTAAGCTGGCAAACGGGGAATGGTCACACAGTAGTGAAGAGTCCCTTGAGGCGCTACTTAGCACACACTTCCCACCAGGAGACGATGCGGAAGAGTTATGTAATCACGTCTATAGTCCTAATACGGAGCGAGAGGTGCCAGGATTGTTGACAAAGATCCAAATTGATATTGGCCATAAAAACGTTTTCTATATTCTACTCGCCGGGCCCAGATGGGATATTCCCTGCCATGCTGCAGATGGCCGGTGGAACTATTATAGCATGGCTAAGAATAATCTCTGAGGGTTGCATAAAACTGAACCACGTCAAGCAATCTTGGAGAACGGCTCGAGTAGTCTTCATACCGAAAGCGGAGAAAGCGGCGAAAGCCAGTAATCTGCACCCGAAAGACTAAAAGCCTATTAGTTTGACATCATTTCTACTCAAAGCCCTAGAGATATTAATACATGTGTATTAGAGCGGGTCAAATTGTATGGGTGGATTTTTTTCGTCAGGAGTATAGCAAAAACGTAATCTACAGATGGTTCTAAGAAAAATTGCTGAAGACACCATAGCTCGAAGTCCGATTTCGAGTCCCCCACTTCTGCAAAATAGATATTTTTCCATATGAATGTATGGTTTGGCCAAAAAATCTTCATAGCTTCTGATAGAATTGTAGGAAAAATATCATATTGGGCTATTTTAAAGGTTTACGTACATTTCAGAATCTGCATTAATATCTATAGTGTTTTTGAATTTTGGTAGACAAATCAGCCTTAAATTATGAGAAATTAGCCTAAAATTAACTTTTAACAACTATATTATCATTTTTAACGAATTTTTTATGGAAATTTTTTTTCTTTACAGCTAAAATAAGTTCAGAACATTTTCCACAACTTTGATTCAGACAGTTTTTCTTTTTTCGAATTCGTTTTAGTAAAAAAAAAATTTTCAAAAAAACCTATATTTTCAAGCATGGCTCAATTATATGGTTGGCTCATCTCATCAGCTGATTGTATTTTTATCATTGCATGGTCGATGTGATTGTCAAAAGGAGATGGCAAACTCAAAATGAAACCAACACATTGATAACATTTTCTTACCACACACAAATCTGCTATGTTTTATGTTTTCATTTCATTCCATTCGCCTAATACCAATAAACAGATTTTGACAATTTGAACAGACATAATTTGTTGCTTTACAGACGAGCCAACCATATAATTGAACCATGATTTTCAAGTAATAAGCAAAAAAACACAATTTTTATAATTTTAATGTAATTTATTTAAAAAATTATTTTTTTACTTAGAATTGACCATTTTAACGTATTTTTCCAAATAAAAATAATGTTCTCATTATTAGTTTAAATTGACGCTTTGTAAAATTGTTGATGTTTGAAAAATTGTAGCTTTTTAATTTTCGACGTTAATTTAATAATCTACAAACATATTTTATGAATAATTTTCCGATGTTTGCTTCGTTCAATACTGATATACAGATATTCAACTTTTATATACCAGTATCCAGTCATACGGATATCCTGATTTTCCGTTTACGTATCCGGATAGCCGAATTTTTTGTTTAGCTATCCGGTTATTCGAATATCCGGTTTATCCGGATAGTTGAAAAATCCGGACGTAGTTCACAGGCCGATTAAACTTCCTTAACCCTAACGCCATAGTCGTAAACATACTTATATCCATAACCATCTCCAATGTGTTCGGTTAATGGTGCCTTAACCTAAACATCGTGAAAATTTCATAAAAATGAAGAAAACGCAAAAAATTACAAAACATATTCCACAAAAAATAAGTCTCTTAGTCATAACTACGGCCCGGATTTCTATGCGGTTGCATATTTTTTTCGAATCAAGAAATAAGTGTAAAAATGGCATTGATTTGTTAGTGCATATTTTGTCTTTAATGCATATGTATATTTGCATATTTTTTCATAAAGGTATATTTTGTCGCATATTTTTTAGTATTTTGTGAATTTCAGTTAAAGACATTTCAAGATTAGTTGGCAACCCTATCGAACATATGTTTTTAGACCAATAATGCATTTGCCAATGCGTATGTGTATATAGTTAGTCTATACTACAGTCTGTGTGTATTACAATAAGGGTAGAAAGAATGAGAGCGAATTATATGTTTCTGCGTACACCTGTACGATTTGAACATATATAAGTTAAGGAGCCCAAGGACTAGGGCTCCAAAAAGTTAAAGTTCCCATTGCAAACTGTAAAGATCCAAATAAAAATAGTTTTTAGTCCGCTTAATAATATTTACCATTTATTTCCGTTCAATGTTAAAAACAGACTGACTTTATCATTAACTTAAGCTAAGCTCTAAGCTTCTACATTAATCTAAGTGATTTCATAATTGCTGACACTGCACTTCCCATGATTGGCCAAAATAATATTTTATCGCTTGCGTGGCGAATCACACGACTTGCATTTTGTCCGCATATCATATCGCTTACGCTGCAGTTCCCATGGATTGCATTTTGTCTGCTTACGCAATATGATATCGGATCAATTACCTACGTTGGCTTTGCTTGTGTTTGTTGAAGTGTGGTGTCAGCACATTCTTACAAGTAAGTGTGTCTGCCCCCTTGTTAAGTACCCCCCTTTAAACATCTTCATCCCGCAGATGAGCTCCTTTTTCAGAAGGATCCTTTGCATGGCTTGGCTGGTCCTGATCTGTGGTCTGATTTAGTCTAGGAAAGTTGATTGTAGTAGTGAGTTTTCTCCAGATAATGTAGCATACGGCTGCCAGATTGGCCAAGGCAAGAGCGTCAAAAATTAGCGAAAAGTGAAAATTATTGACAAGTTATTTAAGCTGATTAATATTTTCCATGCTCAGGCCGTGAATGTAGTTAAGGTTCAATTTTAGTCCTTCGCTCGTGATGTTTACCAAGGGCGGTGGCAGGGCCTGCGCTGTGCGTACTGATCTGCTGGTGAATGTTTGATTTCCCACCGTGACTGTTTCGTTGTTCAAAATAATGACGTACATTCCATTTAGGGTTGTGGAGTAGTTCCTCCCTTGTAATAGGCCTTCAAAGTTTGTAACAAATATTGTTGAGTCTGTGATCATCTCGACGGTTTTGGTGTTGTCTGGTTCAAAGCGGCATTTGGCATCGCCACCTTTAACTAGCCTAGCTAGGCACCCGTTTTCCCATATTGTGATCGAAGGGCAATCCTCGTTCACCCCGAACGTTTCAACTTCGTTTATTAGCATTTTTTTTATAGCTGAGGTCAACGTGTTGTCCTTTTATAACAGTGGCCCGTGTTATTAAGAGTCGGTAGCCATCTGGTTTTACCTTTGGCATTGAGAGTACGTACAAAAGTGTGCTACCGTTTGAATACACGGAGGCCGACCCGTACTCTATGGCTTCAATGGTGTTCTGATATGGTAGGGAATCTTGCTCCATTATGAGCCTTCCAATCTCGTCTCGATCAAGAAGATTTGTGTTGATTACGCCAGATTTCGCCATTCGGCACGCTTGGACGACTTCTGACACTTGTTCCTTCAAGATAAGGACTTTGCTTAGGTCAAGAAGTTCGATATTCTCCTCGCTAATGTTTTTGCTTATAGCGTTAATGTGGAGCATCGCTTCGTTTGCTTTCTCGATTGCCTCGCGGGTACCGTTGAATAGTTTTTCGTCGACCCGGTACTGGTGATTGTTGTTTATTATCACGTCATTCATGCTTCGAAGAATATAGTCCCAATCCGCTGCATCTGGAGACCCAGCTATCCACTTCCATGCAGAACCAATCCAGTCAATGGAACGTACCCTTCGTGATTTGCTTATTTGTAGTTCGTCGAGACGCAGCTTAGTTTGATTTAGGTGGAATTGTAACACAGTCCGCACAGCCCTGCTTGTAATATCGTGCTCTATTGACTCCATCAATTTTACCAAAGCCGTGTTGAAGCAGTTTAGGTCGACCACATGGACTAAACTGAAGTGTCCGTTCAGGATCCAACCACGCCCGTGCTCAAGAGTTACCAGTGGGGATCCATAATTGTAGATGTTGAGGCCGTACACGCCAGATATTAAAAATAAACTGTGTTCCATTATGGAGAGAAAAAAACTCATTAGTGTTGGTAAGATTAGTATTGACCATTTTTTGTTTTTAGGCACTTTTATTATTTATCCCAGGGGCGGTGAACTAATAATAAATGGTTACATAATGCAAATCTTGTTTTCTTTTGTTTTTTTTTCCTTTTATTATTATTATTTAAAGAACATTCTATTGTATAATAAAAAAAAATCTTTCCACACTAAGGGAAGAATTAAAAAAATTAAATTTTTTGTGTGCTTTTTTGAATTGAACTGCAATTTATTTATATGTTTTTTGTTGCGTTTAAATGTATTCCTATATCCCACCACTGTTCCCGGCTACCCATCGTGGTACTTGGAAGGTCCACAGGATCCGAGAGCATGGATATGAAAGGGAGGTAGTTTGTAATTCTTTACTTTTGTTTGAAAGGTAGCGTTAAAGGTTAGGTTAGGTTGGGTGGTAGCTTCCCTGATAGAGGAAGCTCACTTGGACAACATGACGGTCCGTTGTGATACCACATATAATAAACTAAACTAGCGCTAAAGGTTACTTGAAACAAAAAATACAGCTAACATGCAATGCAGCTACTGCGCCTAGATTATATGGACTTCCAAAAGTCCATAAAAACAACATGCCTTTCCGTCCGATCTCTTCGTCCGTTAATGTACCTTGCTACAATCTCGCAAAATATGTAGGCCAAATTTTGAAGAAGGCAACCTCCGAAAAATATAATGTAAAAAATTCTTTCCAAGTAAAAGAGAAACTGAAGAAAACAAAAATCGCCGATGATGAATTGCTTATATCTTTTGACGTGATATCACTCTTCACAAACATCCCCATTCATCTAGCAATTCACAACATAATGCAACATTGGCAAACTCTAAAGGAGCACACCTCTCTAACCAAAGCCCAGTTCCAGAAAATTATTGAATTTTGTCTAAGGGACAACAATTATTTCAGATACGATGGCACTATTTATCAACAAATCTATGGAATGCCAATGGGAAACCCCCTATCTCCCATAATAGCAGACATAGTGCTAGATAAAATTATTGACGACAGTATCTCTGAACTTGAATCTAACGACATATATATTAAATACATAGATAAGTTTGTAGATGATATATTAGCCATAGTTAAGAAAAAGGACGTGGAAATCATACTCAAAACCCTAAACTCACAACACACGAAAATCCAATTCACCACAGAAAAAGAAAAAGACAACAAACTTGCATTCCTAGATATTGAGATCACTAGAGTAAACGAAAAATTGAGAACGAATTGGTATTCTAAGTCCATAGCGTCATCGAGGATGATAAACTACCACTCGAACCATCCATGGACCCAAAAGAAGAACACGGCAATAAGCCTAATAAGAAAAATTATGATTTTAAGTGATCAGGAGTTCAGGAATGAAAACAAGTTGAAAATAAAAAATATTCTATACAAAAACGGGTACCCTAATGCAGTCACTGAGAAGCTAATAACTACAACAATTAACAATACTGAACATTCAAATATTAATACACAAAACAATAATGTACTGGATAACATAATAGGGGGACTCATGATAGCATATAAACTTATAAGGTGTAAAATTATATCCATTTACACACGCTGTTATATGAACGCACCTAGTAATACTCTTGATAAACTTGATTGTTTATCAGCTGTATTATTGCCGAACAACATTTTTTGATTGTTATACAAATTAAAAAATGCCAAGACTAAGTGAAAAATCAAAACTAAAACGTCTTTACTTGCTGATGTTGGAGATTTTTGATGAAAATGCCGTCTGTAATGTCTGCAAGGTTGCATTCCTTTGAGTTTACCGCGTTTACACAATGAAATGTGCGCGTAAATTTATACAAATTGTGTAAATGATTTTTCATACAAAATTTGACAGCTCGTGCGTAAACTAGATAAATTTATACGTTTACACACTTTATAAGGCATTTATACGGTTACATGAGTCCCCCTAATATACACAGGAATTACATACATACCAGGCTTAACGGACAACAAAAGTTTGAGAAATATCATAAACAACAACAACGTAAGATTTGCGCACAGACCACACTGCACTCTAAATAAAATTTTTACACGAACAAAAGACACAATCGAAAAGGAGCAACAACATAATAGGATATACGAAATCAAATGCAAGGGAAAAGCTGGAGAAGACTGCAACAAAATTTATATAGGGACAACAAAAAGATCATTAGGAATACAAATAAGCGAACACAAAGCAGACGCAAGAAACAAAAAGACTTCTACGGCACTTTCGCAACACCTATCAATACACAATCACTCAGCTGATTTTTCGAATGCGCGTATATTGGACATAGAAAGAAGAACAAAAACAAGGCTAACACAAGAGGGCTTGCGAATACAACAACGAATAAAAGACTGTGTGAACTTCAAAGAGGACGTAGACAATATCAACTGTGCTTACTTCACAGCAATCAAAAAGCACACAGTGTGATGAGATGAGCAACGAAAAGGATGCAGCGCGAATATATGTGTGTATATAGTTTTGAAAAAATTTTTTTTATTTAATTGAATGTAATGTAAGTGAAATTCTCAATGTTGTGTAAAATGTTTCTTTTGCAAATAATTGTTTTATGTTATTAATAAAAACAGATCTCCCTGAGGAAGGTACAAAATGTACCGAAACGCGTAGGAGGATAAAGGAAAACTTAGTTTTTCGCTTAAAAACCACCGGCCTAATAGCTCTTATATAAAAGAATCCAAACATAATAAACATTGGCCCATCAAACAACTGAATAAGGAATTTTATTTTTTATTTTGCATCTTTTATTAAGCGTGTAATTAATTTCTTGTGGGCAGATATTGCTTCATTAAAATTTTTTAAATGAAAAATCGTTTCCTCTGTTCTTTTTGTATTTTTTTTTTATTTTTTTATTTTTTTTGCAATATTTTATGTTGCCTCTTTAATCGCTTATGTGGTTTGACCTTAAAATTTGGCGGACGCCTTTTTTGCGTCGTCTGTGCTATAGAATTTCAAATCTTTTTGTTGTTGACTTCCCGTGGTGACCTTATTATATTTATTTTTTTTTTTTTTTTTATCTTCTTATGTTGGCGTATTTTTTATCTGCGCTTTATGAATCCTTTTGCCAGTGTCTGTGAGCAATGTCACTGTCACTGTATTGTCCTTACCAACAGTTTCCTTTTTGTAAAGTGCCTTTTCTTTTGATTTTATCTGTTTATCCCTGACGTAAATCTCATCTCCTGGCCTAAATTCCTTAGCTCTTTTCCTTTTTTACTCAATCGGAGATTTCTTAACTCCTGGTTTCTCTTGATTTGTTTCCTGATCTCCTTGTGGACCGTACTTTTGAAGTTGGTTAGGCCTTAGTAGTTAATTCTTTCGGTTCTGTTGAAAAATATGTCGCTAGGCTTCCTCTTCGTTACAGAGTGTATTGTTGTGTTGTAACGATCGACAGCAATATACACCAATTCCTTTGGTCTAGCGTTATTAAATTCTTTCCGGAGGCACCGATAAATCTCAATAATGGTAGAATGAAATTTTTCTATCTGGCCGTTTGCTTCGCTTCTTTGAATTGGAGTCTGATATAGTTCGATTCCCAAACCTCTTATGTAGTTACATACCAAGGGAGTCATAAATCCCCTCTCATTGTCGGTGACTATCATTTTAGGAGTTGTGAAATAGTGTATTACTTTGGCTAGCTTAGCGCGGAGAGTGACGGATGCTTTGTTTTTAATGTGAAAAAGCTTGGCAAATTTTGAAAATTTGTCTATGCAAGATAAAAATGTCTCCCCTTGAATTTCAAAAATGTCCACATGTACTATTTCGCATGGATATTTCGGCACTGGAGTCTCTTTTATCGGTGGTACTGCCGGATGCCTATCATACTTGTTAGCAAGGCAGGTTTCACAGTTAGAAGTGAAATTTTTTATCTTACTAGCCATTTTGGGAAAATAATACTTTTCCAAGATTTGTTCCCTATTTTCTTTTGAGTTTCTATGGGCCCTCCTATGTTCTGTCTCTATTATACCGCAAATCCTATCCTCGTTGGCCACATCCTCGACCACCCTCTGAGTTATCCTAATTTTGTATAAAAGGAAATGTTCTATATATACTTCTTGTAGGAGTTGTAAGTAACTTTCTGGAATCTTTATTCCATTTATAAATGCCGGGACGTCTATCCTTCAAGGCTTCGGTTAAGCTGGCCTTTTCAATTATATCTTACTTACTTACTTACTTACTTACTTACAAAAATAAGTGCGAAAACCGAGAGTTCATTTTAATACAATTGGTTTGCTTTGAAAAGTTAAGTTTTTGTGAATTTTTAAAGTTTTCAATCAATTTCTTATTATTCATTTTGTGTTTGCCGAGTCATTGTGCATTTGTGTTTTTTGCAATTTTGATTGGCACCTTTTCACCTTTCTCATTCACAGTGCTATTTCAACTGTTTTTTCTTTGTAATTTACAAACATATCTCTACCATTTCTATATTCTTATACTAGTTTCTTTTCACCTTTCTATAAAAAATGACTTGCATTTTCAAAAACTGTCAGGTAAAAAGCGAATCCGAACGTTTTATCTCTTGCTGGCTTTGCGATGGGCTCGCCCATGGAAAGTACGCGGGACTGACGGCTAGAGTTGTTGACACTGTCAATGATGGGGAGAAGGGAGTACGTTGGTCATGCATTAAATGCAGATCAACTGAGGTTGACCTATTTAAACTGTTTAGACAAACATGAAATGCGTTTTCTGATATTGCTAAAGAGTTTTCCATAATCACGGAAAAGTTCAATCAATACGATAGCTTGTTCAAATCCTTCAAGTGTTTGGATGAGTTACCGCATTGTTTAAATAGAAATAAAGACAACCGGGATAATAATCAAAAACCCTCTGAAGACTCACCTAACGCTTTGAATCGTAATCCTGCTCAGAACATTAATCTTCCGCAAGTGGAGCTCATAGACTTGGCTTCTCCTAATCCGCTAGCTGTGGTTCCATCCACTTCTAAGGCCGCGGAAAAAACCTAAGAGCCTCAAACTGTAACTTCTGAAACTGTAACTTCTCAATCTGTGACTTCTTATTCAGCAGCACCGGCTAAGAAGCTGGTTGTAGTCCCGCTCAAAAAATCGATTTTTGTATCTCGCTTTGACAAAGACACTTCCGTTGAGGATATCAAGTCTTATGTCACTTCGAAAATTAAGGCTGACTGCATGACTTTAAGAAAATTTAAATTTAATTACGAAAGGAACATTTCTTCATTTAGAATTGATGTCTACTCGGAAGATTTTGATAAACTTTTGGACAGCGCATTTTGGCCGCCAGGGGCTGTTCGCGAATTTGTGCATAAGACTATTGAGATTACTCAAAATGTAGCAAAAATTCCTCCTCAAAGTTCCGATCCAAAAAACTTAATTTAATATCTTGCTTAAGCATTACTATCAAAACGTTAGAGGCTTAAATACTAAATTAACTGACTTATATTTGAAAACCATTCACTGTAACTATAATATTATTGCTTTTACCGAAACATGGCTGAAACCCAATGTTTTAAATTCCGAAATTTTTTGTGGTGAGTATCAGACCTATAGAAATGATCGCTTAAATAGGACCGGAGGTGGTGTCTTGCTAGCTGTACATTCTTCAATTCCATCTGAAGATGTTAATTTAGCCGAAGTTGATTCCATCGAGTTTAAATGCATCCGAATCTTACTAGACCGGGGTCATATTTACTTAGCCGTTTGCTATATTCCACCGTCTTCTGATCTATCAGTGTATATGCACCATATTTCACTGTTACAATCAGTCAATTCGATGATAAAGTCCACGGACTCAATGATTGTTTTAGGCGACTTTAACCTGCTACATATATCTTGGAATACCGTTGATCACAATATTGTCCCCGTATCATCCAAGATGCATAACAATGACTTTTTGGATGGAATTACTGATCGTTGCCTTAATCAGATCAACTTCTTTCCAAATAAGTATGGAAAATTCTTAGACTTAGCATTTGTTGACGACATATCTAAATTCTCTATAAATCGGTGTGAACCTCTTGTTTTGCCAGAAGACGCTTACCATCCTTCTCTTCATCTTAAGCAACGAAGTCGGCTGCACTAACAATACATGTGCCTCTACCAGATGCTTTGATTTTTCCAAAACTAATTTCAACAATTTAAATAAAGAGCTTTCTGAGATAACTTGGCCTCGATATAAAGAGGATGTAGAGGAAAACGTTTTACATTTTAATAAAACCATTTATACTTTATTTGAAAAACATGTGCCCAAATGCAAATGCTCGTACATTGAACCAGTGCAAGCCTGGTTTACTAAAGATTTAAAAGCTTTAAAAAATAAGAAATCACGTTTATTCAAATTATATAAGAGAACCGGTTTACATTCTCATTAAGCACAGTACGCTATTTTCCGTCATAAGTATTTTGAACTTAATAAAAAGTGTTATAAAGCTTACATATGTAAAATTAAAAGAAACATTATTTGCCACCCGAAGTCTTTTTATGATTTCGTAAATTCTAAACGCAGAACTAACGGATTTCTTTCTGCCATGAAGTTTAGAAATAGCATTTCCAGCGACGATCAAGAGATTGCAAACTTCTTCGCTCAATTGTTTCACTCTAATTACTCTGCTGTGGTTGATTCATCACCTACAAATTATCCGTATGAGCTCCATTCTAGTAACTCAATATATGCCCCATATTTGCTGCCTGAAGATGTTCTACTACATCTAAAGACCCTAAAATAATCCTTCAAATACGGTCCCGATTTTATCCCAACATGTTTTCTTAAAAAATGTGCGGAATACATTTACCAGCCCCTTACTGATCTGTTTAACCTCTCTTTAAAAAATGGCATTTTCCCGACGGCTTGGAAGGAATCTTTTCTTATCCCACTCCATAAAAAAGGAAGCAAGTCGTCTATTGAAAACTATCGTGGAATAGCAAAGCCGCTATCCATAAGCCTTTCGAAGCAATCGTTACTAATCACCTTACATTTTCGATTTCTACATTGATAGATAGTTCTCAGCATGGCTTTTGTAGAGCCAAATCAACCACAACCAATTTGCTTGAATTTACAACTCACGTCTTTAATGGGTTTAGAAACAATCATCATACCGACGTTATATACACTGATTTCAGCAAAGCATTCAACAAAGTACGCCACTCATTACTTGTTTATAAACTCGAATTGCTTGGTTTTCAACCTGGCCTAACTCGCTGGATCTCCTCCTATCTTTGCGGTAGAACTCAAAGAGTCATTTTTAAAAAAATTTGTTCGAATGTCATCGATGTTCCCTCCGGTGAGCCTCAGGGCAGCCATCTCGGTCCTATTATGTTTTTGATCTTTATAAACGATGTTGATGATGATGCAAACAAACATACACTATCAATGTATTTCATTTCAATTCATTTCATTATCATGTAATTCTCTGAATAATTTGAAATTAATGTATATAATCGGAACAAGTGCAGAATACATACATTTGTCAAAAAAAATAAAAAATTGGACTTTATAGAGATTTTTATGCTGATTCCAACGGTAATTCTGCGTAGAACACCTTTCTGCATAGGCGGCCTTCGGCCGCGCTTATAAAAAATAACCCTGGGCTACGCCATGCCAAGTCCGGGTGTGTGGTATAACCGTGGCTATCACCACGGTGATGTCCTTCTGCGAAGTACACCCTTCTGTGCAGCACCCCAAATAATATTAGACTACAATTATTAAGTGTTTTACAAAACCAAAATACATTAATAGTGTATGTTTGTTTGCATTTATGTCGACGTGCCACCACCTTATAATGTTCTACAAAGATAAAAAGATATTGGGGGAATATTTAGAATAAGATGCCACGATTTTTCAACTTTTCTTTTTTTCGAGGGGTGGCGGGAGTCCTTAAAATCACAAAATTATCATCTGCAACTCTAGGAAACTTTTAGTTTTTGAAATATAAGCCTTTTAATTTCCAAATTTAGTAAAATTTCAACTAAAGCCCTGCACTTAAAATTCGGGTCGTACATGTGGATAGCGATATCAGAAGACGCGTATTTGCGTCAAGATTCAGAATCCGAAAGCAGAAAATACATTTTTTATCTCGTTTAAAAGTTATTCGCGGAAAACCCGTCGGTACTATTGTCGCTTTTTTCGTTGTTGCAATTAAACAAACGAAAACAAATGAAGGTGGTGAATAGTGTTGCCAGCTCCGCAACAATATCTTTTTAACTTGGTAGAAGATTATAAGGTGGTGACACGTCGACATAAATGCAAACAAACATACACTATCAATGTATTTCATTTTCATGTAATTCTCTGAATAATTTGAAATTAATGTATTTAATTGGAACAAGTGCAGAATACATACATTTGTCAAAAAAAAAAATAAAAAATTGGACTTTATAGAGATTTTTATGCTGATTCCAACGGTAATTCTGCGTAGAACACTTTTTTGCATATGCGGCCTTCGGCCGCGCTTATAAAAAATAACCCTGGGCTACGCCATGCCAAGTCTGGGTGTGTGGTATAACCGTGGCTACCGCCACGGTGATGTCCTTCTGCGTAGTACACCCTTCTGCGCACCACCCCAAATAATATTAGACTACAATTATTAAGTGTTTTACAAAAACAAAATACATTAATAGCGTATGTTTGTTTGCATTTATGTCGACGTGCCACCACCTTATAATGTTCTACAAAGATAAAAAGATATTGTTGCGGAGCTGGCAACACTATTCACCACCGTCATTTGTTTAATTGCAACAACGAAAAAAGCGACAATAGTACCGACGGGTTTTCCGCGAATAACTTTTAAACGAGATAAAAAAAATGTAGTTTCTGCTTTCGGATTCTGAATCTTGACGCAAATGCGCGTCTTTTGATACCGCTATCGACATGAGCGAACCGAATTTTAAGTGCAGGACTGAAGTTGAAATTTTACTAAATTTGGAAATTAAAAAGCTTATATTTCATAAACTAAGAGTTTCCTAGAGTTGCGGATGATAAGTTTGTGATTTTTGGGACCTCCTCTACCCCTACAAATCAGCAAAAGTTTGAAAATCGTGGCACTTTATATAAAATCCAACCCATACGTGCACTTGGAATAGCAATAGTGGGCCGTAGGATAATTCACTTATCAAATGTTTCAATTTTCGTGTTGAATTTTATTCGCACGCCAGAGGATCTTAGGGGTCACAGGCTCGCTTCTTTTGATATTATTCCTGTATAGCCCTTTGAGGGCTTTTAGTATTGGACGTAGTAACTTATTGCGTTTAGCATCACTTTTCACTCAACTTTTTGTTGTTCACTTGTTTTTTTTTTTTTTATTATTATTCGTTTTACCTCTCCTGGGGAGAGGAGCTTTTATACCCTGGAGGGTCCCAAGGGGATTCGCAGAGTTAAGCTATCGTTATAACCGGAGGGTCCCCTCGAAGGTGAATCTCGGTTTTGGTATTTTCGTTATTGGCTGTACAAGCCTTAAATTATCTAAGCTGAGGTCTTGCCTCTCTATATTTTTTTTATTCCTTTATCGGTAAAATTTCTATTGTTTTTTTTCTTTTCCTTAGCACTCCACTATCACTTTGTCACTAATCACTATGGACCTCACATTTAAGGAGGTCCTTTTTGAAGGACCCACTTGCCAGTGGGTCCCTGCTCGGGCGCCAGTTAAGGAGCCCAAGGACTAGGGCTGAAAAAGTTAAAGTTGGGGGCCGCCCCGCGGCCACATTGCAACCTGCAAAGATCCAAATAAAAATAGTTTTTAGTCCGCTTAATAATATTTACCATTTATTTCCGTTCAATGTCAAAAACAGACTGACTTTATCATTAACTTAAACTAAGCTCTAAGCTTAGTTAATCTAAGTGATTTCATAATTGCTGACACTGCACTTCCCACGATTGGCCAAAATAATATTTTATCGCTTGCGTGGCGAATCACACGACTTGCATTTTATCCGCATATCATATCGCTTACGCTGCAGTTCCCATGGATTGCATTTTGTCTGCTTACGCAATATGATATCGGATCAATTACCTACGTTGGCTTTGCTTGTGTTTGTTGAAGTGTGGTGTCAGCCTTACAAGTAAGTGTGTCTGCCCCCTTGTTAAGTTTTATGTACATATATACCTTTATATTTGAATTTAAACGTTGCTCACGGCTAGTGTCACTGGTATAAATATTATATGTTCTGCGATTTGTTTTCTTATTTACCTTCTTTTTGTTCAAAAAATTGTTGCATATTCAGAAATTTTTTAAAAATGCCTAAAACTAAAACTACTTTGGCTGGAACTCTTTCAAAATATGTAAACGAATATAAAGAGACATTCGAAGTTTTACATGGAGCTTT
Organism: Eurosta solidaginis; assembly: GCF_040869045.1. Lineage (NCBI taxonomy): Eukaryota > Metazoa > Arthropoda > Insecta > Diptera > Tephritidae > Eurosta > Eurosta solidaginis. The sequence goes on along the minus strand of NC_090319.1, from coordinate 96,806,413 downwards.
GCGAGCCATTTATTGCAGCTGATATCCCATTATGGAAGTTAACAAACCAACATTTAATCAATTTTTCAGAAAATACACCACGGAATCCATTCCTTCTGAGTCAACTTTGAGAAAAAACTATGTCCATGATATCTATTTATCGCAAATTGAAGAAATCAAAGTGCAATTGAAGAACAACTTTTTGTGGGTATCAATTGACGAAACGACTGACATACAAGGCCGTTTCGTAGCAAACATTTTAGTGGGAATATTACATCCAGACAAAGATGTGAGCTCCAAATTTTTTTTATTAAACGTCGTTTGTCTAGAACGCACAAATCACTCCACAATTGCAAGAGCATTTCATGATTACATGCAATTATTGGGCCCTGACTTCGAAAAGTCGAAAATTCTTTTATATGTCACTGACGCAGCTCCATATATAGTAAAGTCAGCAAAAGCGCATAAGGTATTTTATCCAAAATTACTACACCTTACTTGTTTGGCGCATGCAATGCATCGAGTGGCCGAAGATGTTAGAACCCGTTTTAGTGATGTGCACTACTTAATATCTAATGGAAAGAAAATATTTTTAACATATGCTTTGCGTGCTGTAGCATTTAAAAACATGTTTCCCAATATTGGTCTTCCGCCACAGCCAATATTACCAAGATGGGGAACCTGGTTAGAGGCGGCAAAATATTATTGCGAAAATTTTAACGAGTTTCAAACCTTTCTTAAAGATCTAAATTATGGCGATGCTTCTTCTATATTGAAGACAAAAAAGGCAATTCAAATTCTATTGAAGCACATTTAGCCTATATTAATTCAAACTACAGCTCCTTGCCAGATATTATAACTAAATTGGAAGGGAAAAAATCGTTGGCAGAATAATTGCATATTGTGGAGGCTGCTGTTACAACAATTGAAGGGGTGCAAGGTGAACTTGGTGAAAAGATAAGGGAGAAATTTAACACCGTTCTGCAAAAAAAAAATACTGGGTTCCAGTAACTTAAGGTAATATCCGGTGTGCTAAGTTCAAGTGACCAAATGAACTCAAGTGACAGCTGTATACGAAAGTAGTTATGACCTCTACGAATTATCTTGCTTCAAGTACGCCCCAATCACTAGCGTTGAAGTAGAAAGAACGTTCTCCTTGTACAAAACATTTTTGCGCCCAAATAGGGAAGGCTTTAACTTTGAAAATTTTAAAGGACAATTTATCTTGTTTGCAAATAAAGCCATCAAGAAAGAAGACTGAAAATTTTAAGTATGCGTACATATGTATGTATGGATTTGAAAATAATCTATTGGTATTTTACTTTTAAAAGTGCTTAACTATTTATTTTATTGTATACTTTAAAAAATGTATATGTCTGTATATTTTATTAATTTGGAGTCTTTCACACTAAGGGCCGTTTTCATAAAAGCCGGTAAGCGGTATATCTAATCAATGATTGCTTAACCGCTGATATTCTGAAATGAGAATTTCGTTTTCACCAAGGCCTGGTTAAGTTATCGCCGATTACACCGCTCATTGTGAATAAATAAAGAAAAAGTTGCATTGTGAATAAGTAAAACCGTTAATTTTTGTTTTGCTTAAATCAAAGTAAATACTCTTTTTTAGTATATAAAAAGTAATTCAAAGTTAAAAAAAATAGTAAAATGGAATTCAAAGGAAACAAAAATAAGCCCCGTCTTCCAAATTTTAGTTCAGCAGAGGAGACACTTCTAATATCTTTGGCTGAGCAGCACGCCTCAATATTGGAGAATAAAAAACCCGACGCGGTCTTTTGCGAACAGAAACGGAAAGTATGGGAGCAAATAGATCGCGCTTTTGAGGCCCAGATGGGCGTCAAACGTGGAGCGAAAAATTTAAGGAAAAGTATGAGAACATGAAACGGAAAGCCAGAAAGTCCCTGGCAGAGGAGCGACAGGAAATATATAGAACTGGTGGTGGTCGTAACCGGAGCTGCATGGACCCAAATACGGAAAGATTAGCGGCGTTGTTGGGCCAGACGGCAACTGGCTTTGCAAATAGTTACGATAGCGATGGTAAGACGTTGTATATTTCTGTTAAACCAAAATGTATCTAATAATGTATTATTTCAGTTATAACATATGAAATAGAAGCAATGGAAAAGCCAAGAGTGGACGAAGCTTCCTCAGAAATTTTGGAGGAGTCCATGAGGAGCATCGAGGAGCCTATATTTGAAGCAGTTGAGACCTTAGAAATTGTAGTAGAGTATATTTATCATTTTTCTCTTTAATAAATTTATAATTTTGTAAACCACTGCAACCAATTGGAGCTCGTGGAATCCGACGCAGCTCAAAACGAAACCCTCGGAGAAACTAGCGGTGCATAGGGATGGAAAAAAGGCAACTGACCGCCAACAAGAATTTTGGGAGGAGGAGAATAAGCGGGCGGTCGAGAGGCTTCCGTGGGCAAAGGAGAAACATATGCTCGAAATGGAACTACTCCAAATTAATTTAAAAAAAGCTAAATTAAATGTCGAGTAAGAGGCAACCAAAGTAGCATAAGTCGACGGCTGTAAATAGCGTTCAAAAAATTTAATTTTAATATTAGGGCTGCTCACGGTCTGGTGCAAGTCTAGTAACATAGCTTATTTACACAATAAACTTCAAGAGTACATGAATTTTGAAATTTGTTGTGTAAATATGCCATAAATGCTACGTTGCTAGACAATTTGCAAAATATTATGAGCATCCTTATTTTATTTGCTTTTTATGTAGTATTTTTAGTTACATTTACTTTTTGTTTGCTATCTACTACCACGTAGCTCCGGTTACGACCACCACCAGTTCTATATATTTCCTGTCGCTCCCCTGCCAGGGACTTTCTGGCTTTCCGTTTCATGTTCTCATAATTTTTCGCTCCACGTTTGACGCCCATCTGGGCCTCAAAAGCGCGATCTATTTGCTCCCATACTTTCCGTTTCTGTTCGCAAAAGACCGCGTCGGTTTTTTTATTCTCCAATATTGAGGCGTGCTGCTCAGCCAAAGATATTAGCAGTGTGTCCTATAAGCTGAAGTATACAACGTTTTGCAAAACGAAATTGCAATTTTCCCCAAAAATTACTTCTTTAGATACAATTTCGCAATTTGTTTATGAAAAGAATTTCTTGAAAACTGTACATATGTAAACTCCTGCTCATATAATTCAGGATATTCGACAAAACTTTGAAAATTTTTTATTGAAAATTGAAACTTTTCTATCTGAATTTCAAACAATTTTTTTAGTATGCAGTTTTGTAGCTCATTCAATTTTAATATAATAATGTGCACGTTAGAAGTACTTCAGAAGTAAACCCGAATTTTCAGATTTTTGTGTTGAGTATTCTGTTCCATCCGTTTTGATTGAAAAATCACTTTTTGTTCACTCAACACCTTCTACAAAAAAAAAAAAATCTGAAAATTGGGGAATACTTCTGAAGTACTTCTAAAGTGCACACTATTATATTAAAATTGAATGAGCTACAAAACTGCATACTAAAAAAATTGTTTGAAATTAAGATAAAAAAGTTTCAATTTTCAATAAAAATTTTTCAAAGTTTTATCCAATATCCTGAATTCTGTGTAAGTCATAGACATTTTACTTATTCAACTTCTGCTATAGATTACGCTATATTTTAAATCAAAATTATAAAAAGCCCTTATGTAAATATACTTTACGAATAAAATCCTTGGTATTTATAAAATATTAATTCATTTATTTTATTTAAGCTTATTAAAAACAACTATGTATACTACTATGAAAAATGAATTAAATTAATCCTAACTACCTATATACGTATACATGAAAAATGAGTTTAACTAAAGATAACTTTGAATACGATGTCTGCGTAACCCTCATACAGCTCATAATTACATCATCTTCAGTACACACCGTCGGCATTGCGTTGAAGCCCATAGAAATTGTGTCGTGAAAGTGCTTGCGTCGCTGGTCTTTCTCTACCACTGATATCTCGCTGGTGCTTGCTGTGTTTGATGTGTCTTAATAGGAAGACAAAAAAGTTCTTCTGGAGATTTATGGTCCTTCCCGTGATGCCAACGGCATGTACCGATATTAATTTAATCATGACTTGTATGAGCTTTACTGCCATATATATGAGCTTCTGTAGCTCTATAAATTTGTAATGTAGATTTTCATCGAATTCAATTTGTAGGAATCAGGCACTTTTGATTGTAGGAAATCAGCAGCCAATATTGCATTTAATATAGCGATCGCTTGTACTTTGCTGGAGGATGTGGTCTGTGTTATTAAATGTTTATTTAGATTTATACCACAATTCTGAATTATAAGTTGATTTTGCATTTCCTCATACGGTGTTACTAGCGAGTTGGACTGGTGCAGTATGTTCTTTCGATCCACAACGGACATGCTGTTACTTGAGTGAGTGGAAAATCGTTTTGCTAATTTCATATTTTTCTTCGAGTTCTTGTTGCAAGGCTTGCAAATCTGCATGCAAGTTCACCGCTATGTTTGGAGACTCTTTATAACCTGGAAAATTTTTAAATGTATGTTACTCCTGGCTTTAAAGAGTTGACTTATATACTAACCTTGCAAAATAATCCCTGATCAAGCTCGATCTCATAAAGGAGGCTTCCTGACTTTCTGCCGAGTGGTATTCATATATAGTTTCAGTAGACCCTTCAGTGCTACAACTATCTTCTTCGGAGGGGTCTGCATCGCCGTTTTTCCGAGCGATGTTATTTAAAACAGCGCATGCAACAACGACTGCCATTACGGTTTCTTGCGAAATCCTCAATCCTATGGAAAGCACTGGAAAGCGACGTTTCCACACACCAAAGCACCTCTCTAAGCAATTTCTCGTACGTATTTGCGACTCGTTATACAAGCGTTCCGCGTCAGTGTTGGGATGTGAAAGTGAAGTCATCATGTATCTATTTACAACTTACCCACTATCTCCTAGTATAAAACCGTCTTTAAATTCGTTTAGCTCAAATCGGTGTTTAATACTGCTGTTATTAAAAATGTTTGAGTCATGCGCGGAACCAGGCCATCGACAAACAATATCTCTAATAACGAGATCTGCATCGCAAACTGCTTGCACATTGTACGAAAAATACCCCTTTCGATTTCGGAATATTTCCGCATTTTCTCCACCTGGTGATTGGATTTTCACATGGGTACAGTCAATGCAGCCAACGACTTTGGGGAAACTAGCAATGCGGTGGAAACTACGAGCAGTAATTTCTAGTTCCATTCTGGTTTTAGGCATTTTGATGTATTCCGCGGAAAGTTCTGCAATTGCTATTGAAACCTTTCTTACAACCCGGCTTGCAGTGGCTATACTCACTCCACAGAAATCAGCTACTAATATCAAAAAGCTTCCTGATGCATAGAAGCGTAAGGCTAACAGTAGCATTCCTAATGGGCTAAGTGCTCGATGTCTGTATAACGAATCTTATTAATATAAGCGATGCCATTATAAATATAATACAAACCTTTCAGTATAATTTCGTATTTTATGTTAAAGTTTGTCTAAAACACTGGAAACACTTCTTTTGGAGAGACGAAACCTTTGAACAAATGTGTGATCGTCATACTTCTCAAAAAAGTTTTCTCTAGTTCCAAATGTACGTGGTTTTTCTGTAAAGCGCAGGAAGCCCAAACGGGATAAATTGTCAAGCTCGATATTATGCTCCATTATTTTGTTTATAAATTGTTTTTCCGCTTCTTGGTTGAATGGCTCGGATCACAGGGAACTCTATAATGCCAGGTTGTACACCAAATGTATGTTGTACTCCAATCAATACAAATACCAAAAACGTTTGGTGTGTAACAAATATATAAGTACTTAACAATTGTGTACGGTTTTATTTTGTTTAATAAAATACACCATTTCCGCACAATTTACAATTTTTGTAAAATTTTCCCGTAAATTTTATTTTGTAAACAGCTGACAGCCATCAAATTTTGCTCGATTAGCAGATAACCGGCCATCCATCGCCGCCCTTCAAAAAGCGCGAGTACTCCATAAATAATGTAAGGAATACTCCTTTGGGAGTATAGGAGTATTCCAAAACTAATCTGTATTCATACAAAAATGTGCTCCAATTAACATTGCGATGTCCTAGGAGAGGAGTAGGTGATCCCACTCTCGCTTTGTTTGTGGTATTCCATAGAGTACATACGTGAGAGTACTTTCCAAAGTACTTTCACTGTAGTACTCCATGGAGCACCCACAGAGGACCATATGCCAAAGTACTAAGGAGGAATTGTGCCGGAAAGAATTATCGGAGTGAATTTAATTTAAAATGAAAGTAAATGAAGAAGGGCAATACAACTTTTGTATTTTTTACTACGAATATTCTTATGTTATTTAGCATTTGCGTGAATAAAGAAACTTATATTTCTCTACACTACAGTATGTATACATAAAACCAGTGCGCGGTTGCATTTTATCAGAGTTGCCATAGTAAAATTTTATTATCAGTTATTTGTATGCAATATTTTACTTTTGGCAACTCTGTTCTATCGTCATCGTGTCGTGATCACGGTCGTTAAAAAACGAGCAATGATCGGCTGATGGTGGTCCGCAAACGCTTTGCAAAGGAGTATTGTTAGAGTACTCCAACATGAAGAAAATGGAACACGTAATTCAACAATTTTTGCAGGGCGGTAAAGTTAATCGGGCTTTTAATCGATTGATTCGTGATAACCGTGTTTTTGCATATTCTTTATGTGTTTAGTGCATATTTTTGATTTTTTAGGTCATATTATTTGCATCCAGTGCTCCAAAATAACTGTCGCCCATAATTTTTGAACAGCTGTTCAATTTATCCTATACTCATAGTTTCTTTTGCCTATTTTTCTTTTGGGTTTGTTTAACTTTGCAATTATGTTGGATTGCTGTGTCAAGAAGTGCACCAATCAAAAGAAAATTTCCCGTGGTGATACTTATGTTTGTTGTTGGCTCTGTGATAATATGGCTCATGTTATCTGTGCCGGTTTCTCTCACATAGGTGGTCGGGTGGTTGACCTAATATCCAGCAAAATTGGACTGAACTGGACATGTCATGATTGTCGTTCCGTAGAAAATGACATGCGAGCTTTTATGAGGCAAACTCAGAAAGAGTTCAACAACATTTTTATTGGGTTTCGTGACCTTAACGAAAGATTCAAAACGATGGAGGCTCACTTTAAAAAATTGAAAGTGATATCTGAATCCCCAAACGTAAGAAATGTATGCCCAACAATGACTCCAACTTGTCTTCGAGTCAGGGGCAAAGCTGTCCTCCTACGAATGTCCCTTCAACCGCGTTGACTGATACGAACAGGCTTACCAAAGACGTTATGAACAATGCAGATCAGGAATCTCCACAAGAATCTCCACAAGGTTGTGTCGAGACTTCCAGTGAGACGATCTCTGACAAATTAAACGATGCACGAACTAATAGTGGTACCTTTGCGGCTGTTTGTTCTACGTCACCAATGTTGATTTCGCTGGACTCCCCAATTCATCCTACACCTCCACCTCCACCGGTATCTTTAGCCCCAACAATAACAGTTACCGATACTGGGGTTGTTGCTAGCGATACAAGTGTACCTGAAAAAAATAGTACGAGCTCGATAACCAACGCTATAACGGCCGCACCTTCCCAGCTCTCTGGTGCGCTATCCGCTACTCTTTTGCAGGTGACTGCCGTGCCACCTCGTAGGGCTGTATTTGTGTCCCGATTACACGCCTCGCTTACCGAAAATGACATTGCTCATTACGTTTGCTCTAAACTTGGTGTTGCACCCACTAGTAACATCAATGTGTATAAATTTAACTTTAAATATGAGAGAGACATCTCCTCATTTAAAATATCCCTTTCAGATGAATATTTCGATAAGGTATTTGATTCCTCTTTTTGGCCCAAGCATACTGTGGTTCACTTGTTCACGAGAAAGGCGAGGGCCGAACCTGTTTTATTACAGCCAAAAAACGGTATGACGAACACAGTAATAACAACACAAAGGTAATTGCTGATCAGTCCCGTCTTCTCATTAATTACCAAAATGTTCGTGGTTTACGATCAAAACTTGTTCCATTCTTCCTTAATTCTTGCAACTTTTCTGCACAAGTTGTAGCTTTTACGGAGACCTGGCTAAAGCCTGATAATTACAATTCTGAGGTTTTTTCAAATAAATATGCTGTTTATCGGCGTGATCGCATCTCTAGAGCGGGAGGTGTCCTTATTGCTGTTGAATCTAACCTATCGTCTGAGTTGATTTCGCTGGACAATATCTCTCATATCGAATTCATACCAGTTAGGCTTTCATTCGGTAGCTATAGCATAATTTTTTGCTGTTCGTATATACCACCTCGTTCGGATATGGATGTTTATGCTAGCCATAGCTCGGCCATCTGTGATTTGCATTCGCAGTTGGGAGATAACGATCGACTTGTTGTTGTTGGTGACTTTAACTTGCCAACAGTTAGTTGGGTTAATATAAGTGATTCAAACTTTTTAACTCCCACTGCTCAACATGAGTTTCTCAATTGCTTGTTAGACTCATCTCTTTTACAGATTAACAATGTTCCAAATAGTGGAAATAAAATGCTGGATTTAGTATTTGTGGAATGCTCGGTGGGTACTGCCCTTACGCGAATACTACCTTTATCCCTTCCAGAAGACCCTCTTCACCCTACGCTAGAGATATCACTTGATATCAGCCTACCCCGTAGGATTCAAGTACAGTCTCGTCCCCGATCTAGATGCTTCTACAAAGCGAATTTCATTATGCTCAATGATCTGTTGGCTTCCCATGATTGGTCGGATCTCTATGCTTGCACTGATGTCGATTCGGCTATCTCTATATTTTACAGTACGCTTGATGGCTTCTTTGATACCTGCATTCCTACTCGCTATACCCTATGTTCGAATAAGCCCCCTTGGTTTTCAAGGCAACTTATCAGACTTAATAACATTAAATATAGGCTTTATAAGAGGTTCAAGAAATCTGGAGCATCTGCAGACCTCTCTAAATATCTAATAGCTCGTTCTAAATTTCACCGTCTTAATCAGCTTTGTTATAAAAATTACTTGAGTTGTTGTAAAGCCCAATTTTTTAGAAATCCAAAAAAGTTTTACAGTTTCGTAAATTCAAAGCGGAAAACTTCTGGGTATCCTTCCTCATTAACCTTTGGAGGTAAAAAAGCTTGCACTGATGACGACGTTGCTGAACTATTTTCTGAGTTCTTTAAGTCCACGTATCCATCCAGTGGTTTTCATTCCGGTCAATATCCCTATCACTTAGATAGCTCAAATTACATTAGGAATCCTGCTATTGATGGTAATATTGTTCTTCAGAGTCTTCAATCTTTGAAGCCCACCTTTTCTCCGGGACCGGACGGTGTTCCTATTTGCGTGCTTAGGTACTGCGCCGAAAACATGTATGAGCCTATTTTAAAATTATTTGAGCTATCTCTGGGATCTGCGTCATTCCCGGCACTTTGGAAACAGTCTTTTATTATACCCCTGCATAAAAAAGGTAGTAGGTCAAAAGTTGAAAACTACAGGGGTATTGCTAAACTTTCAGCCATTCCTAAAGTCTTTGAACAGATTGTCACCAGTCAACTGCAATATCAGTGTTCTAGTCTTTTATCTGCATGCCAATACGGTTTTATTCGTCAAAGGTCAACCACTACAAATTTGCTTGTATTCACCTCTATAGTTATGGAAGGATTTTTAGCGAACAAGCAAACGGATGTCATCTACACGGACTTCAGCAAAGCATTTGATACCGTCAACCATGAGTTGCTTATTCATAAGCTTGATTTACTGGGCTTTCCGTTTCACCTATTAATGTGGCTGAAAAGCTGTCATTCTAACCGGACCCAAAAAGTCCTGTTCAAGTGCAATCTGTCGGCGTACCCCAGGGAAGTCATCTAGGCCCTTTGCTCTTTGCCCTTTTCATTAATGACTTGCCACAGACAATATTATATTCCCATACTATAATGTATGCGGATGATGTAAAACTTTGCTACACTTACTGTCCTACCGATTTGAGTTCCTTGGATCTTCTTCAGGCCGACTTGGACTCGTTCCAATGTTGGTGCACAACAAATTTACCAACTTTAAATTGCTCTAAATGTAAACATATGACATTTCACCGAGTGAAGCCAGCATTGAAATCTTATGTAATAGATGGTACGCCTTTGGAGCGTATATCTATTGCAAATGATCTAGGTGTCCTTTTTGATCCGAAATTGAATTTTAACATGCATATTTCATCTATAGCCAACAAAGCGTTGGGTTTACTTGGATTTGTTAAAAGATGGGCTAAAGAGTTCGATGATCCGTACCTCACTAAGGTTCTTTACACATCGCTGGTTCGTCCAATACTCGAGTATTGATCATGCGTTTGGTCCCCTGTTTCTCAAAAGCATATAAAGCGTCTTGAGTCAGTTCAAAAGCAATTTTTGATATTTGCATTGCGCGGCCTTAATTGGGACTCAAGTCTCCACCTTCCTCCATACAGAAGTACACTTCTTCTTATTAACTTACCCACTCTGGAAAATCGGAGAATATTACTGGGGGTATTGTTCATCCATAAGCTCATTATTGGAGAAATTGATTCCGATGACCTCCTCAGCTGCTTGTTTTTTGCGGTTCCCCCTAGAGTATCGAGACACTACGTTCCTTTCTATTTACCCCTTTGTCGACGAAACTTTGCTAAAAATAATCCTCTTCTTATCTGGTGCGCGCACTACAATGACTTGTATAGCTGCATCAGTCTTGAATGTACTTTTGGCACTATACGTAATGCAATACTTGCCTATCTAATTTAAGAGATACAAGCTAATTTAATTTGCCGGCATTTTATTCCTTCGATAAAAAACAGGAACTATCTCGCTTAAGGATGGAGGAACATTTATCAACATGTATCATTAAGAAGGAACAAGACAGTACTGTGTTGATTGGAATCTGGTGCATTCCAACAACGTAAAAAACATGCTTTTTCATGAGTCACTAACCGGAATCGTATGCATTCCGGCAGTATAATCTTATGGGTCAGGCATCGAGCTGATTGGAATCCGGTACAAAAAGTTATTAAATTCTCCAACTCAAATATTTTTAGGTTATGTATATGGCGAGAAACCAAAAACCAATTGGTTGGCTATGATATCCCAGCAAAAATTGTTGGATTACGTGTTCCATTTTCTTCATGTTGGAGTACTCTAACAATACTCTTTTGCAATGCGTTTGCGGATCACCATCAGCCGATCATTGTTCGTTTTTTAACGACAGTGATCACGACACGATGACGATCGAAGAGAGTTGCCAAAAGTAAAATATTGCATGCAAATAACTAAGAATAAAATTTTACTTTGGCAACTCTGATAAAATGCAACAGCGCACTGGTTTTATGTATACATATTATATTAGTTTCTTTATTCACGTATGCGTATGCGTATTATATTAGTTTCTTTATTCACGCATATGCTAAATAACATAAGAATATTCGTAGTATAAAATATAAAAGTTGTATTGCCCCTCTTCATTTACTTTCATTTTAAATTCGATAATTCTTTCAAACACAATTCCTCTTTAGTACTTTGGCATATGATCCTCTGTGGGTGCTCCATGGAGTACTACAGTGAAAGTACTTTGGAAAGTACTCTCACGTATGTACTCTATGGAATACTCACAAACAAAGCGAGAGTGGGATCACCTACTCCTCTCCTAGGACATCGCAATGTTAATTGGAGCACATTTTTTGTATGAATACAGATTAGATTTGGAGCAGTCCTATACTCCCAAAGGAGTATTCCTTACATTATTTATAGAGTACTCGCGTTTTTTGAAGGGATGGTTATGGCTTTACCGTTATGGTCTGCCACCATTAATCCATTATATTGATTTCCACCACAAATCACGCACAAAAGATTGCGCATGTAAGCAAAATATCAGCTGTTTTTTATGGGCAATTCATACGTCATTTTCCTTTATCTCTTATTTTTTTCTCTTTCTTTCATTCGCTCCACAAATCACTCACCCAGATTGCGCATTAACGAGTTCAAAATTGCTCGTTCTGTGCAACTACGTCACAGTTGACTGCTTGAGCGAATGAAGGATAGAGAGAATAAAACAAGAGATAAAGGAAAATGTCGTCTGAATTGCCTATAAAAAACAGCTGATGTTTTGTTTACATGCGCAATCTTCTGTGCGTGATTTGTGATTGATTTCCATAAGATTGGTTCGATCAGCTGTTTTATCTGGTTATGGATAAGTCACCATTAATTGGCCCTTAAACCTCTTGCAATTGAAAAATGATACAGACACATTTTCTTTGTTTTCTTGACATTTTTCGAAAACCCGAAAAGGAAATTCAGAGCCATGGTACAATACCATTGTACCATGTTCAGAGCATTATGAATGATAACCAAGTGAGATATCTTCCGCATAGACGTCAAAATTAAAGTGATTGGATCACCTGATTTGTATTTGACTATCGCTGTCTCATTCTGTATCTCTTTCTATCACCCGCTGAAGATAGGCGCCGCCATATTGAACACCTTGTCAAAACGCTAAAAAGTAGCCATATTGAACATCCTGTCAGGCATTTGACAGATAAGATATCACACTTTGTTATCATTCACAATGATTCAGAGGCATAGTGTACAAGTACAAGTGTGTTGACTTCTTTCTGACAGGAACTCGCTTAAGTGACCATAACGGGAAAATCTGGGTTGCCATTGTTGTTTCGGTTGAAAACGGTCAATTAGGGTTCTGTGCAGAGACGTCAAAGATTGAAACAGGGTTTATGTAGTCACAAAGGTGTTGCTCCTGTTCCACAGAATTTTAATTTTATATCATGGCGAAAAGTGTTCAGTTCAGAGTTATTGATTTTCATTAAAAGTTTAATTTATTATGGAGGGTTACTCCTTTAAGTGTAAAAAGCAGAGAAAACGTAGTTTTTCAAATTATTGTGAAAAACTTTTTAATTTGAATTTCTGTACACAAGTTCACTATATTTTGGTAACACAAGAATCTGGAGGTCAATTCCTTAAGCGTGGTACGCAGATCACAAGAAAGTATAAATTCCATATAAAAAACGCTCAAGAAAATTCCTTGTGGTAAATTTTCTTAAAGTAGTACGCAGTTTACAAGAAATTTAGTACGATACTTTACTACTATTTTTCCATTAAATTTACATACGGCAACACCGGTTTCCGCAAGAAATATGTCAAGTGCCATATATTTATTGAAGAAAAAAAGGTAAACAACTGGAAAAATTAGGTAAGCAAATGGTTTTTTAATTTTTCTGCAATAAATAATTATTATTTTATTTCAGAAATGGAAATAAATATTGCTGCAGCACCAAAACGCAAAAAGCGCGTATTAAATTTCACGGCGGAGGAGAAACGGGCTTTGATAAGGGAAGTGAAAGAGTGGCCCAGGATATGGGATACTTCTGATCCATTGCATTGCAACAAAAATGCAGTGGATCAGGCCTGGGTCCACTTAAGTAGCTCCCTTGGGAAAGAAGGTATGTTAATAAAACTTTTTGTATGTATATTTGTGGTAATTGTTTACTTTAGCTCACAACTGCTAAAACTCGTCCAACTGCTGTCCTCCTACGAATGTCCCTTCAACCGCGTTGACTGATACGAACAGGCTTACCAAAGACGTTATGAACAATGCAGATCAGGAATCTCCACAAGAATCTCCACAAGGTTGTGTCGAGACTTCCAGTGAGACGATCTCTGACAAATTAAACGATGCACGAACTAATAGTGGTACCTTTGCGGCTGTTTGTTCTACGTCACCAATGTTGATTTCGCTGGACTCCCCAATTCATCCTACACCTCCACCTCCACCGGTATCTTTAGCTCCAACAATAACAGTTACCGATACTGGGGTTGTTGCTAGCGATACAAGTGTACCTGAAAAAAATAGTACGAGCTCGATAACCAACGCTATAACGGCCGCACCTTCCCAGCTCTCTGGTGCGCTATCCGCTACTCTTTTGCAGGTGACTGCCGTGCCACCTCGTAGGGCTGTATTTGTGTCCCGATTACACGCCTCGCTTACCGAAAATGACATTGCTCATTACGTTTGCTCTAAACTTGGTGTTGCACCCACTAGTAACATCAATGTGTATAAATTTAACTTTAAATATGAGAGAGACATCTCCTCATTTAAAATATCCCTTTCAGATGAATATTTCGATAAGGTACTTGATTCCTCTTTTTGGCCCAAGCATACTGTGGTTCACTTGTTCACGAGAAAGGCGAGGGCCGAACCTGTTTTATTACAGCCAAAAAACGGTATGACGAACACAGTAATAACAACACAAAGGTAATTGCTGATCAGTCCCGTCTTCTCATTAATTACCAAAATGTTCGTGGTTTACGATCAAAACTTGTTCCATTCTTCCTTAATTCTTGCAACTTTTCTGCACAAGTTGTAGCTTTTACGGAGACCTGGCTAAAGCCTGATAATTACAATTCTGAGGTTTTTTCAAATAAATATGCTGTTTATCGGCGTGATCGCATCTCTAGAGCGGGAGGTGTCCTTATTGCTGTTGAATCTAACCTATCGTCTGAGTTGATTTCGCTGGACAATATCTCTCATATCGAATTCATACCAGTTAGGCTTTCATTCGGTAGCTATAGCGTAATTGTTTGCTGTTCGTATATACCACCTCGTTCGGATATGGATGTTTATGCTAGCCATAGCTCGGCCATCTGTGATTTGCATTCGCAGTTGGGAGATAACGATCGACTTGTTGTTGTTGGTGACTTTAACTTGCCAACAGTTAGTTGGGTTAATATAAGTGATTCAAACTTTTTAACTCCCACTGCTCAACATGAGTTTCTCAATTGCTTGTTAGACTCATCTCTTTTACAGATTAACAATGTTCCAAATAGTGGAAATAAAATGCTGGATTTAGTATTTGTGGAATGCTCGGTGGGTACTGCCCTTACGCGAATACTACCTTTATCCCTTCCAGAAGACCCTCTTCACCCTACGCTAGAGATATCACTTGATATCAGCCTACCCCGTAGGATTCAAGTACAGTCTCGTCCCCGATCTAGATGCTTCTACAAAGCGAATTTCATTATGCTCAATGATCTGTTGGCTTCCCATGATTGGTCGGATCTCTATGCTTGCACTGATGTCGATTCGGCTATCTCTATATTTTACAGTACGCTTGATGGCTTCTTTGATACCTGCATTCCTACTCGCTATACCCTATGTTCGAATAAGCCCCCTTGGTTTTCAAGGCAACTTATCAGACTTAATAACATTAAATATAGGCTTTATAAGAGGTTCAAGAAATCTGGAGCATCTGCAGACCTCTCTAAATATCTAATAGCTCGTTCTAAATTTCACCGTCTTAATCAGCTTTGTTATAAAAATTACTTGAGTTGTTGTAAATGTTGTTGATGGTAATATTGTTCTTCAGAGTCTTCAATCTTTGAAGCCCACCTTTTCTCCGGGACCGGACGGTGTTCCTATTTGCGTGCTTAGGTACTGCGCCGAAAACATGTATGAGCCTATTTTAAAATTATTTGAGCTATCTCTGGGATCTGCGTCATTCCCGGCACTTTGGAAACAGTCTTTTATTATACCCCTGCATAAAAAAGGTAGTAGGTCAAAAGTTGAAAACTACAGGGGTATTGCTAAACTTTCAGCCATTCCTAAAGTTTTTGAACAGATTGTCACCAGTCAACTGCAATATCAGTGTTCTAGTCTTTTATCTGCATGCCAATACGGTTTTATTCGTCAAAGGTCAACCACTACAAATTTGCTTGTATTCACCTCTATAGTTATGGAAGGATTTTTAGCGAACAAGCAAACGGATGTCATCTACACGGACTTCAGCAAAGCATTTGATACCGTCAACCATGAGTTGCTTATTCATAAGCTTGATTTACTGGGCTTTCCGTTTCACCTATTAATGTGGCTGAAAAGCTGTCTTTCTAACCGGACCCAAAAAGTCCTGTTCAAGTGCAATCTGTCGGCGTACCCCAGGGAAGTCATCTAGGCCCTTTGCTCTTTGCCCTTTTCATTAATGACTTGCCACAGACAATATTATATTCCCATACTATAATGTATGCGGATGATGTAAAACTTTGCTACACTTACTGTCCTACCGATTTGAGTTCCTTGGATCTTCTTCAGGCCGACTTGGACTCGTTCCAATGTTGGTGCACAACAAATTTACCAACTTTAAATTGCTCTAAATGTAAACATATGACATTTCACCGAGTGAAGCCAGCATTGAAATCTTATGTAATAGATGGTACGCCTTTGGAGCGTATATCTATTGCAAATGATCTAGGTGTCCTTTTTGATCCGAAATTGAATTTTAACATGCATATTTCATCTATAGCCAACAAAGCGTTGGGTTTACTTGGATTTGTTAAAAGATGGGCTAAAGAGTTCGATGATCCGTACCTCACTAAGGTTCTTTACACATCGCTGGTTCGTCCAATACTCGAGTATTGATCATGCGTTTGGTCCCCTGTTTCTCAAAAGCATATAAAGCGTCTTGAGTCAGTTCAAAAGCAATTTTTGATATTTGCATTGCGCGGCCTTAATTGGGACTCAAGTCTCCACCTTCCTCCATACAGAAGTACACTTCTTCTTATTAACTTACCCACTCTGGAAAATCGGAGAATATTACTGGGGGTATTGTTCATCCATAAGCTCATTATTGGAGAAATTGATTGCGATGACCTCCTCAGCTGCTTGTTTTTTGCGGTTCCCCCTAGAGTATCGAGACACTACGTTCCTTTCTATTTACCCCTTTGTCGACGAAACTTTGCTAAAAATAATCCTCTTCTTATCTGGTGCGCGCACTACAATGACTTGTATAGCTGCATCAGTCTTGAATGTACTTTTGGCACTATACGTAATGCAATACTTGCCTATCTAATTTAAGAGATACAAGCTAATTTAATTTGCCGGCATTTTATTCCTTCGATAAAAAACAGGAACTATCTCGCTTAAGGATGGAGGAACATTTATCAACATGTATCATTAAGAAGGAACAAGACAGTACTGTGTTGATTGGAATCTGGTGCATTCCAACAACGTAAAAAACATGCTTTTTCATGAGTCACTAACCGGAATCGTATGCATTCCGGCAGTATAACCTTATGGGTCAGGCATCGAGCTGATTGGAATCCGGTACAAAAAGTTATTAAATTCTCCAACTCAAATATTTTTAGGTTATGTATATGGCGAGAAACCAAAAACCAATTGGTTGGCTATGATATCCCAGCAAAAATTGTTGGATTACGTGTTCCATTTTCTTCATGTTGGAGTACTCTAACAATACTCTTTTGCAATGCGTTTGCGGATCACCATCAGCCGATCATTGTTCGTTTTTTAACGACAGTGATCACGACACGATGACGATCGAAGAGAGTTGCCAAAAGTAAAATATTGCATGCAAATAACTAAGAATAAAATTTTACTTTGGCAACTCTGATAAAATGCAACAGCGCACTGGTTTTATGTATACATATTATATTAGTTTCTTTATTCACGTATGCGTATGCGTATTATATTAGTTTCTTTATTCACGCATATGCTAAATAACATAAGAATATTCGTAGTATAAAATATAAAAGTTGTATTGCCCCTCTTCATTTACTTTCATTTTAAATTCGATAATTCTTTCAAACACAATTCCTCTTTAGTACTTTGGCATATGATCCTCTGTGGGTGCTCCATGGAGTACTACAGTGAAAGTACTTTGGAAAGTACTCTCACGTATGTACTCTATGGAATACTCACAAACAAAGCGAGAGTGGGATCACCTACTCCTCTCCTAGGACATCGCAATGTTAATTGGAGCACATTTTTTGTATGAATACAGATTAGATTTGGAGCAGTCCTATACTCCCAAAGGAGTATTCCTTACATTATTTATAGAGTACTCGCGTTTTTTGAAGGGATGGTTATGGCTTTACCGTTATGGTCTGCCACCATTAATCCATTATATTGATTTCCACCACAAATCACGCACAAAAGATTGCGCATGTAAGCAAAATATCAGCTGTTTTTTATGGGCAATTCATGCGTCATTTTCCTTTATCTCTTATTTTTTTTCTCTTTCTTTCATTCGCTCCACAAATCACTCACCCAGATTGCGCATTAACGAGTTCAAAATTGCTCGTTCTGTGCAACTACGTCACAGTTGACTGCTTGAGCGAATGAAGGATAGAGAGAATAAAACAAGAGATAAAGGAAAATGTCGTCTGAATTGCCCATAAAAAACAGCTGATGTTTTGTTTACATGCGCAATCTTCTGTGCGTGATTTGTGATTGATTTCCATAAGATTGGTTCGATCAGCTGTTTTATCTGGTTATGGATAAGTCACCATTAATTGGCCCTTAAACCTCTTGCAATTGAAAAATGATACAGACACATTTTCTTTGTTTTCTTGACATTTTTCGAAAACCCGAAAAGGAAATTCAGAGCCATGGTACAATACCATTGTACCATGTTCAGAGCATTATGAATGATAACCAAGTGAGATATCTTCCGCATAGACGTCAAAATTAAAGTGATTGGATCACCTGATTTGTATTTGACTATCGCTGTCTCATTCTGTATCTCTTTCTATCACCCGCTGAAGATAGGCGCCGCCATATTGAACACCTTGTCAAAACGCTAAAAAGTAGCCATATTGAACATCCTGTCAGGCATTTGACAGATAAGATATCACACTTTGTTATCATTCACAATGATTCAGAGGCATAGTGTACAAGTACAAGTGTGTTGACTTCTTTCTGACAGGAACTCGCTTAAGTGAGCATAACGGGAAAATCTGGGTTGCCATTGTTGTTTCGGTTGAAAACGGTCAATTAGGGTTCTGTGCAGAGACGTCAAAGATTGAAACAGGGTTTATGTAGTCACAAAGGTGTTGCTCCTGTTCCACAGAATTTTAATTTTATATCATGGCGAAAAGTGTTCAGTTCAGAGTTATTGATTTTCATTAAAAGTTTAATTTATTACGGAGGGTTACTCCTTTAAGTGTAAAAAGCAGAGAAAACGTAGTTTTTCAAATTATTGTGAAAAACTTTTTAATTTGAATTTCTGTACACAAGTTCACTATATTTTGGTAACACAAGAATCTGGAGGTCAATTCCTTAAGCGTGGTACGCAGATCAAAGGAAAGTATAAATTCCATATAAAAAATGCTCAAGAAAATTCCTTGTGGTAAATTTTCTTAAAGTAGTACGCAGTTTACAAGAAATTTAGTACGATACTTTACTACTATTTTTCCATTAAATTTACATACGGCAACACCGGTTTCCGCAAGAAATATGTCAAGTGCCATATATTTATTGAAGAAAAAAAGGTAAACAACTGGAAAAATTAGGTAAGCAAATGGTTTTTTAATTTTTCTGCAATAAATAATTATTATTTTATTTCAGAAATGGAAATAAATATTGCTGCAGCACCAAAACGCAAAAAGCGCGTATTAAATTTCACGGCGGAGGAGAAACGGACTTTGATAAGGGAAGTGAAAGAGTGGCCCAGGATATGGGATACTTCTGATCCATTGCATTGCAACAAAAATGCAGTGGATCAGGCCTGGGTCCACTTAAGTAGCTCCCTTGGGAAAGAAGGTATGTTAATAAAACTTTTTGTATGTATATTTGTGGTAATTGTTTACTTTAGCTCACAACTGCTAAAACTCGTCCAAAAATATCGGGAGAGGAGTAAAAATACGCGCTTTGCACCCAGGATCACGAATCCGAAGGCGGAAATTCAAAATTTTATTTCGTTTCGGAGATATTTGGGTAATAGTCTAGTTGAGGGATCGACTGCTAATACGCGTCAAAAAATATCGAGATAAGTGTCAAAAGACGCGTATTAATCTCGAGAACAATAATCCGAAGGCGGAAAAGAAAAATTTTGTCTCTGTCCGGAGATATTTGAAGTTGGCGATTTTCATGTGGTTGTTGTTGTGTTAGTACCCTTAAAAAAATTGTGCATCACCGTGGCGGTATCCACGGTTATACCACACACTCGGACTTGGCATGGCGTAGCCCAGGGTTATTTTTTATAAGCGCGGCCGAAGGCCGCCAACGCAGAAAGGCGTTCTGCGCAAAAATACTATGGATCCCACCCCCGGTTTCGGAGGTACCCGCGAGTCTTTTTTCGGTTTTTCGTTAATATCTTTTGAACGAGTTGAAATTTTTATTTTCCGCCTTCGGATTATTAATACTGATGTCAAGACGCGTCGTAGCGTATTAGCAGTCGACCCCTCAACTAGACTATTACCGATATTTGCAAACAAAATTGAAAATTTTCATGTGGTTGTTATTTTGATGGCTTTGTAGTACCCACAAGAAAAACTGTGGGTACCCAGGGTAATTTTTTATATGCGTGGCCGAAGGCCGCCAATGCAGAAAGATGTTCTGCGCAAGAAAACTATGGATCCCACCCCCGGTTTCGAAGCGCTCCGGGGCCATTTTTCGGTTTTTTGGAAATAACTTTTGACAGAAATAAAATTTTGAGTTTCCGCTCTCGGAGTCGTGGTCCTGGGATCAAAACTCGTCTTTTGACACCTCTCCCGATATTTTTGGTCGGGTTTTTGCAGTTGTGAGCTAAAGTAAACAATTACCATATTTGTGTATTTTAATTGGTAATTATTTACTTTAGCTCAAAACTGTTAAACCACGTCCAAAAATATATGGAGGGGTGTCAAAAGACGCGTTTTGTCTTTTATAAATAGGTATTTGCAAGCAAAGTTGGAAATTTTCTGTAATTTCCATTTGGTTCGTGTACGCACAAGTATTGCGTGTTCCGAAAACTGCAAGTGTGTTATTGGTACGGAAGTCAAAACCTATCTTTATATACCTCTCGCGACATTTTTGGACATGTTTTAACAATTGTGAGCAAATGCAAAGTATCACATTTAATTCTATGTGTTATTTACATTAGTGATTGAAAGCAAAGATGCGTGGACCACCCTTCGGGAAAGCTATTGCTACCACGCCAGAGCATCCAAGCGGCAAAAGAGTGGCAGTAGCGGCGGCGCTGCGTTGGATGCGGCTATATTGGGAGTTTGCCGGGGAAATGGCATTCTTGCCAAACGTTTCACAAAAACGAATGTAATTTTGCAATCCACTTTTAACTAACTTCCCGATGACCTCCCCCTCCCCACATTTTGTTTGTGTTGGGGATTGACCTCATATAACTTCTTACTGAATTTCAATGTTCTAGCATGAATATATTCAGAGTTATGTAGTACTAAATATTCATTTTGCATGGGAGGTGCCACGCCCCTTTTATATATCGATATTATTTTTAGCCTATGACCATCCTTGGAAGGTTTCTAGTGGGTTGTGCAAATTTGGTTGTGATCGGTCGATACGTTTAGGACGCAACTCGATCTATACCTACATACATACATACATAATTTGATTTTTATATATATAGATAGATGTGTAAGTTAGAAGTACCTCATAAGTTTCCCCGAAATTTCAGAATTTTTTTTTGTCGAGAGTGTTGAGTATTTTTTCCATATGTTTTGATTGAAAAATCACTTTTTGTGCATGAGTTGTATGGAAGAAAACAAGGCTGCACAACGAAATAAACAAATTTTTTTTTTTCGACAACGAAATTTTTTTAAATTCGTTATGTTGGCATCAGAAACAACATCAAAAACTTAGAATTTTTTAGTAATTTTTTGAGCGTTTTTTGTATGGAAAAACATACTCAAACTCTAAAAATCAATTTTTTTTACTTTGATATCAACGAAATGAAACTTTTGAATATCGAATAAAAAACGAAATATTTTTATTTTTTTTAAGAAAATAACCAACACTGTCTACAAAAAAAGTTTTGAAAATTCGGGGAAACTTCTGAGAAACTTCTAACTTGGACATTACAAAACTGCATATTCGAAAAATTTTTTGAAATTCGGATAAAAAAATTCAAGTTTTGATAAAAAAAAGTTTTTGAAGTTTGATCCATTGTCATGAATTCTGTGTGTATACTTCAAAAAATGTTAACATTGTACATGTACTCCCTTGCAGGACATTAACATCTTTATCGAATTTCAGTGAGGAATCAAGCCAATCTCCCTTAGATCCCTCAGAGGACTTGAACAGCACGCAAATTAGTGACAACGATTCCCAATACGACTATGTGAGTATGGGTGCAGATGGTAATATCGACAGCAGTATTGCGCATTTGCACCAGCATCACATTCTGCGTTGATGTCTGGCAATATGCGCAACAGCATGATGTTCTATAAATAATAAATAAATAAAATATATAAATAGTCCTATCATTTTGTATTTACAGAATCCAAAGCGTTCGAAACCGTATACGTTATCTCAAAGTCCAGATGAGAAGTGGGGGCGCTTCAATAGAATTTTAAATAAGCAAGAGGAGTTTTTGGAGGATCGTAAGAAATCCCCATACGCCCAGGCATTATCGACTTTTGACTGGCTGCTAAATAAGCTGCCACGTTCTGTCGGAGATGACATGTGTCTTCACATAAACAGTATCCTTCTACAGAAAATCGTGGAACACAAATCCAGCCAGACCACAGAATAAATTGGTCTGTACGTCAGTGCACCACCTGTGATCACATATCGTCCTCATGAAAAATTGTTACAAATTATATTTAAGTAAGCAGGCTAGACCGCGCCGTCGAAATTATGATTCCTTATGTTGGTACGAACAAAAAATTGGTCTACAACATACACTCATTGCCAAATTAATAGGTACATAATTGATCGGTCAACTACACCTTTCAGAATAGTTAATTGAATTTCAAAATTTGTTATTTGGATTAAGAATAGTTATCTGGATTTCAGAATATGTTAATTTGATTTCAGAATAGGTAATTGGAATTCAGAATGTGTGAATTGGATTTCAGAAATCGTCAAGTGGATTTCAGAAAATACTTTTCGAACCATTTTACATTTAAATGAATTTATGAAATGCCTTGAACTTACAAATTATTTTCCAACTTTGCGTAATAAATTGTTTGATATCTGAAATCCAATTGATGCCTTCCGAAATTGAATTGTCTATTTTTGAAATCCACTTCACACATTCTGAATTTCAATTGCCTATTCTGAAATCCAATTACCTATTCTGAAATTCAGTTGACGTTTTCTGAATTCAAAATGGAAAAGATTAGATTTGCGAATGATTCCTTCTAAGTTTTTAATTTTTTGTATAACAACATTAAATTTTTGGTTGGTACGAACATGAGGAACTATAATTTCGACAGCACGGTATAAATTGCCAAATCGCCTCAGCCTAATACAGGCCGTTATTGAAAGTATACATTTAATGAATTTAATAAGCTCTTAAAGCGTCCAAATATTGAAGTCTATTAGCAAACTCTTTTGTTCATATTACCCAATATATTATTAGATAAAAAGAAATATTATTTTATGTTTGTTATAAATTATACCCCTTATTCATAAAAAAAATAAAATAGGTTTATTAAGCTCTTATAATTGGAAATTTGTATGGAAATGTCATTTTAAAAATCTTTATAAACCCTCATGATTTTTTATGTATAAGGGGGTATACTTATTTAATCCCATTATTCATATAAAATATTGAAGGTTTATAAAGCATTTTAAAATGACATTAAACCTATTTTATTTTTTTATGGATAAGAGGGGAAGTTTATAGGCGCTTATCTAAAGCATGCCTTTATTATTCTTTATTGTATTGCATTATTAATGAGCTCTCCAAGAGTAAATATTGAAGTCTGTTGGTGAAATTTATGATATATAGTGTGCGACATAAATAAAGCACCGAAATTCCTTTCAGAACATCTACATAGCTCAACAAAAGTCAAATAATAAGTTCTAGGATGTTAAGTCTCTTTTATTAAGGAAGAACATATACTCAATATAATATATAAATGTTTAGTATATCGACGGCTGAGTGGGAGATCACCTTGTTTCAAAACATTTAAAAAAAAATGCCCTTTCTCAGAAATTGTTTCAAGAACGCCTTAACTTAGAATTTTTTCCTAAAACGCCCTATTTTATAACTTAGTTCCAAAACGCCGTATCTTAGAATGAGTGGACAAAAGGTCATATTTGAACGAAAATTAAATACACTTGCAGCTGAGATAGGACGTTTCTGAAACTCGTTCTGAGATAGGACGTTCTTGAACCAAGTTTTGAAATAGGGCATTTTTGAAACAAGTTCTAATTTAAGGCGCTCGTGAAACAATTTCTGAGAAAGGGAATTTTCGAAAAATGTTTTGAAATACGGTGATGTTCCACTCAGCTGTCGATGTGGTCTTCACAAATAAAAGCAAAATATTGGGGCATATCCATAGTCAGAATTAAGTGGGTACTTAAAGTTAGTTGTAGCTTTTTGACAAAACTTCCAATGGGCTATCTGTCAAAAAAGTTGCAACTAATTTAGAGTATACGCCCCATTGAATTAAGAACTTGCATTTAAGATTTTACTTAACCAAAAGCAACAGAGACTTCGGTGCTTTAGTTTTGGCGCACACTGTACATATCGTCACTTGATTGCCAGAAGCGTGAGTGTGCCATTTTTTAAACTTTGATCTAATCAGGTCATTAGATGAACCATTAAATATTCTATATTGTATCATAATCTCGATTAAAATGCATCACAGGAAGGCTGTATAATTTGCATAACAAAAAGGCACTCTAATTTAACGGGAAAATCTGGGTTGCCATTGTTGTTTCGGTTGAAAACGGTCAATTAGGGTTCTGTGCAGAGACGTCAAAGATTGAAACAGGGTTTATGTAGTCACAAAGGTGTTGCTCATGTTCCACAGAATTTTAATTTTATATCATGCCGAAAAGTGTTCAGTTCAGAGTTATTGATTTTCATTAAAAGTTTAATTTATTACGGAGGGTTACTCCTTTAAGTGTTAAAAGCAGAGAAAACGTAGTTTTTCAAATTATTGTGAAAAACTTTTTAATTTGAATTTCTGTACACAAGTTCACTATATTTTGGTAACACAAGAATCTGGAGGTCAATTCCTTAAGCGTGGTACGCAGATCACAAGAAAGTATAAATTCCATATAAAAAACGCTCAAGAAAATTCCTTGTGGTAAATTTTCTTGAAGTAGTACGCAGTTTACAAGAAATTTAGTACGATACTTTACTACTATTTTTCCATTAAATTTACATACGGCAACACCGGTTTCCGCAAGAAATATGTCAAGTGCCATATATTTATTGAAGAAAAAAAGGTAAACAACTGGAAAAATTAGGTAAGCAAATGGTTTTTTAATTTTTCTGCAATAAATAATTATTATTTTATTTCAGAAATGGAAATAAATATTGCTGCAGCACCAAAACGCAAAAAGCGCGTATTAAATTTCACGGCGGAGGAGAAACGGGCTCTGATAAGGGAAGTGAAAGAGTGGCCCAGGATATGGGATACTTCTGATCCATTGCATTGCAACAAAAATGCAGTGGATCAGGCCTGGGTCCACTTAAGTAGCTCCCTTGGGAAAGAAGGTATGTTAATAAAACTTTTTGTATGTATATTTGTGGTAATTGTTTACTTTAGCTCACAACTGCTAAAACTCGTCCAAAAATATCGGGAGAGGAGTAAAAAGACGCGCTTTGCACCCAGGATCACGAATCCGAAGGCGGAAATTCAAAATTTTATTTCGTTTCGGAGATATTTGGGTAATAGTCTAGTTGAGGGATCGACTGCTAATACGCGTCAAAAAATATCGAGAGAAGTATCAAAAGACGCGTATTAATCTCGAGAACAATAATCCGAAGGCGGAAAAGAAAAATTTTGTCTCTGTCCGGAGATATTTGAAGTTGGCGATTTTCATGTGGTTGTTGTTGTGTTAGTACCCCCAAAAAAAATTGTGCATCACCGTGGCGGTATCCACGGTTATACCACACACTCGGACTTGGCATGGCGTAGCCCAGGGTTATTTTTTATAAGCGCGGCCGAAGGCCGCCAACGCAAAAAGGCGTTCTGCGCAAAAATACTATGGATCCCACCCCCGGTTTCGGAGGTACCCGCGAGTCTTTTTTCGGGTTTTCGTTAATATCTTTTGAACGAGTTGAAATTTTTATTTTCCGCCTTCGGATTATTAATACTGATGTCAAGACGCGTCGTAGCGTATTAGCAGTCGACCCCTCAACTAGACTATTACCGATATTTGCAAACAAAATTGAAAATTTTCATGTGGTTGTTATTTTGATGGCTTTGTAGTACCCACAAGAAAAACTGTGGGTACCCAGGGTAATTTTTTGTAAGCGTGGCCGAAGGCCGCCAATGCAGAAAGATGTTCTGCGCAAGAAAACTATGGATCCCACCCCCGGTTTCGAAGCGCTCCGGGGCCATTTTTCGGTTTTTTGGAAATAACTTTTGACAGAAATAAAATTTTGAGTTTCCGCTCTCGGAGTCGTGGTCCTGGGATCAAAACTCATCTTTTGACACCTCTCCCGATATTTTTGGTCGGGTTTTTGCAGTTGTGAGCTAAAGTAAATAATTACCAATTAAAATACAAAAATATACGTCCAAAAATATATGGAGGAGTGTCAAAAGACGCGTTTTGTCTTTTATAAATAGGTATTTGCAAGCAAAGTTGGAAATTTTCTGTAATTTCCATTTGGTTCGTGTACGCACAAGTATTGCGTGTTCCGAAAACTGCAAGTGTGTTATTGGTACGGAAGTCAAAACCTATCTTTATATACCTCTCGCGACATTTTTGGACATGTTTTAACAATTGTGAGCAAATGCAAAATATCACATTTAATTCTATGTGTTATTTACATTAGTGATTGAAAGCAAAGATGCGTGGACCACCCTTCGGGAAAGCTATTGCTACCACGCCAGAGCATCCAAGCGGCAAAAGAGTGGCAGTAGCGGCGGCGCTGCGTTGGATGCGGCTATATTGGGAGTTTGCCGGGGAAATGGCATTCTTGCCAAACGTTTCACAAAAACGAAGGTAATTTTGCAATCCACTTTTAACTAACTTCCCGATGACCTCCCCCTCCCCACATTTTGTTTGTGTTGGGGATTGACCTCATATAACTCCTTACTGAATTTCAATGTTCTAGCATGAATATATTCAGAGTTATGTAGTACTAAATATTCATTTTGCATGGGAGGTGCCACGCCCCTTTTATATATCGATATTATTTTTAGCCTATGACCATCCTTGGAAGGTTTCTAGTGGGTTGTGCAAATTTGGTTGTGATCGGTTGATACGTTTAGGACGCAACTCGATCTATACCTACATACATACATACATAATTTGATTTTTATATATATAGATAGATGTGTAAGTTAGAAAGAAGTACCTCATAAGTTTCCCCGAAATTTCAGAATTTTTTTTTGTCGAGAGTGTTGAGTATTTTTTCCATATGTTTTGATTGAAAAATCACTTTTTGTGCATGAGTTGTATGGAAGAAAACAAGGCTGCACAACGAAATAAACAAATTTTTTTCATTTTTTTTTTTAAATTCGTTATGTTGGCATCAGAAACAACATCAAAAACTTAGAATTTTTTAGTAATTTTTTGAGCGTTTTTTGTATGGAAAAACATACTCAAACTATAAAAATCAATTTTTTTTTTACTTTGATATCAACGAAATGAAACTTTTGAATATCGAATAAAAAACGAAATATTTTTATTTTTTTTTAAGAAAATAACCAACACTGTCTACAAAAAAAGTTTTGAAAATTCGGGGAAACTTCTGAGAAACTTCTAACTTGGACATTACAAAACTGCATATTCGAAAAATTTTTTGAAATTCGGATAAAAAAATTCAAGTTTTGATAAAAAAAAGTTTTTGAAGTTTGATCCATTGTCATGAATTCTGTGTGTATACTTCAAAAAATGTTAACATTGTACTGTATAATTTGCATAACAAAAAGGCACTCTAATTTGCAAAATATAGCTAAATCTATAATAGAAGCCACCTAAACCAAAGTTGCAAAAGTTAGAAAGAATTAATCAAACTTTGAAAAACGGACATCAAAATTTGCATCTTTTTTGGCAGAGAGTCTAGCAAATTTTTGAGTACGCAGTTTTGTAGCCCAATCAATTTCAGAATAATGGTGTAAATGCTAGAACGACTAAAAAGTTTATCTGAATTTTCAGATTTTTTTTGTAGAGGCTGTTGAGAAATTTCTTCCATACAACGCATGAGAAAAATTTTCTTTTGTATGGAGAAAATGTTGAACAGCCTCTACAAAAAAGTTCTGAAAATTCAGATAAACTTTTTAGTCGTTCTACCATTTACATTATTATTTTGAAATTGATTGGGCTACAAAACTGCGTACTCAAAAATTTGCTAGACTCTCTGCCAAAAAAGATGCACATTTTGATGTCCGTTTTTCAAAGTTTGATTTATTCTTTGTAGCTTTTGCAACTTTGGTTTAGGTGGCTTCTATTATAGATTTCGGAGCCACTGTTTGTTTGTATATTTATTTTTAGTTTTTAATGTTTCTTTGTATATACATACATTGTCTGAAAGTGAAATTTATAGACTGAATAAAAGCCTTCAATTCCAATTCTATATTTAATTTTGCGATTTTATATTTTTTGTATGACTTTGGGTCCATTCAAGGAAAGTACAGCGTCCAAAACCATTTTAGAAAATAAATCTTTTTGTTGATGAAAAAGTTTGGAGGACATTGCTATGGCAGCGCCTTTTTCCAATAAAGTACGTTGTTATTCCTTTGATTGGCGCCTCTACATGTACAGCCATGTCATATTTTGGTCATGCATAATTGTAATGCTTTACGTATAGATTTAATGATGATATGTGCATGCACGCCTTCCTCAACATATGGCTTAACTTGTTTTAAGATTTCTCCTGCTTAAAGTACTACTGAAGTGGTGCCATCGCTGACCTGATAAGAGAAACATTTTTATTCTACACATTTTAATATAACAAAAAACTTACCTCAGCATCTTGAGATTTGGCGATGTCGACTAGAGTTTTACGGCTGGATGCACAATATGCAATAGTTTCATACTGCTTGCCCCATCATTTGAAATTGTGGCCTTACCACTGGAATCAACAATATGCTTGTCCATACTGCGTGGACCCAATGTAGTGCGTATAGCGTCCACAATTGATTGCGAGGCATTGATGTTGGATATGAGTTGAGGTTTACCTTGAGAGCTATCGGTACCCAAACATTTTTTACACAAAAAGTCATACGTACCCAATACAAGTTCAGGACATTCATATTTATCTACACGCTGTCCGGTGTGGCCCAAATGTTGGAAATATTCAGTTGGCACTGTTGAGAAAAAATATGGATCAATGAACACAAGCAAAATTTACAGATTTTTTTTACCATCTGTTGTTACTTTACACACAAGACTTTGGAAACGACGACCAGCATCTACAAATTGTATATATGAGCCTTGCAAAGATTACATCTAATTGCACCCAATTCACCAAAATTTATAATGGGTGGCTCATATTCACCCTCAACCGTGCGTGCCATTGGTGAGACGGTAAGTGTAATGGACAAAGCTGTTGTTTTTAATAAATCAGCTGTGGCAGGTATGCAATACAAAGACGACCTGCAAAGAAGAAAGATCAATGTAATTGCCAAACAAAACATTAATTTCGATTATCGATACGTAACGTGGCGAGGAGTTACCCTAATTTTCTACCACATATTTTGTGGTCACCAATGGTGGTAATAAACCCTGTTCATTAGTAATAAAAGCACCACCAGCGCTATTTTGATTTTCAATGATAACGCTTATCGGATTTGGCATCTGATCGGGATCTAAACGGCGTTGGGCTTAATCATACTGTTGCGGCCGTTGATATTTACCAGTAACAGTTGCAGGTGGTTGCTAAAGAAAATAACACAAAAATAATCATCAGCAAATTTGTAAATTATTAGTTGTATTAGCATACATAATAACCAGAACGTCCGGACGTGTCCGGGTATTGGGGGTTGAGCCGGCTTGGGTGGTTGACTGAGCATTGGCGTCTGTCCAGGTTGTGTTGGTGGCATCATTTGACCCATGTAACCACGTGGTGCACCTGGTTGTTGTAGAGGATAACCTGGATTTTGAAGTTGTGGTGGATAGCCCGGATTTTGTGGCATTGGCAGATAGCCATCCTGGGGAGGTTGTTGCTGCTGTTATCGTGGCATTGCATAACCCGGTTGCTGTTGTGGTATATACCTTGGCATAACTGGATGTGGTGTCATTGCCCCACCTGGTCCAGTAGATTCGGGCGGCATACCTGGAGGACCTTGTTGCTCATGGCGGTAATAGTCTACTTGAGGGGTCGACTGCTAATACGCGACGCAAAAATTCGAGAGTGGTACCCAGAGACGCGTTTCGGCCCCAGGATCTCGAATCCGGTGGCGGAAAACCACTATCTGATACTTCTCGAGATATTTGCGAAAAACCCCCCAAAAATGCCCTATCTTTAAACCCCACTTAAATACTCACTGCGCACTGATCACTCACTTCACCACTTTTAATCATTTTATTAACATGTTTTCTCTTTTTTTTTATCAAAACATTCAACCAAAATGGTTTTATTTTTATTATTTTCTTTGTTTTATAGCACAATAAATTTATGTTCCACCAAAATATTTGCGATGAAAAACTGCCAACTTTGCCACTGGATTCTACTTTTAGTTCCATTTATTACACCCCGCTTACACTATGCGCTTTAGAAACAAGTTCCACAAATATACCACGGAATCTTACCTACACTCGCCATCGTCATTCCGGTTTTTGTTACTTTTACGTAAAACTACTAAAGGATCACGAGAAATATTGAAAAGGCAACGCAAGATCGAAAAGTAATGCTGAAAACATCTATTTTTAACATTCTCAAAAAAAAAATTTTATTTCAATAAATTATTGTCAACCACTATAAAACCACGTTAAATTATATAAGTTACATAAATTACACGTTTGTTTTATTTATTCCGAAAAATGGGTTTTATACCTATGATGGTATTTCATCATAGCTCAGCGCCTCTTACTCAACTGTCACATAAGGATAGAAATACTTCACTTGGTATTTCATTACCAAATATATATGGGTACTCGTAGCATACTTGGCAGACTTAGTTGATTTGAGAACTGTCATGCTTGGCATTGTGGATAAAACAAGTATGATATCCTATCCGTAAACTCCCTGACAGGGTGATCAAGATGGCTACCTTTTAGTGATTCTAACAGCAAGTTCAATATGGCGGCGCATATCTTCAGCGGGTGATAGAAAGAGATGCAGAATGAGACCATGATAGTAAATTAAAAATCAGTTGATCGGTTCTATTTGTAATTTTGACGTCTATGCAGAAGTTATCACACTTGTCTAATCCACAATGATGCTTGGCAGACTTAAGTTGATTTGACAACTGTCAGATAAGTTCAGTTTAATGATTTTTGAATGTGATTGATAACTCAAGTCATTTTGCTTTTCAAAAATAAAAATTTCTTTTGGAAAAATAAACATTAATTTTTTATTTTATTTACTGTACTTTGGAACTATTGCCATAAAAGGTAAGGCAATGAACAGTGATCCAGATCCCGATAGAAATTTAACATACAAATGCAACAACAATGTGATTATTATTGCATTTGCATATTAAATTTTTATCGAGATACTCTTCATTGGAATGCAGGGAATATATTTAAGTACGTGAATACTTATTAATCTTTAATTAACAGATTAGAAAATGGAAACGAAAACAAGGAGAAACGAAGAGGACGAGGCACTTATTGATTTTGTGCGAAAGCATGAGTGGCTCTACAATGTCAAATCAGCTATGTATAGGAATACCCAATCCAAGAATAGACTGTGCAAATAAATTGATTATTTCGTATAGGTCGGCCCCTAGTTGATTCTCGGATTGAGATACAAATTATAGAGTAGCCTATTTTGTATCAAGTAAAAGGGACTTGACCAGATTTCATAAAAATTCTTGAAGTGGTTTCCGCGATCACCGGCGCGAGTTTTCCATAAATATAACACGGTGAAGTGCATTAAGATATGTTGACTTTTATAAACATAAACAATATTGGACAGTCAAAAATAATGACGGATATAATTTGACAAAGAATAATTACGTTAACACCTGACTTTACAAGAAAGCGGTACCGCTTTCCTAGGAAATCAAGCCTTTAATATGAATTACCAAAATATGTCGTACTGTAAAGCGCCGCTGCTGCTACATGTCGTGCAGCGTAATTGGCTTACCTTAAGAAATGACTCCTTCGTGGTTAACGTTAACCCAAAACAGAAAAGTTTCTGTCTAAATACTGTAGATCCCACCGGAAAATAAAATTTTTATCTCTACCCCTGTTCTAAATATTATCAAGTGTTTCGACGACTAACCACGTTAGCAAAGATATTGTCTACTCGTATAGGGTCTTTTAAATATCTTTTAAATACATCTTAATCTTAATCTAATATCTAAGCTTATTTAATATCTAATCAAATATCTAATCTAATCCGTCGGGGTCATTTCGGGACTTTTCTCGACTAATACGGGATCATTTGGGGACCCTTTCGGCATCATTTCTGGATGGTTCTCGGGGTCCGTCCGGGATCCCGTCAAGGTCATGTCGGGACTATTAGGGGATCATTTGAGGACCTTTCCGGCATCATTTCTGGATAGTTTTCGGGATCCGTGCGAGATCGCGACGGGGTCATTTCGGGATCATTTGTGGTACCTAGCGGCATCATTTCTGGATGGTTTTCGGTATCCGTCCGGGATCCCGTCGGGTCATTTAGGGACTTTTTCGGGATCATTTGGGGTCCCTTCTGCCATCATTTCTGGATGGTTTTCGTGATCCGTTTGGGATCCCGTTGGGGTCATCTCGGGACTTTTTCGGGATCATTTAAGCTTGGTTTTCAGGATTCGTCCGGGATCCCGTAAGGGTAATTTGTGGACTTTTCCGAAACTATTTCGGGATCATTTTGGGCCAAGATCATTCCTGGATGAATTTCGGGATCTGTCCGGGATCCCGTCGGGGTCAGTTAGGGATCCTTTTGAGATCCCGCCAGGGACATTTCGGGACTTCTTAGGAACTATTTTGGGATCATTTCTGTATGGTTTTCGGGATCCGTCCGGGATCCCGTCGGGGTTATTTCGGGACTTTTTCGGGGCTAATACGGGATCATTTGGGGACCCTTCCGGCATCACTTCTGGATGGATTTTGGGATCTGTACGGGGACCCATCAGGGTAATTTCGGGACTTTTTCTGGACTATTTCGGGATCCTTTGGGGACCCCTAAGGGGTCATTCCATGACTTTCTGTATTATTTCGGGATCATTTGGGGACCCTTCCGGCATCAATTATTGATCGTTTGCCGGATCCATCAGGGTCATTTCGGTACCATGTTGGGATCATTTGGGAACCCTTCCGAGGTCATTTCTGGATCCGTACAGGATGCCGTAGGAGTCATTTTGAGATTTTTTTTTTGTTACTTTTTCGGGATAGTTTTGGAACCCTTCCGGGATCACATCTGGATCCGTGCGGGATCCCATCGGAGCCATTTTCGGACTATTTCGGGACCATTTTATGACCCTTCCGGAATCATTTCTCTATGGTTGTCGCGATCTTGATAATTTAGGAGCCCTTCCTGAATGGTTTTTGAGATTCGTCCGGGAGCCCGTCAGGGTAATTTCGGAACTTTTTCGGGATCACTTTGGTACCCTTCAGGGATCATTTCTGTGTGGTTCTCTGGATAAGTCTAGAATCGTGTCGGTGTCATTTCGGGTTTTTTTTGGGACTATTACGGGAACTTTTGGAGACCCTTCCGGGGCGTTTCTGGATGGCTTTCGGTATCCGTCCGCGATAGCGTCGGGATCATTTCGTGGCTTTTTCTGGATAATTTCGGGATCATTTGGGGAACATATCAGGTTATCAGCTCATTTAGTTCTCTTTTTTACTCAATTACAAAAATAAAATGCATTAGATAGAAAAAAAATTTTAAGTAGATAACTTGATAAGCAGGCTAACGTGAATAGCCCATATATTTTTTCAAAATTTTCTAATTAAAAAACTTGAAAATTTTACTTTCTAGATTTAAGGATCCTCCCCACAAATGTATTAAGTTGTTCTATTTAATAAACAAAATGTTTGTTTGTTTTTGATAAACTGTTTACAAAAAATTTCAAAATCAAAGTTCATCAACATTATGTAACATACACATACAAGGACATATAAATAAAATATTGAAAACAATAATTGATGTTTTTCCTTATTTTTTAAATTTAATTTTTCATCGAAATGTTGTCTAATGATATTTATTAGAAATTTTTATTTCTTTATTCGAATAATAAATAAAATGAAATTAAAATACCTTCCATTACTATTCGAATACGTTATTCGAAAATAAAGATTTTTGGTAAATTTACTTTTTTGTTTAGAATAATGGACTGCCAATTGTGCCAATTTACGCGGTCATCATTCATGGAATTAAATGACGAGGACTTGGACGATTTTTTGGTGGCGCATGGCGTATTAGCTGGGGCCATGGCATGCGGCCAGTGCTCCAACCCATGTAGACTGGTAGACGACATGTGGGTATGCACTCGGCAGAGGACCATGACCACAAACACCAATAAAAAACGTAAGGTCGTTTGCTCTTTTAAACATAGCCGAAAAGCCAACACCTTCTTTTCGGGAGCCAGGCTCAGCACAAGAACCATTTGCAAGCTTGTGGTGCTTTTTATAAACGCAATAATGGAAGACCTTAGTATATCAAAGCAAAGCTGCAGTGACTGGGTAAGCTTCATTAGAGAGGTGTTGGTAGACTGGAGCATACACAACGGGGATAGTACGATAGGCGGTCCCGGAAAAAACCGTGGAAATAGACGAGGCCAAAATGGGCCGCAGAAAGTACAATCGCGGCCGAATGATAGAGGGCCAATGGGTGTTTGGTGGCACAGAGAGAGGGTCTCGCAAAATGTTTGTCTCGGCTGTCTCAGACAGGACCAGGGAAACACTTCTCCAGGTTATTAAGGAAAAAATAGCGCCTGGAACTACTATAATAAGCGATTGCTGGAAAACATATGATGCTCCAAGCGGCACTTAAGGCACTAGGAATTCCCGCCGCATGGTCCCTAAGCTGAGCAACGCAACCTTAGCATGGTGAGTAAAAAGTATATATGTAAAAAAAGATGTTAAATTTATTATTCTTTCAGATATATGCAGACATTTATTGATCCTTTCGAGAGGTCGCAAAAGGCCCTTATCAAGGCCACCAAAAAATTAACAAAGAGATTAAATTTAACTAATTGATATTACTTTCGTCCTTTCGGGACGTCATAAGAGGCCCTTATCAGGGCCATCAAAAAATAAAAAAAAGAGCAAACATTTATTTTTAATAACTGATCTAAAATTTTATTTTTTCTTGAGCGAACACGGTCACGAGGACGTCCACTGAAATGTGAATTGTTCGAATAATGCGATTCACCAAAATGTGATTCGTTGTTGGCGTTACGATAAAGTGGAGAGCGGCCCTCTATCCATGTTGAAGAAGCTACTTTGATTTTCAATCATAACGCTTATAGGATTTGGCATCTGATCGGGATCTAAACGGTGTTGGGCTTGAGCATACTGTTGCGGCTGTTGATACATACCAGTACCAGGTGCGGGTGGTTGCTAAAGAATATAATATAAAAAGAATCATCAGCAATATTTGAAATATATTAGTTGTATTAGCATACATTATAACCAGGACGTCCGGGTATTGGAGGTTGACCCGGAATGGGTGGCCGACTGGGCATTGACGCCTGTCGAGATTGTGTTGGTGGCATAATTTGACCCATGTAACCGCGCTGCCCAAGGCAGTCGGTTCTATGTACTTCCTAGAGTTCCTAGCAGGAATGTAATATATTTGTAATTTTTCCATATTCAAACGTTTCTCATTTTTACAGTTTTCTAGTTTTCATAAAAAAGAGATGGAACAAATTTATTTGAGTATCAGAAATTAATAAATAAACATAAAGGCAGTACAAGAGTTTTGTGCATTTGATATTGGAAACGTAGCAATAGCAATTATAAGCTATGGATTGTGAGCAGCTTTTTTCATTTCAAAATTTTTTTTTCACATTTTGTTTTGTATTGGCAAGTGCTGATTTGCTATTCAATGTTGAAAAAATAAACTACGGTTTTTGATGTAGCGTATTTACCATGACGTAGAAAATGCATATCCATATAATTTTTTGTCGTTTTGTGTAAAAGTACTACACCAGTTTGCAAATACTATGATGCTAGACCATTTGCACAAAGTCCTGAACTCCCCTATAGTAAAATAGCATGGTAACAAACGAATGATCTTTATAAAGTATTGGAAACATAATATGTACATACAAAAATTGCAAGTCTTTCTGTTTGCAACTGTAATAAATGTATTCCTATATAATTATTTAAGCTAAAATAGTATGTATTACATTTTTACAAAATTTTTGTTTTTGTAATAAATACTTCCTTACGTACTAGCCACTTGCCGTTGATGAATATTTTAGGGATTTTGCGACATCCTTTCCCATATTTGGTGCGGGGACACCACTATTTCGGCGTCAAGTCATACTAGACGGTTTTATTGATATTTGCTAGCAATATACATTTCCGACCATGTTATATGATTGTGGAACTCCGTGTATTAGCCTTTTTGTTCTAATTTTTTTAATGACTTCCAGTTTGTCTTATATAAGTGCGCTGACATTCGCTGGCAAGCTTGTGTACGATGTGTCCCCCAAATGCATTCTCTAAATTTGGGTTGGTTCTAAGTTTTCGCAGTGAATATGTTCGTGTTGTATATATTGTGATTAATCATCACTTTTGAGTGTACATATGTACCTGTTTTTTTATATACATTATTTGCAGCTATGTTGTATACTATATAAATAAATAAATAAATCGTGTCAAGTTTCGGCATCAACGAAATTTCGTCGCGCATTTTCTTTCATCGACTCAACGCATTCGAGGCTACCATCAGTTATAAGCACGTGACGCACATCGCTGCATTGCACTAGTATCATCCCACAGAAACCGGTACCAGCGCCTAACTCTAATACACATTTTCCCTTTTACTATATCCGTATTATGTGCAAGATAATCAGCTAAGGCAATCGATGCTTGCCAACTAATTAGCCCCGTGGTGCTTTCTGCTACGAAGCTCTTGAATTCACGCAAGGTAAGTGACACGTCCAGCGCTGATTGTTGGAAATGTTTGTAAGCGTATTTTAGCAGTTGATTCAGCTATTTCGTTAGTTCTATTTGTAGCGTGTTTTTGTTCCTCTTTTTAAAATTATTCATGTTCGCGTTCTAACTACTTATAATCAAATGTAAGAGTTTCTATTTGTGTTTCTAAGGCTCGTTTTTCCATGTTAATAACTTCACTCTTTTTAACCTCACCCGTCATTTCATTGATTTGCAATTTTAGGCGTTCATTTTCAGTATATAACTCCGTATTTTGTTGTTTCTCTCGATTTAAACTTTTAGTGGAATCGCCATGCTGTTGAAGAGATAAAATTTTAATTAAAAAATGTATATCATTCATTCAAAAAAAGTTCTGCCAAAGTAAAAAATTTTATTTAAAAAAATATTTAGCAAAGTTCTATGTTTAACGAAAATACAACAAAGTATAACTGCAACAAAAGATTTAGAATTTATTTGTCTTCTAATTAATTAATAAATTTCAGTAGCTACTTGTATGTATGTATGTATGTATGTATTTATTTGAAAATTTGTTCCTAGCACAACAATTTTGACAAATTATTTAACAGTGCTAGTCATAAATAGCATGAGCTATAAAAATTTAACATTTATAATAATAATAAATTAGATTAATCAAATTAAATATAACGGATAATAGTGAAATATTTATGTATGTAAATGTAAATCTTAAAACTAAAGAAAAGTAATTAATAAATATTAAAAGACAGCAGTAGTGATGATAGCCTTTGGCTGGTTATAGATCGAATAGTATTTAACAAATAAAGGAAGAAGACACAGAGAAAGGAAAAGGACTTAGAAATGAACATTTTAACAACAATTTGCGATCCAGTTTAAGAGTCGTTAAAAAATGATGTTAGCTCTTTTTTGAAGTGCAGAGCACTACTTAAATATAGATAGTCAGGTTTCTTCGTGTGTATCAATTTATGGAAGGACAGTGTTTTGACTTTTAAAAGATTTTCGAAAGAAATGTTTAGCAACCTTTCAGCATGTTGTGATACGTGGTCAAGTCTTTTCAACCCATAAACATATCTAGCAATGTTGTTGTAAACAACATTTAGTTTGTTCTTGCACAGATAGTCACAGTTTGAGTAAATCACACAACCATGGGTAGCGTAGGTATTAAGTACGCTTTAGCCAGAAGTAGTCTTATGTGCAAAGGCGTGAAATACTGTGTTAACCATAGTTTACGAAGCATTCCATACACTTTTCCAACCGTTATAAAAATATGGTCTTTCCATGTCAATGTTTTGTTAAAAATTACACCTAAGTTTTTCGCTGTATCTACGTATTCTATAACGGAATTGTCGAACACTACATTTGTAATAATAGCTTGATAATGTAACCACCATATTATATACGATTTACAATATTACCAAAATAATCGAACGCGTTTCCACCAAATGTGAACTGGCCTATACACACATATAATTTTACTTACTTACTTAACTTTACTTGTATGCTACGTGGCAAACACCACATGTTAAACTTATAGAATTAAAGTACTATATTAAAATAACAATCGTTGTTGTCTTTAATCACTCAACATAGCACTTAACACAACCACTTGTTACAACATTCTCTAAATCATTAGTGGGAAAAGACCTTCTATGAATAACAATACATTTTGACTTATTCGGGTTTATACATAAGCCAGTCATATTAGCCCATGAAAATATTTAATTCAAATCGTGGTTTAAGTTACTTATGCACAAGCTAGTTTGATCACGAGGACAACACGTAAACAACTGCACATCATCAGCGTAGATATGAACATTACAATACTTAAGGACATCGGGTAAGTCATTGATATACAGAACAAATAACAGAGGACCCAGGATAGAGCCTTGAGGGACGCCTCTTAAGACATGTAGGAAGTCAGACTTTTCACCATCAATACATACTGCTCGAGTCCTATCGCCAAGATATGATCTTATAAGGGCAACTTCATGACCAGAGAAGTTAAATAAGTTTACCAGCTTCCTACAGAGCAGAGTGTGGTCTACAGAATCAAAAGCTTTAGAGTGATCAAGAAGTGGTAAGAAGGCAATGTAACTTTCATCCACTCGCTCACGAATTTCTTCTGTCACTTCTTTTAGTTTATTTTTTATTTTTGTATAGTAAGATAAAATGATATAGTAATATTTCAAAATCTGGAAAAAGCCGCCTCAACAGACTTCGTTGAAAAAGAAAATTTTCACGTAAACAATAACTTACCTGTAATCGATGCGCCCGTGCTTCATTCATCATCATTCTTCAGAACACATATCTGATTTTCGGCTTTTACGTCGTCGGCAATCGTCCTCATCATTAGCTGCTCCATGTGTTGTATTATGTTTGTTTGTGTTACTGCTATGAGCACCACCGCCACCTTCCCTTTTGCCTTTACTAACGCTATCTTTTTGACAGTAGCAATGCAATTTAACACTAATTAATTGCACGCATCTCAAGACCATATTGAAATGCGCTAACCACATAATAGGCGGTTTTACATGTATTCACGGAACATTGTATACAAGCACCGACTCGTGCTCGACACAAAATACAAACGAGTGCCCAACGACTCGATGGAATGCTCGATATTTTTGTTATTGGTTCCATGCGATCAACACAACCGATGCTTACTTCGAGTATCCATAGAGCGCAGGAAACATGTGCCCAATGTTTGCCTGATTTGGTTGATTTCATGGCGCCAGCCCTATTTGGGCAGAGCAAACAGTCTGGATTAATACCCATTCAACATGTCCGACAGAGCCATTGTCCTGGTATAAAAGAAAACAATATTTTGTTTAAATTTAGTGATTGTTCAATTAATATAAAATACTTTTGATAATTAGATTTTTTTAAGTGAACATTCGTAAGAGGCGAAAATCATTTATAGGTGGGATATGAAGTTAATTTACACATTTAACAACTATTTCTAAACGCTTTCATATCTTTGTTCTTTTGATTAGGTTCAAATATGTATTTTTTATTTAAAAGTAAAACAAAAACAAACCTGATGTAATCGCTGTAATACCCTAACATGCCTGATTTACACAAATATTGCAATTATCACAGTAAACCATTTCATTTGCTTCCTCTGAGTCTGGTGATCGACACACATCGCATATAACATTTTCATCATAATCAATGCCAAGGCCTTCCTCATTCTTCAGGATCACCTGTATTTGTTTCCAACATCGTATCTGTACATATATAAAAATATATTTCTTTCAGTACTATGTTATGTATACATTTGTATATACACAAATTAAACAGAAAAGTAGCAGCGTACCTCCAGTTCTTCGATGACGCGCTCAAATTGCGTTTCCGTTATGGAATAAGCACCATATTGCTTACGATCGGAATTGAGTAATTGCAGCCATGATTCATCGACCGGGTCATTGTCGTAGGTACATGTATTTTCCGCTTGCGTAACCACATTTGTTAGACAATGCAAATCGCTCGAGTAGGTATCGTCTTTGGTTATACGCAGGAAGCGTATTTGGAGCTAATATTACAAAAATTTATTAAGCATATTAAACTTGAGTGAATAACATGTAGAACTTACAGTTTAAAGTCATGCGAAGGCGGCATAATTGGTTCTGATAGCACATAAACGGTTGGCTCTGGCAAAGAGTCAGGATTGACAGGCACCTGCACGCCCTTCTCCCACTCTTGCTTCCATTGATCATTTACAATGAGATACTCGTAATTAGCCAAAGGCTCTGAATCCGGCACTTTCATTGCACTTATGACATCCTTTCTGTAAGTGAAAGAGAAAACAAATTCAAATTTTAAACTTATATGTACCGCTAAACCATATTAAACTTAATTAAACCATATTAAACTTAATTAAATTAAACAACTTTGTAAAAAAATAACATTTATTCAGTTATAACCTTCCTTGTTAACAAGGCATCTTAGTTACGATATTTCTATTAGGATATCGCACCCCCGCTTCAGAAGTGACACAACTCAAAAAAATCAATCTCTGGTATTAAGGCATTTTTGAATGGTATAAGTTTAGTCCCATACGCTAGAATACGTTCTATTAGCAAAAACCCACTTTTTTAAGCCTAATTTCAAAAGCAACGAATATTGATAATGATTTTTTGCATGGGCCTGAGGAGACAATAAAAACATCAAACAAAAATGTATGTTTACATGAATCCGAAATCGTAAAGTTTTGTGGTGACACTGATAAAGTTTCATCTTCAAAAAGTCTTCCAACAATACCACCAACTCTGTATCAAAGTCCAGATTATTTAAACGACTTCGTGATTGTCATGACGAGCCATTTCCTGACTGGTTAGTGTGGAGTGCCAGTAGCAATGCTTTTTATTGCCTACCATGTCGTCTGTTAAGCACCAATACTTTAAGTCGCCTAAAATTTGTTGCCCTGGCGGATATTCGAAATTCCAAGTATGGAAGAAGCTATACGATAAACTGCCATCACACGAAAATACTCAACATCACATTAAATTAGATTAGATTGATATTTACTATTATTTTTACATATTTTTTGATTTCACAATAAATTTTAAATATCACATTCATTTCACAGACGTGTATGATATATATATATATATTAAGTAATAAAAAGTATACATATTATGTAATAAAATGTAATAAAAAAGTATTTTAGCCTCAAATAACATCTATGCATAGCATAAATGTTAAATTCAATGATGATCTTTACAAAATCTTATTCAAAAAAGAAGGCTACAATTGATACACTTATCAACAATGACCACCTAATAACTGAAACTCCGAAGTGGAAAGAAATTGTATATAGAATTTTAGACACTATTTTATTTTTGGGTGAAAAAGGTCTAATTTTCAAGGCGAAGGTGAACGAAACGATGGACATTTTTTGGGCATCTAAGGTCTCATAAGCCATTATGATCCAATACTTAGACATCATTTGGAGAAAGTTAGGATTTCACAACAGCAGCACAAACGTTTACAAGTTCACTATCTTTCCCCAGACATTCAGAACGAGTTTACAGAAATTTGTGCTAAACACGTAAGGAAAACTATATTAGATCAACGCAAGAAAGCCAAGTAACAAATTTTTCAATTCAAGAACGGTTTTTGACTTTCGTGAATTGTAACCAAAAAACTGGTCAGAAACTGATCTAATTTTCCATACTTGATTGAAGATTGTCGATAACGGCGCCAATATGAAAGGAGCTTACAACGGAGAACTACGTCACATTCTCGACAAATCCGAAAATCCAGAGCCGTAATAAAATCCTCAAATCCCTTACTGGCAGTACCTGGGGAAAAGATAAAGAAACGCTCGTTACTACATACAAGCAATTGGCCAGCCGTTTACGTACTACGCGTAACCCATATGGTCACCAAGCCTAAAAACTACTCACTGGAAGAAGCTACAGGCCTGCCAAAATACTGCTCAAAGAATCGCCACGGGCTGCCTTCTTATGTCCCCAGAACACCATCTGCATAATGAGGCGAGAATACTCCCCATCAGGGAGAGAAATGAGATGCTAACCAAACAGTTCCTGTTGAATACCCAGAAACCTGGGCATCCAAACAGACATCTGATTGATGAGCCAACACCGCCTAGGGGCTTAAGGAGTCATCTCCGTAAGCATTTTGAGGAAATACGGCACCTGAGAACCCAGCCGTATGAAGCAAAAAAAACACAAGCAGGTCCTTGGCGAACTCCAAAAACAGGTGTCGGCCCTTTATGTCAGGAATTGCCCGGTGAATCCAGTACTCAAAGAAAAGTACCCAAAACTTGTGGAGGCGGAACGCATACTCCACAGGGAAACGCGTGTCACTCTTGCTCAACTTCGTTCTGGATACTGTAACAGGTTAAACTCTTACCTATCTAGAATCAACCCCGACATACAAAATGTATGCCCCGCTTGCAAAGTGTCCCCACATGACACCAACCATCTCTTTAATTGTAATGTGGAACCAACGCCTCTAACACCCCTTTCATTATGGTCCACCCCTGTTGAAACAGTAAGTTTCCTTGGACCCCCGTTAGAGGATATTGATGACAATTTGTTTATTTAATTTAATTTAATTTATTTATTATTACGGCTGTTTAGGCCTAAAACTTGAACTACTAAGTACAATTCATTATTATATCATTTATTTCTATTGAATATGCTGTTGGAATGCCATGTGATTCCGATCAGCATATTTACTGGCGTAACAAACGGA
Source organism: Eurosta solidaginis (assembly GCF_040869045.1). NCBI lineage: Eukaryota > Metazoa > Arthropoda > Insecta > Diptera > Tephritidae > Eurosta > Eurosta solidaginis. The sequence goes on along the minus strand of NC_090319.1, from coordinate 96,763,042 downwards.
CGAGTGTGGGAGCCAGTCATTTAAGGAAGGTTGGAAAGGACGCGTTTCCAATCCTCCAGGGCTCCCAGCTTAAGGCAACAAAATTTGGAACTTATATTTTTCAATTATATTTGTATTTTAAGCTGTCGGAATGTATTGGTCTCCGATCAACACAGCTAAACATGTCTTTGGATGTTGGAAATTGAAGTGTACCCAAACACCCCTCAACTTTGTTTAGTAGACGCTGTCGGAACGCATGAAGATTCCGATCAGCACATCTCAAAATATATTGGGAGGTTGAAAAGGACGTGTTTCCAATCCCCCCTGCTCCAACCTTTGTTTGACCTTATTTTGGTTACACATCATATAATTTTATTGTTATATTAATGCTGTCGGAATGCGAGTGATCCCGATCAGCAACAGTAAATATAGGCTGAAAATACCGGATTCCAGCGAAATTTGTTGTTGGAACTGTCTGGAGTTACAGGTGGGGCGACTGATTTTCTTTTCCATAGGGCCGGGTGCATTGTATTTTGCTGCTACCAGTATTACCATTCCCTTTTCGCGCTCCAGTATCGGTATGTCATGTAAAAAATAAAAGAAAAAAAAAAACTTTATCTTATTGGAAGGGTTTTACAATGCTCCAATAAACTTTTTTTAAAGGTATTGAAGTTATTACTACTTTTTAAGTGATTAGGAAGTTCATTGAAATATTTCAGGCCCTTATAAAATATATTTTGCTTGTCGACTTCTGTTTTGAAAAGAGGTAATCTAAAATTATTGTTTTCTCTGATTACGTATGAATGTGCATCATTTACATATCTAAGCTTTTCGCTGAGGTATGTTGGTAATTTACCGTGCTTAATATTAAATACAAATTTCATACTGTGGTAGAATATGAGCTGTTTTATACTCAACCAGTTTAGTGCTTCTATCATGTTATTAATGGGAGTATCATACCTCATGTTTAATATAAATCTCATAGCTTTATTTTGCATAACTTGTAGCTTATCTACCTGAGTTACATTGGCCAGAAAGAATATTGTGGGACAATATATGAAATGCGGCTCTATGATGGATTTATACACTTTCAGTTTGTATTTTCTACTGATAAATTTGCATGACCTTTTCCAAAAACCAATTTTCTTGCCTATTTTGGCAACTATATAATCAATATGATCATTAAATTTTAATTTATTATCAATCTGAACCCCTAAGTACTTGAAAGTTTTAACTTCGTTAATGTTTGAGTTCATTATTTTTAGCTCGATATTACAAGATTCCCTATTCGTCGCCCTAGATATGACCATAAAATGGGTTTTATTAACATTAAGTTTAAGCTTATTGTTACAAAGCCACCTGTATAGGATGTTCAAGTCTTCCTGCATTTTGCTCCTAGCTAACATGATATCAAGTTCACTTACTTCGAGCAGTTCATCCGCAAACAGCCTTATTTTACTATGTTTTAGCGCCGAAGATATATCATTTATATATATGTTAAATAGGACCGGTGCCAAAACCGATCCTTTTGTGATTGGGCGAAACACTGCTACAACAACAACAAAAGTTGTTTGAAATTAACATTAGCACATTTCACACCGATTATAAAACAGTTACCTTTTATTTATTTTGAATCATTGTAACTATAAGTAATTCTATTAATTTTTCTGTACACGACCACTCAAGAACTGTCCTCGAAACACTCTAAAGGAAGTCCAAGGAAAGTAGTAGTATGACCAAGATTGACAAAAAAAGTTGCTGTTTGAGGCGTCGATTGTACATCGGATACAGGATTTACATCACGTTATTTAGACATTAACCTAACTGCAGATCGAAGGCGAACAGGGTGATGCAAATCTGGGTTTAATAACATAGCGGACGTGCCTTAACCGTCTTGGAGACGTAGCCGCATCAAGCAGTTGTCTGCGGTTCAAAATATTGAGCATTTCCAGAGACAACCGTGGCATTTCTGAGTACCAAGTTTGAGTTTGTAAATCAGAAACTCATTCGACGTGGTCGAACGAACATTTGCGGCGGTATGCTCCTGCAACACAGCTACAATAACAACGGTATGCTCCTAAGAATGATTTTATGTGTAGTGTTGTGGAATAATTAAACGATTTTTTTATCCTTGCAAATACAGGCGTAATAGTTCTTGATTGCATGATGTTTAATTTTTAAATTGATGTCATTACTCTATTGCTTTTAGAAGCTCTTTAATGTCTTCTAATGTCCTTTTAAAGTCTGTAGTGCGTCTTTATAATTTTTCCTGCTATGAAACTTCTGCCGTTGTTGTTGTATTAACGATAAAGGCGCTCCCTGAAGGTTTTGGGTCCTTTGTCGGATGTAGATCCCGTACGTTCCAGTAACAAAAACCATTAAGGTACTAGCCCGACCATCTCAGGATTGGAAATTACGAGGCGCATTGTATGCGTAACTATATTGACTCCTTCTGATGGAGAGAATCAACGAAAGTGGAAGTAGGGCACCATCCGTTGCCTCCCCCGTTTAGTCCTGCTTGATTTGTATAATTTATTTGCAATCATCAGCCATATAGTCACTAGCGCTTGCTTGATACACATTTTAACTCATAGGTATGTACTTACTGGAACACTAGAAACAATACCAAACAACAAAGAAATATTACCTGTTCGACATATCATTGTATTCCCCACCCAACCGAAGTATTAATTTGAGAAGCCATTCACCAGCTGAAACTGTTTACGTGTCATAGCAGATACTCCCCCAATATTTATCGATAAGCCAACCTGAAAACGTATTTGCAAGTTTTAGACCAAAAAATGCAAGTTTTAAAATGTGAATTATGAATTACTTGAAGTTTAATGTGTCTATAGCAACCGACATGTGCCGCGGTTGCCGCGGGCATGTGTATAAATTTCGATTATCTAAAGGTAACAAGTCAAAGTCATGGAAAATAAAGCAGTCCCATGGAAATATTTTTAATGCTTCTAGGAAGCCAATATTCATTAGTTAAGCTCGATTGAAAGCTTTTCCATTTGTTTGCTCGATAAGAAATTTCTATAATCGATATGCTGTTTCCTTAGGAATGGATGAATGTTTCGCAGGAAAACTGCCAAATGAGCGTAACTATCCCTAAACGGAACAACTATTGCAACGTGATGCTTCGGAATACAATCATTTGGCTCAAATGATCGTCCTGTCTTTAAAAACGGAGCCAATTCAGCTTCTACAATATCCAAGGACTCTAAAGTTCTATTTGGAGTTATGAGACCTTCATCTAAAGAAATGAAAGTAGAATATCAGGAATAATACGTTAAAGTTAATGTTGTTGTTAAAACATCGGTGTGACAATCCTTGGCCGGAAATATCAGACCGATCCACTGTGATACTTAGACCTGACTGCTATGTGTACTACATATATAACGTTTGCTCCTGAATAAAATAGTGATCGTACTCTCATCGATCTTCGGTGCTTTACACGTCCTATTTATAGAAGCAGCATAATGTGTATTGTGTCTTTATAGGCCGCCAAGTATTAGGCATTGAATCCATATTTGATTTTCCATTGTCATAGCCAGTACTATTATTATCGCCAATTGATAAACTAGACAATTGGGACTCGACATCTTGCGAAAATATTGTGTGATTAACAGACAACGATTCGTTTTGTTAATTAACACATCACTGCAAATGTTATCCAATTTAGAAAACCTATGCATATGACGAATGCTATAAGAATAAATCATATACTAAATTAGGGGGCACCTACGATAAAGCACACTCACCAAAATTGGTGGCGATTGATGTTGCATTTGCAGTGGTAGCCTCTGTGCCTGCCGGACTATTTGTTGGCGTTTTTTCTACATTGCTCTCAGATTTTGTATTATTCTCCGTCTCAATGGTTGCGCTGTTGTTGTTATTGGGTTTGTTTGCACTCGAACGGTATAATCCTCTTCTGGTTCATCGGTCTCCATATTTATTGTATTCCTGTTGTTTGAAGAACTAGGACCTGATTCTATTTTAGATGACGAAGTGCTTGATATGGCTTTACGCGACGAACTCGGCCCAGGTTCGTCATCGGCATCTAATATAGCTGCTGTTGATGTAGAAGAGCCCTGCGGCTTAGAATCTGGATCAGATCTAAAACACCTTCATTAGTGGCATCAGCTATCATTGTACAGGTTTACAAGTATGATAGGTATGAGAGGGAAACAATTTCTTTCCCTTTCTAACACACGGCAGTTTGACACTTCGGTCAGTGTCAAACTAGCGTGGAACCCAGTGGAACCTGCGTGGAACATGAGTTTTGACACTGAACGAAGTGTCAAAATTACCGGGGTTGCTTCGTCGAAAGCGACACAGGGAAGCAAAAAAGGGATCGGAATATCAGATATGGGTTGCTGTGATGGTAAATTTTTTGAACGAATTTAGTAGGACATTTTAAGTGCACCCATATGGGTCCTTCAGAAAATTATAAAAAAAGTCTTCAATTCATTCTGAGGACGCGTAGTTATTTCAGTATTAAGAATACAAACACGGGAGTTAAGTTTTTCTACCCGTTCAAAAGTTCTCCGCGAAAAACAGTTTGAAACCGAAGTCGACTACAATAACCCGTCCAAAAAAGCGGAAAGAAAAATGAAAAGACGCGTTTTGTCCTGTTATCAATAGTCCAAAGGCGGAAAAGTATTCGAATTATTGGAACCGAGGCAAAAACGCGTCTATTAATACTTCCCTCAACGGTTGTGGCCATGTTTTAGCAATCGTCCCCAGTAATAAAGTATCACAATTTGTTAATTAAAATTGTCTAAAACATATGCATATTAAAAAGAGATGAATTTAAGTGCTCATTTGAAAGTAAATAAGGATATTTCTTTGTAATTTTGCAATAAAAATTTTACACAGTTTTCGTTAGCAGCTACTAAATTTTCTTGGACCTAAGAAGTACAACACTGCCAAATAGCATCCACACAAAAAACGAATAAGAACAAGCAATTTATCAGGTGAGCGTGGCTGTGTATGTGCGTGCTGCTACATATCCTACTTGTAGACCTGTACAATGATCAGCTATTACTGCTGCATAGCGTCTGTCACGTTAATATGGGGATTGTGGTTTTGGAAAATTGTGATAACATACCGGCGAAATACATTGTCACTTCGACTCCCCCATGACTATCATACACAGCGAAAAATTTGGTATTTACATCATTTAAAAACGATTTGTGAGCGTCCTACAAGTAATAAATTGTTTGCAAGACTCCATTTTTTTTTTGTTTTTATTCTGACCATTGTACAGGTTTACAAGTATGATATGTATGAGAGGGAAACAATTTCTTTCCCTTTCTAACACACGGCAGTTTGACACTTAGGTCAGTGTCAAACTAGCGTGGAACATGAGTTTTGACACTGAACGAAGTGTCAAAATTACCGGGGTTGCTTCGTCGAAAGCGACACAGGGAAGCAAAAAAGGGATCGGAATATTAGATATGGGTTGCTGTGATGGTAAATTTTTTTGAACGAATTTAGTAGGAAATTTTAAGTGCACCCATAGAAAATTATAAAAAAGTCTTCAATTGGGGTATCTGAGGACGCGTAGTTATTCCAGTATTAAGAATACAAACACGGGAGTTAAGTTTTTCTACCCGTTCAAAAGTTCTCCGCGAAAAACAGTTTGAAACCGAGGTCGACTGCAATAACCCGTCCAAAAAAGCTGAAAAAAAATGAAAATACGCGTTTTGTCCTGTTATCAATAGTCCAAAGGCGGAAAAGTATTCGAATTATTGGAAGCCAGGCAAAAACGCGTCTATTAATACCTCCCCCGACGGTTTTGGTCGTGTTTTAGCAATCTTCCCCGGTAATAAAGTATCACAATTTGTTAAATAAAATTGTCCAAAATATATGGATATTAAAGAAAGATGTAATTAAGTGCTCGTTTGAAAGTAAATAAGTATATTTCTTTGTAATATAACAATAAAAATTTTAAGCAGTTTTCGATAGCAACTACTAAATTTTTTTTGTTGCTAAGAAGTACAACAGTGCCAAATAGCATCCACAAAAAAAAAACGAACAAGAACAAGCATTTTATCAGGTGAGCGTGGCTGTGTACATTGTACAGGTTTACAAGTATGATATGTATGAGAGGGAAACAATTTCTTTCCCTTTCTAACACACGGCAGTTTGACACTTAGGTCAGTGTCAAACTAGCGTGGAACCTGCGTGGAACATGAGTTTTGACACTGAACGAAGTGTCAAAATTACCGGGGTTGCTTCGTCGAAAGCGACACAGGGAAGCAAAAAAGGGATCGGAATATTAGATATGGGTTGCTGTGATGGTAAATTTTTTTAAACGAATTTAGTAGGAAATTTTAAGTGCACCCATAGAAAATTATAAAAAAGTCTTCAATTGGGGTATCTGAGGACGCGTAGTTATTCCAGTATTAAGAATACAAACACGGGAGTTAAGTTTTTCTACCCGTTCAAAAGTTCTCCGCGAAAAACAGTTTGAAACCGAGGTCGACTGCAATAACCCGTCCAAAAAAGCTGAAAAAAATGAAAATACGCGTTTTGTCCTGTTATCAATAGTCCAAAGGCGGAAAAGTATTCGAATTATTGGAAGCCAGGCAAAAACGCGTCTATTAATACCTCCCCCGACGGTTTTGGTCGTGTTTTAGCAATCTTCCCCGGTAATAAAGTATCACAATTTGTTAAATAAAATTGTCCAAAATATATGGATATTAAAGAAAGATGTAATTAAGTGCTCGTTTGAAAGTAAATAAGTATATTTCTTTGTAATATAACAATAAAAATTTTAAGCAGTTTTCGATAGCAACTACTAAATTTTTTTTGTTGCTAAGAAGTACAACAGTGCCAAATAGCATCCACAAAAAAAAACGAACAGCTTTAGGTATGTACACTTTTAATTTTGCAGCATATTTGGTAATAAAATACCATGTAAAGTAATTCCATGTGTTGAGTAAACAATTACATGCAAAAGTCATTAAACGGAACAGTAATTCTAACGACAGCATGACACTATTAATACATGTCCAAAAACATCAAGAGGGGTATCAAAAAAAGTGTTTTGGATCTAGGATCGCATAGGTGTTTTGCTCGGGTATAGTTTTGGTTTCCAAACCGTTGTTGGACCCACCCAAGTTAGTTTTTTATAAGCGCGGCCGAAAGCCACCAATGTAGAAAGGTGTTCTGCGCAAAAATACTATGAATCCCACCCCTGCTTTACGGTTTTTCGTTAATATTTTTTGAACGAGCTACATTTTTTTTTTCGCCCTCAGATTATTGTTGTCGATGTCAATACGCGTCATTGGACACCTCTCTCGATATTTTTGGACGCGTATTAGCGGTGTCATGCTGTCGTATACAATTACCAACAGAACTTATGTGAAAGTTCGCAAATCAACTTCAGTCTGCTACGAGTATCCATATATATTTGGTAATGAAATACCAAGTAAATTATTCTTTGTGTTGAGTAGCCATGTAGAATTCACTAAAAAGGATCTTATGAGACAACTAACATTAGGTTGAACTGGGCGGTCCGTGAATACTTCACATAGACTGAATGGGTCCGTAGTGTTACTAGAAGTTTATTTAATGACCAAACTGAATAGCTTTATAAAACCCAGAACCTATGTATCACTCCTAATAGCTGAATCCTGATAAGCGCAGGGCAGGAGCACGATCGTTTCCTCCTCCAACCCGTACTTCCTACATCTGATATCACTGACCAAGCCTAAGTTAAAGGAATGTGATGCCAGACGGCAGTGTCCAGTCAAAATCCCCTAATGAGTCTACAGCCCTCTCTTTTTAATGATAGAAGCAACTTTGTTAGCCTAAGGTTGTAAGACCTACGCATTATCTTCGACCTTTAGAGCCCGCAACTTATGTGACAGTTCTCAAATCAACTTAAGTTTGTCAAGTATTCTACGAGTTAAATGTGACTATGTGGCTCTGAGCCCTGGGGCGTAACCCAGGTAAAATATCGAGAGAGGTGACAAAAGACGCGTATTTACCTCGACAATAATAATCCGAAGTTGGAAAGAAAATTCTTAACTCGTTCAAAAGATTTTAACAAAAACTCGAAAAATTACTACTGTGGGATCCACAGAATTTTGGGCAGAACACCTTTCTGGGTTGGCAGCCGCGATTATAAAAAATTACGGTGGGCGGTCCACCAATGGGGTGGGATCAAAATTAAATGCGTGCAAAATCCCTCAAATAGAGTTTTACCGTTTGATATTTCATTATTCCCCGTAGTCATACTCAACTCGTAGCATTCAAATGCGTATAGAATATTTATGATGATATTATTAGAATTTATAAAGTTTTTTTCTTTAATTGTATAATTAGATTTTAAGACCAAAATACAAACAAGTTTTAAGTGTAGACTCTATGTAAGGAAAACAAGGTCCTAAAAAACGCCGGTCCGGTGGCAACGCTGGCAATTTCACGTAAAAATTTTTTCGGGCATAAATGGTGAGTGCTATAAAACAAAGAAAATAATAAAAATAAAACCATTTTGGTTGAATGTTTTGATAAAAAAAAAGAGAAAACATGTTAATAAAATGATTAAAAGTGGTGAAGTGAGTGGTCAGTGCGCAGTAGAGTTGGGTCGTTTCGTTCTGAACTTGTTCAATTGACCGGGTCTCTCAACTGAACAAGTGAACTAGATCTTCGATTTCGGTTCTATTTGTTCTTTTAGTTCATTTGTTCCTTTAGTTCGTTTTATCTAATGTTACTCTTTCTCACTTCTCGTTCGCGAACATTGTAAATTCATACATACATACGCAGAAATTCTGAGCACGAATGTCGATGATGCCACTTTGTGTGTGGCACTGCTACATCAATATATGTATGGACCATAGTGTACAAGTACAAGTGTGTTGACTTATCTGTCAAGCATTCTGACAGGCACTCGCTGGATTCGGAATGACAGCGAATTCAAAATGGATACCATTACCGAGTGCGCCGAATGATTGAAAAATTGAAAAAGTCGATACGATTGGTAGTCAAAAATGTCGTTGAGACCAAAAATGCGACTCTAGACCTGAGATTTCCATCAGGTGAGCGAGGCTGTTTGTAGTTTTGACGTTTATCGCATAGTGTACAAGTACAAGTGTGTTGACTTATCTGTCAAGCATTCTGACAGGCACTCGCTGGATTCGGAATGACAGCGAATTCAAAATGGATACCATTACCGAGTGCGCCGAATGATTGAAAAATTGAAAAAGTCGATACGATTGGTAGTCAAAAATGTTGTCGTTGAGACCAAAAATACGACTCTAGACCTGAGATTTCCATCAGGTGAGCGAGGCTGTTTGTATTTTTGACGTTTATCGCTTAGTGAACACACTTGGTATAGGTACACTATGGTTTATCGCTTAGTGAACACACTTGTATAGGTACACTATGGTATGGACTAATTATGAAAAACATATTTTGTAAGAAACTAATTACATTTATTAAACTTGAAAAGATCATATTTACAATTTGTGTCTGTACTCTTTCAATTTCCTGGATCTTCCGAAATTTGTAACTTTTTTTGAAGTTAATTAAACATATATGTATATATTAACTTATTTATTCATAACATATTTAAAAATACCTACACAAAGCATTGCTGCATACACACCCTCATCTATACTTGTTGGCTTTTTTCGCGGGTGCAAGCAGCAGTGAACAAATTTGCTTGAAAACAAAAAAGAACAGATGAACAAAAAGAACAACTTGTTCGTTCATCTGAAAAAGAACTAAAGAATCGAATCTCTGAAATGAACGAAAAAGCACAACTCTAGTGCGCAGTGAGTGTTTAAGTGGGGTTTAAAGATAGGGCATTTTTGGGGGGGTTTTCGCAAATATCTCGAGAAGTATCAGAGATAGAGGTTTTCCGCCACCGGATTCGAGATCCTGGGGCCGAAACGCGTCTCTATGTACCACTCTCGAATTTTTGCGTCGCGTATTAGCAGTCGACCCCTCAACTAGACTATTACCCTCATGGCCACCAGATGACTGGCGCATAGGGTGTTGAGGTGGCATTTGACCGGATTTTGACTGCATTAGACCAGGCTGTCGTGGCATTGGACCCAGTTGCGGTGGCATTTGCTGTTCATCTGTTTGCTGGTATGGAGATTTAACACTGCCGGCAATTGATGTTGGTGGTGTAGCTGACCAATTTGAGGACCACTCCAGAAAAATAACAACATATATTAGACAGAAAATTATCAAAAATATATGTTTGCGAATACTTTCCCTAATAAGGAAGTGATATTCTTTATATTTCTTTTGTTTATGTACTCTTCCTCTTGCTTGTTTCACTATTCACCGTAGATTTTTAACGTCAAAATTACTTCCATACTACTATTTTTCACGCAAGAAAAAAGGCAACATTTTTCTTGAGCAATTACTTGTGATCTGCGTACCAAGCTTTAAGTATGAAAAACTGAAAAATGTACACTTATTGAAAACTCATTTGCACACACAATTTACACTATGAATTTAGTTGTGTTTTTATGCACAAAATTTTGAAACTAAAAACAAAATTTTCATTTGTCAGAAAAAATAAAGAAAAAACCGCCTAATGTCAAAAACCCAATCGAAATACAACCTGGCTTGTTTGTTTTTAATGAACTACGTTGTATTTTTCGGATTTCCACAGACGCTTTAGTTGTATTGCATTCATTAATTTATCTGTGGGGCGAAGTATCGAATAATTTACATAAATGCTTTGGTTGCGTGCCTACGCTTTGACAACGCCATACGAAAAACAATAAAACGCCGTACGTTATTTGAAGCGACCAAAGCGTTTATATAATTTTGCCCTTATGCATTTGTGTAAACAGCCTTAGAAGTGAAATTCTTCCATGTTACACGTGTGGCGCTTTATATTTTGACTCTAATTTAAATAAATTTTGCTTTCCGTATGTGTCCGCATTGTTGCAGGCTACAAATCTTCCAGTATTCTTATTTCCGCGGAAAGGTCTAGTTGAGGGGTCGACTGCTAATACGCTACCAAAAATATCGAGAGAGGTGTCAAAAGACGCGTATTAATCCCGAGAACAATAATCCGATGGCGGAAAAGAAAAATTTTATCTATATCCGGAGATATTTGCAGTTGAAGTTGGCGATTTTCATGTGGTTGTTGTTGTGTTTGTACCCACCAAAAAAAATTGTGCATCACCGTGGCGGTAGCCACGGTTATACCACACACCCGAACTTGGCATGGCGTACCCCAGGGTTATTTTTTATAAGCGCGGCCGAAGGCCGCCAACTCAGAAAGGTGTTCTGCGCAAAAATACTATGGATTCCACCCCCGATTTCGGAGGTACCCGCGGGTCTTTTTTCGGTTTTTCGTTAATATCTTTTAAACGAGTTAATATTTTTATTTTCCGCCTTCGGAGTATTAATACTGATGTCAAGACGCGTCGTTTGACACCTCTCTCGATATTTTTTATAGCGTATTAGCAGTCGACCCCTCAACTAGACTATTACCCGCGGAAATATATGCAACTATTTCATCTGTAAATACTATAAAGTTTTATTAAACTATCAAATGCAACTTAGCTTGAAGTACTCTTAGGTACCAAAAATGCAACTCTAGACCTGAGATTTGCATCAGGTGAGCGAGGCTGTTTGTAGTTTTGACGTTTATCGCTTAGTGAACACACTTGTATAGGTAGACTATGGTATAGGTACCATTGTGAATGATGACAAAGTGTGATCTCTTATCTGTCAACTGCCTGACAGGCTGTTCAATATGGCTACTTTTCAGCTTTTTGACAGGCTGTTCAATATGGCGGCGCCTATCTTCAGCGGGTGATAGAAAGAGATACAGAATGAGACAGCGATAGTCAAATACGTATCAGGTGATCCAATAACTTTGGAATTTTGACGTTTATGCAGAAGAGATCACACTTTGTCATCATTCACAATGATAGGTACACTATGTTCAGAGGAAGCCGGTCGATTTCTGAGTCATTGCAACAAATGACACATTATAATTTGGGTTGAGTTGAACAACAATTTAATAGAAATAAAATATAAATCAGCTAATATTCAGCTTATTAAAGTGGCCAAAATCGTTTAACATTTGATAGCAGCCTCAACAACAGACTTCATGGCCGATCCCCGTTTGAGACAACTAACAATCAAAACTGGAGTTGTGAAGCGTTTGACCAAGGAGAAATCCGTCTGCGAGAAAGAAGTGGTGACGGAGCAGAAGCGCCTAGAACGTTTCAAAGGTGAAGGTGCAGACGAGCATGTTTTAAACAAACAACAGGAAGTAATCTCAGAATGTTTCATGATGTTGCCTGATACATTGCGGAGGTAAGATTTAAGCATGGTTCAACTATATACTCAATTGAACCATGGATTTAAGCGAACAGATGGCGTATGTATGCATGTATATACGTGTGTACTGTTTAGTAGTGAACAGATGGTATATTTTTGTTGCAGATTGAAAAAGGAGTTGGAAGCTTTGGAGAAATTTTTGTTAGATGAGGAAGAGCTAAAAGAAACAAAGGAATACGAGACGGCATTGCAGGTGGTAAACGACGCTAAAGAAGTGCTTGCAAAAACGGATTAATATTAGTGATATAAAAAATAGAAAATAAGTATCTTTTCTTATATAATTAGCAAAATTTGCCATTAATTTCATTTCTAAAATAATAACTTAGTTTATTGCTACATAAAGATATAATTAGTTTTGCGGAGGAGGAAGCACTCTTAAAAAAATCAAAATGTCTAATTCTGAGAGAACAAACCTTAAAATTCCAAGTATTGCATTGTTAAAAAATAGTATTTATAATATCCTTACTAATATAAACGATTTGGAGCGTTCATTACACGATGACAGAGCATCTGTAGCAAATGTTGCCAAACTAAAGCACGATACTGATAAACTGCTCAAACGGCTGGAGAACGCGCCTTTGGAGTATTATGCGAAAAAATTAAATAAAAGGAAACAGTTACGCAGGCGCAAAAAGTTGAGACTCAACCACATAAAAAAGTGCTTCAAAAACAACGAAACGGTCCAGAAATCCAGAACAACTAAAGTATCGCCACCAAATGAAACATCTACCAGTTCTGTCGATGCTGTCGAGCTAGCACCAATAAAAAGTGCCAAAAGCAGAGGAAGCAAACTTCATAATCGTTTGCTAAGACATCATGATGCTCAGCGTTTTCTACGCACATTTGAGTTGCTAAAAATGCTACATTATACACGAAGTCAAGATTCGCAAAGTACTAGAGAATTTGCAGAGCAACTCAGCGATTTACGTGCCACTTGGAGTAAAGTATTAGAAGATAATCGTCCAGAATGTAGACACGAGCAACAAGTAGAAGATCAATGGAATGAGGTTTTTTTTGGAGCTAGAGTACATTCCTACTATGGTGGTGAACCGCCCAAAACTAGTGACTTCCTACGTGTTCGTCACATTTGGGATAGTTATTTAACTCGTAGTAAGCAGGGTAGCTCCATACCATGCGGTTGGGTTTTACCTCATGAAAATGCTTTGGCAGTTTGGCAGAAATACAGAACCACATGATAAGTTACAATTGATACATTTTTTGTTGCATTAAACTTGAAATAAAAATTACTTGATAATTTGCAAAAAAATTAATTTAGCAGTAAACTATCTATATTTACGGAAGGAGAGGGATGTAAGTCAGGCACTTCGACTTTTCCGTATTACGTCGCTCGCGCTGAAAGACGGGCTGGTTTCTAAGCTTACAGGATTACTATCCGCCGACCTATTGCATTTTTCATCACCAATCTAAATGTGTTGCACTTTGCTGTTCAAAGTTTCGCTCTAACACTAAATTTGGGTTAGATATCTGACTCGGAGAGTTGTTGTTGCTGTAGCGATAAGGACACTCCCCGAAGGCCATGGGGAGTGTTGTCGATATTGATGGTTCTTTGCCGGATGCAGATCCTGTACGTTCCGGTAACCAAACACCGTTAACGCACCAGCCCGACCATCTCGGGAACGATTTAGTATGACCACATGAAACCTTCACGGTCATTCCACTCCCCCACCCCCTGTATCCGTGAGGAGCTTGGGGTCGCCAGAGCCTCGGCTGCTAAAGTAACAGGATTCGCCACGGGTAGGTGAGGTTGACAATTGGGTTGGAGAAGCTATATTTTGCGCTAGCAACACCTTGAAAGGGTTACGCTACACAACCCCTTGAATCAATTTGGTATTTTAGTCGCCTTTTACGACAGGCATATCTGCCGCGGGTATATTCTTAGCCCCCTGACTTGCTTGAGAGTAGGGTCTTGTTCTGTAACTCGAATTGAAAGCTGTACATACATTTTTCATCTGATTTCAGGAACTTAAGAAGTCATCTCTGTAAGCACTACTAAGAAATCCGACACTTAAGAATTTAGCGGTGTGAAAAAGGAAGCATGATAAGGAAATCAGAAAGAAAACAACCAGGAACTCGCAATTATGAAAAAAACTCTTCCATGGAGACGCGCTTCACTCTAACTCAACTTCGATGAGGATAATGTAATAGGTTAAACTCTAACTTATCCAGAATCAACCCACCCGAATGCCCAAGTTATGTCCCGGTTGTAATATGTTCTCACATGACACCAACCATCTTTTCAATTGCCATGTAGAACCAACACCTGTAACACCATTATCACTTTGGTCCAACCTTGCTGAAACTGCAAGTCTCCTCGGACTTCCGTTAGAGCACATTTATGACAATTAGTGAGTGGTCCCACCATTGGATGTGGCGAAGCTCTGCTACAACTTTGCCTGCTCATAACTCTAAAAGTAATAAAGATATCTTTCTCCGCTTTTACCAAATAGTTTTTCCAGTTAGGGGCCTTTTCTAGCGGAGCGTAACATATGTAAACTAAGACGTTAATTTGCATGGCGACTGCCGCGGAAGCAAAATAATGATGCCAGAAAATCTTGTTGTGGCGATAAGGACACTTCCCGAAGGCCTTGGGGAGTGTTATAGATGTTGATGGTCCTTTGGCGGAAGCAGATCCGGTCCAAGCCCGACCTTATCGGGAACGATTTGCTAATACCACATGCGACCTTTTGGGCCATACCGTCCTCCCGCCTCCCAGATCCATGAAGAGTTAGGGGTCGCCAGTCTCGGCTGTTAATGAAATAGGATTCGCCTCGGATAGGTGAGGTTGACAATTGGGTTGGAGCAGCTATATTTTGTGCTGCCAGTTGAATCTTTGAAATAACTGTTGTTATTTTTGTAGCATTGCTTCGCCCCATCCAATAGGTGGTACCGATCACAAATTGTCATCAATATCCTCTAAAGGGAGTCCAAGGAAACTTGCTTTTTCAACAGGGGTGGACCATAATGAGGGGTTGTTGTTGTAGCGATAAGGTTGCTCCCCGAAGGCTTTCGGGAGTGTTATCGATGTGATGGTCCTTTGCCGGATACAGATCCGGTACGCTCCGGTAACACAGCACCATTAAGGTGCTATCCCGACCATCTTGGGAACGATTTATGTGGCCACATTAAACCTTCAGGCCATTCCCTCCCTCCCCACCCACAAGTTCCACGATCTTGGGTCGCCAGAGCTTCGTCTGTTAGTGAAACAGGATTCGCCGCGGATAGGTGAGGTTGACAATTGGGTTTAAAGAAGCTATATATGGCGCTGGCAACCTGAAGGGTTGCGCTACACAGCCCCTTGAATCTGGTATTTTAGTCGCCTCTTACGACAGGCATACCTACCGCGGGTATATTCTGATTCCCTGACCCGCTGGGGTAATTAGAGCGGTGTTAAGAGGCGTTGGTTCCACTCTACAATTAAAGAGATGGTTGGCGTCATGTGAGGAAATAACTCTTGAATGAATGTCGGTTAAATGCTAACCTTACAAAACTTTTCCAATTTTCTGGTTGGAAACAAATGGAACAACGATCTATCAACATTAATATTTCTTTTATTGGAATTCAATGGCAAAACTTATACTTTTTTCCTAACATATTCTGAATTATGGTGTTTTTTTTAAGTTAATAAATAAATAATACATCTTATTCGTAAACCCAACTTTCAGCAGCTGGCTGCCATGAAACCAACTCTTTCTCGTTGAACCACAAAGCGATTTCCTTGGTAGCCGATTCAACTGCATCGGAACCATGAATAATGTTGCGACCGACTTGGATGCAGAAATCACCACGAATGGTGCCGGGCAAGGAATCAGCTGGGTTTGTGGCACCCAACATTTGGCGACCAGTTTTCACAACATTCAAACCCTCCCACACCATGGGAACCACTGGGCCAGAGCTCATGTAGTTGACCAAACCGGGGAAGAAGGGACGGGCAGACAAATCAGCATAATGCTTCTCCAAGAGATCTTTTGATGCCTGTAAAGAAATGGAGAACAAAAAGTTAAGTTCAAGTTAATTCCCATATTAGAAATGGCAGTAAAGTCAAAAGAATCCGTTTCTTGTCAAATTATCGGCATTTGTTTTTGCAAATTTTATGAATGTGGCGTACATATATGTAAGTTCCAAGGGACATAACCTCACTGTCTCCCGGGAAAATCCACACTGGAATGTACGAATTCCAATCTACCCCATTTTGCAAGCGAATACAGCTAATTCGAATAGTAGACTGTCTCTACCAGGTGCAGCACCTACCCATGTAAACTTCATAGCCACCAATTTGAAGCCCTTCTGCTCGAAGCGTTCGATGATCTTGCCGACAAGTCCACGTTGGACTCCATCGGGTTTAACCATGATGAAAGTGCGCTCTTTATTTGCTGCCATTGCGTACGAGAACAACGAGAAGAATGCCAAAATTGTTCCAATCATGGCAACTTTTTTGGCGAGTTAATTTGCTTGCTCGGCCGGTTGAAAGAGCGGGAAGGCAAGTTTCGTGTTGTTGCGCAAAAGATATTGGAAATTTGACAAACGACTGCCGGCCAGGGTTGCACAAAACTCTTGGAAATTCGAATGGCTTATGTCAAAACAAGCTTTGTTTAATATGTATATGAACAAATTTCAATGAAGCCCGTTCCCTAACAGTCAGTATTAGTCAAAAACTGCAGGAAGAAGAAATACACACTTGTACACAATGGATTTCCCCCTACTCGCTTCTCTGAGCTTTTAGAGGACCCAAGAGATATCATATTTATCCTCTTTGGTAAAAGGGTTCTCAATGACACCATCACTGAATATGTAAAGGAATCAGAAAATAATATAATGATGGGGTATTTCAACATAAATATGAATGTATCGTCAACATACTCATATCAGGGCCCGTATTACGTGTTACGATCCCGTGATCGATTCTCATTTTTTAAATCACAATAGCTCTGAATGGTTGCATTAATGGCATATTTGAACTAGTGACAAATAGTACTCATTAGATCCATAACCCAACAAATATTTAGGTTAGAAAACGATTAGAAGACGAATCGAATTCTAATGTATTTCTCTAAGGTAGAAGGTTAGAGGACGATTTGCGAAATTGTCGCGAATTATAGAGTTCTCGACAAAAAGGGGACTTCGTTCTCGATATCGAGAAAAGGGTTAGAATTCTAATCGAATTATAACGTCAAATTCTAATGAGTTTCTAATGAGAATTTTCAAGTGATGCGCAATTAAATTCAATTATTTAAAATCTGCGAAATTTTCATTGTTTCATTATATTAAATACGTTTATTTGGTTAAAATCTTATGTATTAAGAACGAACATATTTCAAAGGCTTTTTCTATTATAATAAATTAAAAACGTACTTAAAGATTGAGCTCAGCGTTGGTTTGAGGTGCGGATGAGGAAGCGTTTTCTTCATGCCATTCAAATAGCCCTTCAATAATCTGCTCGCTTTCCTTTTTTAACCTTTTTTGATTCATTTTCACTTACTAGTATTTATTATTATAAATAAAAAAAAACATTTCGCAACTTCTGATATTTCCACTATTTTCATTTTGTTTGCATGACACCAAAGGGGATAAATACAATAAGAGCCGTTACTCGTTATTTTTTAGGCATTTACTCGATGTATACTGAGAGGTAGTCGCTACTTTTTTTTTTGGGCGAGATGTTTATAAATGTCCTCTATACATTTTCGTGGGGTATTTGTGTTTATTTTTCCGACTGTATTTAACTAACGTATTTAATTCTCTTTCCAAAAATCACGGTTGCACAAGGGGCCTACACGGCATGTATAAATGCGAGACAATTAAAAATGTCCCTCTCAGAAAACATTCGGCCAAAGAGTATATATTTGTTAAGAGGCGTCACTCGATACTTTTGTTGTACAAAAGCAAATTACTCGATGTTTTCTCAAGGTAGTCGTTGGTTTTTTTTGTCAGATGTATTTATAAAAACGCCTTCTATACATTTTCGTGGGGTATTTGTGTTTATTTTATTGATTGTATTAAATTAATTAATGAATTCTCTTTCCAAAAATTGTAATTATGCAAAGTCACTTCACCGCATAAATATATAGGATGCAGTTAAAGAAAACTAAACAAAACTTCCTTGAGAATCACATTCGACATGACAGGGTTGCTTTGGCAACAACAAAAGTATCGAGTGACGCCTCTTAACAAATATATACTCTTTGATTCGGCATCAATTTTTTTCAATTTCCAGCGAAATACTCGCCACAAAGTAACGAGTGACGGCTCTTATTGTATTTATCCTCTTTGATGACACTAATAGCTGAATTCAGTAAGCCGTGTCTAGTCACTATTAGAGACTATCTGGGGTGAAAATCACTTTTGAGACAATTTGCCATTCTGTAAGCTGTCTCGCGTCTCCAGCCTCACAAAAGCAATCACTAATTTGTGAGCTGGGCCGGGGCAGATCACAAACGTGAAAATTTCAGAAAAAGTATGAAAATTATTTGCGAAAAACGCTTAAAATATATTCTTTTTATTCCTCAAATTAAAATAAGCATAGAAAAAATTAAAAAAACAGAAAATACTTAAAAAAGAAACATCGAACTATGTGGCGCCACTGAGATTCGAACCTACACACTTTGGGATTTTCTATAAAAATTGTGAACGGCATTTTAGCAAGCTCAGCCACAATACCACCTGAAGTTGTGTTGACAAAAAGCAATGCTATATTATTTGTTCAATGTATGAGTAAATTATCATTTTGGTGAATTTCGTTGATATGGTGAATTGTTTTTGTGACTTTCGTTTACTGAATACCGAAATCATCTCAAGTCACAAAAATTGTCTCTAAAGGAAAATCTCAAATTTAGAGACTTGAGATGAGACTGAGTTACAGAATTCAGCCGTAAGAATGAGTGAGCATGTCGTGCAAATCATTGTGAATGATGACAAAGTGTGATCTCTTATCTGTCAACTGCCTGACAGGCTGTTCAATATGGCTACTTTTCAGCGTTTTGACAGGCTGTTCAATATGGCGGCGCCTATCTTCAGCGGGTGATAAAAAGAGATACAGAATGAGACAGCGATAGTCAAATACGAATCAGGTGATCCAATCACTTTGGAATTTTAACAGAAGAGATCACACTTTGTCATCATTCACAATGGTGCAAATAATCGATAACTGTGACAATAATCATAACATCGCATTTCTAGTGTTATTCGTATCGTTTCACAGTCGAATTCTAACCTAGTTTTTGATTCGAATTGCATTAGAGAACTACATTAGAATTCTAATGTAAAATTACAATATTTCTCTAACGTTAGAAACTGTGTTTGCTGGGAACTTATTATAATTTTTAGGAAAAGTTTGACAGCTGCATCAAAGAGGATAAATATAATAAGAGCCGTCACTCGTTATTTTTTAGGCATTTACTCGATGTAAACTGTGAGGTAGTCGCTACTTTTTTTTGGGCGAGATGTTTATAAATGTCTTCTGTACATTTTAATGGGAGAAAAAAAATCATCAGCTGAGTATTATATACATAACAGTAGAAAATTATACATATAGTAAATTGTTAAATAAGTTAAGGATTTAGCATATAAAGATTTTTATTTTTTATTTTTATTTTTATTTTGTTACGAGTTAAGATAGGATAGGACAGTTTTCCTTATAGTAAAAAGTTAATCCGTTATATCAAATGAATTCGAGTGAGAGTTAAAATCATAACACAAACACCGGAAAGGTTCATTTAATTCGAAGTTAGTTCTACACTGCCTCAAAAGAAGAGGTTTGTAATGTCTTGACGCTCGTGATGGGATATTGAAGTTTACTTCGTTCAAAAGAAAGGGGCTAGAAATTAGTCCATTCAGTAGTTTAGCCATAAATAATACTCCTAGCATTTCTCTACGGCTAGCGAGAGTTGGAAGATTGATAAGCCTTAACCGACTAGTATAAGGTGGAAGATTATATGCAGAGTCCCAATGAAAATTCCTTAAAGAAAAAAGTAAAAATTGCTTCTGTATTGACTCAAGCCTATCTGCATGAACTTGATATCGCGGATTCCAGACTACTGATCCGTATTCTAGTATCGGCCTAACCAATGTGGTAAAAAGGGCTTTGGTTACATAAGGGTTACTAAATTCTTTAGACCATCTCTTCACGAATGATAGAACACCTCTAGCCTTATTGGCAGTAGTCATAATATGAAGGTTGAAACTAAGTTTAGCATCCATCGTAACTCCCAAGTCAACAAAATAATTTACTGATGCAAGACAAAAATTATCAATTACGTAAGAGGCTGCTGCCAAAGATGCAAGAGGATTTGGAAACCTTATACAAATGGCTGTGCCTAAGAAAGTTGAAAGTAAATGTGGATAAAACCAAGTCTATGGTATTTTCGAAAAACCTAAGTACCACTGTTATCAATTATCCAAGCAATGTTAACTTGAAAATTAGGAAAAGTGAAATTAAAAGAGTCGACAAAATGAAGTATTTAGGAGTCTTGATTGATATGAACTTGAACTTTGGAAAACATATAAGCAATTTAGAAACTAAAATTGCAAAAAAATAGGCTTCATGTACCGATCATGTAAATATATTAACCAAAGTCATAAAATATTAGTATAAAGATCCATCATTGAACCACATTTATCTACTGTCCTACAATATTGGAAGGGTTTTACAATGCTCCAATAAACTTTTTTTTAAAAGTATTGAAGTTATTACTACTTTTTATGTGATTAGGAAGTTCATTGAAATATTTCAGGCCCTTATGAAATATATATTGCTTGTCCACTTCTGTTTGGAAAAGAGATAACCTAAATTATTGTTTCCCTGATTACGCATGAATGTGCAGCATTTACATATGTAAGCTTTTCGCTGAGATATGTTGGTAATTTATTAACAACACCGCTTTGGTCGCTTTGATTTCTCCGCAAGATTACAATGAAACGCCTTTCCGATTTCTCAGCTTTAAGTGGCCAAATCGTTTATGAAAATTCGGCCTTAGTCAGAAATGTCAGAATATAAAACACTCCGAAGGTTTTGGGCATATTGTCATCGGTGTTTATGGTGCTTTGCTGTATATAGATCCGGTACGTTCCAGTGACAAGCACCATTAAGGTACCTACCATCTCGGACCCGCTTTATCTATGAATAACTAGCAGTCGCCAGAGCCTGAGGATCTAAATAAGTGTATGATACATTCACATTTCTAACGACTGAAGGTGAGGTGAAAAATTGGGTTGCGGAAGGAGTCCTTTAGTTAATCTGTTTGATAGTTTTCGTCCAACCCTGCGTGGCATGAAATGCAGGCCAGCCAAACTTTATTGTGGTGTGCTAAACTGTTAAGTTTTTTCACGCACTCAAGGACTTGAGCATCTCATACCGCAAATGTCGATATAGCCTTGAGTTTTCTTGACTGTCACTCAATTTTTAATACTCCTATTAAGATTTATTTCTGCAAATAATTCTATTGCGGCTACTTTCGCCAAATCGCTTGGGAACTGTCCCAGTTGTATGGGGCTATTTAATGCTATGCATTCAAAAATTCCAGCTCAACTTCAACATTAAATACTTTTCGAGTGCCTCTGTCCCCAGATTCAGTTCTAAGTATGTTTTTTTTTCAAATCACTTTCTCAAAGATGTTGTCTCCGGAAAGTTGATAGATGGGGCTCATCTGTTATCTTCTCTCCTTTTTGAGATAACGGTGAGTGCGTGATTTTTTCACGGTGATTAAAATGCCCTGGACGACAAGCGATTGTTACATGTACTATTATAGGCTTGACTATAACAGTGCGCATATATCTTATTGCTCAAGATCTGTGTCGAAATTTACTGCCAAGTGTTTAACTTCGGTCACAGTCTCTAACTGAACCCCATGAAAGCGATTAAGTGGCTATGTAACGCAAACTTTTCAGGCCGAAGCTCTGGCGATACCTAGTTCCTCAGGGGAATAAAGGGGTTCGATGATCTCGAAGGTTCCAAGTAGTCTTATCAAATCGTTACCGTGATGATCGGGTTAGTAACTTAAAGGTGATGTTTTCATCTTCGATAAAACTTCCAAAACCTTCAGGGAGTCTCCTAATCACTAAAATAATAAGGATAACTTCTTTGTGAAGAAAAATTACCGTTTAAATTCCTTTACCATATCGGGCACTTTCGAACTTCCCTCTTACAACAACGTTGTCCCAATAGTCTTGGCATCGGAAAAATCACCATTAAAGCACTTTAGAACAATAAATTTCTGTCGTGAAAATTCATCTGCCTTACATATGCCTTTCAGAGTTGGTATAAAAAAATGTAGGGTATCTACCATATAAATTTCATATAATGGCGTTCTCTTTTCTGATAATAGTATCGCCCTGTTGGTTCTTCTCAGCTCTCCAGTGAATGTGTTCCTTTCACAAAAATTTTTTAACTGAATAACAAAAGAGGTCTCATCATTATCTACAAAAATGGCCATAGCACCAGCTGATTTTATTCAAAGACTTTATTGATTTTATTTAGATTTTAAGAGGGAAGCGCGAGTGTGACATTTTTTCCAGAAAAAACCACAAGGCTTCAATGAGTTGTCTCATTTTCAGATTTTTGTTTGTTTGTATTTCGTTGCCTGTTTCTGGTGCCTGAATTATCTTCTCTACCTTCAAAACAAACAGAACAGAACGTACTGTAGATTAACTTTGCATTGCAGATAAATTTTAGCTACATACATACTTAAATGCATTTGTTATATATATAAAATAATATAATATATTAATTATATTAATTTATTAAAATACACGTTTTAGTAAGAAAAATATTGTAATAATTTTATCTGCACATTATTCACACCTATTCTGCATTACAATTCCGTTTCAGATCTCCGCTCCGCTCGAACTGAAAGTTGGTATCTTGAGTTCCACTCGAATTGAAAGAAGAAGAGGAAGAATGAACGAATTTTCGAAATCAGCTGTTTGTGAGAAATTGATGAAATTAGAACACAACAAAGTAAAGAAATATTTGTTAAAAATTTATAAATTAGTGAATATTTCGTTATTTAACATTTATTTAACATAAATAAATTATGGAAACATTAGCCGTTGGAGTTTTAATTGAAGAGGAGGAAAATGCGTCCCACAATGTAGACGTGAGAGTGGAAAGACGTAGAATCAGAGACATCAGTGATCCATTCAGGATAAGCGATGACTTGTAAGTTGGTGCTGAAAGTGCTAAACCTTCATACATGTTATATGTTTTTAGATTCAAAAAAAAACTTTAGGTTGAATAAAGACGCATTTAAGTATGTCTTGGATATATTTGATGCAGAAGTTCCGAGAAATACTTTGACTTCCTTAATAGCAATTAACCGCGTAATGGCTGCTTTGAGGTAAGTCGAATTAAGTCGAACGTTTTTTTTTGAACCTAAATAAGAAAATAAGTCATTAAACTTTACCAATTTTAAGTTCAATTTCTTACAATTCGTCACTCATCTCAAATGTATTACACAAATCTCGCAATATTTGCCTTTCCATTCCCGCCTGGCAATTTTCGTATGCGTTGCTTTCCAACTCCATTAATAATACCGCGGCTATTGATTCCATTATAATAGACAGCTATAATTTGTGTCTGTTTGATGGGTCCAGTTATATGCCAAAGCAAGCTGCCGGCGTAGAGGAAGGTGAAGCGAAAACGTAAACAATCCTTGCGGAAAGAATAAATAAACCTTTATAAAGTATTTTAGGCCAGTGCAATGAAATTAGCATCCTTAAAATTCAGAAAATGTCAACTATATTCGTGCAGGAACCCGTTTTAACAAAACTTGGTGGCCACGGCAGGGAATTGGCCAAAAGAACAACAGAACACACTTACAATTATAAAAGCACTTCACTCAAAAAAATATAACACTGCGGCAATATATTCTATTGCTTTTTTTTGTACAAAATGGCGTGGATAATAAAATATAAACGTTTTTCAGTGTTTTTTACAAATTTTCTTTAATTTATTTTGTTCCAATGTTCACACATTCCGTACCAACAGCTGATTTCGAAAAATCATTTGCTCTTCCTCTTCTCTTTACGATTCCGTCGTAATGCAGAATACCAAACTTCGATTGAAGCGGAGCGTAGAACGGGAACGTAATCGAAATGCAGAATAGGGGTGAATAAAAAGAAAATCAGCCCTATTCTGCATTTCGACTTGGATTGGAATTTTTTCGATTTGGCAATTTTGGTATTCTGTGTTCCAATCTCTTTCGATCCAACTTCGAATCGTTCGATTTTTTGTATTCTGCATTTCGAGCGTAGTTCCGTTTTTCTAACTTGCAAATTAGTTGGCGGAAAAATATTTTCTTTTTATTTTTTTTTAATTTATAACAGAATTTTAACAAAAATGTAAGTAAAACTTGTTAAGAAACGTAGAAAGCTTGATGATGATTGTTTTTTATATGTTTCCAGGTCAAAAACAACATGTCGATGTCGAAGTCCTTGGACGTATTTGCGCCGCAAAAGTATCTAACACATACTTGAAAGCATCCTTGTTAAGTCGAAAGTTTTTTATGAACCTAAATAAGAAAATAAGTCATTAAACTATACCACTTTTAAGTTCAATTTCTTACAATTCGTCACTCATCTCAAATGGATTACACAAATCTCGCAATATTTGCCTTTCCATTCTCGCCTGGCAATTTTCGTATGCGTTGCTTTCCAACTCCATAAATAATGCCGCGGCTATTGATTCCTTTATAATAGACAGCTATAATTTGTGTCTGTTCGTTGGGTCCAGATATATGCCAAAGCAAGCTGCCGGAGTAGAGGAAGGTGAAGCGAAAACGTAAACAATCCTTGCGGAAAGAATAAATAAATCTTCATAAAGTATTTTAGGGCAGTGCAATGAAATTAGCATCCTTAAAATTCAGAAAATGTCAACTATATTCGTGCAGGAATCAATTTTAACAAAACTTGGTGGCCACGGCAGGGAATTGGCCAAAAGAACGACAAAAACACACTTACAATTATGAAAGCACTTCACTCAAAAAAATATAACACTGCGGCAATATATTCTATTGCTTTTTTTTGTACAAAATGGCGTGGATAATAAAATATAAACGTTTTTCAGTATTTTTTACAAATTTTCTTTAATTTATTTTGTTCCAATGTTCACACATTCCGTACCAACAGCTGATTTCGAAAAATCATTTGCTCTTCCTCTTCTCTTTACAATTCCGTCGTAATGCAGAATACCAAACTTCAATTGAAGCGGAGCGTAGAACGGGAACGTAATCGAAATGCAGAATAGGGGTGAATATGTTTCCGCCAACTAATTTGCAACTTAGAAAAACGGAACTACGATCGAAATGCAGAATACAAAAAATCGAACGATTCGAAGTTGGATCGAAAGAGATTGGAACACAGAATACCAAAATTGCCAAATCGAAGAAATTCCAATCCAAGTCGAAATGCAGAATAGGGCTGATTTATTTTTCTAGGTTTGCGATCATAGGATGCGAATAAGAAGCTAGATATCCTGGTAGCAATCACGACTCGCATGTATGGAGATTAAGTAAGCTG
The DNA here is from genome assembly GCF_040869045.1 of Eurosta solidaginis. NCBI lineage: Eukaryota > Metazoa > Arthropoda > Insecta > Diptera > Tephritidae > Eurosta > Eurosta solidaginis. The sequence goes on along the minus strand of NC_090319.1, from coordinate 96,737,197 downwards.
AATAATTATATGGAACGTAGATATGAAGAAGGTGAAAGAAACACCTGGCTATTAGGTCTTTACTTATACACCGTTTGAAAATAACTTAATCTTAATAATCTTATTCTTTACAGGGGATGCTGGGTATCCGTTGCAGCCGTGGCTAATGACTCCGTATAGGTCAGTTCACGAGGGTAGTTCGCGAAGCAATTTTAATACGCGACACTCGAAAACTAGGAATTTTGTGGAGCGCACTATTGGAGTGTTGAAAAACCGTTTCCGATTCTTATTGGGTGCGCGACAATTACATTACTCACCACTTAAAGTTAGTAAAATTATAAATGTTGCTTGCGCTCTGCACAATATATGTATACACTACAGAGTGGAAGATTTAACAAATGTTGACTTTCAAACAGAAAGCCCTTAGGAGGGGAGGAGGAGGAAGAAGAAAATAGCAGTGATAATGATTATACTGCTGTAGCCAATCGCATTCGCAACAACATACTCACTTCGTTTTAAAAACATATAATATTCCAATAAATAAGAAGTTATATTATTTTATATTTGTAAATGTTTGTAAATTTTAATAAAAATAATTCACTAAATTCTATATAATTCAGTATTTTTGATTTTAAGGTAATACAAAAACAAAAATAAATAAAATAAAATATTTGTTACTGAATTCATTGTCAAATTAATTTTGTTTGCTTTCTGGATACTACAACTCTAATATTTTCATTTTAATTTAAATTTTTTTCTGCAACAGTTCTTCTTTCGCTCTATTATGTCGCAGTTGCTCTTTGTACTGTTTATGTGCTGTGTCTGCCAAACGTTCCACAGATCTGTTCATATGGCGCAAGAGCGTTGTTGACTCTTCCATTTTATTTAGAGTCGCTTCATTATATTTTTTGGTACACTCGTAGAAATCTTTTGAGTAGGGAAGCAGCGCTCTCCTTTCTCTTGGCAGGCTGCTAACTCTGCTACAAGATGGTACATCAGCGGGATTCAAGGGGTTGTGTAGCGCAACATATAGCTTCTCCAACCCAATTGTCAACCTCACCTTCGAGCGGCGGATCCCGTTTCACTAACAGACGAGGCTCTGGCGACCCCAAGCTCCTCATGGAACTTGGGTTGGGGAGGGAGGGATGGCCTGAAGGTTCAATGTGGCCATATAAATCGTTCCCGAGATGGTCGGGCCAGCACCTTAATGGTGCTGTGTTACCGGAGCGTATCTGTATCCGACAAAGGACCATCACATCGATAACACTCCCCAAAGCCTTCGGGGAGTAACCTAATCGCTACAACAACAACATGGTACATCAGCATCAATCGATGAAGCAGAAATGTCCATTCCGGTGATAGGTGCGCATTGCTGGGTTTCACCATCAAAATCTCTCGCACCACTTGTGGACGTTTCCAAGCCCGTCAGCTCAATGACCGTCTCCTCTATGGGACTGAATCTCCGTAAACGGCATTGTCCTCCACCAGTGCTCAACATTTCCTTTGTCTTCTTGACATAGCAATTCCCATCAACCCACGTCTGCAAGAATCATTACAAGTATTAGGAAAACATAAGTTATTTGAGGATAATCTTACCTTTCTCCATAAATTGGCTTCTTTCAATGGGGGACCTAGTGCGTTCAATACCGATGCAACATCTTGCCAAAACGCCTGGACTTCTTCCTTAGGCCTTTTTGAGAACCCTTGCGCTATATCTCTTTTTGCTGAAAGCATTTCCAACAACTTTTCGTATTGTTCCGGCGTTGTACTTCTTGCCCTGCAAAATCACAAAAAAGTAAAAAGTTTGTTTTAAAATATTTTTTATAAATATTAATATATATTTTACTTACATATTTTCCAAAAAATTGCACTTTGAAGCCCGCGAAAATAAAAATTAAAAGAATCTCCGTCAACTAATTCGCAACTTAGAAAAACGGTACTCCCCTCGAAATGCGGAATACGTCAAATCGAGACTTTCGAACATGGACTGAACGAAAATGGAACGCAGGATAGCAAAGTTACCAAACTGAGAAAATTTCAGTTCAGTTCGAAATGCAGAATAGGGGTGATTAACTATCACAATTATGATAGTATTTGTTCTTTATCAAAACATCGTGTTGGTTTATATATTTCCTTCAATTACCTACTTTAACCAAACCATCTGCATATTGAAATTCAGGACTATTTTCATATTCGTACATATCCAATGCTATTTCACAACTCTCCTTTACAACACGTTGTTTATCCTCTGCATAGCGATTTAGTATATCTATACACTCTTTCGTAGCAATTGCACCCAAAGCTTCCGCGCACTCATGATGTACCATTTCATTTTCGGTAGCATCTTCCAAGTTGTACTTCAGATAGGGAATACTGCATGGTTCTTGTATTTGACCTAACACAAAAGCTACTTCATGACGAAATAAGGCTGATGCATCCTTTAAACCTTCTGCAATGGTTAAAATGCTTTCGGTCGTACGAAGATTTCGAAGGCTAAACATAGCACGATATCTTTCGAATAAACTTTGCTTTGAATTCAAGTAGGTTGCTTTTAATTCTGCAATGGTTTTATTGCCGTCTGCCGGTGGTGAGGGATCAACTGATGCATATGTATTTGTATCATCAACTTTTTGCCCACTTTGCAGCCAATGCAAGCGATCTAATGCGATTAAACATGTTTCCGCTACTTCTACTATAGGATCACCTTTGTAGTGTTCTAATATTGGTATAACTTCTGGCGCACCAAGCGCTTCAGCCGCTTCATGGCGTACCATTGGTTCTTCTTTTGTATCTTCAAGTACTTTGGTTAAGATATCTATAGCTTTCTTATTTTGCATCTGCCCTAAGCAATATGCTAATTCATGTTTTAACAATGTTTGTTCGAAAATTGACAATTTATGTATATAATGCGTCTTGAACTTCTTCACATGAGCTCAATATATTTAAAATATAGAAAACTGAATTGATTTTTAAAAGTTGCATAGCGAGCATGTTATATCCACATAAGAAAGTTGATTGATGGTCTCAAAAGTGAGCGGCATACACATAAAATGAATATACTTCAATAAAAGAACACAAAAAAAATTCTCAGATACATACTTTACATAAAATAACCTTGTATATCAAACCTAAGATGAATATATATTAATTATATATATATATATATATTTTTTTTAAATTTATTATTATTATTATTTTTTTTTAATGCTTAATATATAATAATTATATATATTTTTTAAACTGTAAATTATGCTTTTTTTCATTTTTTTTTTCTTTTGAAATTTAATATGTTAGTATACATTTTTACTTTAATATATACTAGCTATATATATATTTTTTTTTATGTGTAAATTTTTCATTCTTTTCCAATTTTTTTTTTTTAATTACTTATTGACTTTTTGGTTATATATATATATTTTTTTTTTAACATTTAGTTATTAGTTTAAAGTTTAATACATATTTAACATATGCAGCAAAATAAAAGTAACACATACAAAAAATAAAAACAAATTCAAACAAAGCAAAATGCTTAAAAGCAAAGCAAAAAACCAATTATTTATATATCTTCTTACTTATCTTTCCTTTAGTAATCTTCTTGTATACATTTCAGCATAAAACAACAACTATAGAACCTTGTATAACTTTGTCTCATGTAAAAAAAGGATAACAAAACATTGTAATTATCCACATTCTTCATATAAAATAATTCACTTAATGTATTAAATTTATTGAAAATGTTATATTTGTTTCTTACCCTATCAAACTTGGTGCAAGGAAAAACAAGATGTTCAGCAATTTCTATAGTATTACATACACTACACTGATCAGAAATATTTGCTTTACTTTTGATAAGATAGTCTCTTCTATATGTACGTCCAACTAATAGTATGTTTAATAGTTAAGTGTCCTACATATTAAAATTAAATTTTTTAGATTTGAACCATGGATTTCTTTCTTAATAGATACAACATTTTTTATATCAAATTCTCAATCTTTAAATGTACATAAATTTTCCTCTTTCAGCTCATACCAGAGAGCTTTGCTTATTCTCATGAGTGCTTTATAGATTTAAGATCAGGGGGCCTACTCTGTATTGCGATGCGAAAGGCAGTGCGATGCGAAAATAAATTGCGATGCGAAAGGTAATTGGAACTCTGTAGCGCTATCGCATCGCTAACAATGTCGCTTTTTTATTTTTCGCTAATTTTTTGCTTGAGTATGCATCACTGACCAAACTCAAAGAAAGAGAACAAAAGAAACAAGGCCATTACAATTTCGGCAAACGATTAATTTTTGTTGAACAAATTAGAAAAAGGATTCTGTAACATTATGGAACGATTTAAATGAAGAAAGGATTGATTTAAATGAAGAAATCCTCCCAGTTCAGAAATTGAACTGGAAGAAGTGAACGTGATAAATACAGAAAACGTGGAAAATCATAGAATGGGAAATATTGCTAGTTGTATCAGAGAACAAATAAAAAATGACATGATTTCAAATAGAAATGCTTTATAAAAAAGTGGTTTCGATTTAATTGTTATTTATTTATGTATTTTAAGTCCACTAGGATTACAAATTGTTGCTTTTGTGTTTGTTTTGTTTTTTGAGTTGTCCTATATATTTTTAAATGAATATAAAGATATCAATTTATAAAATCATCAATTAATACTTACATATTTGAACAATGCGAATGCCTATTACTTGTAGCAAGAAAAATGCGAAAATGAATGCTGTTTGACATTCGCTTTCGCTTTACAGAGTGCCGTCAATGCGAAAAGGGAGAAAAATTGCGAATGGGCAAAATGTGAATGCGAAAGTCAAAATATACATGCGAATATCAAGATACAGAGCACCGATTTTGCGATTTCGCGTATTTTTTCTTTCGCATCGCAATACAGAGTAGGCCCCCAGTATTCAGAGTAGTACCAGTTGTTACAGCAGTTTTATCTGCCAAATCAGCTTTTTCATTAAAATTTATACCCACATGGCTAGGTACCCAAATAATTACAATATCATCAACATTTGAATTACTAATGATATTATGGATTTCAGCAATTAAAAAAAAAAATTGGTGGTTACATTACAGTTCAGAGCTTGTATGGCTTGTAAACTATCACAAAATATACATACTTTTTTAAAATGATATTTAATTGAAATTATAATCGCTTGCCTAATGGCATAAAGTTCACCAAACATAGATGCATAATTGTCATCCAATTACATATTTTTAAATCGATATTACTATTCAGTAAAATAGAATGCAGTTTGTTAAGATTTACACATTTATATGCATCAGATATCTCAATAAAGCATATAATTACTTTTTCTTTATTCTGTTTTTTGTCCGCAATGAAACGAAGCATTTCATTTATACACATTGTGGCCGATTTTAATTCACGATATGCAAAACTTTTTTGTGGTATAATTACCAATTAATCAGATATCTTAACTATTTCCTCTTTCAGTACCATGTTTAAACTTTTAACCACTACAGATATTAAAGAAATAGGACGAAAATTTCTAATATACTCTAGATTTTTATTTGATTTAGGAATAGGTATAATTTAAATAATTCGCCAGCTATCTCTAACTATATTATTTTGAAAATGATACTGGAGAATCTTTTTCGTTACTGCCATTATTAACAAAAGAAGAAAAAGAAAGTCTATTATTAACATCCTGCTTACAAATGTTTGAAATTAGTTTAACCAATGGTTCATCTTCATTTATTTTGAATTTTTTAATTAGCAAAGTTATAAGTTTCTCAATTTCGCCAACTCTGTTCCAATTAATTGTTTTAAAAACATTTTGAGATGACTCTATTTTCTTTCTATCTGAGATTTCTAATTTTTGTACATTTTGTTGCATTTTATTAGATAATTCTATATATTTCTTATTTATTAAGGATTTTTTAAAAGTTCCATCAAAATTTTGAAAATTAGAATCTATATAGTTAAGATCCTCCAATAATGACAGTTGACTGGTATTTTTTATTGCATGGCCATATGTTTCATTGACTTCTCTCCTGGAAATTTTTTTCCAAGTCATTATTTTCGTAATTTTCTTCTCATTAAGCCATTTTTGACAATTTCTGTTATTTAACGCATTGTGTCCCTCCCCTCCACATAATATGCATTTATTTGTATCATCATTATTGCATCTGTTTTCACATCCTCCTATCTTCCCACAAATGATGCATCTCTTCTGAGATTTACACGCTTACTTTGTGTGCCCCAACCTACCACAATTATAGCATTGGCGCACTTTCGGAATATAATGTTTAACCTTCAGCATAACACAAAAAATTTTAATGAATTCCGGAAATTCGCTGCCTTCAAAAATGATCTTTACAGCATACGTTGGTAAAAATTGCTCAGAATTATTTGGATCTCTCCTTGTAATTCTAGAAATTTCCATAACTTTAACTTCTGATTCAATATTTTCCATGATATTAGTATTCGTAAGGCGGCCACCGTGGTGTGATGGTAGCGTGCTCCGCCTATCACACCGTATGCCCTGGGTTCAACTCCCGGACAAAGCAACATCAAAATTTTAGAAATAAGATTTTTCAATTAGAAGAAAATTTTTCTAAGCGGGGTCGCCCCTCGGCAGTGTTTGGCAAGCACTCCGGGTGTATTTCTGCCATGAAAAGCTCTCAGTGAAAACTCATCTGCTTTGCAGATGCCGTTCGGAGTCGGCATAAAACATGTAGGTCCCGTCCGGCCAATTTGTAGGGAAAATCAAGAGGAGCACGACGCAAATTGGAAGAGAAGCTCGGCCTTAGATCTCTTCGGAGGTTATCGCGCCTTACATTTATTTTTATTTTATTAGTATTCGTAAATTCCAATGGAATTTGAGTAACTACTCCCACAGTTTGTAACATATTTTTTGGTCTAAAAATTCTAATTTCCTTTTCTTTCAGATCTTTATTATCTAAGCATTGATTAGCTCTCTGATATGAGCTGAAAGAAGCTTTATATAAAAAACGTCCTACTGCAATTATGCCTTTAATACCTATTATATTAAAATGTAAAATCTTTTGATAAAAATAAAGACCATTTTTTACCGTTTCATTATTGAACAAAGAACTTTTAGAAGTATCAAAAAGTACCCAAAACTCCCCTTTATGATTTTCCTTATACATAACTGTATCTGACTGCACAACTGTATTCATTTCATTATCGTTCATCCCTATATTTTACATATTAGAATCTTCAACAGTTACGTCTAGCTGTACATTCGGTACAGTACCCTCTGTTACACTTACATTTTCCACAACATCTTTATTCAAATCATCTTTAGTATTTTTGTTGTTATTATCTATACCACTATCTATGTTTTTGTCCACATTTTTATTTTCTATAATTTGATTTTGCTGAGTTTTATGTACACCTTTCGGTACAATTGTACCTTGAAACGGTATTTTAATATGCTCTGTCCTAGGTTTTTTTTTTTAATAAGTCTTTTACCACTACCATTATCTGTGTCACTGTCGATCTCACTGTCCAAATTTTTGTCACTTTTTTGCCTATTTTGCCTTTTTATCCCACTACGCACCCTTCTCTGAGTCCTCCCCTCCCCAAACCGTCTTACGGAAGGATTAGACCCAGAAAAAAGCCCGTCTAACTCATCAGACACCGAAGTGTCCTCCATTACACCAATTTAACTATAAGTATGTTAAAATCATGAAACAAAACAAAAAAAAAAACTCACCAGTTAGACAAGGCATACAAAACTTACTTTTTAACACCTTACACTCACTTTTAAAACAACTAAAGTTAACTTTATAACAAAAATTAGCCGCTTCACTCGAGAAAGAAAATTTTTACATTACATTTTTTTTTCCTTTTTAATCCGTTATGTTGATGCTGATTTGCTGCTTATAAAAATTTTGCTCCGTGACTATATGTTGTCTGCTCTGCGTCAAAATTGGAATTGCGAAACGTGCGATTCAATTTTACATTTTGTAATAAAATTCCAATTGTCAATAGAGATGGCGGGACACTGAGCATCGGCTGATACTATTGTTGGGCACATTGTTGGGAACTATCGAATGAAAACTATCAAGTTATTTAGTACACTCATTTTATTCATTCGATAGTCATTTGAAATTCGTTCATTACTAATTATTCGAATTACCAGTTTTTTGTACGAATGATTCGTTCATTATTATTTTTTCGAATCGTTCTTTCTATTTAAATTTTTACTGTGCATATATCAGTGTTGTTGTTGAAGCGGCATAACGTGTATGCAAGCTGCTCGAAGTCACGTCGGAAGAGGTTAATATTTTTGAAGTACAAAAGACTCCACCTTGAAATAAAAACAGACTCTTCTGTGAGGACACCAATCCATAGCAAGAAAATGCACTGACGCAATAGGTTAAACAATATTACAAAAAAAAAAAAAAATGTCACAAACAGGATTAAGGTCTGGTTTTTCAGTGCGAGCTCAAACTCCAGTTAAAGTTGACTGAATTTAACCCTCCCACATCGAACGCTTAAGCTGATATGAGCAGCAAAATTGTATGCTATTGAACAAAGAGGCAAAGCTAATCAACTTTATCTAGAGTTTAAACGTATACTGAAAACCCGGCATAAGAAAATGATACGTCGTTCAACCATTTGTGTTCTAGCCGCGTTTCTTTTTGCCGAATGCAATGAAAATGCATCGCATTTGGAATTTTTCGCATGGCGCGCATAGTGCAGTGTAATAATAGCATATCTCCACCTAGAGTTTTAACTGTAAAGATTTATTAAGTGTCATATTTTAACCTGCACTGTCTCCATTACAGTTTTATTTGAAGTGAATTTTTTAATATTGAGAGAGGTATAATGTGGGACCACATGTACAGTTTCAATTTTTGTGAAGGTTTTTAGCCACAAATAATTTACATTTTCGAGTCGAAACAAAATAGGTTTTAAATTTGGCGGACAACTTTTGTCATAATTTGACTATGACCATGCGCCATGCATTCTCAAAAAGCAAAATCATATTTGAGTATTTTAATTTGATAAATTTTTTTTTCTTGTACTACAAATCTTGGCAAATCCAAACTTGAAAATCTTCCAAAAACATCTGTAATCCATGAATATAAAAACTGCTCCAACCTTAAAATATTTTCCTATAAAACAAATTACATGACATATGAATTTTAGGTTGCCACACCTGAAATATTGTAATGATTGAAGAAATGTTTGACGATTGAACGAAGATTAAGTATAAACCTTCTGCGTTTCGAGATTTAGGGCCTCATTATCTATTGCGAAACGAATGATCGTTTCGCCTCGGAGACGAATCGTTCGCCCGTTTGCATTTTGTATAACGATAACGGTTCAAGACGAAAAAAACTGACTCTTACGTGACGAAAACATAAAAAGTGAGCATTCTCTATAACGATAAGTCAATAAAATAAAGAATTAAAATGTCAAATTCAAACGAAAATAAATAAGTTATCGTTCGTTGAATTAAAAATTGATATAGCAGCTAAAAAGAGGTAATTTTATTATAACTAACTTATTTAGAGAAAATTTTAATCCATGTTTTTGTTTTTAGTAACAAGAAAACAAGCAGCGTGCAGTTTGGAGTGCTAGTAAGTGAATTGGAAGCCAATTTGGACCTGGCAAGAGGTTCGGGGAAGACAAATCGAAATGCGATTTTAAATGGAATGAGGTAGCCAAGAAAATTAATGCTCTGCTCTTGGCCCCCCAATAAGAACCATGGTTGAGTGGAAAAAGGTAAGTGTGATATTTAAATTTATTTGTTACTACTAGCAACTTATCTGTAATCGGTTTTGTTGTAGATCTGGGCTGACCTCAAGAGTAGGACAAAACGCAAGCTTGTCGATAATGCGCTAAACCTCAGGTGGTGGTCCATTTTGCCGCACACCACTCACGGAAACAGAAAAGACTATTGACAGGATCTTGTCCATATCAAAGGCAGCTGCACCGGCAGGACAAGTATTTGGAGTATCTTTCTCTCAAGAGGCAAGAATGGAAGCAGCAACAATAACAACAACAGCAATAACAGCGCCAACCACTGCAACAATTGCAGCAACAACAGCGCCAATCACAGCAACAACGGACATCTGCACAATCACATGTTCAGATACGCCTACAAATCCGACATCACCCTCTGCACAGAACTTATCATCACATAACACAGACCATAACAATATAGCAACATCAACACACCGTTCACGGGGAACAAAAAGATTGTTCGAAGAAAGCATAGCGAAGTATGCAAAGGAGCAAGCAGAAGCTGCAAAATCGCAAGTTCAGAAGGTGAAGAAAATTGCGGAAGTTGTAAGCACCCAAGCAGATGCAATGAAGTCTATTGCCGCAAGTTTGGAAAGCTTAGTTAAAATATTGCAAAATAAATAAAGCTTACAAATAACACCCATCTTTATTACTTTTAGGGTTTGCTCAGTATGTATACCACCTACAACAATAATAATCTTTCCTTTCTCTCAAAATAGGAATTAGCAGGATTATGGCCCATCTCTAAAAAGTTTTAATAGACAAATGCAAGAGGATAATGAAGTAAGGAGGAGAAAGGGAGGGAAGAGTAAGAGGAAGAAAGTAGGAATATGAAGAGCAGGAGTAGGAAGAGGAGTAGAATGTGGGGAAAGATGACGCGGAAGGGAATGGAGGGAAAGAGGAGAAAGAATAAATAAAAATAAATGTAAGGCGCGATAACCTCCGAAGAGATCTAAGGCCACGCTTCTCTTCCAATTTGCGTCGTGCTCTTCTTGATTTTCCCTACAAATTGGCCGGACGGGACCTACATGTTTTATGCCGACTCCGAACGGCATCTGTAAGGCAGATGAGTTTTCACTGAGAGCTTTTCATGGCAGAAATACACTCGGAGCGAAGGAACGATAATTTTTCAAGTATATACAAACCAGTCTTCAAACCTGTTTACTTATAAAAAAAAACCGCAAATAATATATGAATATATAAAACTTTAGTTATTGCAAATTGTTCCTGTTATCATCCATTAACGGTGGGAAAGGTAACTGATGCTTAAAAAAAAATACAGGTATTATGAAGTGCGCAACATACTGTAACGAATTTGCTGCAAATCCTCTTATTTGCCCCTTTTCTAAGTTCGTATCACTAAATTGTTGAATAAATAACTCCAATATTGAATAATGGAAAAATGGCCTTTATTAAAGTACTTCACAATAACACTTATACTTTGCAACTAGCTGGCTTAATAACCAAACTGAGAGCTTAAATGAAACTGACTTTCAAAATAATACTGCTCTTGCTCGCTAGATAGCGTCTTAATCGAAACTGCTTGATAGCTCAAATCAAACTGAATTCCAGCGCCTCTACATTTGTTGCCTTTTATACTCTCTGATTTCAACGTTCGCATCTTCTAGGCGATTCCAGAATCTACTAGTCCATCAGCTCTCAAACTTCTCTGCGGTAGATAGATAGATAGATAATTAATTGAGGATCGCACTGCGACCATTGGTCTATTGTGCTCTCAACTGCTTCACAGCACCTCATCTCTGCGGTAACTACAATTGTGCGATTTATAGCTTCTCTCATTGCATACTTTCAGTAGTATCTCAGATATATGCATGTGTTTGTGCATTGACTCTCCGCTGCTCGTATACGTACATGGTACATATGTGTAGACGCAATTATTGTTTCGTTTATGTAGATACATAATGATTGAATTATTGATGTGAATTCACGTCACTGCTTAGCATCGGCCTAGAGATAGCAGCACCCCTTAGTTTTGCTAATATTCGTAACAATACATTAACGATTTGCTTTGCCTTTTCGGTAGAGTAATGCAGTCCATGCGAGCCTATTATGCTCCGAAATCTGTTCTTCAACTCTCCGATGCAGCGTTCAATAATATTTCTACCCTTTTTATGTCTTTCATTATATCGAATCTGCAATGCGCCAATGGGAGTGCGGACAGGTGTCATTAAATATGGTTGTAGTGGATAGCCGGAATCGCCTGATCAGAAATAAAACTCAGTTAAACTAATATTATTTATTTTAAGCCCACCGAGAAGCCAGGAGTTAACTCTCCCACTGTTGTAAGCACATCTAAGCTGCTCTTCGACAATGCTTTGTTTCCAAATAAAAGAATCATGGTTGGCTCCGGGGTGCCTTGCATCCACGTACGTAATCATCATGTTGTGATCACAAACCTGTGAAGTAAAAAATAACTGAAGAAATACGAGGAAGTAAAACAGGACTGAGAGGAAAAGGAGAAAGAAAGAGCTAGGTTTACAAACATAGTAAGAAAAAAAATACAGAAAGAGAGGAATAGAATAAAACAATGAATTCACTGATACTTACCACCTTGACATTGAAACGGTAATATCCTTTTCGGTTATGGTATAAATGCCTAATATGATCGCAAGGTGACTTTATCCCCACATGTGTTCCATCGACACATCCTATGACCTCCGTCATTTAAAAACGGGTTGAAATATATGTTTGTACAAATGAGTGAATAACTTATTGAGTGAATGCTACACCATAATGTTTTATCAAACGTATGTAAATTAACGCGACTTTAACTTAACTTGTTAAAAAAACGTTTTTTTCCGGTCTAGTGACCGTTCAGTAGAATCTTTATTTTATGACTTGACTGCCTTATTGAAAAGGATTTTTTGACCAGTGCTCTGCCGGTAAGTTTGATTGGGTTGAACTGTGAGCTGATGTCAAAGTATATTGAGTTTATTGCCGATAAGTTTTATATTGATTTGGGAATGGATCGTCAGTACAATACTGGGAATCCTTTCGATTTTATGGAAATGATTTCATTAGATGGAAAGACAAATTTCTTTACACAAACACGACGACCTAGCCTGAAATTATTGATATATGCGCAGACGACGATTCGTCCGATGAAACTGCCTACTACAATAATACCACCACCTCCTCCGCATTATCGGTATCGCTACAGAAAGTCAGCTCATTGTCAAGTTTATGAGTTTAAAGCGTGATTGTCCTATATGCTTTGAGAAATTTTACACAGCCGAGCTAAAGTTTGCTCCTTGCTCGCACCACTGCTGTTCAAATTGCTATAGTAAATTGCAAGCTCAAAATTGTCCCTTGTGTATGTTGAAAATGCCACAGTGTATTCAGTACGAGAAAGGGGGTGAGAAGCTATTGTTCTCCATATACAAAAAAAGTAAAAAAATATGGCCTGACACCACTCATTTGTCTAGTCCTGCATTGGATGATGTTTCGGTATCTAATTCTCGCATCACATATACTCGTAGCATTTATTCGGGTCCTGAAATAGAAGTATATGCACCATTTCGTAATGATGATGAAGACGATGATTACAATAACAACTACATGAATGATGAAGAAGACACATTTGAATTTTTGATTCCTGGTGTAGAATCAGTCACAACACCCATTTCAACACGTGTGAATACGAATGGTCGTGTTATGCGAACTCGTCGACAGAGGAGAACTCGATCTCTTGTTGTTGGGAATTAATTATCAAATAGTAATAAAATAATAAAGTAAATAGTATTAGTATATAGTATTTAGTAATATGGAATGAATGTAGATATTGGCGTGATTGAATAAACAAACATATTTATATGTACCGTGTACAGAAAATAGCGTGGGTTCCCAATTCTTTACCATATTAATAGGTGGAATTGTTGTTTATATAAGTTAAACAGTACCTACGTACGGGATTTGATAGGGTCCCCCATCATCCCCCCTCCCCCCACATCATATTAATATATACACTTCTATAGGGAAAGCATGAATGGAGGTAGTGGTGACAATACTTTCGACTACTTTACACGTCTAAATCGTTACTCGACTCCACGGGTGTATGCTGCTGTATCAAATACCAAGGATGATCTTAAAATCAATTTTGGACAGATTTAAAGAAAAAATGTCAGATCCCTGATGATTGTATAACAGGGTAGTGAATTATTCGGATTTGTTATAAGCGCATTTGCCCCTTTTACACCGCAATTGGTTTCAACCAAACCGAGTTACGATCGCATCGAAATACGTCACTATCAATGTGACAACTTAATAGAGACTCAATATTTGCAAACGACAAGTCGGTTTATTGCCATATAGATATGTATCCGAGAGAGTTTTTTACGCTCACATTTAAAGATAAAACATTTTTGTTTTATCTCACTGACGAAGCTCGTAAGGTTCCAGATACATACTTCGCAATAAAATCTGATTTGTTTACCAATTTGTGACACATATATATATATATAAATAAAAATAAAAATTAAAAATAGTCTAGTTTTGTTGTTTTTTTTATTATCTATCAAGGGGGACATATTACATCATATATGAATACACATGATTGAATATCAGTATTAAAATATAATCCGCTCGGGCATGATTGTATCACATTAAAACCACAAATTATGTATTTGCTGCAATCGTTAGGATCTTGAACAAGTATACGATTTTTCAAGCACAGCTGGTCCACCTGAATCGCAATTACAATCACTCTGACCAAATTCATTGCTAGCAATACATATATTGGTACGTCGCAATATTGTAAAATTATGGTATTTAGAGCATAATTCATTGTCAATTATTGTCATTTTTGCATAGTTTAATTTGCTTGTAATATGTTCGTTGCTAGTTTGCGAACCCCATCCAATCACAAGAACAGTTTCACCATCGTATACATGTGTATCGTCACTTGATAGTTGTACTGCTTTTATAGTTGATGTGAAATTTACAAATGGTATTTCGATGACAGCAATATCATTGTATCCAGTATAAAAGTTAAAACGTCGATGTTTATATATGTATTTACTGTCAATTTTCAATAAATTTTCGGGAGTATTTCGTATTGCTGCACCCATGTATATTTGTACCGAATCGTGTTCATCAAATATACAATGTGCAGCAGTAAATTTTAAATTATTACTAATCAACGAACCACCGCACAATGACCCAGTCCATTTAAGTAAAAGTCCGACCTGATATGGAAATTGCGTCGGTGTCGCTTCAGATCCTTGAAATATTCTCGGTTGTTGCAGAGAGTGTTTTGTTGTTGTTAACAAAACTAATACTGTGATAAAAGCTACGGACAACATTATAAGTATTGTAAAGAATTTACTTGCAAATCCTCTTATTTGCCCTTCTGCTAAGTTGGAATCACTAAACTGTTGAATAAATAACTCCAATATGTAATAATGCAAAATGGCCTTTATTAAAGTACTTCACAATAACACTCAAACTGTGCAACGAATAGCTTGCTTAATAACCACACTGATTGATAGCTCAATGAAACTCTACTATTCAAAATAATACTGCTATTGCTCGCTAGATAGCGTCTTAATCGAAATCTCAAATCAAACTGATTTACAGCGCCTCTACAATTGCGGCCTTTTATACTCTTGGATTTCAACGTTCGCATTTTCTAGGCGCTTCCAGAATCTACTAGTCCAGCAGCTTTCAAACTTCTTAGCTGTAACTACAATTGCACAATTTTATAGTTTTTCTCATTGCATACTTTCAGGAGTATATCAGATATATGCATGTGTTTGTGCATTGACTCTCCGCTGCTCGTATACGTACATGGTACATATGTGTAGACGCAATTATTGTTTCGTTTATGTAGATACATAGTGATTGATCTATGGATGTGAATTCACGTCACTGCTTAGCATCGGCTTAGAGACGATAGCATCGCTCAGTGCTGCTAACATTCGTTACACTGCCCTCCACCTAAGTCTGATCGTCCCGATCAGACAAATCTCTCGATCTATACGCTGCCAGCCTTTCCTAATGAACCACTTTCATTTTGGTTCGTGGTTTGCCAATGGTATGTATGCGGTAAACTACATCGTTGATCCGTTTTACAACTTTGTATGGGCCTTCCCAATTACACTGCAATTTCGGGGACAAACCTTTTTTTCGTTGTGGGTTGTATAACAGCACCAAATCTCCTTCCTGAAACCCTTCCGAATTAATTGTTTTATCATATCTCGCTTTCATCTTGTCACTCATAATCTTTGCTCGTTGCCTTACAAGATCGTGTATCTCTCTCAGCTCTTCTTCGAAGACACCAGTGGATTTCTTGACATTTCTTTCCGTATCGGCATCTATCTCAAACCTCAAATCAGCTGGCAGGCGAAGGTCATTGCCAAAAATTACTTTGCAGGGGTTTGGCCCGTGGTTTCATGCACTGCTGATCGGTAAGCCATCAAGAGTAATGGTATGCGGGTATCCCACTCCTTATGGTACTTGTCTACTACTTTCCTTAAATGCTCTTCCAATGTTCTATTGAAACGTTCCACCACACCATCGGACTGAGGATGTAATGCAGTTGTCCGTGTTTTCCGAATGCCCAACTTCTTGCACATTTCTTGGAACACAGCTGATTCAAAGTTCCTGCCTTGGTCAGAATGTATCTCCATTGGTACACCATACCTTGCAACCCATTCATTGGTAACCACTTCTGCTACTGTTTCTGCTTCTTGGTTTGGGATTGGGTATACCTCTGGCCATTTACTGAAATAATCCATAACCACCAGTACGTATTTGTTTTCGTGGTCGCCAGTAGGAAATGGACCTGCGACATCCATGGCGATCCTTTCAAATGGTGCACCTGGAATATACTGCTTCATCTGGCCATGACTTCGTGTTTTGGGTCCTTTCGCTCTGTTGCAAACCTCGAAGTTGGAAATCCACTCGGTGACCGACTGACGGCAACCAACCCAATAGAATCTCTGCTTAATTTTCTCGAGCGTCTTCGTGATTCCAAGATGACCTCCACTTGGACCATTATGCAGCTCGCTGCGCACGTCAGGAATCCTCTTTCTGGGAACAACTATCAGTTTCTTCTTGCATTTACCATCCTCACTCTCCCATACTCGATGAAGGCAACCGCATATCAATTCTAAACTGTTCCACTGTGCCCAATATGACTTCGCAATGGGACTCTCTGCTGACATCTCTTCTCTGTTTGGTCTTTCGTTTCGTTCGAGCCCTTGCATAACACGGGACAGATCTGTATCTTCTAGCTGACACTTTCTTAGCTGTTCCTTGTCCCATTCATCTGTACATGTTATAGTCATTAGCCGGACATCTATAATGTCTTCTTTAGCATCGGCTTTTGAACAGTGCTTGCATTCCAAACTACATGGTCTTCGTGACATTGCATCGGCATTTCCACGGGTACTACTTTTTCGATGTTCAATGAAAAAGTCATAGCTTTGTAGTCGCTCGATCCACCGTGCCAATTGTCCTTCCGGATTACGGAACTGCAGAAGCCATTTTAAAGCTGCGTGGTCTGTCCTGACACGGAATCGCTGGCCGCAGAGGTATTTGTGAAAATGTTTAATGCACTCTACCAATGCCAACAGCTCTCTCCGCGTAACGCAGTAGTTCCTCTCTGGTTTTCCAATCGAACGGCTGTAATATGCAACTACCTTCTCCTGTCCATCGACCAATTGTGATAAAACGCCTCCTATAGCATATCCACTCGCATCTGTATCTAGAATAAATGTTGCTCCTGGAATCGGATATGCTAACATTGGGGTAGTGCACAAACGCTCCTTCAATGTTTGGAAAGCCACTTCTTGCTCCTTCTTCCATTCAAAAGCTTTATTTTTTCTTGTAAGCTCATGGAGGCTATGGGCTATGCTGGAAAAATTTGGCACAAATCGGCGGTAATATGTGCACAGCCCAAGGAAACTTCTTAATTCATGTAGGTTCTGTGGTCTTGGCCAATCCTTTACAGCCTCTATCTTTTCGTTCGCAGTGCATATGCCCTCTGTCGTTACCTTGTGACCCAAATAATTTACTTCCTTTTTAAACAGATGTTCATCAAAATTCTTGCCCAATACGATGATGTCATCCAGGTACACCAAGCATGTTTTCCAATATAGTCCTTTCAGTACCTGGTCCATGAGTCTCTCAAAAGTAGCTGGTGCATTACAAAGTCCAAAAGGCATCACTGTAAATTGCCAAAGACCATCACCGACACTGAAGGCCGTTTTCTCTTTATCTTCCTCCTTCACCTCCACTTGCCAGTAGCCGCTTTTCAAGTCCAGCGTGGAAAACCATTTCGTACCAGATAGTGAGTCCAGAGTGTCGTCAATTCTTGGCAATGGGTAGCTATCCTTTTTCGTTACGTCATTCAACTTCCGGTAGTCCACGCAAAACCACATTTTTCCATCCTTCTTCTTTACAAGTACTACCGGTGAGCTCCATGGACTAGCTGATGGTTCGATGACGCCGCTGTCGCTCATTTCTTGAATGATTTGACTCACAACTTCCCGCTTCGCCAGTGGAACACTACGTGGAGCTTGACGGATCGGCCTCGCATCTCCAGTGTCAATTTGATGTTTCACAACATTGGTGCGGCCTGGTTTGGAACCATCCTGGTCAAATATGTTCGCGTACTTTAGGAGCAGTTGCTTTGCCTTACTCTGATAGGCTTCCTCTAGCCCCTGCGTCCATGCCGTGATGTCATTTCAAAGATCAGTATTACTAGATGAAACGTGTTCCTGGAGCTGTTCACAGTTAATAACTACTTCGGCCTCTTGGCATCTTCCCAAAATAGCTCCTTTGGTCAAATTGAATGGTGACTTGAACTCATTGAGTACTCTTACCGGAATACGTCCATCTTGTTTTGTCATAGCCAGGGTTTTTCCTACAAGTATGTTCAGTGCTGATTTATTTGCTGCCTCGACAACCCACAATTTCTTTGTCCCACAATATCCACCAACCTTTGCCCAGATGACTGTTTCTGAATTTGGTGGTATTTGCTGACTCTCTTCCACCAGCACTCGCTTACTGCTGTAGCCTCTCTCGTAGCCGAAATTAAGTGGCACATCCATGTTCTTATATCGCATCGTCTTGCTTTGCATATCGATATTGATGCCTTGGTTGATTAAGAAGTCCACTCCAATTATGATTTCATCAACAATACCTGCCACTATAAAGTTGTGTAGTACCGTGACGTTCCCAATTGCTACTTCAAATTCTACTTCTCCAATTACCTGGGTATCCTCTCCCGTGGCTGTACGTAATCTTGCTCCAAGCAATGGTCTTATCTTCTTGTTGACTAAATCTGATCGAATGATGGAATGGGATGCACCCGTATCTACAGTCAGTAAACGTTCCTTACCATCCACATGTCCTCCGACAGTAAGATTGCTTGACCTTCTTCCAATTTGCGATATAGAGATTATGGGGCATTCAATTGAGGGAGCCAGCTGTCGCCCCTTGCGACTGACTCGCTTTAGTTTAACGAGTGATTGGTCTTGGAGATCTGCTCATCTCCTTCAGCTCTGCGTTTACGACCACCCACATTGTTGGAATTGCTAGGGTCGGTGTTGCAATAACGCGCAATGTGCCCTTGCTTTCCACACTTAAAGCATTTGACTGCATCATTATTTTTCTGCTGCGTACCCTTCAATGCTTCCAAAATTGCGTCTACCCAGTCTGGCCTTTCCACTTCCACGCGATGAGCTTTGTACGCTGGCTTACTCAAAAGTGAGGCTGTTTCCTGAGTCAGTGCATGCGATACCGTTTCAGCAAATGTTAGTTTTGGATTCGCATATGTAGCCCGCTTCGTTTCCACATCTCGTATGCCATTTATGAAACTCTGGATTTTTACCCTTTCAGTGTATTCCACGGGTGCGTCCGCATTTGCGAGATGAGCCAATCTTTCAATATCTGAAGCAAACTCCTGCAATGTTTCATTTGCTTTCTGGTAGCGGTTTTGCAACTCTATTTGGTGTATCTGCTTCCTGTGTTCGCTTCCGTATCGCCTCTCTAGAGCTCTCATCAATGTTTCGTAGTTGTTCCGCTCTCCCTTAGGAATAGTCTGTAAGATTTCAGCAGCAGATCCTTTCAATGCCACGAATAGTGCAGCAACTTTATCTTCAGCACTCCAGTTGTTCACTGCTACGGTCTTCTCAAACTGAATCTTAAACACTTGGAAAGGAACAGAACCGTCAAAGTATAGTGTTTTTACCTTTGGATTGCTTGCTGAAACAGCTGGGCGATTTAGTTGTAACTGATCCATACGACCTTTTAAATCATCTACTTCTGCCTGAAATTGAGCCATTTTTGCATCCTGCGCTTCCAGTTTTGATGATACCTGTTCCAAAATTTCTGCCGACATTTCAGATATACGTGCCTCTTGCGCTTCCAATTGAGATGCCATATATGTCTTTTGGTCTTCCAGTTGAGATGACACTTGCGACGTCATTTCTGAAATACGTGCCTCCTGTGATTCCAGTTGGGATGCGATATATGTCTTGTAACGACAGCCTGTCTCCATACTGGCCTAACTGAGTGGCAGAGTGTATATGCGTCTATGTGTTTATGTGTTTTGTGTCCAGGTCCGTGCCCTAGCCCCAATGTTGCCATTAACATCATATTAACATTAACATTGACAACATTGTACCGATAGTGAACACAATGTTGCAGCGGAAATAATATGTTGCGCTTGGCATCATGCTGTTATAACAAATAAGATGTCACCATACTGCTAACAACTTAGCAACATTGATGAATGCCATGCACCTATGTGTTTGTTTTGTTCTGTATTATGTATGTTAATGTGTATTGGTACAAGGCTATGAACGTGTGAATGCATCAGTGCGAGCGGTCAAGGCACGAACCAAATGTATCTGTGTAGGTGTTCGTTTTGTGGAGCGGTAAGCGTGTGAATGTATGAGTGCCTGATTGTATAGATGGAAAATAGGGGAAAGCCGAAAAGAAAGTTTGCATGTAATAGTAAAAATTTTCCGTTTCTGGATAACGTTCTTTACCACGGCGGCGGCTATAAAAGGGCATCAAGCTAGGCAACGGGCAAACGTTTTCTTGTAACAGTGCCCAGTGCAAGTGAAGTGAAGTGGAAAAAAAAAAATAAATAAACTAAAAAAGTGTGAAGTGCCAAGTTAGCAAGACCTTTTCAAAAGGTTTAAAAGTTTTTAGTGCGCGTTATTTAAAGACGTCAGAAAAGTCCTGGAAAAGTTTTTAGTGCGCGGAGTTGCGAGGCCTACTTACACCCTAGTCCGGCAGTTTCCATTCGCCAACAAAATTTATAAAACCAGGTAAGTGTAACCTTTCCGTGTTTTAACTCTCTCTCCCAACCTGGCATGCCCACTGGGAAGTTGGCTTCTATATAGCCTAGTTCCCAAGCAAGCCAAAAGAAACCTTGCATCGACATATACATCTCTGCATACAAATATATGTATGTATATGAATATATGACTATGCAGACAAGATATCCGTAGGCAATTATGTACATGTACATAGATACGCTTTTACTGTTGAATTTCTAAATAGGTTTTCCTCTGTATTTAATTTCAGCGCACAATTGATTTCTCGTTGGGAAAGACCCACTGGGCACGTACATTGGCGGCGTACCGCCCAAAAACAAATACATTGTACTTGGCGAAATGCCGCACAACAACAATTACTACCATCGACAAGCACCACACTTTATTATTTAGCAGACGGCAAAGCAATTTCAGAAACATGTCTTATTGGCGGGGTTAGAACGCAGCAACAACAGCAACTACATTCGTACCGGCAAACAACATCCACTACAGCATTTTCTTGTTATATTGGCGGCGCAACACCAACCACAACCGATATTATTTTTCTATATTGGCGATATACGGCCGCAACAACAACTACATCACTTTGGCGACATACCGCTCAACACCAACTATATCATCCCCATTACATTGGCGACGCACCGCCAACACAACAACATCACACTGGTGACATTCCGGCCAAAAACAATTGCCACGCATCCACAAACACTACGTTCTATTTAATTCGTTGCATGCGCACACCACAACAACAACGGCAAAAGCACAATAGAATTGGCAACATCGTTAGCACTTTTCACCGGCGGCATTGAGACGCAACCACAACAACAGCCACGAGCAACTACAAGTATAAAAACGGTGACAATAACCACAACCAAGTTTACGGCAATACTCATACATTTATTGGGCTGGCCCAGCTGATTCTGATAACGAAAGCAATTATCAACACCAGCAGAGGGAGGAGCTTTCCGGCAACACTTAAGTTTAGCATCATTTCTTTTTTTTTGCATATTTCTACGTATTATTATTATATTTCTTGTTTAAATACTGTCATAAGGGGGTCATAAATTTGGTAGCGAACAGGACACGCCATTTCCGGGGCCAATATATTTCTTTTTTGGTTTGACAATAAACATTTTTTTTTACGGCTTCACTTTCATAGCTAATTTGATGGTTGCACTTTTGCTTCCATCATCTGTTCATCTTCCTTTTTTTTTTTTTCTTCCATTTCTACTTTCAGTATGACATTTATTTCTGTTTGATCCATTGTTGGTAATTCTTTGCTCCCACGTTTCCCTTTCAATTTTTTTTTTTTTTGCCATTTCGCGGTATACACACTTTATCATTTTTCTCACATATGGTTTTCACTTCTGTTAAACAGGGCCTAACTCGAAGTTAGCAAATTTTAAAATTTTGTTGTAGCTGTTTTTTTTTTTCTTCGTATTTAAATTCCTTTTTTTTTTTACGCGATAATTGGCAAAATCGATTCCTGCCAACCTACCTCTTAGCCATCAGCCTCACACCCCGAGGGTGCATATGCACAGTGTGCTTTCAGCACCAAGAATATTTTTTTTGAACACACATTTTTAATTTTTGTGTTTCACCATCACGTTAGTAGAATTAATACTACCAAAGCACTCATTACTAAAAGATTGCTAGCGAGTGATCTTGGCTGAGTGAGTGCGGGTGGTCAACGTGGGCGTGGCCTGTAGAATTGTATGCATGATAGGAGTATTTCTTTTCAGCGTTTTCAGCAAAGCTACTCAACTGCAGCGGCGCCGTTGGACAAGGTGAGTAACTTGGTGAGTGTTTTGAGTGAAACATAAAAAAAATTTATCAAAATACGCCTGTTTAGTTGTATGTACATGTGTTAGCACAGATTCCTGCTCTTGCAAAAATAGAACAGGAATTAGCAAAGCAGAAAAATAAAAACAGAGTGCAACGAACATATGTGCATGCATGGAAAACGTCACAAACGTACATTTGCACTTACATACATACCATTTGTTTTCATATACACATAAATTCTTTTCCTTGATGACCTACTTTTGCTGTGTACATAATTGATCTTATGTTTATTTGAGCGGTTGCGGTAGGTCCGAGATTAGGGTACTTGGATTTTTTGTTCGCCCTCTTACTTTGTTTCATTTTATTTGAATTTGTAATTTTAGGATTTAGAATTAGCTCCTAGTAATAATATGGCATTAGGGTGGCCCTAATAATTTACATTTTTTATTTGAGTTCAGACACTTTGTCTATTAGTCTTAAGTATTTTGTATTGTATGGAATTTGAAATTTTATCTACTTCTTCCTGCCTTCACATGAATTTGTAATGTTAGCTAGTAATAAGGTTCAGTATTATATTTGAGCATTTTTTTTACTTTGAGTAAATAGAAGTTTTAGAAATTGATACTAGTTAATACTAGGTTCAAACACACACCAAATTGGCAATTTATACTATTTGGGCAATTTATTACGCAATTTGTCATATAATAAATTGTAATAATAAATTGCCAATTTAAAAAAAATTGCGTAATAAATTGTTTCAAACTGCAAATGCAACATTGTAAAGTGTGTTTATTGAGTATATTTTAACGTCAGTTACGCATGGCTGAGCTATGTGGTTGGCTCATCTCATCAGCTGATTTTATGTCTTTCTTTTCACTGGAGTAGGGATTGTCAAAAGAAGATGGCAAACTCAAAATGAAACCAAAACATTGAACACATTTTCTTACAACACACAAAAATTTCAAAGTTTTATGTTTTCATTCCATTTCATTCGCCTAATAATGTGCGTGTTCATTTTGACAGTCTTTACAAAGGTATGTTCTTGCTGTAGAGATGAGCCAACCAGCTATCAAATTACTATTGTGTAAGCTAAATCGAGTTGCATGAACAGCACTCAATTCAAATCGAAATTTCCTCAATTTATTTTTCTGTTTGAACATAGTATAAGCCTTTTGGTATCCTTGGCAAATTATTTTGTAGTAAACTTTGAGTTCAAAGTTTGTTGAAATTATTGCACTTGTTATTAGTTGGTAATTTGGAAACCAAAAAAAAAAAAATTTTGTACATAAATCATAAGAATTATGTTTGGATGAAAATTTAATATTTTTCAATAATGCAGGGCTAAGTCGAATTTTGGTGTTGGTGCTGCGCTTGCGCGCGGTAAGGTAAAGTGAAGGTGAGTGTTTAGGGAAAATAACTGAGTGACAGGGGACAGACTCATGTCAGGTTTGGGGGCACTGTAAGGTAAATAGGAGTCAGCACAGTGCCCACGGTGCAGTGCAAGTTGCACTGCAGAGGGAGGGTAGACTCCACCTGACAGGACAGGCCTCCATCTTTTTCCCCTATTAACTCTGCCCCTCACGTTTATTTCTATCTCTTTCAGCTTTTTCTCTCCTTTCTATACACATGCAGATATGAACCCTCTTTTTGTTCATGTGGCTGCGGGTGAGGTCGGTGGTGCAATACCCCGCCCAAGACGACGAGCTAGCCTGGGCCCGCAAGCATACCTGCTTGCCGCCGCTCCTCACCACCCAAACAGTCAGCCACGTAACAGTCTTCTGTTGTTCGAGCTGTGTTTCCATCTTGGATGTTATGCGTGTCTCTTGCGATTCCAATTGTTATGCCATTTGTGACGACATTTCTGACATTTGCGACGACATTGATGCTACTGTCGATGTTTTTGCAGATATTGCAGCCAATATCATGTTCAAGCCTGTGCTGGTAACCGTCTGCGATGTTTCGTTTTTCTCTTCAATTTTTGTTGTCTCCTCGCCATCAAGATGAAAGACATACTCTTCCACATCAATTCCTTCTGCTTCCATTGCCTCTCGTAGCCGTGCCTGAAGTTCAAGTTTAACGCCGCCTGTATTCAATCCACGGCTCTCCAACTCCTTCTTTAGTTGCTGGATCTTCAATTCACCGAACTTTGCCATGTCCTTGTTGTCCTCTGGAATTTATTCAACAATTCCTCTTCTGACACCAATTGTAACGAATTTACTTGCAAATCCTCTTATTTGCCCTTCTGCTAAGTTCGAATCACTAAACTGTTGAATAAATAACTCCAATATGTAATAATGCAAAATGGCCTTTATTAAAGTACTTCACAATAACACTCAAACTGTGCAACGAATAGCTTGCTTAATAACCACACTGATTGGTAGCTCAATGAAACTCTACTATTCAAAATAATACTGCTCTTGCTCGCTAGATAGCGTCTTAATCGAAATCTCAAATCAAACTGAATTCCAGCGCCTCTACAATTGCCGCCTTTTATACTCTTGGATTTCAACGTTCACATCTTCTAGGCGCTTCCAGAATCTACTAGTCCAGCAGCTCTCAAACTTCTCAGCTGTAACTACAATTGCACAATTTTATAGTTTTTCTCATTGCATACTTTCAGGAGTATCTCACATATATGCATGTGTTTGTGCATTGACTCTCCGCTGCTCGTATACGTACATGGTACATATGTGTAGATGCAATTATTGTTTCGTTTATGTAGATACATAGTGATTGATCTATGGATGTGAATTCACGTCACTGCTTAGTATCGGCTTAGAGACGATAGCATCGCTCAGTGCTGCTAACATTCGTCACAGTATATTTATAGATATGATATTTATAGATATATATAAGAAAATGTTGACAAAATTTATATATACATTTGTATTCTTATTATCGCTATCTACGATGTGTGCATTGCTTGATAGCGATAATCAAAAACGATTGGATCAATATGAAACGGATATTCAAAATATGATTTTTTTTTATTTGTATCTACTTTTGTGTTATATAATCTTACAATATTACTTAACATTTATTCTAAATTAGTAATCATAACATCTTTATACATATCTGGTGATTTGTAGTTGTTGCCATAATGCTGCTGTGACGGCGGCGGCTGTCGATGGTCAATTGCTATTATAGTGCCATTCACATACATACTGTTAGTAGATTGGTGTTGGAACTGTGTTGTGTTTAACGACTGCGAACAAACATTTGTAGTGAAATTACCATATTCGTACGTGATATCATGTGTTGAATAACTGCAATTATTCATATTATCATGTAAGGATGTAGGTGTGTTAAAATTTCCTTCAATACTTTGATTAAAGTCAAGTGATGATGATGATAATGTCATCGGAAAATTCTGTGTCATAAATTGTGGAATGTAGGCGTCTGTTGAATTATGAACAGAAGACGACGGCACTGATGATGTATGTTTAGATATGTTTATTTTCTCATGATTTATAATAATCAATGTACAATTAATTTCTACATTTAAAATTCGCATTTTTCTCAGACAATAGCTTTTGTTGTGTTGTTTAATTTCTTTTAGAAGAAAGCTCTTGGTAAAACTGGTATGCATATCCGTCCAACCACATATGAGAGTATCCTTTTGATGTATCAAAGCAATTTTAGCGGTACGCACTTGACGCGTCATTAAAGTATATGATTTTGATGCCTCGTCTGTCATTAATTTCTACATCAAAGTTTCTTATTTTGATCCCTAGAATATGATTTTCACAGAGCAATGGGCGATTTGTTTGCCTCCCCACAAATCGACCCGCCCTAATATATATATATATATATATATATGTTACGTATTGATACTCATCTGGCATGGACTGGGCTCATAACCTATTAAATTGTATATATAATTCAACCAAAGCAAAACCAATGCAGCCACTCTCCAGTGTATAATCCTGTCCAGCAAACTGAAGATTCTAGTCCAACAACAACAACAGCTGTAGCAGCAACTCCAATAGAAAAACTTTCCTATGATAGCAACACTTTAATATGAAACAGCAATCTCTTCTATTTATTTATTCTGATTCTGATCAGGTCAATTTCCATGTACACATTTTGTGCAAAAAATTTAAATAAAAACAACAAACTATTTAATTCTCGATTTTTAGAATGTTTAATTTTGCTTTTTCTTTTCATCTTTTATTTCAACGCTTGTCACACCGGCGTTACAAAATGAAAAAAGATCAATGTTAACTTTTACAGAGTATATAAAACTTAACATTAGTAATATGATGAGTATTGCGATTTGCTCATGACAACTATAGTTCTATAGAACATACTAGAACATCATCAATTTCAATTAACATAGAAGCTATGCATGCTTGCCAGGTATCTTCAATTGTTAACATCCCATACATGAGTTGCCAACAATTTAATATACTGAATACGGCTTGTATTGTTGAATCCTCAATTTAATATACTAAAGTCAACTCACTCAGTTAGCTTAAAGAAAAGAACTGCCTTCTTTATTATATATTTTTATAGACATTGAATGAGTGGCGTGATCCAATTCTATTTTTTATTAGAATTTGATTCCTCTTTAAAATATAAATCACCTGTTGCCACCTGTAACTTTATTTACTTCAAATTCATGTCATTTGATTATTATGAATGTAATAATTTGGTCTTCATTCCATTTGATTATGTGGAGTTATGTACATATGTAGTTACCTGACCAACTGACTCCGCATGAGCGTGTTTAATTATTTGGTCAATTGACTCCATATAAATATAAACGTGGTTTATTAGGGTGTTACGTTACTTTCAACCTTATTAAAATATTGGATTTATTGATGTTATTTTAATGGGATATGGGGACATTCCTTGATTATTGGACATTGTTGGGTTTTGGACGTTGGAGGTAGGTAAATGTGTAACTATATGATTACACTGCTTTTAAAAACTCGGGTTGTTAACTTTAATCTTTTAGATTTTGTACTATATTTACCTTTATTAAAATAGCTCCCAACGTATCGTGCAAAAATTTATCAACGATAGCTAGCGTAGAAAATTGAACAACTGATGCGATAGTTAGGGTATGGCAATACCACTATAGACGATAAACGCTAACGGTCGGGTTTCACACGCTAGAATTTATTTCATAACACGGTACAACAGATTGCAAGCGTTTATTGTGTATCGTATGAGTTCATAATAGGGGTGTAAAACCTCATTCCCAAAACTCTGTTGATATGATCCCTCGGCAAGGAACCTTAAAGTGCGACAAACCTTCAAAATATTTGGAATGGATGCCCTGTTTTTACGGGCACGCAAACTGTCCCTTAAGACATACATGAAAGCTTCTTTTGAAAGACGGAATTACTCTGAAATCAATTTTTTTTATTTAATATAAAAGTATGTCAAGTACTTACAGTGTAGAGTTAATTTCAAGAGGATTGGAAGCATATCTCAATTTCCTTCTGTTTATGGCCTCTATGCGAGTTTCGTCAATTTGTTCATTTGAGTTTATATAAAAGGCAACAGAGGTTGCAGAAAACATTCTATTATTACAGCTTTTAAAGAGTTGCCACTTTTACATACAAGACAATTGAATGCCCAGTATTTTTGGGTGTAAGACAGTCGGTAGCGTAATGCCATCGACGTAGATGATTTGCCGTGTCCATGGTGCAAATAAGGTTGCCGTTAATTTGGTCGGTGACGATGCCAGGTTTCGCGAGACAACAACACTTGAGAGATCAGGGAGTTAGTTGTTTATTTTATAACATAGCTCATTGATGGGTGGGCCAGGACCGGTGGCCATTATTATGCAGACATCACGATCGGCGTAGGATACCATGGTGACTCCTTCTGGTAGTAAAGGGTTTTATTATGTAAAGTTGAACAGAACCTGGGATAGGGCACCTCCTTGTGGTACCCCTTGTTTAATTTTTCTGGATTTAGATGTTTGGTTCTGAATTGCACCGATTCTTGCCGACCAGACAGATAATTTACGGTCCACCTTTTGAGACTTGAAGGGAGGGAGGACCCTTCCAAGTCTTGCAGTAATGTGCCATGGTTGCCTGCATCAAAAGCTCTTCATAAGTCTAGAGCTATGAGTAATGTTCTATGGTGGGGTTTTTGATTCATTCCGCAATTCATCTGCGTTTTGGTGGCGTTTAGCGCGGTGGTGCTATGTAGTTTTCGAAAACCATGCTGATGATTAGCAAGACGCAAGTTTACATTGAAATAGGGGAGCAGAGTGGCTCCAAGTGTATTGGCTACTGGCGATAGGAGAGATATCGGACGATAAGAATCGCCTAAGCCAGCTAGTTTCCCATGCTTTAATAGAGGAACCATCCTAGCCATTTTCCATTTTTCGGGGATGACGAAGGTGGACAGGGACAGGTTGAAAACATGTGTTAGGTAATTAAATCCCTCTTTGCAAAAGTTTTTAATCATTGGCATGTATATGCCGTCGGAGCCTTCTGCCTTAGATGATTTAGCGTGAACGATGGCATCTTCAATCTAGTTGGCGGTGATGGTAATTGGGGACGCGCTGGGTTAATGCTTGTGTACGCGTCTGGTGGCTCGCCGTCTGGCCTTGCCAACCATATAATGCATTACATATTGTCGGCAGAAAGCGATCGCCCCGAGCATTTTTCCGAATCTAACAGCACTTTATCGCCAAATGCGATGGATATTTTGTCGGTGTGCTTAGTTGGGTTAAATAAGGACCTTACGGTAGACCATGGCTAACCCACCCCAGCAGAGAGGTTACAATTCTTTAGTTGCTCCTCCCATTTGTGGTTATTCGCAAGCTGTCTGATGCGTTGGTTAATGTCCCTTATTTGGGGGTCGCCAGAGTCGTGCTGTCTTATAAGCCAACGTTCTCCCGCTAGAGTTGCGGTATCTGCTTGAAAGTGTGGTCGGATTTTCGGAATTCTTCCGACGGGAATAAAACGAGCCGACGTGGATTTTTCTTTTTTATAAAATCTTAAATTTTAATTATCAAAGTTAGAAAATAAAATACTATTTTTGGTCTTCCTTTTTTTAAATTCAAATACATTTATAAAACTTTCAAAAATTATTGTAAATTGTAGTAGGGGTATGTTACACCAAGATATTTACTAAACATATATTGAAAAATAAATGCCACCAACATTAAATGATATGAAAGCAAATATTCACTGCAAAAAGACTTTTTGATGCAGTTTGATACAGATATGGTATTAGATGATATAATAAATATCACTAGGAAATTTAAAAACAAATATGGCGGTAAAAAGCTTGTGTCGGAAGGTGTATTTAAAGATGACATGATATATACTGCTCACTTCTACAAAGAAGTAATAAACGATTCATTAAATAACAGCCATGTTCCTAATTTCTGGAAAATATCTACAATAGTACCTGTGGAAAAAGTTAAAAATACAGTGAAGTCGGAGGAGCTACGTCCAATCAATATGTTACCTGTAGATGAAAAAATAATGGAAACAGTGGTTAAATATCAACTAGTAGCATACTAAGAAAAAAACACGACATAATTATACCTGAGCAATCTGGGTTTAGGAAGTCATTCTTGTGAAACAGCACTGAATATGGTAATTGCAGAATGGAAAAAGGATATAAGTGCCAAAAAATTGTGTTGTCGGTCTTCCTAGACTTAAAACGGGCTTTCGAAACAATTGATTGAGATATTCTGTTGGATGTCATGTTTAAAATTGGTATAAGGGGAAAAGAGTTGGAATGGTTGCGAAGTTACTTGAACAACAGGAAGCAAAGAACGATAATTGGAAATTCAATTTCATCGGTTGTTGAAGTAAACATTGGCCTACCGCAAGGCTCAGTACTGCCACCAATATTGTTCACAATATACATTAACGATATTAAATAATGCTTAAAACTTTGCAATATTCGTCTATTTGCGGATGATGCATTGATTACCATCAGTGAAAGAAAAACGGATTGTGTTATGTCAAAGATGCAAGAGGATTTGGAAACCTTATACAAATGGCTGTGCTTAGAAAGTTGAAAGTAAATGTGGATAAAACCAAATTTATGGTATTTTCGAAAAACGTAAGTACCACTGTTATCAATTATCCAAGCTATGTTAACTTGAAAATTAGGAAAAGTGAAATTAAAAGAGTCGACAAAATGAAGTATTTAGGAGTCATGATTGATATGAACTTGAACTTTGGAAAACATATAAGTAATTTAGAAACTAAAATTGCAAAAAATAGGCTTCATGTACCGAACATGTAAATATATTAACCAAAGTCATAAAATATTAGTATACAGATCCATCATTGAACCACATTTTATCTACTGTCCTACAATATTGGAAGGGTTTTACAATGCTCCAATAAACTTTTTTTTAAAAGTATTGAAGTTATTACTACTTTTTATGTGATTAGGAAGTTCATTGAAATATTGCAGGCCCTTATGAAATATATATTGCTTGTCCACTTCTGTTTTGAAAAGAGATAATCTAAAATTATTGTTTCCTTGATTACGCATGAATGTGCATCATTTACATATTGTCACGGATATTAGCATCACTAAGTTATTCCATCACTAAGGCGATGCTAAGGCCATGCCAAGCAGTATTTACGTTAATAATCAAATCAAGTATACACATATATAAGGCAGCCCAGAGAGATGTCACACACAGATGCATTTACTTATACGCCTATGTGCGCGCGAGAGACTGTAAACTACAAACATTCACATCAATAATTCAATCTTTATGTATCTACATAAACGAATAAATAATTGCGTCTACACATATGTACCATGTACGAATACGAGCAGCGGAGAGTCAATGCGCAAACACATGCATATATCTGAGAAGTTTGAGAGCTACTGGACTAGTAGATTCTGGAAGCGCCTAAAAGATGTATAAAATTGTGCAATTTTAGTTATAGCTGAGAAGTTTGAGAGCTCATGGACTATGGTAGTACATTCTGGAAAACGAGGAAACCAAAGGGTATAAAAGGCAACCGATGTAGAGGCGCTGCAATTCAGTTTGAGTTGAGCAATCAATCAGTTATTGATTAAGCACGCGATCTGGCGGCCAATAGTAGAGTTTAATTTGAGTTATCAATCAGTTTGGTTATTAAGCCAGCGAGTAGCAAAGTATAAGTGTTATTGTGAAGTACTTCAATAAAGGTAATTTTTCCATTATTCAATATTGGAGTTATTTATTCAACAGTTTAGTGATTCGAACTTAGCAGAGGATTGCAAATAAGAGGATTTGCAAGTAAGTTCGTTACAATTGGTGTCAGAAGAGGAATTGTTGAATAAATTCCAGAGGACAACAAGGACATGTCAAAGTTCAGTGAATTGAAGATCCAGCAAATAAAGAAGGAGTTGGAGAGCCGTGGATTGAATACAAGCGGCGTTAAACTCGAACTTCAGGCACGGCTACGAGAGGCAATGGAAGCAGAAGGAATTGATGTGGACGAGTATGTCTTTTATCCTGATGAGGACGAGACAACAGCAAAAATTGAAGAGAAAAATGAAACACCGCAGACAATGGCGAACACAGACCTGAACATGATGTTGGCTGCAATATCGGCACAAATGTCCAACATGTCGTCACAATTGGCATCCCAACTGGAATCGCAAAAGACAGAAATAACATCTCAAATGTCATCTCAGATGGAATCGCAGTCGACACAGATAACATCAAAGATGGAAGAACAAGAGGAGCGCTTATCATTGCAGGTGGCACAAATGTCTTCACAGTTAGAAGCACAGGAAGCAAGGGTAACATCAAAGCTGGAAGCGCAGGATGGAAAAATCGCTCAATTTCAGGCAGAAGTCGATGATTTGAAGGGTCGTATGGAGCAGTTACAATGAAATCGTCCAGCAGTTTCAGCGAGTAATCCAAAGGTAAAAACACCATCCTTTGACGGTTCTGTTCCTTTCCAGGTCTTTAAGCTACAGTTTGAGAAGACCGCAGCAGTGAACAACTGGAATGTGGAAGATAAAGTTGCCGCACTCTTCGTGGCATTGAAAGGACCAGCTGCCGAAATCTTACAGACTATTCCAGAGTACGAACGAAACAGTTATGACGCATTGATGGCTGCTGTAGCACGGCGATACGGAAGCGAGCACAGGAAACAGATATTTCAAATAGAATTGCAAAACCGCTACCAAAAAGCTAACGAGACTTTGCAGGAGTTTGCTTCGGACATTGAAAGATTGATTCATCTTGCAAATGCGGATGCACCCGTGGAATACACGGAAAGAGTGAAGATTCAGAGCTTTATAAATGGCATACGGGACGTCGAAACGAAGCGAGCCACATACGCGAACCCAAAGCAAACATTTTCTGAAACGGTATCCCATGCATTGACTCAGGAAACGGCGTCATTATTGAGTAAACCAGCATACAAAGCTCATCGTGTGGAAGTAGAAAGGCCAGAGTGGGTAGATACAATTTTGGAAGCCCTGAAGGGATCACAACAGAAAAATGCCGGAGTTATGAAATGTTTCAAGTGCGGCAACCCAGGTCACATTGCACGTCATTGCGATCTTGGTCCTAATAGTTCCAACAATGTGGGTGGCCATAAACGCAAAGCTGGAGGAGATGAGCAAGAGCGAGTAAGAGATAGAGAGCTAGATCCAGCTATTGAATGCCCTGTGATATCTGTGTCGCAAATTGGTAGAAAATCAAGCAGTCTTACCGTCAGAGGGAATGTGGATGGCAAAGAACGAGTACTGACTGTAGATAAGGGCGCATCTCATTCCTTGATCCGATCTGACTTGGTCAACAGGAGAGTAAAACCGTTACCTGGAGCAAAGTTGCGTACGGTCACTGGCGAGTATAACCAAGTTCAGGGAGAAGTGATATGTGAAGTATTGATTGGGAAGGTCATGGTTCTACA
This sequence comes from Eurosta solidaginis, assembly GCF_040869045.1. Lineage (NCBI taxonomy): Eukaryota > Metazoa > Arthropoda > Insecta > Diptera > Tephritidae > Eurosta > Eurosta solidaginis. Next base: position 96,703,504 of record NC_090319.1, on the reverse strand, counting down.
CAAATTTGTTGTGGCGGAGATTGTTGATGAAGTTATATTTGGAGTGGATTTCTTGGTTGACCACGACATCAATATCGATATGCAGAGAAGGGTGATGCGTTATAAGAATCAAGATGTGCCACTTAACTTTAGTTTGGGAAAAAGGGCTCAGCAGTAATCGGGTACTGGTGGAGAATACTCGACGAAGGCCACGAAATTCAAAGGTAAATGTTGATAGATCGAATGGGCCAAATAAATCAAAATCAAAAGTACCTGCGAGAGAAACACTGGCATTGACAAAACCTAAAAGACGCAGGAAAACGAAGCAACGAATTTCCGAGAAAGAATGCGAGGGTAGTTTCAAGCCGGAGCGCACTACTGTTGTAAAATGTGGGAACGATACCGATTATGCAAAGAAAATTCGTCCAGCGCAAGCTCTACGAAGTGGTTCATTGACCAAACAACAGAGTGTGAAGGAACGGCCCAGGGTAATGAGTAGTAAGATGAAACACTGGCATGACAAGAACTTTAATTCGGAAGGTTTCTTGGCGGGAGATTTGGTACTGTTAAACAGCCCTCACCGGCGGAAAGGTGTTCCAGCTAAATTTCGGTGCAGTTGGGAAGGCCCGTACAAAGTTGTGAAGAAGATCAGTGATACCATCTACCGCATACAAACCACTGGGAAACCACGGGTTAGAAGAGTGGTACATTTGGAGATGCTAGCGGCAGTTAGATCGGGAGATTTGTCTGATCGGGACGATCAGACTTAGGTGGAGGGCAGTGTCACGGATATTAGCATCACAAAGTTATTCCATCACTAAGGCGATGCTAAGGCCATGCCAAGCAGTATTTACGTTAATAATCAAATCAAGTATACACATATATAAGGCAGCCCAGAGAGATGTCACACACAGATGCATTTACTTATACGCCTATGTGCGCGCGAGAGACTGTAAACTACAAACATTCACATCAATAATTCAATCTTTATGTATCTACATAAACGAATAAACAATTGCGTCTACACATATGTACCATGTACGAATACGAGGAGCGGAGAGTCAATGCGCAAACACATGCATATATCTGAGAAGTTTGAGAGCTACTGGACTAGTAGATTCTGGAAGCGCCTAAAAGATGTATAAAATTGTGCAATTTTAGTTATAGCTGAGAAGTTTGAGAGCTCATGGACAATGCTAGTACATTCTGGAAAAATGCGACCGAGGAAACCAAAGGGTATAAAAGGCAACAGATGTATTGGCGCTGCAATTCAGTTTGATTTGAGCAATCAGTTATTGATTAACCACGCGATCTGGCGGCCAATAGTAGAGTTTAATTTGAGTTATCAATCAGTTTGGTTATTAAGCCAGCGAGTAGCAAAGTATAAGTGTTATTGTGAAGTACTTTGATAAAGGCCATATTTCCATTATTCAATATTGGAGTTATTTATTCAACAATTTAGTGATTCGAACTTAGCAGAGGATTGCAAATAAGAGGATTTGCAAGTAAATTCGTTACAATATATAAGCTTTTCGCTGAGATATGTTGGTAATTTATTAACAACACCGCTTTGGTCGCTTTGATTTCACAGCAAGATTACAATGAAACGCCTTTCCGATTTCTCAGCTTTGAAGTGGCCAAATCGTTTATGAAAATTCGGCCTTAGTCAGAAATGTCAGAATATTAAAACACTCCGAAGGTTTTGGGCATATTGTCATCGGTGTTGATGGTGCTTTGCTGTATATAGATCCGGTACGTTCCAGTGACAAGCACCATTAAGGTACCTACCATCTCGGACCCGCTTTATCTATGAATAACTCGCAGTCGCCAGAGCCTCAGGAGCTAAATAAGTGTATGATACATTCACATTTCTAACGACTAAAGGTGAGGTGAAAAATTGGGTTTCGGAAGGAGTCCTTTAGTTAATCTGTTTGATAGTTTTCGTCCAACCCTGCGTGGCAAGAAATGCAGGCCAGCCAAACTTTATTGTGGTGTGCTAAACTGTTAAGTTTTTTCACGCACTCAAAGGCTTGAGCATCTCATACCGCAAATGTCGATATAGCCTTGAGTTTTCTTGACTGTCACTCAATTTTTAATACTCCTATTAAGATTTATTTCTGCAAATATTCTATTGCGGCTACTTTCGCCAAATCGCCTGGGAACTGTCCCAGTTGTATGGGGCTATTTAATGCTATGCATTCAAAAATTCCAGCTCAACTTCAACTTTCAAGACTTTTAGAGTGCCTCTGTCCCCAGATTCAGTTCTAAGTATGTTTTTTTTTTCAAATCACTTTCTCAAAGATGTTGTCTCCGGAAAGTTGATAGATGGGGCTCATCTGTTATCTTCTCTCCTTTTTGAGATAACGGTGAGTGCGTGATTTTTTCACGGTGATTAAAATGCCCTGGACGACAACCGATTGTTCCATGTACTATTATAGGCTTGACTATAACAGTGCGCATATATCTTATTGCACAAGATCTGTGTCGAATGTTACTGCCAAGTGTATAACTTCGGTCACAGTATCTAATTGAACCCCATGAAAGCGATTAAGTGGCTGTGTATCGCAAACTTTTCAGGCCGAAGCTCTGGCGATACCTAGTTCCTCAGGAGAATAAAGGGGATCGATGACCTCGAAGGGTCCACGTAGTCTTATCATATCGTTACCGTGATGATCGGGTTAGTAACTTAAAGGTGATGTTTTCATCTTCGATAAAACCCCCAAAACCTTCAGGGAGTCTCCTAATCACTAAAATAATAAGGATCACTTCTTTGTGAAGAAAAATTGCCGTTTAAATTCCTTTACCATATCGGTCACTTTCGAACTTCCTTCTTACAACAACGCTGTCCCAATAGTCTTGGCATCGGAAAAAGCACCATTAAAGCACTTTAGAACAAGAAATTTCTGTCGTGAAAATTCATCTGCCTTTCAGAGTTGGTATAAAAAAATGTAGGGGATCTACCATATAAATTTCATATTATGGCGTTCTCTTTTCTGATAATAGTATCGCCCTGTTGGTTATTCTCAGCTCTCCAGTGAATGTGTTCCTTTCACAAAAATTTTTTAACTGAATAACAAAAGAGGTCTCATCATTATCTACAAAAATAGCCATAGCACCAGCTGATTTTATTTAGATTTTAAGAGGGTAGCGAGAGTGTGACATTTTTTCCAGAAAAAAACCACAAGGTTTCAATGAGTTGTCTCATTTTCAGATTTTTGTTTGTTTGTATTTCGTTGCCCGTTTCTGTTGCCTGAATTATCTTCTCTACCTTCAAAACAAACAGAACAGAACGTACTGTAGATTAGCTTTGCATTGCATATAAATTTTAGCTACATACATACTTAAATGCATTTGTTATATATATAAAATAATATAATATATTAATAATATTAATTTATTAAAATACATGTTTTAGAAAGAAAAATATTGGAATAATTTTGTCTGCACATTATTAACTATCGCAATTATGATAGTATTTGTTCTTTATCAAAACATCGTGTTGGTTGTATATATTTCCTTCAATTATCTACTTTCACCAAACCATCTGCATATTGAAATTCAGGACTATTTTCATATTCGTACATATCCAATGCTATTTCACAACTCTCCTTTACAACACGTTGTTTATCCTCTGCATAGCGATTTAGTATATCTATACACTCTTTCGTAGCAATTGCACCCAAAGCTTCCGCGCACTCATGACGTACCATTTCATTTTCGGTAGCATTTTCCAAGTTGTACTTCAGATAGGGAATACTGCATGGTTCTTGTATTTGACCTAACACAAAAGCTACTTCATGACGAAATAAGGCTGATGCATCCTTTAAACCTTCTGCAATGGTTAAAATGCTTTCGGTCGTACGAAGATTTCGAAGACTAAACATAGCACGATATCTTTCGAATAAACTTTGCTTTGAATTCAAGTAGGTTGCTTTTAATTCTGCAATGGTTTTATGGCCGTCTGCCGGTGGTGAGGGATCAACTGATGCATATGGATTTGTATCATCAACTTTTTGCCCACTTTGCAGCCAATGCAAGCGATCTAATGCGATTAAACATGTTTCCGCAACTTCTACTATAGGATCACCTTTGTAGTGTTCTAATATTGGTATAACTTCTGTCGCACCAATAGCACCAAGTGCTTCAGCCGCTTCATGGCGTACCATTGGTTCTTCTTTTGTATCTTCAAGTACTTTGGTTAAGATATTTATAGCTTTCTTATTTTGCATCTGCCCTAAGCAATATGCTAATTCATGTTTTAACAATGCTGATTCATCTGTGAATCCTCGACTAATTTCCTGAATTGCTTCATCGCCTCCAATGTTTTTAAGTGTGAATAGGGCACGGAAACGTTCTTTGAGTGGACGCTCCTTACAGTTCAGTACATCGCCAATCGACTTAATTTGCTCTTGTGTAACCATTTTCACAAATATTTGACTATAATTGCAATCTACGGAAAGATAAAAAACGTGTGATTCAATGTTTACATTTTGTAATAAAATTCCAATTGTCAATAGAGATGGCGGGACACTGAACATCGGCTGATACTATTGTTGGGCACATTGTTGGGAACTATCGAATGAAAACTATCGAGTTATTTAGTACACTCATTTTATTCATTCGATAGTCATTTGAAATTCGTTCATTACTAATTATTCGAATTACCAGTTTTTTGTACGAATGATTCGTTCATTATTATTTTTTCGAACCGTTCTTTCTATTTAAATTTTTACTTTGCATATATCAGTTTTGTTGTTGTAGCGGCATAACATGTATGCAAGCTGCTCGAAGTCACGTCGGAAGAGGTTAATATTTTTTGAAGTACAAAAGACTCCACCTTGAAATAAAAACAGACTCGTCTGCGAGGACACCAATCCATAGCAAGAAAATGCACTGACGCAATAGGTTAAACAATATTACAAAAAAAAAAAAAAAATCACAAACAGGATTAAGGTCTGGTTTTTCAGTGCGAGCTCAAACTCCAGTTAAAGTTGACTGAATTTAACCCTCCCACATCGAACGCTTAAGCTGATATGAGCAGCAAAATTCTATGCTATTGAACAAAGAGGCAAAGCTAATCAACTTTATATAGAGTTTAAACGTGTACTGAAAACCCGGCATAAGAAAATGATACGTCGTTCAACCATTTGTGTTCTAGCCGCGTTTCTTTTTGCCGAAGGCAATGAAAATGCATCGCATTTGGAATTTTTTGCATGGCGCGCATAGTGCAGTGTAATAATAGCATATCTCCACCTAGAGTTTTAACTGTTAAGATTTATTAAGGGTCATATTTTAACCTGCACTGTCTCCATTACAGTTTTATTTGAAGTGAATTTTTTAATATTGAGAAAGGTATAATGTGGGACCACATGTACAGTTTCAATTTTTGTGAAGGTTTTTAGCCACAAATAATTTACATTTTCGAGACGAAACAAAATAGGTTTTAAATTTGGCGGAAGACTTTTGTCATAATTTGACTATGACCATGCGCCATGCATTCTCAAAAAGCAAAATAATATTTGAGTATTTTAATTTGATAATTTTTTTTTTTCTTGTACTACAAATCTTGGCAAATCCAAACTTGAAAATCTTCCAAAAATATCTGTAATCCATGAATTTAAAAACTGCTCCAACCTTAAAATATTTTCCTATAAACCAAATTACATGACATATGAATTTTAGGTTGCCACACCTGAAATATTGTAATGATGGAAGAAATGTTTGACGATTGAACGAAGATTAAGTATAAACCTTCTGCCTTTCGAGATTTAGGACCTCGGAGACGAATCGTTCGCCCCCTTGCATTTTGTATAACGATAACGGTTCAAGACGAAAACAACTGACTCTTACGTGACGAAAACATAAAAAGTGAGCATTCTCTATAACGATAAGTCAATAAAATAAAGAATTAATTCGTTCCTTGAATTAAAAATAGATATAGCAGCTAAAAAGAGGTAATTTTATTATAACTAACTTAATTAGAGAAAATTTTAATCCATGTTTTTGTTTTTAGTAACAAGAAAACAAGCAGCGTGCAGTTTGGAGTGCTAGTAAGTGAATTGGAAGCCAATTTGGACCTGGCAAGAGGTTCGGGGACAAATCGAAATGCGATTTTAAATGGAATGAGGTAGCCAAGAAAATTAATGCTCTTGGCCCCCCAATAAGAACCGTGGTTGAGTGGAAAAAGGTAAGTGTGATATTTAAATGTATTTGTTACTACTAGCAACTTATCTGTAATCGGGTTTGTTGTAGATCTGGGCTCACCTCAAGAGTAGGACAAAACGCAAGCTTGTTGATAATGCGCTCAATGGTACAGGTGTTGGTCCATTTTGCCGCACACCACTCACGGAAACAGAAAAGACTATTGACAGGATCTTGTCCATATCAAAGGCAGCTGCACCGGCAGGACAAGTATTTGGAGTATCTTTCAATAATAACAACAACAATAACAGCACCAGCCACTGCAACAATTGCAGCAACAACAGCGCCAATCACAGCAACAACGGACATCTGCACAATCACATGTTCAGATACACCTACAAATCCGACATCACCCTCTGTACAGAACCATCATCACATAACACAGACCATAACAATATAACAACATCAACACACCGTTCACGGGGAACAAAAAGATTGTTCGAAGAAAGCATAGCGAAGTATGCAAAGGAGCAAGCAGAAGCTGCAAAATCGCAAGTTCAGAAGGTGAAGAAATTTTCGGACGTTGTAAGCACCCAAGCAGATGCAATGAAGTCTATTGCCGCAAGTTTGGAAAGCTTAGTTAAAATATTGCAAAATAAATAAAGCTTACAAATAACACCCATCTTTATTACTTTTAGGGTTTGCTCAGTATGTATACCACCTACAACAATAATAACCTTTCCTTTCTCTCAAAATAGGAATTAGCAGGATTATGGCCCATATCTAAAAAATTTTAATAGACAAATGGAAGATGATAATGAAATAAGGAGGAGAAAGGGTGGGAAGAGTAAGAGGAAGAAAGTAGGAAGATGAAGAGCAGGAGTAGGAAGAGGAGTAGAATGTGGGGAAAGATGACGCGGAAGGGAATGGAGGGAAAGAATAAATAAAAATAAATGTAAGGCGCGATAACCTCCGAAGAGATCTAAGGCCACGCTTCTCTTCCAATTTGCGTCGTGCTCTTCTTGATTTTCCCTACAAATTGGCCGGACGGGACCTACACGTTTTATGCCGACTCCGAACGGCATCTGTAAGGCAGATGAGTTTTCACTGAGAGCTTTTCATGGCAGAAATACACTCGGAGCGAAGGAACGATATTTTTTCAAGTATATACAAACCAGTCTTCAAACCTGTTTACTTATAAAAAAAAAACCGCAAATAATATATGAATATATAAAACTTTAGTTATTGCAAATTGTTGCTGTTATCATCCTCAATTAACGGTGGAAAAGGTAACTGATGCTTAAAAAAAAAATACAGGTATTATGAAGTGCGCAACATACTGTAACGAATTTGCTGCAAATCCTCTTATTTGCCCTTTTTCTAAGTTCGTATCACTAAACTGTTGAATAAATAACTCCAATATTGAATAATGGAAAAATGGCCTTTATTAAAGTACTTCACAATAACACTTATACTTTGCAACTAGCTGGCTTAATAACCAAACTGAGAGCTTAAATCAAACTGACTTTGAAAATAATACTGCTCTTGCTCGCTAGATAGCGTCTTAATCGAAACTGCTTGATAGCTCAAACCAAACTGAATTCCAGCGCCTCTACATTTGTTGCCTTTTATACTCTCTGATTTCAACGTTCGCATCTTCTAGGCGCTTCCAGAATCTACTAGTCCATCAGCTCTCAAACTTCTTTGCTGTAACTACAATTGCACGATTTATAGCTTCTCTCATTGCATACTTTCAGGAGTATCTCAGATATATGCATGTGTTTGTGCATTGACTCTCCGCTGCTCGTATACGTACATGGTACATATGTGTAGACGCAATTATTGTTTCGTTTATGTAGATAATAGTGATTGAATTATTGATGTGAATTCACGTCACTGCTTAGCATCGGCCTAGAGATAGCAGCACCATTTAGTTTTGCTAATATTCGTAACACTGCCCTCCACCTAAGTCTGATCGTCCCGATCAGACAAATCTCCCGATGAAAACGCCGCTAGCATCTCCAGTACCACTTTTCTACTCCGTGGTTTCCCAGTGGTTTGTATGCGGTAGATGGTATCACTGATCTTCTTCACAACTTTGTACGGACCTTCCCAACTGCACCGAATCTTGGATGGAACACCTTTCCGCCGGTGAGGATTGTATAACAGTACCAAATCTCCTTCCAAGAAACCTTCCGAATTTTTGTTCTCATTGTACCTGCGTTTCATCTTACTACTCATTATTCTTGATCTTTCCCTCACACTCTGTTGTTTGGCCAATGAAGTTCTTCGCAGAGCTTGCACTTGACGGATTGACTTTGCATCATCATTATCGTCTGGACGTTTCACAACAGTAGTGCGCGCTGGCTTGACACCACCCTTGCATTATTTCTGAAAAATTCTTTCAGTAGTTTTAGTGCGTCCATTAGGGTTTGTCGATGCCGGTCTTTTTCTCGCAAGTACTTTTAATTTCTCTTTATTTTGCCCATTCGATCCATCAACCTTCCCTTTTGACTTTCGTGGTCTTTGTCGAGTCTTCTCCACCATTACTCGATTACTACTGAACCCTTTTTCCAACTTGAAGTTAAGTGGTATATCCTGGTTCTCATAACGCATCACCCTTCTCTGCATATCGATCTTGATGCCATGGTCAACCAAGAAGTACACTCCCAATGTGACTTCTTCAACGATCTTCGCCACAACGAATTTGTGTATAACCGTGACCTTTCCAATCAAGACTTCACATATCACGTCTCCCTGAACTTGGTTATACCCGCCAGTGACCGTACGCAACCTTGCTCCAGGTAACGGTTTTATTCTCCTGTTGACCAAGTCAGATCGGATCAAGGAATGAGATGCGCCCGTATCTACAGTCAGTACACGTTCTTTACCATCCACATTCCCTCTGACGGTAAGACTGCTCGATTTTCTACCAATTTGCAACACAGATATCACAGGGCATTCAATAGCTGGATCTAGCTCTCGATCTCTACCTCTTACTCGCTCTTGCTCATCTCCTCCAGCTGTGCGTTTACGGCCACCCACATTGTTGGAACTATTAGGACCAAGATCGCAATGACGTGCAATGTGACCAGACTTCCCGCATTTGAAGCATTTGATAACTTTTTCACTCCGCTTTTGCGATCCTTTCAGCGCCTCAAATATTGCGTCGACCCACTCTGGCCTTTCTACTTTCACACGGCGTGCTTTGAAAACTGGCTTACACAGAAGTGACGCTGTTTCCTGAATCAGAGCTTGTGACACCGTTTCAGCAAATGTTAGTTTTGGATTCGCATATGTAGCCCGCTTCGTTTCCACATCTCGTATGCCATTTATGAAGCTTTGGATTTTTACCCTTTCAGTGTATTCCACGGGTGCGTCCGCATTTGCAAGATGAGCCAATCTTTCAATATCTGAAGCAAACTCCTGCAATGTCTCATTTGCTTTTTGGTAGCGGTTTTGAAACTCAATTTGGAATATCTGTTTCCTATGCTCGCTTCCGTAACGTCTCTCTAAAGCGCTCATCAATGTTTCGTAGTTGTTCCGCTCGTACTCTGGGATGGTCTGTAAGATTTCCGCAGCTGGTCCTTTTAAAGCTATGAACAATGCAACAACTTTATCTTCAGCATTCTAGTTGTTCACTGTTGCGGTCTTCTCAAATTGTAAGACCTGGAAAGGAACAGAACCGTCAAACGATGGTGTTTTTACCTTTGGATTCCTCGTTGAAACTGTTGGGCGATTTATTTGCTACTCCTGTATACGACCTTTCAAAGCTTCTATCTCGGCATCCATTTTGTCCTCGAGCTGTACAATTTTTGTATTCTGTGCTTCTAACTGCGAAGACATTTGTGTCACCTGCAATGATAAGCGCTCCTCTTGGATGTAATCTGTGTCAACATTTCTGAAATACGTGTTTCTTGTGCTTGAATCTTCGATGTTATTTCTGACGACATTTCTGCAATACGTGTCTTCTGTTCTTCCATCTTGGATGTTATACGGTTCTCCTGGGATTCTAGCTGAGATGACATGTTGGATATTTGTGATGACATTTCTCTTATACGTGCCTCTTGCGCTTCCAGTTGGGATGCCAATTGCGACGACATTGATGCTACTGTCGATCAGATATTGCAGCCAATATCATGTTCAAGTCTGTGCTGGTAACCATCTGCGATGTTTTGTTTTTATCTTCAATTTTTGTTGTCTCCTCGCCATCAAGATGAAAGACATACTCTTCCACATCAATTCCTTCTGCTTCCATTGCCTCTCGTAGCCGTGCCTGAAGTTCGAGTTTAACGCCGCTTGTATTCAATCCACGGCTCTCCAACTCCTTCTTTAGTTGCTGGATCTTCAATTCACTGAACTTTGCCACGTCCTTGTTGTCCTCTGGAATTTATTCAACAATTCCTCTTCTGACACCAATTGTAGCTACTTTGCTGCAAATTCTCTTATTTGCCCTTTTTCTAAGTTCGTATCACTAAACTGTTGAATAAACAACTCCAATATTGAATAATGGAAAATATCCTTTATTAAAGTACTTCACAATAACACTTATACTTTGCAACTAGCTGGCTTAATAACCAAACTGAGAGCTTAAATGAAACTGACTTTCAAAATAATACTGCTCTTGTTCGCTAGATAGCGTCTTAATCGAAACTACTTGATAGCTCAAATCAAACTGAATTCCAGCGCCTCTACATTTGTTGCCTTTTATACTCTCTGATTTCAACGTTCGCATCTTCTAGGCGCTTCTAGAATCTACTAGTCCATCAGCTCTCAAACTTCTCTGCTGTAACTACAATTGTACGATTTATAGCTTCTCTCATTGCATACTTTCAGGAGTATCTCAGATATATGCATGTGTTTGTGCATTGACTCTCCGCTGCTCGTATACGTACATGGTACATATGTGTAGACGCAATTATTGTTTCGTTTATGTGGATACATAATGATTGAATTATTGATGTGAATTCACGTCACTGCTTAGCATCGGCCTAGAGATAGCAGCACCCCTTAGTTTTGCTAATATTCGTAACAATACATTAACGATTTGCTTTGCCTTTTCGGTAGAGTAATGCAGTCCATGCGAGCCTATTATGCTCCGAAATCTGTTCTTCAACTCTCCGATGCAGCGTTCAATAATATTTCTACCCTTTTTATGTCTTTCATTATATCGAATCTGCAATGCGCCAATGGGAGTGCGGACAGGTGTCATTAAATATGGTTGTAGTGGATAGCCGGAATCACCTGTTCAGAAATAAAACTCAGTAAAGTATTTAACACTAATATTATTTATTTTAAGCCCACCGAGAAGCCAGGAGTTAGCTCTCCCTCTTGTGAGCACATCTAAGCTGCTCTTTGACAACTCTTTGTTTCCAAATAAAAGAATCATGGTTGGCTACGGGGTACCTTGCATCCACGTAAGTAATCACCATGTTGTGATCACAAACCTGTGAAGTAAAAAATAACTGAAGAAATATGAGGAAGTAAAACAGGAGTGAGAGGAAAAGGGAACAGAAAGAGCTAGGTTTACAAATATAGTAAGAGAAAAAATACAGAAAGAGAGGAATAGAAAAAAACAATGAATTCACTGATACTTACCACCTTGACATTTAAACTGTAATATCCTTTTCGGTTATGGTATAAATGTCTAATATGATCGCAAGGTGACTTTATCCTCACATGGGTTCCATCGACACATCCTATGGCCCCCGGGATACCACATAAATTGAAAATATGTTCCTTCATGTTGTTCTCCTCATCCTCAGTTTTTTTGGAAAACTATCCATTTATTACAAAAATTGGCCTCAAAAACTTTTAAACATTCCCCGATGACTCTTACCACTGTCGGTTGGCTCATAGCCGAAACATGTTCATTTCCTACTGACTTTTGGAACTTCCAGTGGCTAGAAATCTTAGAAATGTTGACAGTTTCAGCTGCACTGGCAAGTGAGTGTTACGGAACGAGGTTTTAATATGCATTTTCGGTTCGTCATATATATGTCTAAACACTTTCTTGCTCACCCGAAAATTTGCAATAAATCTGTGGTAAGGTGCTGTTAGTATTCATACCAACTTGTAAATATACACTTACTCAGACTCCGGTAGGTCCAATATATTTAAGTTATCACGCAAATTTCTGCGTTCTACCCGTAGCTGGGCTTCACGATACCGTTCGGATATGATGTATACGGCAGCTGCATACATTTTGCTCTCAAACGGCGTTGGCGCACAATTTCCCGAAAACAAATAATAATTAATAATAATTTTTCTTATTTTTTTTTTTTTTTTTAATGTAAATAAACCCAAAATAAACAAATCAATTTTGTTTATTTTTATTTAATAATATGTCTAAACACTTTCTTGCTCACCCGAAAATTTGCAACAAATCTGTGGTAAGGTGCTGTTAGTATTCATACCAACTTGTAAATATACACTTACTCAGACTCCGGTAGGTCCAATATATTTAAGTTATCACGCAAATGTCTGCGTTCTACCCGTAGCTGGGCTTCACGATACCGTTCGGATATGATGTATACGGCAGCTGCATACATTTTGCTCTCAAACGGCGTTGGCGCACAATTTTCCGAAAACAAATAATAGTTTATAATAATTTTTCTTATTTTTTTTTTTTAATGTAAACAAACCCAAAATAAACAAATCAATTTTGTTTCCAGATTTATTTAATTGAGTGAAAAAAACATGAAAAACTTTAAAAAACTTAAGTGATTTTAATAAGTTTCTGAATAAAATACATATGGCAACATATCATTTGACAAATGCTTTCGCCAACACTTTGGCATAGCGTAACATGCCAACCTAATAAATCCGCACTGCGTTTTTTTAGCGCACGCAAACAACCGGCGTTTTTTGCCCTAACTCAAATAAGCATGCGTTGCGACAATGTAAAGCACATTGTAAATTTTACCAAGTAGCGCAACTAACAGATGATCGGTGAAAATTCGCACATTCACACGAACAGTTCTCGACTCAGTTTCAAAACAAAACTTTAGATTATTTAACTCAAATTTTAAAGTGAGATAATCCTTACGAATTTTTGTATATAGAATATATAAGGCGTTTTTTTGTTATTAAAACAATAGTTTTATTTTTATTAAAGCTTTTATCATTTTTCTTTTAACTTTGAAAAAACTCCGAACACCATTCCTTCATTTTATGACATTCGACTGCATAGTCCACTGCCTTCCACTCTATTCGCAACATAACCTCTATTTAAGTTGCCAAACTATATAGTAAACAATGGTAAAGCATGTGTGCAAACGTCAAATCTAAATGTCACGCAGAACAAAAATTGGAAATCGAGTTAGGTTTTCACGCAGCAAATTCAATTTGGGTTGCTCTCATACAAGTTGTATGTGCATGAGACATTTTTGACAGAAAATGACTTGCGTGCGTTTACATTAGGTTGGCATGTAAAGGGCCCATTACTGATATTTAGCATAGACTTGACTTGTTGCCAGGTCGCAAACCCAAATCATCCGGGTACCCCAATGCTTGCCCAAGGGCGCCCAGTCCCAAGGCCACAACAGCAATTGCGTCCTGGCCTTCCACAACCTAGGCGTAGTCACCCCTCACTTACCCCTAGAGTGGCGGCGTCACCCCTCATGCACTTCAGAATTCTGCAGTTCAACTGTAATGGACTAACTGGGAAGATTACGGAGATAGTCGATTTCATGAAGCGGCACAACATCCGCATTGCTGCGATTCAAGAGACTAAACTCACGGCAAGATCTGCATTGCAGACCTGCTCTGGTTATAATGTCCACAGGAAAGACCGCGAGAGCGGAAATGGAGGCGGCCTCGCGTTTATTATACACCACTCTGTGCAATATCATATATTTGATCCTGGCATCGACCGCAGTGACAATGTCTTAGAACGTCAAGGCCTATCTGTCAGGTCAGGCGATGCAAATCTAGAAATCATCAACATCTACATCCCTCCTGTCACCTGTTGCCCCAGTGGATACCGCCCTAATATCGAGGCCTTACTCACTGGCAACAATCGCATTATCTTAGGCGATTTCAATGCCCATCACGACCTATGGCATTCAAACTTGCGGGCGGACAGTAGGGGTGAGATGTTGGCGGATCAAATAGACGAAACGACGTTCTGCACAATAAACGGAGACGCCCCCACACGTATGGTAGGAAGCTGTCATAGCTCGCCAGATATCTCAATCGTGAGCGCAGAACTCGTAAACTGCGTCAACTGGCAGCCGATGGTAACATTGGCATCCGACCACCTGCCCATACTTATTTCGTTCGAGCGTACCGCCGACTTCATCGTCACCGAAAAACGCACTTTCATAAACTTCAAAAAAGGAAAGTGGGAAGAATATAAATCTGCAACAGACAGCAGCTTTGCTGCCCTCCCTATCCCGACTGATGCCCGGCAAGGGGAGCGTGCCTTCCGTAAGGTCATTGAATCCGCCTCGGCACATTTCATTCCCGCCGGGAGAATTCCCGAAATCCGGCCCCGCTTCCCGGCGGAGGCCGCGAGCTTAGCGAGGGAACGCGACCTTATAAGACAGCTTGATCCAGGCCACCCCCAAATAAGGGATATAAACCAACGCATCAGATTGCTTGTGGACGAACACAAGCGGGCGAAATGGGAAGAGCACCTAAGAGGTTGTAACCTCTCTACCGGTGTAGGTAAACTTTGGTCCACCGTAAAGTCCCTAACGAATCCGACTAAGCACAAAGACAAAGTTTCCATAAGGTGATAAGGTACTGTGCAAGTCTATGTTGTTGTTGTTGTTGTAGCAATGCTCGCCCCACCTAATAGCCGCGACCGATCACAAATTGTCATCAATATCCTCTAACGGGAGTCCAAGGAAACTTGCCGTTTCAACAGGGGTGGACCATAAGGAAAGGGGTATTAGAGGCGTTGGTTCCACATTACAATTGAAGAGATGGTTGGTGTCATGTGGGGACACGTTGCATGCGGGGCATATATTTTGTATGTCAGGGTTGATTCTGGATAGGTAAGAGTTTAACCTGTTACAGTATCCAGAACGAAGTTGAGCAAGAGTGACACGCGTTTCCCTGGGGAGTATGCGATCCTCTTCCGCAAGTTTTGGATAATTTTCGTTAAGCACTGGATTCACCGGGCAATTCCCGGCATAAAGGTCCGACGCCTGTTTATGGAGTTCACCAAGGACATGCTTGTGTTTTTCACTTCATACGGCTGGGTTCTCAGGTGCCGTATTTCCTCAAAATGCTTACGGAGATGACTCCTTAAGCCCCTAGGCGGTGCTGGTTCATCAATCAGATGTCTGTTGGGATGCCCAGCTTTCTGGGTATTCAACAGGAACTGTTTGGTCAGCATCTCATTTCTCTCCCTGATGGGGAGTATTCTCGCCTCATTATGCAGATGGTGTTCTGGGGACATAAGAAGACAGCCCGTGGCGATTCTGAGAGCAGTATTTTGGCAGGCCTGTAGTTTCTTCCAGTGGGTGATTTTTAGGCTTGGCGACCATATGGGTGACGCGTAGCACGTAATCGGCTGGCTAATTGTTTTGTTTGTAGTCATGAGCGTTTCTTTATCTTTTCCCCAAGTACTGCCATCGAGGGATTTGAGGATTTTGTTACGGCTCTGAATTCTCGGAACAATTGCGGCTGCGTGCTCACCAAAATGTAGATCTTGATCAAACATCACACCCAAGATTTTGGGGTGTAGGACAGTCGGTAGCGTAGTGCCATCGACGTGGATGTTCAAAATGGTCGACATTTGGGGCGTCCATGTTGTAAATAAGGTCGCGGAAGATTTAGTCGGTGATAATGCCAGGTTTCGCGAGGCGAAAAAACTGGAGAGATCAGGGAGGTAGCCGTTTATTTTATTGCATAGCGATCGATCTTTGGGCCTGGCCCTGTTGCCATTATTGTGCAGTCATCGGCGTAGGAAACGATTGTGACTCCTTCCGGTGGTGAAGGTAGCTTAGATATGTAGAAATTAAACAAAAGTGGGGATAGGACACCACCCTGTGGCACCCCTTGTTTAATTCTCCTTGGTTTTGATGTTTCGTTTCTAAATTGCACCGATGCCTGCCGACCACCCATATAATTTGCGGTCCACCTTTTAAGACTTGGGGGAAGGGTAGACCCTTCCAGGTCCTGCAGTAACGAGCCATGGTTGACCGTATCGAAAGCTTTTGATAGGTCTAGGGCTACGAGTACTGTTCTATGGTGGGGGTATTGATTTAAACCGCAATTTATCTGGGTGCTAATGGCATTTAGCGCGGTGGTAGTGCTATGGAGTTTTCTGAAGCCATGCTGATGTGGGGCTAGCTGCAAATTTGCTTGGAAATAAGGGAGCAAAATGGCTTCAAGCGCCTTTGCCACTGGCGATAGGAGAGATATCGGACGATACGACTCACCTATGTTAGCTGGTTTCCCAGGCTTTAATAGCGGGACCACCTTGGCCATTTTCCATTTCTCAGGTATGACAAAGGTGGAAAGAGACAGATTGAAGACATGCGCTAAATATTTGAAACCCTCTTTCCTTAGGCTTCGGCATCGGCATGGCTATGCCGTCTGGGCCCACTGCTTTGGATGGTTTAGCACGACCAATGGCGTCCTCAACCTCTTTAGCGGTGATGGTGATTGGTGACGCGCTGAATTTGTGTTTATGTGCGTGTCTATTGGCTCTCCGTCTATCTTTGTCGACCGTAGGATGTATTATATATTGTCGGCAGAAAGCGCTCGCGCATTTTTTCGCGTCCGACAGCACTTTGTCGTCAAAGGCGGGAGTTTACGGTGGACCAAAGTTTACCCACACCGGTAGAGAGGTTACAACCTCTTAGGTGCCCCTCCCATTTCGCCCGCTTGTGTTCATCCACAAGCAATCTGATGCGTTGGTTTATATCCCTTATTTGGGGGTCGCCTGGATCAAGCTGTCTTATAAGGCTAAGTTTGCGGCCTCCGCCGGGAAGCGGGCCGGATTTCGGGAATTCTCCCGGCGGGAATGAAATGTGCCGAGGCGGATTTAATGACCTTACGGAAGGCACGCTCCCCTTGGCGGGCATCAGTCGGGATAGGGAGGGCAGCAAAGCGGCTGTCTGTAAAGGATTTATATTCTTCCCACTTTCCTCTTTTGAAGTTTATGAAAGTGCGTTTTTCAGTGACGATGAAGTCGGCGGTACGCTCAAGCGAAATAAGTATGGGCAGGTGGTCGGATGCCAATGTTACCATCGGCTGCCAGTTGACGCAGTTTACGAGTTCTGCGCTCACGATTGAGATATTTGGCGAGCTGTGACAGCTTCCTACCATACGTGTGGGGGCGTCTCCGTTTATTGTGCAGAACGTCGTTTCTTCTATTTGATCCGCCAACATCTCACCCCTACTGTCCGCCCGCAAGTTTGAATGCCATAGATCATGATGGGTATTGAAATCACCTAAGATAATGCGATTGTTGCCAGTGAGTAAGGCCCTGATATTAGGGCGGTATCCACTGGGGCAACAGGTGGCAGGAGGGATGTAGATGTTGATGATTTCTAGGTTTGCATCGCCTGACCGGACATATAGGCCTTGACGTTCTAAGACATTGTCCCTGCGGTCGATGCCAGGATCAAATATATAATATTGCACAGAGTGGTGTATGATAAACGCGAGACCGCCTCCATTTCCGCTCTCGCGGTCTTTCCTGTGAACGTTATACCCAGAGCAGGTCTGCAATGCAGATCTTGCTGTGAGTTTAGTCTCTTGAATCGCTGTAATGCGGATGTTGTGCCGCTTCATGAAATCGACTATCTCCGTAATCTTCCGAGTTAGTCCATTACAGTTTAACTGCAGGATTCTGAAGTACATAAGGGGAGACGTCGTCACTCTGGGGGTAAGTGACGGGTGACTACGCCTGGGTTGTGGAAGGCCAGGACGCAATTGCTGTTGTGGCCCTGGGACTGGGCGTCCTTGGGCAAGCATTGGGTATCCGGATGCTTTGGGTTTGCGACCTGGCAACATGGCGCGATGAAACCCGTCGGGGGGTTGCCGTCGCGAGACCAGAACATCTAGGAAAGTGGCACCACCCAAGGCAGGAGCTGCATTGGGTGGATGTCGCAAACCTATATATTCTGTGCTGGCAGACGGTGCAAACGGAGGTAGGGACTAAGAGTCTGTTTCCCTGACCTGCACGATTGCTGCCGGAAGTCAAGTCTATGTTAAGTATCAGTAATGGGCCCTTAAGAAACGTAAAGGCCGAACGAAATTGATAGAGAATACCATTGCTAGACGAAATCGTCAAGAGACGAATCGTTTGCCTGAGCTATCGTTCGCAATACAGAATGATATCCTTGATTTTGTATGGCAAAACTTACAAAATTTAGCGTTAAATCTCCTCAGATGCCTGAATCTCGAATAAAGCTCTGAGTGGAGATATGCTATAAAGTGATATATATGGTATGAAAATGTCCAATATTTAAAATCGTCCTGGCAGCGCTGGCTACTTTGTTTTGCAGCAGTGCTGCCAACTTTACCAGTGACATCTATTCAAATTCCACATTCAGCGAGATGACCTACGTAACTGACACGTGTTCCAGTGCTTAATTTTAGTTCGATATCTATAAATCTTCATTGTGTTTTCTAATTTCCAGCACCTACAGTTAAAATTTCAAGTTTGCAAACTATTTGTGCATTAAAAGAAAATACAGAGTAATTACTCACCGATGGCACCACTCGTACAATGTAAATAAAATACAACCCTGAGTTTGTAGGTATTCGTTTAAAAGAAACGAGTTGTCAAGCTAAACGGATGCGCGGCGTTACGTTTTGGTGTGCAAAATTTATTTCTTTGAATTTACATGTTTTCGTATACAATTAATACAAAAATATAATATAGAAGAATTTTTGAAGAGTATTAGTTGTGTATATAACAGAAATATAACTCGAGTTCGCGATTATTTCGGTAAAAACCGCGTGAAAAAAGTCAAAACTAGCAAGGGAAAATTTTCGGCGTGTGTGTCGTGAATCTTGCATATATATTAAAAAAGGTTAAATTGAAAGCGCAATATTAATCGTTTGAGTGCAAACTGTTCAAGATAAAATATAATAATAAATTAGTATATTAAAAACAAAAAAAAGAAAATAAACAATGTCTGAAGTTGCAAAAAGTGAAATACAGAAAAATGCTGTACCAGTGTCCGTCGAAGAAACGGCAGCAGAGGCATCGAGTAAACCGACGCCAGCGGAAGCATCGAGCAATCCAACGCCAACAGAGACAGAGGCGACGGTAGTAACCGAAAATCAAGTGGTCAATAACAACAGCGACGTTGAAGCTGCTGCAGGCGATGCAGGTATAACCGCTGAGGAAGTGGCCAAACCAGCCGAATCTTCGCCAAAAGTGGAAAACAAGAAGTCACCAGTAAGTATGGAAAGCGATTGATGCATGTTCGTAGGCATGTAATCGTGGATTCTGTCTAGGGGCTGTTGATTGTGAGGGACAGGTGGGGTGGAGACAATTAGCGATTCGGTGCGATAAAATATGTTGTGAACATTTACTATACACACAAAATAATAATGCTCGTGTGTTCGAGACCATCTGAAAGGCAGTCTTGCTTCCGTAACTATTTCATAATGGTATTAAAAGGGAAGCTTCAATATTCTGACGTGTACAACCATATTAATTGCATATACAAATAGGGGTTTCCACCTTTTTGTTTATTATTATAACTATGTGTGTACATTATATGCTTCAACATGTATTTATTATTTCAAGTTAATGAATGTACTTTGAATAACCCCACCATAAAGGCGCGTATTTTTCATCTGCTTGGATTTTGTTTTAGCCATGCACGAGTACTTGCGAAAATGCCACATTATTGCTGCGCCCGCCTTCGCATTTTCAAAGTACTATTTGGCGCATCAACTGTCACCTCTGTTTGCTTTATTCAGTTTATACGTATTTTCCACTAAAAATTTTCCTGCATTTGTCGACCGAAGTAGTCGCAGAGCTGCCATTCAGGCAATATCAAATCTGGTAGATTTAAATTTACTATTAGAATGGTAGATTTTTCTGATGTTATCATAAGAGAACGGTCAAGGCTTTATATTTATTTTAGTAGTTGGAAATATGTACCTTCTATTTTATTATTCAATTTCTTTAAAAAAATTTATTTGAGATGCGTTCTGCCTGCATTTTCAAACTGCCGTTTTTTGGAACTGAAATTGATCAACAGAATATTTTCTACAAGGGTCTGAAAAGTTACAAGGATCTGTCTATGGATATAAAAAGTTGCAACCAAATAACAGTCTTTAAAACAAAGTTATATGAATATTGTAAAACCTTAGCTATAAGATAGAAACTGTAATATATTCCAATTTAAGAATTAGTCTTCTGGCCGTAATAAATATATAATAATAATCAAATGAAACGCAAAACGATTTTTTAGGTGTCCAAGAAATGCTCAAGAATACTTGCAGGCTTAATTATTGCCCCTATTACCGTTTACAACTCAACTCTGGTTGAGTTGAAGTTTCGCAATTTGGTATTACAGATTACAACTCAACCTGTCAAAAAAAATTTCGGTTGAGTTGTCTAGTCTTACAACTTTTTGTGGCTTTGCCGTTTACAACCTTGTGTTGGTGTAGTTGTCAAAGACGTCAAAATCTTACAACTGCTTACTTACTAGCAGTTGTCTCATGCAATTTTGCAGTTTTGAAAAAATGTTACGTTTTAGAAGACGGTTCACCACCAAATTTTTAACAAAGATGTTCAAAGTTGATATCAAAAGACACGTTTCGACCTCCGGTTTAAGAATCCGAAAACAAAAATTGTAATTCTTTGCGACAGCATGGCACTGCTAATACGCGTCCAAAAATATCGAGACGCGTATTAATCTCGAGAACAATAATCCGAAGGCGGAAAAGAAACATTTTATCTCTTTTCCGGAGATATTTGTAGTTGAAGTTGAAGTTGGCGATTTTCATGTGGTTGTTGTAATGTTGTTGTCTTTTTTCGGTTTTTGTTTAATATCTTTTGAAGTAGTTAAAATTTTTATTTTCCGCCTTCGGATTATTAATACTGATGCCAAGACGCATCGTTTAATACCTCTCTCGATACTTTTGGACACGTATTAGCAGTGTCATGCTGTCGTAAAGAATTACCACAAAATTTAAAAATTTTATTTCTAATAAAATCTAATTTCATGTGGTTGTTGTATTTTGCCAGATTTTTTGTACACAGCTATGCAGAAAGGTGTTGGACCCAACCAGAGTTATTTTTACGAATCGCGGCCAAAGGCCGTCAACGCTGAAAGATGTTCTGTGCAAAAAAAACTGTGGAACGGGCCTCATATTTCGTACCCTCTCGGGCCATTTTGTGGGTCTTTGTAAATAACTTTCAAAAGAAATAAAATTTTTAATTTCCGCTCTCGAATCCAAAACGGAGATGGAAACCCGTCTTTTGATACCTCCTTTGATAAGAGTTAGATGGTGCACGGGCTAAAAAAAAATCCTAAAAACGGAGATGGAAACCCGTCTTTTGATACCACCTTTGATAAGAGTTAGATGGTTACGTTACCAAAAAAAAAAAGCAAAACATTTAAAGCCGGTAGTTAAACCTTTTTTAATCAAACAACAATCAACAATTTTGTACACATTTCTAGAAAAAACAACGTTTAAACGAATTACATTGAATAACTTTTTGACTTTAGTTGGACGAGGCTGGCCGCAGTTCGGATGCAGCCAAAATAGGTGAAATAATTATGCGAGTCCCATTGATACTTATCACTACTCCTGGTAATCCTATTTGAGTAAAATACAGTTTTTTCTGTTTGGGTTTTAATCTACTTCGCACAAATATTCTCCTCAATAATATCTAAAACCAGTCCAACACCAAAATCATTTCCACATCATATTTGATAGCTGCCGTCAGCAAGGAATCGGAGTATGGCGCATAATTTTAAAATACGAACGCGTATGCGGAAATGGTCCTTAATTTTGTTTAGTACTGAGTAAAATGCTTCCTTTCAAATCTGCAAAATAACTTCATATGAAACTCATTATTTGTTTGTCACTTAAACATTTTCTTACTAGGTGCTTGGTAGTTCCAAGGGATTGGAATGATCACGCGAATGTTTTCCGTATTCGCGAAATGTCAATCACCAACATTTTTGTCATTATAAAATAGATTTCATATAATATTAATAAAAAAAATCACGTTTGAAAATGCTTAAATTTCTGCCACAAATTGATCAGCTGTTTATTTATCTGTCAAATCATCACTTTCTGAAGTTGGCAACTCGATTCAATTTCAACTGAAATAAAGAGTTGTCTTAAAGTTGAGTTGTTTTAATTACAACCCAACTAAGTTGAGTTGTAAACGGTAATAGGGGCATATGTATATGGTTACAGCACTCATCTCGGAAATGAGTGAGCGCTACAAATATAAAAGTTCCATATCAAATATCTACAGAAATCAGTTGTTATATCAATCAAACATCTATAAATTTACATACGCTTGTGCTGCCATCTGACGAATGTTAGCAACTGCCGGTAAAGCAGTGTTTGTTCTAATCAAATATTCACAATAGTGCCATAGTACAAATACATTTCTTTTTGTGCTCACAATCTTTTATTTTTAACAAATTATTTTTATAAAATATTACTAAACAAAAGCACTAAGACCAAAATTGCCCAAAGCTCGCTAATAGCACGGATCACCATCTTTGCAACCAAAATTTTTTTTTATAGATTTGCATTCCAAATAAGAGCGAAAAAGGGACCTGTACATAAAAACAGCAATTAGAAATAACTTAAAAGATTGAAATTTGATATGAAATGACGGAATTCAAAAAATGAAGGTTTCAATATTCATATCTGCAGTCACAAGCAATAAGTTTTACGTGGACGAAGACGGAACCATAGACATAGCAACTACTGCAAAAAAAAAAGCCATTAATTATTAAAAGCAGCTCCACTAACGCCTCGGTCTGTTTGATAGAAAATTTGTTTCATCTCGGCAACACCATTTGCTGTGTATTGTCTATTTGTGTTAGGTATTCGTTATTAATACTCGCTGAGTTGAATACTCGACGAAGCAAAAACTCGCGGTGGCAGAGCGGTTCGCTTCGCTGCTTGCGCCTTAGTTTTATGTATTTGTTGTGTTTTTTTGAGGTTTGCTGTACTTCATTGCTGTGTTTGAGTTTTGCGCGCGTTCCGACTTTTGTTTGGTCGGCATCAGGTTCTGTCATTTTTGTATTCACGTTTAACATAAGTAAACGTTGTCTGTATTTTTAATAATCTTGTCCATATTGCATCAACATGGATGGCATATATATAGATATATATATCTATTTTGTTCCGATCGCATTTTATAGAGAATATCGTCCTGTTTCTGCTTTAACCACTGTTCTACAATTGAAAATGTGGGTAGCCGAAAAAAATCAAATAAACTCATAACACACATCCACACATCCACACATCCATATATCTAAATCTAAATTAAGAAGCTTAAAACCAAGAGAGTAATTTTTATTCCCAAACCTACTGTTACCTCGCCTTTAGTTATGTCTTCTAGTACCGACTTTCTCAAAGAGACATTCTAAGGCTTTGGTTCGCTATTTTATGAGCATTTTCCTATAATGAAAAAAACAGAAAAAACGGAACATTGTACTACCTACATATATTTTTTTAATACAATTTTTAGGTAAAACGGACACCATCAAAGCGTATGTCATTTATAGAACGTGCCCAAAAGGAAAGCGAAGAACTTGTTAAGAATATGGGTGGTAGTTTAGAAATTGAAGGAGGCAGACGTACACGGTCAAGTGCACGTGGTACGCCAACACGTGCCACAGCAGTTTCTACCCCACCACCTGCCAAAAAGGCACGTACTTCGCCGGCAAATGCTGGCAGCACTCCATCGCGTGGTAGAGGACGTGGACGAAAAATTGACATATCAGAGGAGTCTGAAGAGGCTAAAGAGGTGGCTGAAATTGAGACGGGTAAAAAATCTGAGAAAGGCAAAACACCAGAGAAAGCTAAAAATCATGAGAAAGTTAAAACTCCAGAGAAAACCAAAACGCCAGTTAAAAAAGAGGTGAGATTAAAACATTATTAAATTACAAATGTATACTTAATTTTTCTAAATATATTACACTGCAGCTCTCTCCTGATCAACCCAATAATACAACAAAAGAAGCAGCACCATCGGTCGCTAAATCTGCTAAAGTCACTGAAGTTGCTGAAAAATCCAATATCGATGAAAACAAAGATGAAACAGATGCATCCCTAGCAACTAACAAACTTACGGACGATAAAGCCGATGGCACAGCTGATATAGAAGCCATACCAGTAGAGAAGCACAACAATGATCAACAAGTCACCAGTAAAGCAGTTGTAGAAGAGACGCCCGCTGGGCAGAAAACTAATGTGTCATCAATGGAAACAGATGACGAACTGCAGTTTGTAGAGACTGCTCAAGAAGAAACACAGCGAGAGATCGAAGAAGTACCGACAGCAGCAACAGCAGAAACAACACTAACCATTGCCACCGAAGAAAAAATCACAACCGAGGTAGTAAAACTACTAACTCCAGAGCCAATGGATGTCGATTCGAATTCCAAAAGTAGTGATGTGGAGTTGATTGAATCTACACCGCCCGACATTACATCTGGCGCTTTAGCACCGGCTCAAACTGCAAACGAAAATACCGTCGTTCAGGCCAAAGTTCTCGATGTAGATGTCGTAGATGCAGATACTGAAGTCAATGTCAATAATATTGATAGTACACAAATTGTAGCTGCCGATGATGCAACAGCAAAGCCGGTTGTACCTGCAGTGGGGAATGTAGAAAAGAATTCAAAGCGCTTAAATAACGTTGAGAATATCGCAAAAATTGAATCTGTTACAGGTGTTGCTGCTAGTTCTGAAGCAAATGAAGTAAACGCTAACAATGATGGAACTGTAAAGCCAGACAATGAATTATGTAAGTTTTTCTCATAAAATTATATTTGAATCATTGCATAACATTTTGTCTTTACTAACGCAGGTGTACCGAAAGTAGTATCGCCATCAATAAATAATGCAAACAATGATGGCACCGTGACAACGATCTTGTAAATTATATACATGTACACCAACATCAACTTATTACACAACAGTCAAATCGTCAGCATTGGCCACAACAATTAAAATATGGACCCAATATCAATACAATCAGATGATTATTATTAGAGAATTTTTTTTTAATGCACGGATGTCTACCACAACCCGCCTGAAACATATTAATGAACTTATAGTTTTACTTTTGTTTTCCTATGCTAATTTTTTAATTTTTTGATGGCAAAAAACTCTTAAATTTAAATATTTAATCTGTATGCCTTTTGACGGGTAGGACTTACATGTATGTTGCGTAACATATGATTTCTTTCTGAATGGTCTACAGAATACATAGAAAATATATGTATGATTATATATGTATTATTTTTAAATTGTATTCAAACAATTAACAAAAACTATTACTATTTTTGATGATAACGTATATACAAAAACAATAAAAATATAAACAATCATTTATTGTTTTTAATGCGAATTTTACTCAATTATAAGGAAAATTTTATAACAAATAAAATATTAATCAAGAAGAAACAACAACCGCTTCTCAAAAATTATGCGTGTATGTGTGGAAAATCGTAAGATTTATAATTCGACAATTTACTGCAAGAACAAGAGAATTTCAATAAGCTCAGAAAAGAAATTTATACAGATGTATGTATTTTATAAAGGTTAATGTAAAGAGCAATAATAAAAAAAGGTAGAATTATATAAAGTATAAAAAAATCGGGGGAAGATCTTAGATATAAATATATGCAATTCATCACAAAACATTCTTTTCAACTTTAATAACAAAAAAAAATATGAAGACTAATTTTATTATTTTCCAATTAAATACCACATACTGATGTAAGTCGGTTTTATATCAATTCATTTACGCAATCGAGTTTTTGCATTTTAAGAAATAATAAATTTCTCCAAAGTATTTTTTTTGATGTGTTTCTATAATGCGCATGCCATATTCCATTTGCCTATATTTCAAATGCTTCTATGATTAAATTATACACCAAACTTTTGTTCAAAAAGCATGAATTGATAATATTACTCTAAAATTTTTTTCTTGTAATAGTTTTGGGCAGGCTTACTTTTTATTTGGAAATAATGAACAAATAAATTTTGTCTTGACTCCGAATACAGCTAAACATTCGGCCAGATCGTTCTCAATTTCGTTTGCATGCTGCTTAACAGCTTTCATAAATATTTAATAAATATAAATAATTTCTTTTCTAGATGAGCTAATATTTTTTAAATTATGTATTTGTATGTAAAAGAGTACAGTTCCGAAGTAAAAGGACCATAAACAAATATCAACAAATTTCATTGTCCTGTACATACGACGTATGCTAAAATCACTATTTGGTCCAAAGTCGAAGAGAAAGCAAAAAAAAAAAAAAATAAAATTGTAAGCAAAATAAACAAACTATTTCGTCAGTGCTACTTTGTAACAACAGCAAAAAATAAAAGAAAAATTTTAGTTTAGCTGTAAACAAACTTATCATTTAAGATATCTGTACAATTTAATTATACATATACACTATATACATTTCTTTCTTTTGTAAATAAAGAATTTAAATACACAAAAGAGACAAAAAAAAAGGAAATGTAAAACGCATTTCATTATAGTCAAAAGAATATATATATATGTATGTATAGTTTTTCCGATCAGTTTGTTGGTAAATTCTTAGTTTTTTATAAGCTACTCTGATCTATTAATTTCCATGGTGCAAATAAAACACGATTATTCCACCTTCAGCCCGACGTTTCGCCAAATTTCCTTGGCATTTTCAAGGTCATAACGCTATATTTATTTTTTTTTCCAAAAAACATATATACATGTAAAATTAATAAAATTTATGTACCTTGTTGTTTTTTGAAAAAAAAAAAAATAAATATAGCGTTATGCCCTTGAAAATGCCAAGGAAATTTGGCGAAACGTCGGGCTGAAGGTGGAATAATCGTGTTTTATTTGCACCATGGAAATTAATAGATCAGAGTAGCTTATAAAAAACTAAGAATATATATGTATGTTAGATCTGTATGTGGAATCAGCAGCTCCTTAAGTAAGGGGGATCCCTAGAATTCATCAATGAAGATAATGGATGAAATCGGAATATACAATTCAAAAAGGGCTTCACAGACCACGAATCGAATGAAGAAAGGACAGCGCTGCGTTTTTGTTTGATTGACGGCAACAACTCTCCCCACTTATTAAATATATCCACCTGATGTAGAACTTTGGAAATTACATCCTTTGATTCCAACTTCAACGAAATAAGTTCTTTCATGCTGACCACGTAAACTCAACTGGAGAAGAAAGGCACTTCTCAAATCTCAAGCCCTGTTTTTCATCTGCAAAGAATTAGATAGTTATAGCATTAACTACAAGGTCGCTTTGAAAATAAATCATGAGAAAATGTTACTAATAATTTTGTTTTCCAACTCGATTTTCTAATTGGTATCCAATGTGAAGAATTGCAAATACTTAAATAAACATGAACTATTCACTATCAGTTCCGATTTTAATTTGTAGGCGAGTACTTTGTTCCGATTATATATCTATCTAATTAACATCAGAATTACTTGTGAAAGGAGAGATACGTATACAGTGGTATATGGCCTTGCGGAACAAAAGGATGGGAGAACTGAGATGCCCAGCTAGGAAGCTGTTTTATAGGGATCCGTACGGAATCACTCTAACCTCATACAAGAAAGAACTGAGAAGATATAAGGGGGCTACCTAGAGAACATTATGAAGCCCACTTGCAGAAAGGCAAGTTAACTTTTTAACTCGAAGGTTAACCTTACCGGTTAAAATTTACATTTTTACAATTTTTGACAATTTTTTTTTTAAATTGACTGAGGTAAAAATAAATTGCCGTTCTGCAAATGGCATTGAGAGTCTTTCAAGATTTCCAACAGCGGTGCGACTCCAAAGGGTCCACAAGAGTTCACAGAAATGTAATTGGCACTCTGAAAAAAAAATTGCCGTGAATTTGCCGAAATTTATCCGTGAAACAAAAAAACCATCTTAGAGACCAGGTAGGAAAATAATTCTTGCACACGAAGTTGCCGTAAATTTGCCGTAGATAAGTGGCATATTTTATAAATTCGAAAAAAAAAATTTCAAATTTTTTTATGGTGCACCGTAGAGGTTTACGCCGATCACTAAATCGGCGGCGGCGGCGTGTGCGGAGCGCCGGCGTACTCCGGTGTTCTTACTTTGAAAAGCTTGAATTTTCGATTTAAAAAAATAGTTTTTATGAAAGGGTTTCTTTGTATGTATTTAAGGAAATCAACTTGTTGGCCATTTCGGAAAGATCCAAGGTTTTTGCCTCAAGATCTCGCAGACTGTTCAAACATTTTCAAAACCTAGCCCCGGTCTTTGAAATTGGTACTGCTGCGTCTGCAGAAAAGAAATAGAGATACATAAAATAGCCACACTTTTGTCTGCATATCCCGTGCAAAGCGTAGTTTCACCTAGGGTTAACTCCTAATAATCGTCGCGAACACAAATTCTTTAAATAATTTGTGGCTCCTTGGCGGCCACGCACAAAGTTGACTTACGGTTGCTATTAATGGTCTATTAATACTCATGACTCTCGTGGCACAGGGCACCTCCAGTTTTTTCGACTGTTTTTAAGAGCTACAATTCCCGATGTGCGAACAGTAGCAATCCCGACCACCAGTCGCTACCAGGCCTTCTCACCCTCACACCATATGCCAGCACAGAAGCTATAGGACTGCGACTTCGAACCTTACCTTCGTCGACGTCAATTTCCTAGAAGTTCTAGGTGTAGCTCCGAAGACTATCCAACGGATGCTTTTGCCGAGCTACACCAGAGAAACAAATTGAAACGTTAGGGAGTTCGGCCAACGTTGCCGTCATTGCGTAATGGGGGAAAATCGTATAATCCTCGGCGCATCTACATAATTAAAATTTTACAATGACCCTGGATAAAAGTTTTAAAATGTAGACCAGAGTTTGTAGACGTTTGATTTCAATAATCTTCGTTAAATCAAAACGATATTGTAACGAATTTACTTGCAAATCCTCTTATTTGCAACCTTCTGCTAAGTTCGAATCACTAAACTGTTGAATAAATAACTCCAATATTTAGTAATGCAAAATGGCCTTTATTAAAGTACTTCACAATAAATAACTCTACTATTGCCCGACAGATAGCGTGCTTAATTGAAACTGACTCTAGCGCCTCTATCTGTCGCTGCCTTTTATACTCTTTGATTTCCTCGTTCGCATCTTCTAGGCGCTTCCATTTCCAGAATCTACTAGTTGGCCACTAGCTATCAAATTTTTCAGCTGTAACTACAATTGCACTTTTAAAGTGTAAGGCAACCCTTATGATAAGTGTTGAGTGACCATAACATCAATCATTAAATATTAACCACGTCAATTTTTTGACCACACCAATCACTCACCATGAGGGTTACCTTCATAAACGTCACTTCGAATGACGCCAATTAATTTCGCGCATTCAACTCGTCAAGAAGCAAAGTTTTCAGCAGCTCACATATATATATATATACATATATATTAAATTTTCTAAGTTTGTGAACATTTTTATATTCAACAAATAAAATATTTTAAAAAGACTATATTTAAAAAGTAAAGTTCATCAGTTTCTTGTGTCACGTACACGTTGCTTTGGTTTCAGATGGTGGCCCTAGCTAGCTCAGTACATTTGGCAGGCCGTGGTTCTCAACCCGCCATCTTGGAACCGGACGCACACATATATTTATTAACTTCCATTCACCTCTTCGGGTTCACTTACCCACCGCACAACAGGAATCCCACCCAACCTTGGACCGCTCGCATCGTGCAACCTACTCTGCGGTCACCCTAATGCCATGCTCCATACTCCCACTTACCTCCTCATCATTCCATCCTTACATCCCGCCCCAAAAGAAATTAGCCAGCCATATTACTTCTCTTTTCACTTCAATAACGCATTTTTAATAAACATAATCTTAAAATCTATACACGAATGGAATAAAACCTTACAAAAAATCAAGCTTCGTTTATATTCAATAATATTTTTCTTCAAACACCTTAATTTATATATATACATATATGTAAATTTTAATTTAACACATATGGGTTCCTTCTTCGCAAAAAAAAATGTGTATCCTTGTGCAAACATATAAAAGTAAAAATAAACGTATTACAAACAGTATTTATACACGCGCAAACAAGCCTATAAATATTATCAACCTAAAAAGAATCAAAATGTGCTCATAAATTCCATAAAAAAAAACTGTATGACAAATGTTCAAATATATTTCTGGGTCTTTCTGTCGCCAAAATCACCAAACTCTTATCTACTCAAGTGGAGTTATATAAAAAAAGTAGTTTTAAACACACCCTAATGCCTGCCTAAAAGAGCTCTTTTATGTGGGGATTGGGGAGCACATTGGTGCAGGGTTCATACCCCCTGCAAAAAAAAGGTAAGACAAAAAAAACAGCTTAATTAATCGTTCTGGTATGTTTTGTGACTCATAGACGCCTTACAATTTTATAAATTTTGGTTTAATCGAATATTACGTTTAAGACTAAAACGGAAAAGATTTATAGTGACTCGGATATATGTCCATGCACATCAATGTAAAATTCATATTTCATACAGTTTAAAATTTGGGATAAAAAAAAAACAATTCTTAGACTACCCTGACTCGTTTGTTAATTTTCTATCTACCATAAAAAGCTTTT
Source organism: Eurosta solidaginis (assembly GCF_040869045.1). Taxonomy (NCBI): domain Eukaryota; kingdom Metazoa; phylum Arthropoda; class Insecta; order Diptera; family Tephritidae; genus Eurosta; species Eurosta solidaginis. The sequence continues at coordinate 96,672,594 of NC_090319.1, read as the reverse complement.
GTACAAATTACGTTATGGTGAACTTTTTTGCTGAATGCTATAATGAGGTAGGTCGCTCCAACGTTAGGGTAAATGGCTAGGTGAATAAACAAATCCAATTGGACGCAGCTTTCCGAGACGCACATAAAAGGATTTATTGGTGATGAAATTGCAATACCAAAAAATGTGATGAGATGCAATTACGATTTACTTGATGAAAAAAATGTTGTAGGGTTTTGATAGATCGGAGATCGAATTGTATCGGATTTGTAGGCAATGACGCTGAGTTTGTATAAAATGACGTCGAATATGTAGGAATAATATGGACTTTGTACAAAAACGGTGTTGATTTTATAAAAATGGTTGATACTCGTAACAATTTTGATGTTGAAGTTGCAAAAAGAATTGTTGCATTTGTAAAATTTGATACCGAATTCGTAGAAATTCGTAGTTTTCGTAAAAATTCGTGATTTGTAAAAATTTTGATTCGTAATAAGTGTGATTCGCAAAAAATGTGATTCGCAAAAAATGTGATTCGCAAAAGATGTGATTCGCAAAAAATGTGATTCGCAAAAGATGTGATTCGCAAAAGATGTGATTCCCTGGCGCTTTAAAAAGGCTTCACTGGCCACCTCCGGTTCCCACAGGTAAACAAATATTCCACCTCCTTATGCAGCAAGGAAATCCTGTCCTGATGGTTGGATGCAGCGTCGTCCTTTTTCTTTAAAAATTATCGACCGAAACCGCTTTTTTTTATTGAAGGCAATTTGCCTTATCAAAACTTAAAAATTATTGCTATCGGCACTAACCTGATCCTTTCTGGATCTTCGCGCACAGGGAATTTTAAAACTTTATCACACGCAAAAATCACAAATGTTTTTTTTCTTTTTATAAGCGGAGCGCGCACTTTAGCCCGATATGCTGCTATATTTTACTTTCTTCTTATTCACCTTCAGTTACCCCCTTTTATACTATCCGAACCGCTGAAAAGAACCGTTTCCTTATGCCGTTTCCCACGGTCTTTCTTTTGTCTATTGCAATCATAACCACCCTATATCTATCCCTGTCCTTATTCTCAACATATCATGCACACCCATCCGGCAACCTTACCAACAAAGCTTTTTTCGTCATTGTGAATTTACGTGAGTTCACAATGGTGTTTTTTTGGGAATTTTCATTTGACGTTTGTCGTGTTTACCTTTTTGGTAAACACGATTTCTATAATTTTCATTATATTAAAATGCTGATGTGCTACCAAAAAAAATATCGAGAGAGGTTTCCACGACGCGTATTAATCTCGAGAACACGGCCACGAAGGCAAAAAAAATGAAAATTGTATCTCTGTCCGGAGATATTTGCAGTGGAAGTTGGTGATTTTCATGTGATTGTTGTTATGTGTTGTACCCAACAAAAAAACTGTGAACATAAGTGTTTTGCGTGGATATAGTTTTGGTCTCCAAACCGATGTTGGACCCACCCAGGACACTGTTTATAAGCGCGGCCGAAGGCTGCTAACGTAGAAAGGTGTTCTGCGCAACCATTCTGTGGATACCACCCCCGGTTTAGGATGGAGACCCGCTGGTAACTTTTCGTTTTTTTTTTTTTTTCATATATTTTGAACGAGCCAACATTTAATATTGCTGTTTTAACAGCGTACTCCACCTCAACATGTGAGGCTCTCTACATTAAAGCGGGCCAAGGTCTGAATGAAGCCCAACGCGGGGACGACCCACGCCCTGACACTGTCTCCTGCTTCGCGAGCTATGCCGGGCATTTATGTATGTACTGCATATTGGACCTCTCCGGACGACTTGACCCTCATCGCCGGAGATAGATTTACGGGAAGTATTATTATGTATAAAACTGCCATATAAGCGAGTTACTTTATGGATATTTTGTTTATCTTTCTTTCAGGTTGGCTGACATAATGGATCGGTTGTGGCTCTCCGGACGACTTGACCCTCGCCGCCGGAGAGATAGTGATTGAATGAAGGAGGACTATTGTTTGAGGTCCTTGGCATGCCACGCACCTAAGCTTCTTCCCGACAACGTTTCCAACAGGTACATGTTTTTACCTAACGCTCGCGTTACTCTGCACTTGATAAACTTTTTGCAAAACTTCGCGTTTATATTTTTATTAAAATCGCTTAATACGAAGTTGCGCTTATATATTTCTTGTCCGGGTACAAAGCGCACTTCACGGGTTCTTTTGTTGTACCGAGCCGCGTTTGTCTCATAGGTTTCGTGTAAATTTTCTTTAATTTTCTCTCTCATTAATCTTATTCTGTCGCTGTCGTTCAGCAACAGTAATTCGTTGTCATTGAGGGAAATTAGTTTCCGAGCCAGCTTATAGTCTGCGCCGCTGGTGAACATGTTCATGCCGAATAACGCGAAATATGGCGACACACCCGTTGCAGAGTGTATGGCGCTGCGCAACGCGCACTCAATCTCTGGCAAATATAGATCCCAATCCCTCTGGTCTGTTTTTAAATATGAGCGGATAGCAGCCAAGACCGATTGGTTGACCCGCTCAGCGGCATTTGATTGTGGCGAGTAAAACGCGGTTTTCAAGTGTTTAACGCAGTACGTTTCTATCATTTTGGCAAAATGTTTAGAGGTAAACTGTTGCCCATTATCTGAGTGTATTATTTCCGGCACACCAAACTTATGAAAAATTTCCTCGGTGAGGAACTTCACGACATTGGTGGCCGTAGCCTCACGCATTGACTTTAAGAATGTGAACTTGGAAAAATGATCCACGACTACAAAGATATAGGCGTTGCCTCGTTTGGACCTAGGGTATTTGCCTAAAAAGTCAATATAAATTTTCTGAAAGGGGCGTTCGGTAACTACCTCCGATCCTATACCAGGTTTCAAAATAGCGTTACTGGGCTTGCTTTCCTTACAAACCTGACAGTCGCGGACGTAGTTTCGGACTTGTACTACCATGTTTGGCCAGTAATATAAACGTCGCAAGCGATGCAAAGTTTTTGCCATACCACCGTGCGCAGCAGTTGCGCAACCGTGCGCATTCTCGATTAAGGTCGATGTCAATGCTGCCGGCACCCACAACTTCCATTCGTTTTCCTCCAGTTCTACATCTTTCGCCATCATTTTTTTGAAAACAAACCCGTCTTCGACTTTCAGGTCCGGCAGCCGTTCAGCATTTTTTTGTATCGTGCCTATCAAATCTAAATATTCCTCCGACTCAAACTCTACCGTATCCATTCCCGCTATCGATGATTGAGCTAACTCCTCGATGCACCGTGACAGTGTATCTGCAACCACATTTTCAGAGCCCTTCCGGTGCTCTATTTCGAAATTAAATGCTTGAAGGTGCAAAGACCATCTCGCTAATCTACCACTCAGATCTTTTAGCCCCATGAGCCACTTAAGACTGGCGTGATCTGTCACCACTGTGAACGGCATCAGCTCAATATATGGGCGAAACTTTTGCACTGCCATCACAGCCGCGAGGCATTCCTTCTCGGTAGTGCTATATTTGCGTTGGCAATCGTTTAGTTTCTGAGAGAAATAAGCAATAGGGTTTTCGGAATCATCGTGATTTTTTTGAAATAACACCGCTCCTATGCCATAATCAGAGGCGTCACATTGAACCCAAAAACGTTTAGTAAAATCCGGGTGTCTTAGGACAGGCGCACAGGTAAGCGCCTTTTTCAATTTATTGAACGCCTCGACTGCTTGCGGTGTCATCTCGAATTTGCTTGTCTTCTTAAGGGCATCGGTCAACGGGGCCGCTATCGCCGCAAAATCTTTAATGAACCGCCTGTACCAACCGGCTGTTCCTAGGAAGCTCCGAACTTGCTTCATGGTTTTCGGTACCGGGATGTTCACGATTGCTTTTACCTTTTCGGGATCGGTTTTTAGCATGCCCCCGCCCACAATGTATCCTAGATAAGGCAACTCCTTGAAACAAAACTTTGACTTTTTTAATCCTATTGTTAATCCTGCTTCTCTAAGACACATGGCAACTTCTTGCAACGTATGCAGATGCGAGTCAAAATCGGGAGCGATTATAAGTAAATCGTCCAAGTATATAAAGACATTTGCCTTCAATCTCTGTGGTATGACTCGATCCATCAATCGGCATAACCGTTGCGCCGCATTGCATAGTCCGAAAGGCATGACCACGAACTGATATAAGGGACGCCCCGGGACTGTGAAAGCGGTGTATGGTTTACACTTGTCTTCCAGTTCTATCTGCCAAAAAGCGAACTTAAGATCCACGCTACTAATAAAATGGGTATCATCTATGCGGCTAATTATGCCTTCTATATTCTGCAGCGGATAAGCGTCTTTAATGGTCAAATCATTTAATTTTCGGGCATCTAAACAAAATCTATTTTTACCGGGTTTACGTACTATAGTGGTCCGATTACTCCACGGGCTCTCACTTTCCTCAATTACCCCCAATTCTAACATTTTGTCTATTTCTGTGTAAACTATAGATTGCATGGCAGGTGATAGTGGGTAATGGCGATCTTTCACAGGGACTGCATCTTCCACGAGTTTAATGGAGTGTTTTTCCAGCGGTGTACGACCTAAACCATCCTTTTCAAACGTTTTGAAACTTTCGACGACCTGATTTAAGCGCTGTTGTTGTTCAGCCGTGAGGTCATGAAGCACACGCCGTTCATTCCTGTCTTCCGCCGTCACCATCTGCTGCTCTAACTTGGACAAATCGATTTCATTTACATCTATGACATTCGGGGCCAATTGGAAAACGCGCCAGAAATCTATCCCGAGATAAATGTTTTGTTCCAGGTATGGACATAAGTAAAACGTTATTTTATTCTCTAAATCTTTGTATTTGACAGGTATAGTTATCTTCCCTAATACCGTATGTGCGCCACCACCTGCAGTTGTAACCTTCGAAATGAAACGTTCGATAGGTACCCCTAACTCCTCGACTAACTCACGGCATCCTCTACCTAATAGACTAACTGATGCACCTGTGTCCAGTAGCCCTCGTTTTTGGACACCGTTTATTTCGATGTCCGCGTACACCCGTGGGTCATCTCGGTCTGCCCTTTTAACAGTGGCAACAACTGCTCGACGTAGCATCTTCCGGTTTCGAAATCGATCCCTTGCCTTCAGTATCTTGCGTGACACCCTGCGACGACCTAGTAACACGCCGTCTGCAAAGATTCTTTCGCGGGCTTCTTTGTACCTCCTCATACGTTCTTCAAGGGACAGTCTAGCCGGGTTATTTGTTTTGTTATTCATAGTACAATTTGTTGGTTTTGGTTTTATCCGTGATATCTGCTGATCGCCCCCTCTCACGAGGTCTTCATCTACTGTGTTAGTCGACGCGTCTACTCTAGCGGGAATTGTGTGGAGCGCGATACCCCCGCTGTCATCGCGTTCCGTTTCGCGTTTCCCGATAGGCTACATATTGGACACTTCGGCGTGATGACGTCCGCCTTCCCACACTTAAAACAAAATATGCGCCTCTGAAGTGACATGCAATCGGTGAATGCATGTCCTTCGGCACCGCAATTCCAACACAACAGGTTTTTACGATTTGCTTGGTCGCGAGATGATGGGTGTTTGGTAACGCGCTGATAGCGGAGCTCCTCCACGGAGACTTGACCCTCATCTCCGGGGGACTCCTGCTCTTCCGGCGATGTATCAACTATTTCGTTCACTTGGTATGAACGAGGCACAAATCCACCTTGGGGAACTCGATCCCTGCGAGGAAAACACCTTTCAACTTCCTTACACTCCATACGGAGTTGCTCTATAGAGTAGACCGCAATGGGGTATACTAATTTGGCCAACGATTCCCGCAAGTTCCCTTTGACGAGCCGAACCATTTCGTATTCGGGTATGGGGTTCCTTAGACGCGAACGCAGTATGCCGACAGCGTGAAAAAAATCATCAATCGTCTCTCCGGGTTTTTGTTTGCGTTCCGTGATCTCTCTCATTAGATCGAAATCCGTTAGCTGAGATCCGAACTGCCGTTGTAACGCGAATTGTAAACTTGGCCAGTCTAGGTTGCGATTCGTTCGGATGTACAACCAGTACCATTCACGGGCCTCTCCACTCAGCAGCCGATGAAAGTCTCTAATGATCTCAGCCCACGAACACCCATACTGCTCTTTCAAATACTCCACCTTGAATAAAAAGTCCTCTATGGTCATGGAATCGCGGTGACCCTGATAACTGATCCCCCACTTTTCTATATTCATTTCAGTTCGGTAGGTACCAGCTCTGTATTGAGGCTCAGGTAGTGATCTTTGTGAGGAAGAACGATGGTCTGGTGCTGCAGGGCCTAGGATTGGACGCTGATTCGCCTGATTATTTAACGCCGGTAACGGACCTACCGCCGACCTAACAGGAATATTATTATGTGCATTACGATTGTTGTTGACGTTTTCATTAACTCTTTCGTTTTCAGGTATCGAACGCCTCGATTCTGCTGACTCGCTGCTAATGTTATGCCTCCTTTTTTTATACTGTATTCGTGGCCTATTTGTCTGACGGCCAGCTCCCACTTCGACACTGGAACTGCGTACGGTTTCAAACATCGCCTGCATGCCTGCGCGCATTTCACTTAAAAGGGCTTGTTGAGTTTCCGCCATCATACTTTTTATTATGGGCGTCACTTCCTCACGTATGTTTGGTGTTATAGGCCTACTGGCCGTAACATTAGTCGCGAAATTGTGAACCGGAGGGGGGCGTGGAAAGGGTAACGACGGTGGCCGGATGAGTACCGATTGGGTAACTTGGGCCTGACCATATTGTTTGGGCATTGTCCCCGTACTAGTTGTTAATGCTTGCACACTACTTTGTGGTGCGCCTTGCCCACTACCGCCTACATTTTCATCCCCTTTGTTTTTCGTACCTACGAACCTATCTGAAAGATCGATGAATGCGGGATCACCCTCATTCATTTGCTTATTTGCGTCTTCTGCTGGCATGTTGGCTATCTTTGTTCTTGCTCGTGTATTATGGGCCGGTGCCGAGTGATTCATACGAATGATTCAAAAAAAATTTGGACTTAAAAAAAATCTTTGTATACGAGGCACCAAAAAGACACACTGTAAATGTATATATGTATGTAAAATCCTTATGTAACCCTAAAAGAGAAAATTATAGTATAAAACCCGAAATGTGTGTTTAATCCTATGAGCCTTGCGTGTCTACAGACACGCCTTTACGTACTAGCGCTTTTAAAAAAAATCAAAAGAAAATTTATATAAAAGAAAATTTAAATCAATATAAAATATATGTATGTGCGGGTTATACCCTATGCGAAATTATATGTATAACACGTATTAATCAAAAAAAAATTTTTTGGTAATAAAGCAAGTGTAAAGACCATGTATATAAGTCGAGATGACTGCGTATGTATATTAGATCCTACCAAAAATTTAATCTCGGCTAGCGCACACCACTGTATCAGCGCCACTCGTAGTAAAAAAAATCCAATTATTTCAGTAATAAAATAGAGAAAAAAAAATTTGGATGTAATCCAAAAAAAAAAGAAAAAAATATATGATCTAAGGACAGTAGATGTACGTTAAATTCCCTCTGAATTGACTATTCGCAACTTCGCTCGCGTATGTTAGCAAACCGTGTAATATAAAAAAAATTGAATATGTATTAAAAAAACAAATATTTATATATAGAAAAAAAACTATAAAAGAGGACATCTGTATATGTGTATGTTCAATCCTATAGGTACTGAATCTTATAAAAAAATATATATCTATTGGTATAAAAACAATATTCATGTAAAACAAAATATCAGGTAGCCACGTAATCTCGATGTAATCTCAAAAAGAAGAATATACGACAAAGCGAAATATATGTGTGTTAAATGCTATAAACCTTGAGTGTCTACGAACACGCACCCCTGTATTAGCGCTTCATACGAAATCAACCAAAAAAATTTCTACAAAATATATATATATATCGATAAAAAAATGTTTGTATTGATGAAGAGGTGTGAATATAGTATACCTGTAGGTTAACCCCTATGCTAAATGAATGTTCATAAACTTATAATGACGTATTAACGTAACACGTACACCAAAAAACTCAAACCTTTGTAAAAAACTGACTCCAAAAAACCAATACCAAAATTATCTCCGATATAAAAAGTATAAAAAAAATTTAATAATTTAGAATGTTATGAGTTGGCGGGTGTTCGGATGGCCTGACTACATGAGGAGGCTTAGGGTTCTGGAGCATAGTTGTTCGTTCCTGTGTGGGTTGGCATGTGAATCCTCACTGATAAACTAAATAAACGAAACAATTCCAAAAAAACTATTTTATGCTTCACAACACCTACCATTCGCGATGTAGTTGTGGTCACAAAATCTACTACTTATGGAACAACAAAACTCAAAAATCTCTGTTTTGGCTTCCACATTTGTAGCCATATTTCTGAAACTAAAGCTCTCTATAAAAACAAAGTGAAGAAAAAAAGAAATCTAAAATAAAATTTTGTGTTGTAAAATGTCGATGCAAATAGATCACCCTCATGTTTGGTGTCTATGCCACCGTTGGGTTATTGTATCAGATCTGGTGGGCTTGCTCCTAACTGCTGGTGCAATTAAACTTTGTCAGAAATACACAAGCAAGTCACCTAACTAGCTTAGATACCCGCTTACACCATCACCTTTTTCAAATGAACGTTTTTTTTTTTTTTTTTTTTTTTTTTGAAAGCTTAAATACATTTGTAAGTGCAAGTTTAATTGAGTAAAAAAAAAGATAATTATATCTTTGTATTTCTACTAGATGTTACAGAAGAATATTTGATTTCTTGCGAGGGCGCCAATTCAAGCTTCTTTTCCTGCGCTCTGTTGAATTATAAAAAAAATTATTTCTCGGGTGCTATAAGAAATATAGCGATCCCTTCATGTGTTTTTAGTTTGGGCGCCATTTATAAATATATGTCACGTACACGTTGCTTTGGTTTCAGATGGTGGCCCTAGCTAGCTCAGTACATTTGGCAGGCCGTGGTTCTCAACCCGCCATCTTGGAACCGGACGCACACATATATTTATTAACTTCCATTCACCTCTTCGGGTTCACTTACCCACCGCACAACAGGAATCCCACCCAACCTTGGACCGCTCGCATCGTGCAACCTACTCTGCGGTCACCCTAATGCCATGCTCCATACTCCCACTTACCTCCTCATCATTCCATCCTTACATCCCGCCCCAAAAGAAATTAGCCAGCCATATTACTTCTCTTTTCACTTCAATAACGCATTTTTAATAAACATAATCTTAAAATCTATACACGAATGGAATAAAACCTTACAAAAAATCAAGCTTCGTTTATATTCAATAATATTTTTCTTCAAACACCTTAATTTATATATATACATATATGTAAATTTTAATTTAACACATATGGGTTCCTTCTTCGCAAAAAAAAATGTGTATCCTTGTGCAAACATATAAAAGTAAAAATAAACGTATTACAAACAGTATTTATACACGCGCAAACAAGCCTATAAATATTATCAACCTAAAAAGAATCAAAATGTGCTCATAAATTCCATAAAAAAAAACTGTATGACAAATGTTCAAATATATTTCTGGGTCTTTCTGTCGCCAAAATCACCAAACTCTTATCTACTCAAGTGGAGTTATATAAAAAAAGTAGTTTTAAACACACCCTAATGCCTGCCTAAAAGAGCTCTTTTATGTGGGGATTGGGGAGCACATTGGTGCAGGGTTCATACCCCCTGCAAAAAAAAGGTAAGACAAAAAAAACAGCTTAATTAATCGTTCTGGTATGTTTTGTGACTCATAGACGCCTTACAATTTTATAAATTTTGGTTTAATCGAATATTACGTTTAAGACTAAAACGGAAAAGATTTATAGTGACTCGGATATATGTCCATGCACATCAATGTAAAATTCATATTTCATACAGTTTAAAATTTGGGATAAAAAAAAAACAATTCTTAGACTACCCTGACTCGTTTGTTAATTTTCTATCTACCATAAAAAGCTTTTGTACAAATTACGTTATGGTGAACTTTTTTGCTGAATGCTATAATGAGGTAGGTCGCTCCAACGTTAGGGTAAATGGCTAGGTGAATAAACAAATCCAATTGGACGCAGCTTTCCGAGACGCACATAAAAGGATTTATTGGTGATGAAATTGCAATACCAAAAAATGTGATGAGATGCAATTACGATTTACTTGATGAAAAAAATGTTGTAGGGTTTTGATAGATCGGAGATCGAATTGTATCGGATTTGTAGGCAATGACGCTGAGTTTGTATAAAATGACGTCGAATATGTAGGAATAATATGGACTTTGTACAAAAACGGTGTTGATTTTATAAAAATGGTTGATACTCGTAACAATTTTGATGTTGAAGTTGCAAAAAGAATTGTTGCATTTGTAAAATTTGATACCGAATTCGTAGAAATTCGTAGTTTTCGTAAAAATTCGTGATTTGTAAAAATTTTGATTCGTAATAAGTGTGATTCGCAAAAAATGTGATTCGCAAAAAATGTGATTCGCAAAAGATGTGATTCGCAAAAAATGTGATTCGCAAAAGATGTGATTCGCAAAAGATGTGATTCCCTGGCGCTTTAAAAAGGCTTCACTGGCCACCTCCGGTTCCCACAGGTAAACAAATATTCCACCTCCTTATGCAGCAAGGAAATCCTGTCCTGATGGTTGGATGCAGCGTCGTCCTTTTTCTTTAAAAATTATCGACCGAAACCGCTTTTTTTTATTGAAGGCAATTTGCCTTATCAAAACTTAAAAATTATTGCTATCGGCACTAACCTGATCCTTTCTGGATCTTCGCGCACAGGGAATTTTAAAACTTTATCACACGCAAAAATCACAAATGTTTTTTTTCTTTTTATAAGCGGAGCGCGCACTTTAGCCCGATATGCTGCTATATTTTACTTTCTTCTTATTCACCTTCAGTTACCCCCTTTTATACTATCCGAACCGCTGAAAAGAACCGTTTCCTTATGCCGTTTCCCACGGTCTTTCTTTTGTCTATTGCAATCATAACCACCCTATATCTATCCCTGTCCTTATTCTCAACATATCATGCACACCCATCCGGCAACCTTACCAACAAAGCTTTTTTCGTCATTGTGAATTTACGTGAGTTCACAATGGTGTTTTTTTGGGAATTTTCATTTGACGTTTGTCGTGTTTACCTTTTTGGTAAACACGATTTCTATAATTTTCATTATATTAAAATGCTGATGTGCTACCAAAAAAAATATCGAGAGAGGTTTCCACGACGCGTATTAATCTCGAGAACACGGCCACGAAGGCAAAAAAAATGAAAATTGTATCTCTGTCCGGAGATATTTGCAGTGGAAGTTGGTGATTTTCATGTGATTGTTGTTATGTGTTGTACCCAACAAAAAAACTGTGAACATAAGTGTTTTGCGTGGATATAGTTTTGGTCTCCAAACCGATGTTGGACCCACCCAGGACACTGTTTATAAGCGCGGCCGAAGGCTGCTAACGTAGAAAGGTGTTCTGCGCAACCATTCTGTGGATACCACCCCCGGTTTAGGATGGAGACCCGCTGGTAACTTTTCGTTTTTTTTTTTTTTTCATATATTTTGAACGAGCCAACATTTAATATTGCTGTTTTAACAGCGTACTCCACCTCAACATGTGAGGCTCTCTACATTAAAGCGGGCCAAGGTCTGAATGAAGCCCAACGCGGGGACGACCCACGCCCTGACACTTGTTTTGGTATTAGAAGCAGTGTATGTGCGAGAAGTCTACGCAATTAGTATTGTGTGCCTTACTTAAGTTGCGTTAAGGCGTTTGGGCGATAACCTGCGTCAACTACGAGGCAAGAATAAAGATGACCACGATGGTCATCTTACATGGCGACCGTGACGATGGTCGTCTTACATGGCGACCGTGGCCATGCCGGCGGCAAAAACTGGCGTCGGGGAAGGAAAAAATTCCCTGCACTACAAAAGCAGCATAATTAAAAATAAAATCCGGAAGAATATGTGCGTGGTGGTTGCGACGGAAAAGTGCGTGGTGGTTGTGCCAATATGAAGAAAATTTTTTTGCAAAATTCATAAAATATATGCAAAAAAGAAAATTACTCGAAGTAAGATAATTTCAAAAATTTACGAAAAATTACAAAAAAAATACAAAAATATATAAAATTCCAAAAAAAATATAAAATTTCAAAAAAATACAAAAAAGTTATAAAATTATAAAAAGACTACAAAAAAAAATTCTACAAAATTACAAAAAGTCTACAAAAAATTACAAAATTTCAAAAAGACTACTAACAATTTTTTAATAAAACTTCAAAAATACAAAATCATGAAATTGCAAACCTACAAAACAAATATAAAATTCCAAAAACTACAAAAAAAAAAAGTATAAAATTTCAAAATCTACAAAAAAAAAAAGAAAAAATTCATAAAATTTTCAAAAACCTACAAAAAAAAAAAAAAAGTTATAAATTACAAAAACCAATACAATTTCAAAAAATTTTAAATGGTAAATAAAAACCAAATTTAAAACTAAAAGTGGACTTTTACAAAAATTTTGGAACAAAATCCAAAATATACATACATTTAATATACTAAAAAGAAAGAAAGTTATTGGAAAATTGTGGTGTTACATACATACATACACATATATGTTAAAATTTTTTGAACTGGCTGTACTATGCCATAACGGTGATGATAAGCACAACCACCAGTGACGCCTTTACAGAGCACCGTTAATAGCGGTTAAATATAACCCCAAGCCATTTACTCATCCACAAAAATTCGAGAAAGCAAAAGAAGCAAAAAGACAGAAGCAAGAATGAGAGGCAGAGAAGCAGAAAAAGCATCAGTGGGTAACGGCAGCAAAGGAAGACAACAACAACAAATTTCAGCAGTATACAAGCAAAGGCAGCAAGCAAAGCAGAAAAAAGGGCGGTACAGTACCTTAAAATATACGTATATAAAATTTTAACTTTGTACATACGTAGGTAGTTTGGCTTTCTCAGTATAAATACATGTATACTATAAACTTAGCAACAATTTTTCGTAATACACATGTAGCCTTCGCATGTAGCAACACAATTTGACACTTTTGATTATAAACATACTTTTCTTAAACATTTGTTTACTACGCATGTAGCAACACAATTTGACACTTTTGATTATAAACATACTTTTCTTAAACATTTGTTTACTACGCATGTAGCAACATACTTTTTCTACTTTAAAGACAATAACATGTTAAACTAATTAAATTAAGAAATTGAATTTTTCAAATTACTTACATACATAAAACAATTATATTGAAATATAAACATATAAACATTTAAATATCGCCAAAAATTCGAATGCACATTAAATATAATTTCAAATATACGGCCATCACATGCATATTATCACGCATATATTACTATATTCTTTCTTTTTCGAACATTAATATGGAACTGGAATTTTTTTATTTTAAATGCGAACATTGCTTCGTAATAAATACAATCGAAAAAATATTTTTTTCAAATTCATACATTTTTTTTAAAACATTTTTTGGAACGCAAATTATACATCAATTTTATATGTATAATACCAAAAATATCAAATCTTTTCGCCAAAATTTTGCGATAGTTATTCAAACCTAATCAATTTTGAAAAATTCTCATTGACTTTAAATATCAACATAGACGGGTTACAGTCAATCAAAGTAATGGTGAAAATTTATTTTATCGGTGAAAGCTTACTTTTCTCTTTTTCCAATTATTTCTTCGGAAATTAAGCATCATAGATGTCTAAACATTTACATATTTTTTTGCAACAAATACAGTGCTATTCAAATAGTTAACAATTCCTTCGAAGCATCACACGAATACAGTGTATTCCAAATATTTCAACATATCTTACATTTGCGACTCTTTTCAAACTGTGCATTATATACAGTGTCTTTCAAATATCCCAACAGTTTTTTCTCTTTGCATTATTAAACGAATACAGTGCGGTTAAAATATTTCAACATTCACTTGCATTTACAAAATAAGTCTTAAATACAGTGCCTTTCGAATATGCGAATCTTTACCATTTACCAATTAACTCATCGATTTTGAATATTTCGAATATTCTCTGATTTTTAAACAAAAAAAAAATTTTTTTAAATTACAAACCACAATTACTGAGCGAATGAATAGTTTCAACTTCATTCTTATATAAACAGTGCCTACAGCGTTAATCTTAACATTTTTCCGAATTTTTTTTATGAAACATTTTTTTTTTTTTTTTCTGCCACGGAGGTAAACATTTTCAATAAATGTAATAAAGTTTTCAGATGTCAGTTGTCAAATGTCAGATTTTGATTCCAATTTCAAAAATTTACGCTCTAATTTCACTAAAGTTACTAAACGAGTTTTAAATAACCGATCTATCTCAGCGAAAAAATCAATAGAATATGAAGATGCTTTAATTAAAAGCTATAACCAAATCATAATACAAGTAAATTCATATTTTGAAAATCGAGATAAGCCTAGTTCAATAATCGAAAGTTTGTCAAAGTGCAGAGAACAACTCACTAAATGTTTTTCTAGAATTAACTGCAATATAAAAATACCCAAAGATCTTTCTGAATTAATACAAGAAAGCGAATCAAGTTCGGATTTTGACACTGAGGAAGAATTATCTGACGCATCGACAACTTCAGCTTACAAAGCTAGTATTATTAAAAAAAGTCACGTATCTTTTCTTGAGGATTTCCCTGGATTTTCCAATTCACTCCACAATAATAATTTAGACACAATTAGCGAAGAACAACCAACAATGGCGACTTCAGAGCAAAAGAAAACTTTTATTACTATGTGTGCATCCATAATTAGAGAAAACTACAGCGGCGATCCGCTTTCACTTGCATCCTTTATAGATAAAATAGTTTTGATAGAAGATTTGATGGAAGAAAATTTGACAAATACTTTCATTTCGTTTATAAAATCCAAGTTAGAAGGGAAAGCGCGTGAGGCAATTCCAAATGAAGTAACAACAATTCAACAAATAAAAGATGCATTAAAAGGTAGAATAAAACCTGACAACTCAAAAGTTGTTGCAGGAAAAATCGCATCGTTAAAAGTTTTTAATAACAATCATACTGAATTCGCTAAACGTGTTGAGGAACTCTCCGATGCTTTAGAACGATCATTAGTTATAGAAGGAATGACTCAGGAAAAAGCGCACGAAATGGCAGTCGAACAAACCGTCAACGTTTGTCGGCTTAACACTCGCTCAGACCTAGTAAAATCAATTTTAGCGTCAACTACGTTTACTGATTCTAAGGATGTAGTTGCGAAAATGATCGTAGAACAAAATAACCAAACAAGTGAAAGGCAGGTACTAGCGTTTAGATCACGTTATAACAGGCAAAATAATAGTTCTCGAGGTAACTTCAGGTCAAATTAATATAATAGGAACAACTTTTCGAGGTACAACAACAATTTTAACAGAAACAACAATAGCAATTATAGGCATAATAACAACAATAATTATGGCTCGCGAAATAATGGTAATTTTCGAAATAACAATAGCAGGCCCGTAAACAGAAACAACAGCAATAACAACAGTAACAACAACAATCGACGTTCAAATACTACAAATAATGCTAGTGTACGCACTTTAAACGCCAACGGCCCTCAGGAGCGAACACTGGGGGACCAGAATCTGAATTAAATAACGTTTTTCAAAATAAATCAATTTATTGTTTAAACCTGAACTACTCAGATTTTATCGAACTGAATTGCAATGACTCTTTTAAAACATGCACTTTCTTAGTAGATACACAGGCTGATATATCAATTATAAAACTTTCAAGTTTAAAACAAAATGTTTCTATAAATAACAACAATATTATAAATATAACGGGTGTTACGACAGATACAGTTTCAACATTGGGTACCATTAAAACAGAACTTTTTTATTCAAATTTTTCAATTCCACATACTTTAAATGTAGTAGATGACAAATTCAATATACCGTCAGATGGTATTTTAGGCAAAGACTTTTTGAAAAAATACAATTGCATCATAGACTATGCAAACGAGAGCATAACTATTGGCATTGGCAAAAATATCCATAAAATTTCAATTTTACATAATACAACCGATAATACATTGATAATTCCTCCTAGATGCGAAGTTTATCGCTTATTTAAGCTGAAAAAATCTAAACATCCAGTTTTTATAGACGCACAGGAAATTTGTAGTGGTGTGTTCACCGCAAAGTGTATTGTTGACACCAACAATCCGATAATAAAGGTATTAAACGTCACTGACGAGGTAAAATACGTAAGAAATTGTAACATAGTTACGGATGAAATCACCAACTATAACGTGTATAAAATCAATGATCTTTCAAAAGATTCGAAAAGGTCAGAGGAATTAAAATCAATTTTAGAAAAACAAATGCCAAACTATGCCAAACCAAAACTTCTCGATTTATGTCTAAAATATGATGATATTTTTGCACTAAAGACCGATCGTATGACACTTAACAACTTTTATGAACAGAAATTACGATTGACAGATACAAATCCTGTTTACATAAAAAACTACCGTTTACCATATTGTCAGAGAGAGGAAATTAATAAACAAGTTGATAATTTATTGCAAAACGATCTTATAGAACACAGCTATTCCAACTATAATAGTCCATTGATACTTGTGCCAAAGAAAAACCCAAATGGACAGAAATCCTACAGGATGTGTGTTGACTTTAGAGCCGTAAACAAAAAATTGATAGCAGACAAATTCCCACTTGCACGAATAGACGATATTCTTGATAATCTAGGCAGAGCCAAATATTTTTCTACATTGGATCTGTATTCAGGTTTTCACCAAATCCCATTAAATAAAGATTCTAGAGACATCACTTCATTCAGCACTGATCGCGGTGCTTTTCGATGGAAAGTTTTACCATTCGGCTTAAACGTAGCTCCGAATTCATTCTCAAGAATGATGTCAATTGCCTTTTCAGGAATTTCTCCAAACCAAGCCTTTTTATATGTCGATGATCTTATAGTCATTGGGTGCAGCGAAGCTCACCATCTTAAAAATTTAGAACAAGTCTTTCAAACATGCAAAAAATTTAATTTGCGTCTCAATCCCGAAAAATGCAACTTCATGCGTTCAGAAGTCACTTTCCTAGGACACAAATGTTCGTCAAAAGGTCTACTTCCAGACGATTCCAAAATAATTGCAATAAAGAAATATCCGAAACCTTCCGATAAAGATGCAGTAAGACGATTCGTGGCATTCGCCAATTATTACAGAAGGTTTATACCAAATTTTGCTTCCATAGCAGCACCTTTAAATAAACTTAGCAGGAAAAGAGTGGAATTTAAATGGGATCAATCATGTGATATAGCATTTGAAAAACTTCGAAAATCTTTAATTTCTCCTCAAATTCTCCAATACCCAGACTTCAAAAAGGAATTTATAATTACTGTCGACGCTTCAAAAATTGGTTGTGGTGCCATTTTAAGTCAAAATAAAGATGGCATTGACTTACCAATTTGTTTCGCGTCCAAATCATTTAATAATTCAGAACAAAAGAAATCAATAATTGAGTTAGAGCTTTTAGCTATATTTTTTGCAATAAAACAGTTCAGACCATACATATATGGCACACACTTTACAGTCAAGTCCGATCATCGTCCATTAGTTTACTTGTTCAATATGAAAGATCCCTCTTCAAAACTTTCACGTATCAGACTTGAACTGGCAGAGTACAACTTCACTATTGAATACATAAAAGGTAAAACGAACGTAGGAGCAGATGCACTCTCTCGCATCACAATAGAAGAAATAAAAAATTCAGGAACATCAATTTTAGCAGTACAGACAAGATCACAGACAAAACAAGAACAATTAATGCAACAAGAAATACTCAAAGAAGAAAAAGTAAAAGAAAACATAAAATTACAAGTTTATGATAATTTTTCAAACAAATTTTCAAAGAAAATACCCAGAGTAAAATCACAAATAAATTATGATAAAAGTGGTAAAATTACGAATTTTGAATTAAATGCGCATTTAAAACACAAAAAGATTGAGTTAATTAAGGTTGCGTGTGCTAACAAAATAATACATTTAGATGAATTACTTTTGAAGCTACAAAAAGAAGCTGGCAAGCGCAATATTAATATAATTGAATTGCAAAAAAATGATAATCTTTTTAAATATTTTTCGATATCAGATCTGAAAACCACTGGGAATAAAATTTTAAAACATTTAGAAATCGTCCTAACCGAACCCGTAGAAACTGTGACAGACGAAGACAAAAAACAACAATTAATAACAACTTACCATACCGACCCAATTTTAGGAGGACATTTCGGTAGCAAAAAAGTTTATGCAAAACTCAGAACCAAATATTATTGGAAAGGCATGACGCGCGATATAGCGAAATTTGTTAAAAACTGCGAAAAATGTCTTTTGAATAAGGTTAAGCCAAAAACAAAAGAAAATTTAGTCCTAACCGAAACACCATGTAAGCCATTCGACATTGTTGTCATTGACACTATAGGACCTCTACCTCAATCCGATAATGGTAACAAGTTCGCTGTCACCATTATATGCGATCTCAGCAAATACTTAGTAACGATTGCGATACCTGACAAAAGTGCAAAAACGGTCGCATCAGCTATTTTTGAAAATTTCATACTAATATATGGCATTATGAAGACGATTAAAACCGATTTAGGTACCGAATACAAAAATGAAATTTTTTCAGAGTTAACAAAACTATTAAAAATAGAACATAAATTTTCCACAGCGTACCATCATGAAACCCTTGGCACAGTAGAGCGAAATCACAGAGTTTTCAATGAATATTTAAGATCTTTTCTAAATCCCAATTTTTCCGACTGGGATGTTTACTTGAAATATTTCACTTTTCTTCATAACACAACAACAAACACAGTATTCGATAATAAATTCTCACCATATGAATTAGTCTTTGGCAAAGCAGCTAATTTACCAAAAGAACTGCAAACCGATAAAATAGACCCGATTTATAACATAGAAAACTATTCGAAAGAAGTTAAATTTCGTTTTCAAAAAACTCACGAATTAGCGAATAAAACAGTTACAGAACACAAATTAAAAAATCAAACCGGATATAACAAAAGTTCACAACCAATATCTGTCAAGGTATTTGACAAGGTATTGCTTGAAAAAGAACCCCGCGACAAGCATAGTAGTATCTATATTGGTCCGTATACCGTAATAGGTATTGACGGCGTAAACGTCACGTTAATTGATGACGAAACGAAAAAGAAAAAAATAGTACATAAAAATAGAATAAGAAAAATTAATTAAATTAAATTTTTAAATTCAAGATTATTTAAAGTTAATCTCTATTGTTAAATTAGAAATAAAATGTTTTTCTTCCAAACCTGAAAAAAAGACAATGAATTCAAATAAATTTAAACAATCATTAAAAATTAAGAACTTAATTCATACAGTAGAATTAAAACACAAAAAAATTGTTTTTAATTATAAAAATTAAATTTAAGTCCTACTTTAGAATTAGACTTTAGAATTTCATTTTTAATTTAGATCTAAACATAGATGTAGATTTAAATTTAGTTTAACAGTCTTAAACTTTTATTAAGATAAAATACATCACGTTTGGGACAGAAGAATTTGGCCAATTCTTCTTTTCCAAAGGGGGATGATGTAAGGCAACCCTTATGATAAGTGTTGAGTGACCATAACATCAATCATTAAATATTAACCACGTCAATTTTTTGACCACACCAATCACTCACCATGAGGGTTACCTTCATAAACGTCACTTCGAATGACGCCAATTAATTTCGCGCATTCAACTCGTCAAGAAGCAAAGTTTTCAGCAGCTCACATATATATATATATATACATATATATTAAATTTTCTAAGTTTGTGAACATTTTTATATTCAACAAATAAAATATTTTAAAAAGACTATATTTAAAAAGTAAAGTTCATCAGTTTCTTGTTTTGGTATTAGAAGCAGTGTATGTGCGAGAAGTCTACGCAATTAGTATTGTGTGCCTTACTTAAGTTGCGTTAAGGCGTTTGGGCGATAACCTGCGTCAACTACGACGCAAGAATAAAGATGACCACGATGGTCATCTTACAAAAGCTTCTCTCATTGCATACTTTCGGGAGTATCTCAGATATATGCATGTTGTTGTGCGTTGCTTCTCAGCTGCGTATACGTACATATGTGTAGACATAATGATTGATTCGTTTATGTAGATACATAGTGATTGATTTATGGATGTGCATACAAGGCGCTGCTTACCATCGGCTTAGAGATGGCAGTACCCCTTAGTGTTGCTAATATTCGTAACAATATTTTAGAATGAAAGTCGACCGATTTTAAGTTGAAAGATGTTTACTGCTGTTTTCCGGCCTAATGATATAAGAGCTCATTATTGATGACCGCGTACCTTCAGTTTTCAGACTAGTTCGACTGTCCACTTCGTTAGGGTAGTAGCACACACGGTCATTTTTACGACTGTCTTGGGAAAGCTTTTGCTTCACCACTTTGAGTGTTCTTGCGAAGGACAAAGCCTCCTCTGGTAAATACATATATGTGCCTACGTATTCACGTTTGTACAAGGAGCCGTAACGTGTAGGTGATTAACTCCAAGGGAATAGTTTTGAATAGGGCCGCCAACTTTATGTCAAACCGGGAGACTTGGGTGTTGAAGGATGAAGTGTTACAATTAAAATTAACATTTCAGACGCTATTGTATAGTTTCGCAAATAAACAACAGATGTTTGAATGTAAGCCCAAGTGATTTTTCAAACCCTTCTCATACGTACATATATTCTCAACTTAAGTATGAGGTAAAAAACATTTCAAAGGAGTGTTTATGCCTCTATAACCTACTAAAGGATTTTGCATCACTGATTTCGCTTATGCTTTCAGCCAATGGTAATATAAAATTAAAAAAAAACAGGCACTTTTTTTGCTTTTTTTAACAACTTGAAAACAATTTGAAACGCCTTGAGTAATTTTATTTGAATTCATTGTTCATTATTTTTTGGAAAAAATATGCAAAGTGATTATATAAATTTATTATATAACGTTTCTTTTAGTGTTTTGTTTTAATAACTTGGTGAATTGGGTGATGCAAAGTCCGTGTTAAGCTGACATCGAAAACACCTGTTTTTTAAAATAACTTTTGAACAGTTAGAAAGAGTTAAATTTCGCAATTAGTTTCTTATAACTGACAGTGATGCGCATCCGTTAATACCCCTTTCGACCATATCCGACCAATTTTCGATTTGAACAATAAATGGCCTAAACAGTCTTAAACGAGCAGAAGATATAGTACCGCGCCGGACGCCGCCGAAAAGAGGAGGACAAAACTTGAAACAGGAACTGGCATCATTAATAAATATTGAAAATAATAAAGGTCCCAATATACTACCTTGAGGTGCCCCCGAAGTAGCAATGTAAGGAGGTGATCTCGCATCGTCAACAACAACAAAATTCACCCTATTGGCAAAATAAGATTTGATCCAATCGAGAAACTGAGGATAACTTACTCAGTAGCAAATTATGACTAGCTCTATCAAATGCTTTTGATATATCAGTGTAGATAGCATCCACCTGACCTCCATTAATAAACGGCGAAATTCAACAATTCGAAAATACCAAGAGGTTAGTAATTGTTGACGTACTAGGTACAAGACCATGTTGCGAGAGAGAAATAACGGTTTAAATGCAAAGGCGAGTTTACTACTTACAGTACTCACAAACACTTTAGTAAAATTAGATAGCTTGGAAATTGGGTGACAGTTTGAAATATCACATTTACCACCTGCTTTGAATATGGGGGTGACAAATGCTACCTTCCAATCACCTAAAAACATGCCTAACTTCAGTAGGAGATTTATAAATATGCCTAAGGGCTTGCAAATCGAATCTGCATTGCTTAATTACGAATGCGCACAGTCCATGCACGTCAATAACATTTTACAGATTTTTGCAGATGCCTTAATAGCTTGCATCCCAGGGACGCATGAGGAAACAATATCCAATGCCTGCCGCCTTTTGAGAAGAGAACTATTCATGCCAGAACCATACCTGGGTGGCACCAAAACCCGATTTTCAATGCAAGCAAAATACTTAGGGGTTACACTGGACAAGCCCCACATGGATTGCTAATCTAGATGCTACTTTAAATAAAGCCATAAGAGGTTTCTTCGCCTGTACCCGGATCTATGGCAAAACATGGGGGCTATACCCAAAAATGGTATACAGAACGTTTAATACTTTTGTGAAGCCAATAGTCACTTTCGCTTCCGTAGTTTTGTGGCCGAAGACTACACAAAGAACAGCAATAACAAAATTGAGCAAGCTGCATTAACTAGTGTGTATTGGTATAAAAGGAGCGATGAAAACGTCCTGATGCACTTAGTGCTTTAGTGGGAATCCCTTCCTCCCCTCCCCTAATCAATAGTCACTTTCGCTTCCATAGTTTTGTGGCCGAAGACCACACAAAGAACAGCAATAACAAAATTGAGCAAGCTGCATTAACTAGTGTGTATTGGTATAAAAGGAGCGATGAAAACGTCCTGATGCACTTAGTGCTTTAGTGGGAATCCCTTCCTCCCCTCCCTTCCCTAATCATATTGTAACGAATTTACTGCAATTCTCCTTATTTGCAACCTTCTGCTAACGTTCGAATCACTAAACTGTTGAATAAATAACTCCACTACTCAATAATGCAAGATGGCCTTTATTAAAGTATTTCAGAATAACACTACTATTTCTCGCCAGATAGCGTCTTAAATCAAATTGATTGTCGTGCCTCTACTGTTGCTGCTTTTTATACTCTTCGATTTCCTCATTCCATATTTCTAGGCGCTTCTATTTCCAGAACTTACTAGTTAGTTATTAGCTATAAAATTACTCAGCCATAACTACGTTTATAGCTTCTCATATGCGCGTGTATTTGTGACTGTCACTTGCACAAATCATTGCCTACTTTTGGAAGAATCTCAGATAAGATATATGCGTGTATTTGTGCTTCTCTCTCGGCTGTGTGTGTACGCACATATGTGTAGACATAATGATTGATCCGTTTATGTAGATACAAGTGACTGCCTGCTTAATTGTTGTTGTGGCTTCATTTACTTAGCATCAGACTAGTGATGTGAGTATCACTTAGTGTCACTAATATTCGTCACTCTGCCCTCCACCTAAGTCTGATCGTCCCGATCAGACAAATCTCTCGATCTAAACGCTGCCAGCCTTTCCAAATGAACCACTTTCATTTTGGTTCGTGGTTTACCAATGGTTTGTATGCGGTACACTACATCGTTGATCCGTTTTACAACTTTGTATGGGCCTTCCCAATTACACTGCTTTCTCCTTTCTGAAAATCTTCCGAATTAATTGCTTTATCGTATGTGGCTTTCATCTTGTCACTCATAATCTTTGCTCGTTGTCTTACAAGATCGTGTATCTCTCTCAGCTCTTCTTCCAAGACACCAGTGGATTTCTTGACATTTCTCTCCGCATCGGCATCCATCCCAAACTTCAAATCAGCTGGCAGTCGAAGGTAATTGCCAAAAATTACTTTTGCGGGGGTTTGGCCTGTTGTCTCATGCACTGCTGATGGGTAAGCCATCAATAATAATGATATGTGTGTATCCCACTCCTTATGGTACTTGTCTACTACTTCCCTCAAATGCTCCTCCAAGGTTCTATTGAAACGTTCCACCATACCATCGGACTGAGGATGCAATGCAGTTGTCTTTGTTTTTCGAATGCCCAATGATTTACATATTTCCTGGAACAGCTAATTCGAAATTCCTGCCTTGGTCAGAATGTAACTCTATTGGTACACCATACCTTGCAACCCAATTGTTTATAAACACTTCTGCTACTGTTTCTGCTTCTTGATTTGGTATTGGGTATACCTCTGGCCATTTGCTGAAATAATTCCTAACCTCCAGTACATATTTGTTTCCGCAGGTGCTAATAGGAAATGGAGCTGCGACATCCATAGCGATCCTTTCAAATGGCGCACCTGAGTTATATTGCTTCATCTGGCCATGACTTCGGGTTTTGGGCCCTTTCGCTCTGCTGCAAACCTCGCAGTTCGCAATCCACTCAGTGACCGACTGGCGGCAACCAACCCAATACAATCTCTGTTTAATCTTCTCGAGCGTCTTCGTGATTCCGAGATGACCTCCGCATGGACCATTATGCAGCTCGCTGAGCACGTCAGGAATCCTCTTTCTGGGAACAACTATCAGTTTCTTCTTGCATTGACCATCCTCACTCTGCCATACTCGATGCATGCAACCGGATATCCATTCTAAACTGTTCCACTGTGCCCAATATGACTTCGCAATGGGACTCTCTGCTGACATCTCCTCTCTACTTGGTCTTTCGTTTCGTTCGAGTCCTTGCATAACATGGGACAGATCTGTATCTTCTGACACTTCCTTAGTTGTTCCTTGTCCCATTCATCCGTACACGTTATAGTCATTAGCCGGACATCTATAATGTCTTCTTTAGCCTCGGCCTTTGAACAGTGCTTGCATTCCAAACTACACGGTCTTCGTGACATTGCATCAGCATTCCCATGGGTACTACCTTTTCGGTGCTCAATGGAAAAGTCATAGCTTTGTAGTCACTCGATCCACCGTGCCTATTGTCCTTCCGGGTTACGGAACTGCAGAAGCCATTTCAATGCTGCGTGATCTGTCCTGACGCGAAATCGCGTCTGTATCTAGAATAAATGTTGCTCCTGGAATCGGATATACCAACATTGGGGCAGTGCACAAACGCTCCTTAAATGTTTGGAAAGCCACTTCTTGCTCCTTCTTCCATTCAAAAGCTTTATTTTTTCTTGTAAGCTCATGGAGGCTATGCGCTACGCTGGTAATATGTGCACAGCACAAGGAAACTTTTTAATTCATGCAAGTTCTGTGGTCTTGGCCAATCTTTTACTGCCTCTATTTTTCATTCGCTGTACAGATACTTTCTGTCGTTACCTTGTGACCCAAATAATTTACATCCTTTTTAAACAGCGAACACTTTTTGGGACTTAGTTTCAGACCAGCGCCAGCTATTCTCTGGAAAACTTCCTCCAAGTTCTTAAGATGTTCATCAAAGTTCTTCCCCAATACGATGATGTCATCCAGGTACACCAAGCATGTTTTCCAATGTAGTCCTTTCAGTAGCTGATTCATGAGTCTCTCGAAAGTAGCTGGTGCATTACATAGTCCAAAGGACATTACTGTAAATTGCCAAAGGCCATCTCCGACGCTGAAGGCTGTTTTCTCTTTGTATTCCTCCTTCACCACCACTTGCCAGTAGCCACTTTTCAAGTCCAGTGTGGAAAACCATTTTGTAACAGAGAGCGAGCCCAGAGTGTCGTCAGTTCTTGGCAATGGGTAGCTATCCTTTTTCGTGACGTCGTTCAACTTGCGGTATTCCACGCAAAACCTTATTTTCCCATCCTTCTTCTTCAAAAGCAACACAGGTGAGCTCCATGGACTAGCTGATGGTTTGATGACGCTGCTGTCGCTCATTTCTTGTACGATTTGACTCACAACTTCCCGTTTCGCCAGTGGAACACTACGAGGAGCTTGACATATCAGCCTCACGTCTCCAGTGTCAATTTGATGTTTCACAACATTGGTGCGGCCTGGTTTGGAACCATCCTGGTCAAATATGGTTGCGTACTTTCGGAGCAGTTGCTTTGCCTTACTCTGATAATCTTCTCCTAGCCCCTCCGTCCATGCCGTGATGTCATTTGAAAGAACAGTTAATAACTACTTCAGCCTCTTGGCATCTTCCCAATATAGCTCCTTTGGCCAGTTTGAGTGGTGACTTGAACCCGTTGAGTACTCTTACCGGAATACGTCCATCTTGTTTTGTCATAGCCAGGGTTTTTCCTACAAGTATGTTCAGTGCTGATTTGTTTGCTGCTTCGAGAACCCACAATTTGTTTGTCCCACAATCCGCATCAACCTTTGCCCAGATGACTGCTTCTGATTTTGGTGGTATTTGCTGACTCTATTCCACCAGCACTCGTTTACTGCTGTAGCCTCTCTCGTAGCCGAAATTAAGTGGTACATCCATGTTCTTATATCGCATCGTCTTGCTTTGCATGTCGATCTTGATGCCCTGGTCGATTAAGAAGTCCACTCCAATTGTAATTTCATCAACAATCTCTGCCACTATAAAATTGTGTACTACCGTGACGTTCCCAATTGCGACTTCACATGCTACTTCTCCTAGAACCGCGCTGTCTTCTCCAGTGGCTGTACGCAATCTAGCTCCATGCAATGGTCTTATCTTCTTCTTGACTAAATCCGCTCGAATGATGGAATGAGAAGCACCCGTATCTACAGTCAGTAAACGTTCCTTTCCATCCACATGTCCTCCGACACTAAGATTGTTTGACCTTCTTCCAATTTGCGAGATAGAGATTATGGGGCATTCAATTGAGGGAGCCAGCTGTCGCCCCTTGCAGCTGACTCGCTTTAGTTTAACGACTGAGTAGATTTGGAGATTTGCTCATCTCCTTCAGCTCTGCGTTTACGGCCACTCACATTGTTGGAACTATTAGAACCGGTGCTGGAATGACGTGCAATGTGACATGGGTTGCCGCACTTGAAACATTTCATAACTCCAGCATTTTTCTGTTGTGACCTCTTCAGTGCTTCCAAAATTGTGTCTGCCCGGTCTGGCCTTTCCACTTCCACGCGATGAGCTTTGTACGCTGGCTTACTCAAAAGCGAGGCAGTTTCCTGAGTCAGTGCATGCGATACCGTTTCAGCAAATATTAGTTTTGGATTCGCATATGTAGCTTGTTTCGTTTCCACATCTCGTATGCCATTTATAAAACTCTGAATCTTTACCCTTTCAGTGTATTTCACAGGTGCGTCCGCATTTGCAGGATGAGCCAATCTTTCAATGTCTGAAGCAAACTCCTGCAAAGTCTCGTTAGATTTATGGTAGCGGTTTTGCAATTCTATTTGGTAGATTTGTTTCCTGTGTTCGCTTCCGTAACGTCGTTCTACAGCAGGCATCAATGCTTCATAGTTGTTCCGCTCTCCTTCGGGAATCGTCTGTAGGATTTCGGCTGCTGGCCCCTTCAATACTACGAATAGAGCTGCAATGTTATCTTCAGCATTCCAGTTGTTCACTGTTGCGGTCTTCTCAAACTGAAGCTTAAACACCTGGAAAGGAACAGAACCGTCAAAGGATGTCGTTTTTACCTTTGGATTACTCGCTGAAAGTTCTGGGCGATTTAGTTGCAACTCCTGTATACGACCTCTCAATGTTACAATCTCGGCATCAATTTTGTGTTCGAGTTGTAAAATTTTTGTATCTTGCGCCTCCAACTTCGAGGAAACACGTCCTTCTTGATCTTCCAGTTGAGCAGAGATCTGCGATGATATCTGTGCTGAAATTTGCGCCGACATTTCGGATATTCGTGCCTCTCGTGCTTCAATCTTAGATGTAATCTGTGTCGACATTTCTGAAATACACGTTTCTTGTGCTTCCATCTTGGATGTTATACGTGTCTCTTGTGATTCCAGTTGGGATGCTATACTTGTCTTCTGTTCTGCCAGTTGAGATGTTTTATCTGTCTTTTGCGATTCCAGTTGGGATGACATTTGGTTCAACACTGCTAGTATAGCGTTAGTGTCAACACTTGCCAATGGATTCGGAGTCTCTATCTTCTCTACATTTTAGTCGCTGGCTCTTCCACATCAGGAAAAAAGACATACTCGTCTACATTAATTCCTTCCAACTCCAATACCTCTCGTAGCCGTGCTTGAAGTTCGATCTTATTGCCGCTTGTATTCAATCCACGGCTCTCCAACTCCTTCTTCAGTTGCTGGATCCTCAATTCACTGAACTTTGCCAAGTTGTATTCGCAATCTTCGGAATTTATTCAACAATTCCTCTTCTGACACCAATTGTAACGAATTTACTGTAATTCCCCTTATTTGCAACCTTCTGCTAACGTTCGAATCACTAAACTGTTGAATAAATAACTCCACTATTCAATAATGCAAGATGGCCTTTATTAAAGTACTTCTGAATAACACTACTATTGCTTGCCAGATAGCGTCTTAAATCAAACTGATTGTCGTGCCTCAACTTTTGCTGCTTTTTATACTCTTCGATTTCCTCGTTCCATATTTCTAGGCGCTTCTATTTCCAGACCTTACTAGTTAGTTATCAGCTATAAAATT
This sequence comes from Eurosta solidaginis, assembly GCF_040869045.1. NCBI lineage: Eukaryota > Metazoa > Arthropoda > Insecta > Diptera > Tephritidae > Eurosta > Eurosta solidaginis. The sequence goes on along the minus strand of NC_090319.1, from coordinate 96,644,360 downwards.
ACTGAGCTATAACTACATTTATAGCTTCTCATATGCGCGTGTATTTGTGACTGATACTTGCACAAATCATTGCCTACTTTTGGGAGCATCTCAGATAAGATATATGCATGTGCTTGTGCTTCTCTCTCCGCTGTGTGTACGTACATATGTGTAGACATAATGATTGATTCGTTTATGTAGATACAAGTGACTGCCTGCTTTATTGTTGTTGTGGCTTCATTTACTTAGCATCAGACTAGTGATGTGAGTATTACTTAGTGACACTAATATTCGGCACAATATAGATAAAGAGGCAGCACTTGCTGCTTAAAATCGGAAACATGACAGCAAATACGAAGGCAATAAGGAAACATAGAAAATCCCATATTGCAACTACCTGAACTTTGTGTTGTCCATTGTGCACAGAACTTTTTGGGAAACATGTAATACATATACCGATACTGACTTAGGGTCCCGGTTCGCGGACGGATCCAAATTTGATGAAGGAAAAAGGGGGGCGGGTATCTACGTGCAAACTTCAAGAAACCTATACCAATGGGATACTATCCCACTTTATTTTAGGCAGAAATTCATGCAATAGAAGTTTGCGGTAGAGAATGTCTTATCCTTGAGGAGTATCCTCATTATATGCAGCAAGGCAGCCTTGTGTGCCTTGGAGTCTTACACAACTACTTCTAAGCTGGTGGATGGATACATTGGAGACCTAAATTATTGCAGGGTGTTATAGAAGCGTTCTATGGTCCAGTGCCCTTCTGTAGACTCACAAAGACACACATCATGGAAGCCATATGTAACTGGGAAACAAAGCAGTTCAGAGAACTCTGGCTTGACTGCCCATGACAATTTCTCTATTTCTCAAATTTCGTTCGAGACCGTGAGAAAAAATTTAAGTTTCTACTGGTCCCAAATATTTTCGATAGCAAATTGATATATTTTATCGATAAAAAATCGATACTTTTACAGCTGCCGCCTTATCCGCCCCGATGTTACGTTGTTCCCCAATTATTTAATCGATATTTTTTCGATATAAAACCGATAAGTCAATGATAAGGTTTTCTATCAATAACAATAGTACAGTACTCAAGCTACAGGACATTAAAATACCTTCGAAATTTTTTTCCAAAACTGAGGGTCACGCCTCGCTGTTAAAAAACCTAAAAGTGTTGCTTCTTTAGGATAAAAAGAGTTCTCATCCGAAGTTTCCTTGCCATTGAAAATGCTTTTAAGGTGGTGGGTCCGAAGCTCAGTGTACAATACAGGTACAGGATTGATGATAGTTACATATTTATATAGCGATCAGCTTAACCCCAGGCAGATCTCTGATTGCAGCCGGACCTCATGGTAAACAGATCCTGCAATCCTCCCAGTAAGCCGGCGTGGACCATCCGAGGCTTCCTATGCTTCTAACGCGACCAAAGCTGTTGAACGCTTCGATACTCGCATCTTGTACTAATATTAGGCTTCTAGAATACCACAATTGCAAAATTGTTCGATAGGTTGCAAGCCGCTTGTCGCGAACTCGTTCTATACATACGTAAGGTAATGTTGAATTGGCTGATTCGTGAGGAATTCACATATACTGTATGAGTCCATAGTGCTACCAAAGGTTTGCTATACGACCAAACTGAAGAACCATATCAAAAATCAGGACCTATGTCATAAAATAACTCCGCTTCTTAGAAATTACTAGAAACTTTCTAGGACCTATGCTACTGGCTGCTCCTAGATATGAATATAGCTGTAGTCATAGCCTTGCGAACACAGGGCAGGGCAACAAAACGTGCTTGATCGTTTCCTCCTCCAACCCGCACTTCCTACATCTGCTATTACTGACAAGGCCTTATTAAAAAGTATGTGGCGCCAGAAGTCAGTGACCAGTCAGAATAGCCACCATGAGCCTACATTCCCCTCTTTTCATTGATAAGACTCACTTTTTTAGTCTAAGGATGAATGCATATGATCATTGATACTTTGGTGCCCCGAGCTTGATTCCTGCTTGGTGAACCAATCTAATTGGGACGTCTACTGTACAAGCTATGAAGGATGTGCTTTGTTTAACTAGCTCATCGGTTTCCATCTACTCCCATACGCCCAGGGACCTAATATAGATCTAAACTTCTCCATATCTCGATTCTTTCGAGGGACCTCTTTTTTGTGGGACACCCTTTTTTGTGCTATGAGAGTTTATTGTCTTAATTGCTGCTTTGCTGTCAATGAAAAAATTGTACTTTACTACTTTAGTTGTGGCTACTACATCCGCCAGTGCTTTGTCAGCTTATAGGATTTGTTTACTTCCGGATCAGCGCATTAACCACAGTCCCTGCACCTTCTATAACTTTGAACCATCAGTGTACACGTGTATCGTCTCGTCTGCCTTTTGGGTGCCCTTGCGCCAATCTCCCACCTCTATTAGGACCATTTAGTTAAGAGTGCCATTAAAACACATGTAGGGAACCAGGCAGTCTAAGTCATTAATTAAGGCGTGTGATAGTTTCATGCCAAGAAGTCACGCCAAACGAAAACGTACTCATGTATACTGGTGGAACGACGAAATAGCGGAGGAGCGTAGAAAATGCCACAAACCAAGGCGGAGGGCACAGAGGGCACGCTTGATGAGCTACATAGTCCATCAAAGCCCAAAGAACAGCGCTAAAATGATATTAAGAGCAAGAAAGCGTGCATCAAGAAACTAGTGGAGAGTGCCGACTTTAATCCTTGGGAAAGGCTTAAAGAATGTCGATGACTAAAATTAAAGGGCAGAAGTCAGAGAAGTTGTTGAAGTCCCACGAATAACAGAACAGGATGTACTGAATGCAATAAATATAGTTGTAGATAATAAGTCCCCGGGCCCCGATGGAGTGTCAACTATAGACCTTAAATCCGCAATAAAATCTAGTATCAGTATATCAGTATTTACGGACCTCTTCAACCCATTTTCCCCCGCTTATGGAAACGTCAAAGACTGGTTTTTTTCCTGAAACCTGGTAAGATTCCCAACCAGCCATCCTCCTACAGGCCATTTTGTATGTTGGATTCGATAGGAAAGATTCTCTTATCTGCAGCCTACCCTGGAAAGCCCATGTGGCTTGTCAAACAGTCAGTTTGGATTTCGAAAGTCAATATCCACGATAGATGTAATACAAACAGTTGCCAATATAGCCCGTGAAGCCCTAACCGCAGGTCAAAATAAAAGGAAGCACTGTGCACTGATTACTTTGAATATAAGAAATGCTTTTAACACCGCGAACTAGATGCAGATAATGACAGCGCTACGAAACTCTGGCGCACCTGCTTAACTGCTCAGGATAATTGGTAGCTATTTTAGCGACAGAATATTACTTTTTTAGGGACCAAGAAAGCACAACATCACCGACGGTGTCCCTCAGGGTTCTGTTCTATGGCCAACGCCATGGAATGCAATGTTAGACGGTGTGCTACAAATCGACCTTCCCAGAGGCACCCAAGCTGTCGGCTATGCATGACATTGTCGTAGTAGCAGTGGCCAAGAAGTTGGATCTGCTCTAAGATTATGTAATGACGTGTGAAGAATAAAGGAATGGCTGACGAACGTGCGGCTGGAAATGTCTAACAATAAGACAAACGGTGACCTCAAAGCGAACTGTGGATGAGTTAGTCCTAACCATAGGAGATTATGAAATGAAGTCAAAGCCTTTCTGGAAATATTTAGGAGTAAACATTGACTCGAAACTAACTTTTAAGGAGCACTCCAGGGCGATGTGAAAAAAAGTATCTAGAGTTAGTGGGGCCCTAAAGCGAATAATGCCCAACATCAGCGGCCCAGGTGAAGCTACCCGTCAGCTATTATCCAACGTAACCAGCTCGATAATATTATATGCAGCACCAGTATGGCACGGATCTAAAATTATCCACCAAAAAGAGATTCTCAGCCTACCGTATTACGGCTATACGAATAGCATGTGCGTATCGGACCATACCCGACGATGTGATCCTGGTTTTATCTCGAAAAGTCCCAGTAGATTTACTGTCAAGATAAATTGCTGATCTGTATGGCACTGGAATCGGCCAACCATCTGAAGAAGCCAAGAGAAGCGCAAGATCACGAACATTAGTTAGGTGGCAAGAAATGTGGGACAAATAGTGGAAGGGGCGCTGGACGTTAATGTTAGTTCGGAATATACTAGAATGGTACGAGCGGAAGTACGGCTAACTAGACTACCACCTCACGTAGATATTGAGTGGGCACGGCGGTTTCAAGAAGTATCTACATAAGCGTAGGATAGAGGAGTACTCACTGTCCCACCGAATTGGAAAACGAAGAACACGTAATGTTTCATTGCCCTCGTTTTCACGGCGAAAGCCTCTCTGTACAAAGAGTTTTTGGAGAGGAGCCTTCCATTAGGTATTTAGTTCCCCTAATGTGTAGAGACATACAATGTTGGACTGCGGTGAGTAAAATGACGATTCTAGTGATTGTTTTTGAGGAAACTACTTTTTTCGCCAAGCATGGGCTCCATAGTAATGCTTATGGGCTTTACAATCGGTGTAAATATCCAATGAGAGAGAGAGTGCGATACAGCCAAAGACCCCAGCATTCTTTCACATGCATAAATGCCTTCTTCACACCCCTTCCTCCACGTTAAGCTTCCACGATAACTAACTGTCTAGATAGATTCCTAAATATTTGGTACAAGAATTTTCCTACAGGGTAACCCTTCCTAGCTTAGGCATAGTCCAATTCAAAACCAAAATTGAAGCTAAATTGGCTATGTCTTTATGTATCTTATATAGCCATTTAATCAAAGAAACAATTTCTATCTCTTAAGCAGTAGGTTAAAAGCTCTGGAAAGTCGGACAAAAAGAAAGATCTCTTTCCGTCTACCGTAGTGATATATTTCAATGACATGCATTTTTGTGGTTAGATTTTTACCAACATGTTATTATTCGATATTAAAAACAAAAAAAAATAAAAAACAAACATAAGTTAAAGATAAAAAACATGCCTTTTCTATTTATATAACTTTATACAATACATAATTAAAAAAAAAAATAACATTAATAGCTTTGCTTTGTCGAAATTACAAGCCGAAATTGTCATTTACAATGGGTGATAGTGAAAACATATTCTTTTCGAGACACACCTAAAGCTGTAGATCTAGTCGAGTAAACAGGATCTGCTTCATTATCATCATCATTAATTGGCGCTTAACCGTATAAGCGATTGGCCGTTTCGTAACAAGTCACGCCAGCTAACTCAGTTTCGTTATAACCGCCAACCATTGGGAGCACCAAGGGAGGTCAAGTCTTCCTCCACCTGCCTCTACCAACTCAGTGGAAGCCTCCCCCTCATGTCTACGGAAATACTTTCTTGATCGGATCATCTTTGCCCATTTGTATAACATGACCTAGCCAGCCTTTGGGCTTTTACTCGCTGCAAGGCGCGAATGCACCGATTCTTTCTTGGATGGCAGCAAATACTTAGTTTTGTGCTTATTTACCGCAATACCAATTTTTTGCCTCTTTATCTAATCCAGAGAAGGCAGAACTCTCGTTGCATTTGTTAAGGCCAACAATATCAATATCGTCAGCATACGCCAGCAATTGTACGCCCTTATAATAGATTGTGCCATCATGAATTAGTTCCGCATTTGGAACTATGTTCTCCAACCGCACGAAAGGTGGTTGTTGTTGTTGTTTTAGGGATAAGAACACTGGCCGAAGGTTTTGGGGGTGTTATCGATGTTGATGGCCGTTTGCCGGATATATATCCGGTACGTTCCGGTATCAAGCACCATTAAGGTGCTAGCCCGACCATCTCGGGAACGATTTATATGGCCACGTTAAACCTTCAGGCCATCCCTCCCTCCCCATCACCAAGTTCCATGAGGAGCTTGGGGTTGCCAGAGCCTCGCTGTTAGTGAGACAGGATTCATCGCGGATAGGTGAGGTTGACAATTGGGTTTGGAGAAGCTATATATTGCGCTGGCAACCTGAAGGGTTGCCCTACACAGCCCCTTGAATCTGGTATTTTAGTCGCCTCTTACGACAGGCATACCTACCGCGGGTATATTCTGACCCCCTAACCCGCTGGGGTTAACGGTGGAGTTTAACGGTGGTATTGTTTGGTATATATGACAAGCTTAACTTTATTGGAATTCTGAGGCAGCATTGGGGGACCCATAGGGAAACCTCTCGCAATACTACCTGCATCATCTCGCATAAAGTTTGAGGGAACTTGCCCCTGTAAGAAAAAGCTAGGTCATCAACATATGCTACAATCTTCCCGCTCCCCAACTTGTATCGCTTAATAACGAGTTTACCGTTATTTTATGCTTTTACATGCATTTCATGAGCTTTTGAACTTGTTCATGGCAGACCAGATATTTGGCTGTTAGACATGGTCAAAAGAGAATATCTCCGCCCAATTTAAATGGATTTTTTCTAACCGTAGAGCTTTGAGCACAGAATTTTTACACCAGATTTTGAGCGTCTATTGCAAGTTCTCAGTATGTAGTTTTCGTTTGCTGGGCTACACCTACAACTTGATATATGTCTCGCAGAAGTAAATATTTTTTGGTGAATATTAGTTCATATTAAGTTTAGATAGCTCTGGTAAATCATGTGTAGGCGTTGATTCGAAATCATAGAATTTACTTATCACAGGTGATAACAACTTCGGATCCAATTTATAGTCCTTCTCTTCTGGCAGAATATAGCTGAGTGGTATGGCAACAAGAAATACAATAGCATTACCTACGGCGACATACCAATTAAATGAGAGATCAAAAATGCTAAAACCTTCAGCAGTAGATTTTTTTGGAGTCACGTTAATTGTAGATGTGGAATTTAATAGAATAACGGTTTTGTAATCAGTACGAGAACAATTTGCGACAGTTGTTGGAAAAGTGCTGTAGTGTAGACGGCCCTGAGCACCTATAACAATTACGATCATTGAAACCATGCTAACGATAACAGAGCAAAGGGCGGCCTGCAATGAAAACATTTAATGTATGTATGGTTAATTATAATCACATTCTCCAACTCCAATACAAATTTTTTTAAATTTCTGCTCACCCTGCCATGCGCCCGTGGCACCAACATGCCCATTACGAATACACCGAAAACCGAACCCATTGTAATGCCACCAATGGAATAAACCACCTGCAATATGGAGCCAAATTTCACTGCAACAAAACCGCTTGCAATGCTATATACACCACATATGCAGATGAAGCTACGCATAATCAGATTAGCTTTTCTTTCAGTGTGTTTTATATGTGGTTTAATGTAATCAAAATAGACAACGCCTGCTAGAGAATTTAAGCTAGCCGACATGGTGCTAGCGCAGCACTGAAGACACAAGAGATGAATACGCCCGGCATGCCTATGAGATGGTCAGCGATGTCCTGAACAAAAAACGGCATCATTTTATCCAGTTTTTGAACGTAACCACTAATGACAGGATCACAATCGTAATAGCGAGCGTACATAACTATAAAGAAGAAGACATAAAAAGCATTCTTAATGATTTAAATAGTACTGTGGCGAATATTAGCAGTTTCGATACGTCATTATGCCGCTGAAAAAGGAAACAGTCACACATGCATGTACAAAGCAATAAAGAGCGGATATTACTCAACCATACATATACACGCATCAATCAGCTGATTTTAAAACGTTGTAAGTGAAGTAAGCGAGTAATTTAATTGTGCGGTACTACTACCATGATAGTGTGGTAACTAAAGAACATTTTGCTATACTGATTCCAACGATAGCAGACGATGCAGAATAATTAAGAGTTTCCTAAAATTCGTTGTTCGTCGCCCCGAACAAAAATTAGTACGTTTCATATTCCCATTGAAGACTGGCATATTTTTTCATGGAAGACTAATTCATTTTGTTTGGTTGGGTGGAAGACAAGCATGTTCCGATGTTGTTGTTGTTGTTGTTGTAGCGATTAGGTTACTCCCCGAAGGCTTTGGGGAGTGTTATCGATATGATGGTCCTTTGTCGGATACAGATCCGATACGCTCCGGTAACAGCACCATTAAGGTGCTGGCCCGACCATCTCGGGAACGATTTATATGGCCACATTAAACCTTCAGGCCATCCCTCCCTCCCCACCCCCAAGTTCCCTGAGGAGCTTGGGGTCGCCAGAGCCTCGTCTGTTAGTGAAACGGGATTCGCCGCTCGAAGGTGAGGTTGACAATTGGGTTGGAGAAGCTATATATTGCGCTACACAACCCCTTGAATCCCAGCATGTTCCGATCGTAGGTATTTATACACTGTAAGAAATGTTATCAAATACCGGTAGAACGAATTACAAGTAACTAACAGCGGCAGTGTTCCTTTATATGTGACCCGGTCTATGAAAAGGTGGCTTATGACTCAAAAAACAGCTGTTTACAGCTGTTTCTCGCAATTTCTTTTTTGAGGCCTAAGCCAAATTTTCATAGAACGGGTCACATATGTTGGGCCAGCATCAAGTAATGGGCTTGATAACACATTGTATATCAAGGTATGATTGAAGGGTCCTTGACAGGTAACTACTTTGCGACCATGGAATGGTCCGACATTACAACGGACTGGACCGAATTCCAAAAAATCTTAGACAGGAATCCTGATACCACAGAGTTGGAGGAAACCTAAGACATCGTAACCAAGACGTTGGTAAAAACTTAAAATAAGTCCGGCTCTCTAAGCAGATCTAGGCCTAAAGCAAAGCCACCTGCTTGTAATCATTCGGAAGCGTGTGAGTGAAATTTTATAATAAGAAATTGGCAAAGCGAAAAGATCCTTATGGAAAATCTTCAGCGCAGACATGTTGTTGTTGTATTAACAGTGCTTCGCCCTTTCAATGGCTTCGACCTCTCACAAATTGTCATCAAAGTCCTCTAACGGAATTCTAAGGAAATTAGTAGTTTCAACAGTGGTTGTGCATCATAGGGAAGTTGCAGTTAGAGGCGTAGGTTCCACATTACAGTGGAAGAGATGGTTGGGAGATGTAGGGACACATCGCATGCAAAACAATCATTACGTATGTTGGGGTTAGAGTTTAACCTGATACAGTATCCAGAACGAAGTTGGGCCAGGGTGACTCGTGTCTCCTATTCTATTACTGCAAAAGTTGGATAGTGCTTCTGGTTTTTTCACCTCGCGCCAATGGGAAGGAGCAGATTACGCAAACATTGGATGTTCACGTCGATGAAAGATCTTAGGGGTAACGTTGGATAACACCACACCATAGTGGCCGCCATAACATGGTTTTTTATAAAAAATTTTCATTTTGGCGGAAGTTCCACTAGGTTAAGTTGAATGGTCGCTGCTCTCAATAGGTGGAAGCAGCTCACTGAAACACTTTCACTCTCCATCGTGATGCCTTATAAACTAACGGGGACACTGAGCTCTGATCATTAAGTGAATTTCTGCATAGCAACGATATACTTTCCGCATGAAGCAAACATCCATCCTCAAAATTTCTCCTTACCGTAATATTCACGCAGTGCAAAAGCTGGGCAGTTAAGCATGAAGTACTCCACCTCGTCATCCTCCACTACCACAGTTGGGGAGTACTGAGCTGCATCGCGTGGATTCCTATAGGTCAGTGCCCCGTCAACACTCCTATCACCATTGAGAGATGGACTTTAGTGAACTCTGGTAACGTTACGAAGGATCTCGACACCCGAAAAGAGTTGGGGCCAGAAAACACTTACGTACACTATGCGAGGCTCACTCTTCTAGGAGCAGACTGCAAGTGGCGGTGTAACGAAGTCCCCGCTGGCATTAAGGAAGTAAGAAAATTGTGGATTCGGCTTCAGATTTAATTTTTTCCAGATGCAGTTTCGGGTCCGGCTTCGTTTATTTTAAGCCTAATTGCGCTCAACGTGGTTCATATTTTAAATAATTATCCTTTATTATGAAAATGATCTTACCAATGCCTGTAAAGCAGTTAAAGGACATTGCGACAATGAATCCAATACCGAAAAGGATGAGCGAATGTCTAGCCTGCTTTAAAGATGGTAGCGCGATAATTCGTTGAACGCAAATCTGATTTAAGCCCACATAAGCCGTCCATAAGATGATGGCACTGATAGAGCAGTTCCAAAATGTAGCGCGAGTCGTGGCGTTAAAGGTAAAACTGGAAGAAAGTGGAAAAAGCAAAAAACTAAACAAAGCCCAGGTACAAAACTTACTCAAAGTCCAATCTTCCTCCTTTGGCTGCTATATTCAGTACTTCACTTAAACTGCCCACTTTTACAACTCATAAAACGCCAACCAGTGTCACGGACGCGATCATTATAGCAGCCTGTACCACATCCGTCCATACAACTGCCTTAATGCCACCCTTTGTAAATTAATAGAAATAGTTATTAATTTGAACATACATACACCAATAAAAGATTAATTAAATTTATAATATATTCACAATTTATTATTGACCCTATGAAGTTAAGCTTCCCATATTTATCCGAAAAGTTGGAAGAGTAACACAATCTGCTACAAAAGGATTGGGAAGGGTCCCTCCAAACCATTCGAAACCAAAAAGTCAGCCTAAATATCAAATGTAGAATTACTCTTGTAAACAAGAGGACTTAGGTCTTATGGACTGATCGACAAACCAAAATCACGCTATATAAATGAGTGTGGCTGTCGTAATGGAAATGGAAGTCGTCGGAGTTGGGAGTGACAGAGTCTGGTGGGATAAAGGGATAAAGATGCAGAGATAAGTGGAAAAGTGAGAGTGAGCTGAAGAGGGAGAAGGCCAGGAACTCAAAACTGAGCATGTTATGTGCTGTTTCACAAGAAGCTCAAGAACTAAGGTCTGAAATACATGAACGCTTTAGCAGTGTTGCTTCCCTTTGATGCGTTGACAGCACCATAAATTAAATGAGGTGTCGATGAAATTATTTTCCAAACAAATAAAGCAGCAATTCCCGACATTTATTGATGGAATTAGACTGATTCTTCTTCTTAAAGCAGCGCCTGTTCGAAAAACACATAACCAGGTCGGCCACGTTGCTATAGGTGAACTGCATGCGTTTTAGACGTTCACACTATTGAAGGTCCCATAGAGCCGTCACGGAAAAAACATTGCAATTAGATCTGCTACGGTAACGAATACCGAAAAAATTACGCGGTCATAAGACCGCATTGGGATCAAATGCCTTTCGTCGCTACCTTGCTGGGCGAATACTCCCGTAGTTGATGAAGGAAGCGGTGTGTCTTTCCCAAGAGAAAAAAAGTAGATGCAGAAAGACGTGAGTGTGAATGGCTTGAGCTACTGGCCAACAGAATATCGCCATATTTTACCAACAAATTTGGTGAAATATGAAACCTTTCGATTTCAGTGTGAATTCTATAGAAAACGGCGACCTCTTCAAGTACGGCGGCAAATGGCGCTAACTGTCATGGAATCAGCCTTCCAAATGGTTGGACCTTTTGAGTGCGGATCCAGATTTGGAAATTTACCACAAAGCAGATTTTCGCTAAACTAATACAGCTGATAAAAGTGGAGTTGAGCAACATCGCCAACTTAGTCAGAAAAGCTAAGGATCCCTTCGCGCCGCTGGAAACTAAACAAGGTTTCAGGCAGAGTGGAAACTGAAACTAACACATAGAATAATATTAAAATTAAATCGGAGAATTACCCTTGGAAACAAATGCTTCCTTAGACAAAATGGGCATTTAAGGAATATAGTCATGTCTCTACAAGCCGAACGAAAGTCTGACTCAATAAGTTAATTTTCGTTCCCGTTCCGCTAATGTAGAAGCTGGTGTAGAAGCATATACGCCACAATATTGGATAAGACGGCTCTGGGAGTATTCGTGAGAAAAGTTGTACAGGGGATTTGTAGACATATGCGCGTTAACATCGGCGAGTAAACTGCAGGAGCTTTTTGAGGATGGAACAGTGGCTACGCTCCTTTGCCTGCAGGGACTATTAAGACATTCGTGTGATATGGAAATTATTAGGTATTTTAACTATGTTCGAAAAAAAAAGTGAAATTAATACTTACCAACATTGTGTAAATTACGCAGATTGAGCATATAACAGCGTTTATTAAGTGTATGCTAAGACCGGTTACTATAGTCAGATATAAAAAATGTATTAGTAAAAACTGAATTAAAGGATACAATATTGTCAATATACATATGTTGCACACTGTATAGCGTTATAACTACACTGGACCAAACCATTTTTTTAAAGATATTGAGTAATTGGAAAAAGTAGTTGCTCATTTTTTTCCAAACAAAACAAATTTATGGGCTTTCGGCGTTTGAAGTCGGACACTTGGTAATATATAAATATGTATATTTTTTGTAATTATTGTATTTTAAAACATCAAAAAGTACAAACATGGGTGGGCTCTGCCTGCTCTGCAAACATTTATTTCATTCGAATTTCATAAAACAGGAAAAAGTTTAAAAATACATACTATGTGGTTTTTAATTTTTTACGAATATTAGTCGTTTGGCCCCATTAAACATAAAAAATAATATATGTACAATCCAAATGAGAAAAAGGCAAATCGCGCCCAGATTTTTGCTTTCTTAGTTTCTTTTTAAACGGTTTTATTTAGCTTGACTTGCCAGGCCGGTCGGTCGACACAAATTTTGTAATTAAAATTTTAGTAACTTCCCGAAAGGTACAAGCTTGAAACTTGGAATATAGTTCAGAACCCGATGACAATGCAATAATAAGATTAAAAAAAACTCCGATAGGTGGCGCATGGATCGAAATATTTCAAAAAATCGTATTTTTGGTCCGATTTGGCTCATATTTGGAACACATAATACATACACGAATAAAAAGCGATCTATGAAAAAATCGCCACTAGGTGACGCAAGGATCGAAATATTTCAAAAACTCGTAATTGTGGTCCGATTTGGCTCACAATTGGAACACATTACAAACTTGAATAGAAAGCGACATATGAAAAAATCGCCGCCAGGTGGCGCAAGGATCGAGATTTGAATAAAATATCGTATTTGTGGTCGGATTCGGCTCATATTTGGAACAAATATTACATACAGTCCGGTAGAAGTGACATCAAAATACTTTGGAGATCGAGGAGGGACAACCATACGTGGCGCCGGGTCGAGCAAAGTTTTTGGAAGGATTATGTATTGAGGACTTATATTGTAACAAATTTTCAGGTAAGAGTCCTTGTAATAATGAATCACTAAATGAACTAAATAGAATGAGAAATAATAGGCAATTAAATAACGACTAAAAAAATTAAAAAAAAATAATAAAATTTTTTTTTTATGTTAAACGGTTTTAGTGAAAACATTACTTACATTAAGTAATAATGATACTAAAAGCTAGAAAATAATTAAGTAGGTCTTAGGTACTAGTCATCACACTCCTCATCAATCTAGGGCGTTGATCAGACAATTAAATAAAAGCGTTGGGCGCGTGAAATTTCTAAAAATGTGAGGCGTACCATAAGCCGATTAAGATTCAGTTGGTGTTAGTTATGACTATCAATAGAAATTTGACACGTCCAAAGCAAGCAATAACCTGAAGGGTCACGGGCGTTGGTGGATTGCCTGCTGAGCTATTCAAATACGGCTGCGAGGTGTTGGTAAGATGCACGTTCTTTGCAAAATATGGTCGGACGACTGCAAACTGCGCCAACTCTCGCGACATCATCCTTTTTAATATCTCATATAACGTCCTGTCAAGCGTATTGTATGAAATATTGACGCCCACTGTGAATCGGCTGATTGGACCTTATGCCCATATGCCGTTATGTCTGAATTTGACTTCCCCGCAAAACTTATACGGCTGTGTAAACGGAAGATGAGCAACACCATTAGCTCAGTGAGAATTGGGACGAACCTCTCCGAGTCGTTCGAAACTAAACAAGGTTTCAGACAGGGTGGAAAATGACATAATAAAAATGAAGCGGATAGTAACCCTTGGCAATAAATGTTTCTTTAGCTAAATTAGGCAGTTGAGAAATAAAGCCATGTCTCCACAAACCGAACGAAAATCTGACTCAATAAGTTACAATTGCCAACTTTGCATGTTTTATTCTTTGCACGGTACATACTTCGTATATTACCTTCTCTCAAAGTTATACTTTTTTGTTGGCAGGTTTCAAAGAAACTGGTATTTTGCTTTGTACTATTTATTGAAACAAAAAGAACTAACCAATTTTGCCTTTTTGTATGAATTAAGCGGGGATTTCCCTCATTGCTTTTTAAGTTACTTTGTTTCTTCTTCAGGTGCAGTTGGCAAGTGATTTGGTGATTTTGAACATTGGAGGCATTTCGGGTTTAAGGTGCATTCGAAGGTGATGTCATCGCCTTGAAAGTCCAATAAACAAAACCCACTTGCATAAGCTGTACGTGTCTTCCAGTGGCATATGTAGGTTCGGCGACAATACTGTTGAGACTGCAGAGCACATCCTTCTCGGTTGTGGTGCCATTACTCGGTTCAATCAAGTTAAAGATAAGCACCATGAAGCCGAGTGCTAACTCGATTTTCTGAGGGTGGTAGGCTTTGATGAGACACTGTGAAGAGGATTGACGGCACAATAGACCTACAAGTCGCCTCCAATAATTCTATTCTATTCTAAAAAAAAGTGATATATGTAGGCAATATCACTTACATCGCAGGAATGCGGTATGTGTTACCGCTTCATAAAGCGCGTTATCTTCGCAATCTTTCAGTTGGTGTGAAACAATTGAGTTGCAGTTGACACCGATATACAAAAAAGGTGATCTAGAAATCTATGGAAACTAGTCTGTAATCAGCTAGTAGAATACTATACAGCATGATCCCTTCTATCAGTTCATTTCATGACAAATTTACAACTAGCGTTGGTTTTGTTAAAACATATACATTGGCCCGTTCTGAAAATCGAGCGATTTAAAAACGTTACCGGAATAACAATACTCGCGATTTTCTTTTTTCTTTTGTTTGTTGCCTTATAAAATCCCTATAGTACTGCAGGTGTGACAGTAAGCATGAGAATTCTTGTACCCTGTACACATTATATTCTCTTTTAACATTGGCATGATTATTATTTTAAGTATTCTGGTAACCAACTAGCAATTCTGTTTTCGAAAATGGCTTACTGCAGGCTTTCTGTATATTTACATATAACCGATTTTAATACTAAGTTTGTTTTTATTTTCCTAATTGTTTTTCGTAAGCTGAGCGAATATTTGCTAATTTTAAACTTTTTTTTTTTTCTTTTTGAATTGTAATGAGCATATCTGTTATGAATCTGTTTTGGTTTCCATCATATATTATTTTATATACCTTAAATAGGTTAGGTTAATGTTTTAAATTTAAAGCTTGCATGTTATTTAATGTCTGTTGTACTATAAAAGATCATACATGATCTTATTGTGCTAATATATATTTCTTTTAATAAATGAAATGTCATTGGAGGTGGCGCCCTGCCACACTTAGCATACTGAAAACCGTGAAAAATATCACACTCTTGCCCTTACTACAGGGGCGTCCTGCCACACACTGCAGATTTTAAGATACACTTTCTCTCAACGTGTTACGGATTGCAGGCTTTGGGTATAATTTTTCTAAACATGCCCGAAATTGTAAACTAAAAGCATTTCTCAACCGGAATTCAGGGGGTTGATAAGCGCAATGCATAGCTTCTGCAACCCGATTGTCAACCTCACCTACGCGAGGCTAATCATGTTTCACTAACAGACGAGGCTTTGGCGACCCCAAGATCCTCATGGAACTAGGGGGTGGGGGCGGGATGGTCGATGAATTCAAAAGTTTGAGCAACATTTTTTATTAATGGTTTTTGATTTTAATAATTTACTTTTTTATTACTCCATTTGTTTAAATTTTTTCTTTAATATTTTTTTGTTAATTAACTGCAAACTCCTTTTTCAATTACTTTTATCTTTTACCTTGCTTTAATTATATGTATATGTATTTGAAATAAAAACAAAATTTTAAACTTTTTATTGATATTAAGAAAAATTTCAATTATTTGCGTTAAAACCACTAACATTTAGATTGCCGAAATCAAAATTGGAAACTTAAACGATTTCCAGAACAGATAGATAACTCGGTTGGCGTAAATATGTTCGAAAGCAGAAGAATAACGGTAAAATTTGTGGAACATGTTGAGTGATTTCAAAACGAAAAATCCATGAACATATTTACCTTGCGAAAAAGCTAAAGATGGTATGAATATGAAAACTGGTACCATTAAAAACAATGTAACTAAGAATCCAAAAGTAAGTAGTTGCCGTGTACTCCGATTAAAACGTAACTCCAAATACTAAAATAAATACGAAAAAACAAATAATATAATTTTTAAATATTTTATGGTAACACTTTATGATTAGTTGAAAGAGTCGGTTAGTATGCTTTTGTAGTGCTTTAAACGAGGCGATAGCGTTGTCTACCGTTGTTCGAATTAAATGGACCGACGCTTACAAAAAATAGTTAAAATGGATAACAGTCGTTATTCCCTTAGCTTTAAAGGCCGTCAAAATAAAATACATGCGTAACCATTTATAGATGTTGCACCTAACCGAATATGTGCCTATTTTTATACTCAGTTGAGCAGAGCTCACAGAGTATATTAACTTTGATTGGATAACGGTTGGTTGTACAGGTATAAAGGAATCGAGATAGATATAGACTTCCATATATCAAAATCATCAGTATCGAAAAAAATTTGATTGATCCATGTCCGTCCGTTCATCCGTCCGGCCGTTAACACGATAACTTGAGTAAATTTTGAGGTATCTTGATGAAATTTGGTACGTAGATTCCTGGGTACTAATCTCAGATCGCTATTTAAAATGAACGATATCGGACTATAACACGCCCACTTTTTCGATATCGAAAATTTCGAAAAATCGGAAAAACCCGATAATTCATTACCAAATCGGAGAACGACCACGCCCACTTAAAAAAAATTTTTTTTAAAGTCAAATTTAAAAAAAAAGTTAATATCTTTACAGTATATAAGTAAGTTATGTGAACATTCAACTCCAGTGTCATATGGTGCAACAAAATACAAAAATAAAAGAAAATTTCAAAATGGGCGTGGCTCCGCCCCTTTTCATTTAATTTGTCTAGGATACTTTTAATGCCATAAGTCGAACAAAAATTTATCAATCCTTGTGAAATTTAGTAGGGCTTAGATTCTAGGACGATAATTGTTTTCTGTGAAAAAGGGCGAAATCGGTTGAAGCCACGCCCAGTTTTATACACAGTCGACCGTCTTTCCTTGCGCTCGGCCGTTAACATGATAACTTGAACAAAAATCGATATATCTTTACTAAACTTAGTTCACGTAATTATCTGAACTCACTTTGTATTCGTATAAAAAATGGCCGAAATCCGACTACGAGCACGCCCACTTTTTCGATATCGAAAATTACGAAAAATGAAAAAATGCCACAATTCTATACCAAATACGAAAAAAGGGATGAAACATGGTAATTGGATTGGTGTATTGACGCAAAATATAACTTTAGAAAAAAACTTTGTAAAATGGGTGTGACACTTTTCATATTAGGTAGAAGAAAATGAAAAAGTTCTGCAGGACGAAATCAAAAGCCCAGTCGATAAGGTGCATTCACAAGTCCCTGAAGATGATTTCTAATTTAAATCGAAATATCGACAAAATAAATAAGCACAACATATATGGTATAATCAATTGCATTTTTATTACTAATATATATGTGTGGCCTAGAGCTCGGAAATTCTTCTTGATATAACTCATTAACACCTTTCATTTATCGTAAAAACAAATTCTAGAGTCAGCCTTGGTCAACCTTTATGCCGATATCCCAAAATGGCGTCCACCTATGGAACTATGGCCTACTCCCTCTTAAAATACTCTTTAATACCTTCCATTTGATACACATGTCATACAAACACATTCCAGGGTTACCCTAGGCTCATTTTCCTATATGGTGATTTTCCCTTATTTTGTCTCCATAGCTCTCAACTGAGTATGTAATGTTCGGTTACACCCTAACTTGGGATTTCTTACTTGTTATTATAAGCTTTTATTTACTTTCACTTGGCTGTTGTCACTAGAATATGATAAATTAATCGATAACAGAGTTATTGGTAAAGATTTGTGTTCACAAGGGAATAAAAGCCTAAATTCTTTCTTTAGAGGGTTGGTGAATAACCTACAGCGGCTCAAGAACGAGGTAACTTCGCTTTGTGTGTGTATACAACGAACGTAGATGTTAGGCTGTTATCGCTCAATGTTGCATACTTTTCTGCGGACTTGATTTTGTTTTACAGATTTAACCCACAGAGCAGGGATCTGCAATCAGTAGTTGTAAACTGAACGCGACATAGGCAAAGTCACAAAAAAATAAAATTAAAGAAAAAAACAACTTTTTTAAAAATAAGCTTTTATTATTGGTTAATAAAATTAACTAAAAAGTAAAGAATAAATTGACTGTCAAGAAATATAACACTTTATAAGTTTATCGAAACCTTTAACGATAATTAGGCTTTTTCGTCTGCGACAAAAAAATTCCATATTGGATATAATTATATATTTTTAACATTACAAATTTACACCTAAATTATTAAATCTTACAGTTTATATCACATTCCTAATTGTTCTAATAAAGAGCGTGTTAAATTTTGATGGTATAATAAGAACATTTAGGACCTCCTTTTCTTGCTATCACGATGTAACACGCTTTTATTAGAACAATTAGGACTGTGATATAAACTGTAAGATTCAATAATTAAGGTATAAAGTTTTAAAGTTAAAAATATATAATTATGTACAATGTGGAAGTTTTTTGTCGCAAACGAAAAAGCCTAATTATTGTTAAAGGTTACAATGAACTTATAAAGTGTTATATTTCTTTAGTCAATTTATTTTTTACTTTTTAGTTAATTTTATTAACCAATAATAAAAGCTTATTTTTAAAAAAGTTTTTTTTTCTTTAATTTTATTTAAAAAGCCGTGTAATTCTTTGCTCTAAATGCTGCAAAACTAAAATGTTGGTCTAATATTCGTAAATAATTGAAAATTATTTATTTTTGATTTTTTTTGTTACGAAATACAAGGCAGAACGTACTAGACTTTTGCCTCCATTAGGAATTGAATAAAGCAATAATAAGATAATTAAGAATTTGTATTTTGTATGGGAGATTTAATTCAATAAGGCCTTTAATGTAGAACATTTTACTAATTATTTCTGCGGGTTGTATGAAATTGCTATAAGATTGTATATGTAATTTTTGTATATAACTTTATATTCATTTGAGGAAAAATTTGCAATGTTTTTTAGCATTATCTCCAATTTTACGAAAATTATTCTTGTAACCAGAGCTGGTCAACCCCTATACACTTATAACACTTTTGTTTTTATTTTGCCCTGAAGAATAAGCACAGATACAAATCACACTTTGAATATAAAAAAAATTTCATAGCACTCCCATATGCCCTTACTAACAATTTCGATTCATATGAAAGTGCAAGAAGAAGCACTTCCATATGAAGGCAAGTCACTTAGGTATGATTTCAAATTCACACTAACAAGATCGGGATCTGAAACTGTCAGCTACAGAAGAGTTAGATATCACCAGCTAACAGTAATGATTAAATGAATAGAACAGAATCAAACGTATTATAAATAAATAAAAAATTGTAAGGCGCGATAACCTCCGAAGAGATCGAAGGCCGAGCTTTTCTTCCAATTTGTGTCGTGCTCCTCTTGATTTTCCCTAAAAATTGGCCCTACATGTTTTATGCCGACTCCGAACGGCATCTGCAAGGCATTTCATTAATTATTAAGAGAGGTGAGGACAGTTCTTTTACTAGAAAAAAGGCAGTCCGAGCTATCAAATGTATTTGAGTGGGAGTTATAATCTTGGCACAAACAGCGGAAAGGTTCGTTTAGTTGGAGATTAGATCTACATTGTTTCAGCAGAATAGGTTTGAAGTGTCTCGTAGTCCGAGGGGGAACACAAAGGATCACTTCGTTCAGAAGGAATGGGCTTTAAATTTATCCAATTAGTAGTTTAGTCATAAATAGTCCACCAAGCATTTCCCTTCGACTACCAAGTGTTGGAAGATTGATAAGCTTAAATTGATTAGTATAAGGTGGACGATTATATAAAATCCTATTGAAAATTTCGTATAGCAAGTAGTAAAA
The DNA here is from genome assembly GCF_040869045.1 of Eurosta solidaginis. Classification (NCBI taxonomy): domain Eukaryota; kingdom Metazoa; phylum Arthropoda; class Insecta; order Diptera; family Tephritidae; genus Eurosta; species Eurosta solidaginis. The sequence goes on along the minus strand of NC_090319.1, from coordinate 96,624,233 downwards.
GTTGTTTTTGTAGTGATTCGAAACTGTCTGCATGGACTCGATTACGCGGGTTTCACATTACTCAGACGCATTCTAATATTGGCCTAGATGATGCTGTAAAAAGAGCTTTAGTTCCGTAAGCGCCGTTAAATCCTTTTAACTACCGTTTAACAAATGCAAAGACATTTTATCTTTATTGACTGTAGCATTAATATGAATTTTGAAGCAAAGTTTTAAATCCATTATGACTTCTAAGTCATCAATATTATTTACAACCGGAACGCAGACCCGGCAGACGTTGTTCTGCCCTAAATTTGGTCTATCTGCATACATTCTAATAAGCTTTTTCCATCTTACTTTGGCTCCCCCCACCCCCTCCTCACTTTTTCCTAATCATTTTATTCACTCCTTTCTCCTCATTCTATCTCTTTCTCAGCCTCCTTCTCTCTTTTCTCTTCTCTCAAGTTCAAGAGGGTGGTATGTATTTTGTTCAACTCCCTTTCCGAGTGCCAGTCCTAGTACCACTCCGCGTCTCAGTTCCAGTCCTAGTCCTAATCCCATTCCCAGCCCTCTCTGGTCTACTTCCCGGAAAAAGGGATCGTAAATACGAACATAGGCAAATTTATATACCAAATTTTAAGCAAATCGAATAGGACGTATGTAAATAGGTATATGGGTATTATTAATTCATGTCTTTATATAGGCTTCGCATACATATTTATCAGTTTTGCCGGGTTGATGCGACTAAATCGAATATCACAATGAAAATTACTTTAAAGCTCTCAGCAACAGCTTTCATTTGATATTCATATTACACACACATTCTAGGGGTGTCCGGGTCCACGTTTTGGCCTATATCTCGAGAGCCTAGTCACCCAGCGGTATAAATTACTCTGTACTAAAGCGCACATCAACAGCTTCAATTTGATACCAATAATGTAAAAACACATCCTAGTATTACCCTGGTCCACGTTTTGGCCTATATCTCGAGACCCTAATCACCCAGGGGTACGACAAATACCCCTTATCAAAGCACTCATAAACAGCTTCCATTTGATACCCATATTGTACAAACACAGCCCAGGATTACCCAAGTCCATGTTTTAATCTCAAGACCCTAGCCAGAAGGGGATAAAAAGTATCCTATGTCCGTCTCCTTTCTAAGCTAACTCCCCACCAATTTTCAGTCAAATCGGTTCATCCGTTCTTGAGTTATGCGTAGTGTAACTAACACCACTTTCTTTTATATATATAGATTTCCAGACTATAGTTGTTTTCTGTATATAAAGCTGGTAGGAAATTTATCCGAGAAAAATACATGAGCTAAAATTGTTTAAGATTGAGCGGCATATAATTTACATTTCACCAGGTAACCGAGTGGTTTAAATTCGTTCTAAGCAAGGAATGTTCCTCAACCGACTCGTATGCCTTGAAAAGTTTTACATCGTCAGCACACATCAACATTTTTGAATTTATTGTGTTGGTTACATCATTTTTGAACAACAAAAACAGAGTCGAACCAAGATGGCTGCCCTGAGGAACACCAGAAGAAACATTGATGGCCCCTGAAAGTGTATTTTTATACCCAGCTGTACTTGTACACAGGGTATTATAACTTTGATTGGATAACGGTTGGTTGTACAGGTATAAAGGAATCGAGATAGATATAGACTTCCATATATCAAAATCATCAATATTGAAAAAAAAAAAATTGATTGAGCCATGTCCGTCTGTCTCTCGTTAACTTGAGTAAATATTGAGACTTCTTCACCAAATTTGGTACACGAGCTTATCTCGACCCAGAATAGATTTGTATTGAAAATGAGTGAAATCGGATGATAACCACGCACACTTTTATATATATAACGTTTTGGAAAACGCAAAAGCCCTGATTATTTAGTAAATAATACACCTAGAATGTTTAAATTTGACGTGTGTACTGATATTGAGACTCTTGATGAAAATTTGAAAATATTTTTTAAAATAGGCGCCCACTTGTGATAAAATCAATTTTACAAATATTATTAATCATAAATCAAAAATCGTTAAACCTATCGTAACAAAATTCGGCAGAGAGGTTGCCTTTATTATAGGGAATCGGTTAAGGACCACGCCTACTTTTATATAAAAGATTTTTAAAAGGGTCGTGGACGAATAAATAAGCTATATGTTTGCAAAAAAGCGCTTTATATCAATGGTATTTCATTTTCCAAGTGGATTTATAACAATAAATCGGAAAAACTTCAAATTTTAAAAAATGTGCGTGGCACCGCTCCTTTTATGACTAAGCAATTTTCTATGTTACGGGAGCCATAGGTAGGTTGAACTGGCCGGTCCATGAGGACCTCACATAGACTGATTGAGTCCGTAGTGTTACCAGAAGTTTGTTTTTTCGACCAAACTGAAAAACCCTATCAAAAACCAGGACCTATGTTATAAAATAACTCCGTCCTCTTGGAAAATACTAGAAGCTTCCTAGGACTTAAGTCACTTGCTGCTTCTAGATCTGACAGCTGTATCACTCCTAATAGCTGGAGTCTTAGCCTGGCAAGTGCAGGGCACGAGCACAGAACGTGCTCGATCGTTTCCTCCTCCAACCCGCACTTCCTACACCTGCTATCACTCACCAAGCCTAATTTAAAGGCATGTGACGCCAGAAGGCAGTGTCCAGTCAGAATACCCGTCATGAGTCTACAGTCCTCTCTTTTTAATGATAGAAGCAACTGTGTTAGTCTAAAGTTGTAAGACCTACACATAATCTTCGACACTTTACAGCCCCGCGCTTGAACCCACGTCTTTTCTGCTTGGTCGATCATGTGCACCTCTCGCCTTCGCTTAATCTCGCCCAATCTAATTGGGACGTCTACGGAGCAAGCTTCAAGGGATGCGCCCTTTTTAGCTAATTCGTCCGCTTTTTCATTCCCATCTATTCCCATATGCCCTGGGACCCAATATAGATGTATGCTTCTCCCTGTCCCGATTCTCTCCAGAGACTGCTTACACTCTAACACGCATTTAGATGCTGTGCTATGCGAGATTATTGCCTTAATTGCTGCTTGACTGTCAATATAAAAGTTAACACGGTTGCAGCTTAAGCTATTCTCTTCCAGGGTTTCTACTGCTTTGGTTACGGCTAATATTTCCGCTTGGAAAACGCTACAGTAATCCGGCAGCCTGTAGGATCTGCTTAATTCCGGATCAGCGCAGTATACCGCAGACCCTACTCCTTCCACTATTTTGGAACCATCGGTGTACACATGTATCGCCTCGTCCGCCATTTGCGCACCCTTGCGCCAACCGTCCAACTCTATTGTGGCCTTAAGATCTCCCTCAAAGGGCAGGTAGGGAATCATGTAGTCTGTTCGTCTTGTGACTGAGGACGCTATACTACTATGGCCATATGGTCGGCGCTCAAGCTGCCCCGAAGCATCGAGCCTGGTTGCTGTCGTTAACGCTTTGTTCTTTGCTACCAGGTCTACAGGTGGAATGTGCAGAATGGCATACAGTGCAGCCGTCGGGGTTGTTTTCAGGGCTCCCGTAATGCAAAGCATCGATAGTCTGCATACCCCCTCTAATTTTTTGAGGTATGTTGTTTTTGTGTGGCTTTCCACCAAACAAGAACTCCATAGTATAGAATAGGGCTTACAATCGCTGTAAAAACCCAATGAGAAAGAGAGGGCGATAGGCCCCACGTACACCCCAGCAATCTTTTACATACATAGAGTGCCGTTGAGGCCTTCTTGACCCTCTCCTCCACGTTGAGCTTCCATGACAGCTTACTGTCTAGGATGATTCCTAGATATTTTGTGCAAGGTTTCTCCTGTAAGGTCACCGCTCCTAACTTAGGCCTGGTCCAATTTGGGACCTTGTACCTCTTTGTAAACAAGACCATATCCGTCTTCTCCGCATTGACTTTCAGCCCGACATTAGATGCCCAGGTATGAATATCCCGAAGCGCCCGATCCATCAAAGAACTAATCGTTGGAAGGCATTTTCCACTTATGACAATTGCAACGTCATCTGCGTAAGCCGTAAGTTTTACGGGTCCCTCATCGAATTGCCTGAGCAGTTGGTTGATGACCAGTGTCCACAGCAGAGGTGCTAGCACCCCTCCCTGCGGCGTGCCCCTGTCCACTGATTTCGTGGCCTCGTACAATCCCCATTGTGATGTAATCTTTCTGCAATTTAACATGCAGCCGATCCATCTGATTAAGGCAGGATGTACTTTAATGTAATTAAGACCATCCATAATCGCCCATTTTGTAACATTATTGAAAGCCCCGGCAATGTCCAAGAAGACTCCTAGAGCATACTCCTTATATTCCAGGGATTTCTCTATGCTTATTACCACCCTATGCAATGCGGTGTCTACCGACTTGCCTTTGGTGTACGCATGCTGTGTTGTGGAGAGCAGCTTTTCATCCACGTTGGACTTTATGTACACATCTATCAGCCTCTCAAAGGTTTTGAGCAGAAATGATGTTAAGCTAATGGGTCTATAGTCTTTGGGATACACGTGACCGATCTTCCCCGCCTTTGGTAGAAAAGCTACACGAGCAGTTCTCCAAGAGTGCGGTACATGATTCAGTCTTATGCACCCATCGAATATTATTTTAAGCCATTCCACGACCGCCCTACTTGAGACTTGTAGCATGGCCGGGAATATACCATCTGGGCCCGGCGATTTAAACTTAGAAAACGTCTTCACTGCCCACTCGATCTTGGTATCGGTCACCAAGCCCGGCACCACTAGCTCCGTGATCGAAGTGTGAGTGATGTCTGCTGGTTCTTCTAAACCGTCTCCCGATGGGAAATGTGTATCGAGAAGGACCTCAAGGGATTCCTCACTATCACGTGACCATTCCCCGTTCTCTTTCTTTATTAGTCCCTGGACTATGTTTCCCTTTGCTAGGACTTTTTTCAACCGTGCTGTTTCACTGGAGCACTCTATGTCCGTACAGAAACTTTTCCATGAGTTTCTCTTCGCCCTGGTAATTTCACGCTTGTAGATCCTCAGTAGATCCCTGTACTCGTCCCGACACGCTTCGCTTTCCGCGGTCTTTGCGAGTTTAAACATTTCTTTTACCTGTCTTCTTAGAAGACTCAGCTCATTGCTCCACCATGGCGGCTTTGCTTTTCCTCTGAATCTTCTTAGAGGGCAAGCTTTGTTATACGCAGTCATAAGCGTCCTTGTTAGGAATTCATTTGACTCCTCCAGTTCCTCTACATTAGCAACCTCTTTGGGTTGTCCCAGTTTCGTTTCTACATGTTTCTGGAATTTAGTCCAATTCGTTGCCCTAGGGTTTCTAAAGGTTCCTCCCTTCTCTACCCTCTTTAGTGGGATGCTGAAGCTTATATACGCATGGTCGGAGAAGGATGGTCTATCGAGAACCATCCAATCATACGTTGATATATCACGCTCGGAGCTCAATGTAATATCCAGAACATTGCTGGATGTTGGACCAATGTATGTAGGAACATTTCCCCTGTTGGCTATCTGCAAATTGGTTTGCAGGATGTAACAAAATAGAGATTCGCCTCTCTCGTTCGTATCTGCTCCTCCCCACGCATTGTAGTGCGCATTTGCATATGCGCCTATGACCAACCGCCCTTTGCGCCCTTCCTCCTGTACTAGCCTTTTGCACTCCATCGGTGGAACCTCCGCAGCATGGGCCATGTAGCAGGACGCCAGGATAAATGCCTGCTTATTCTTTTGCTCAACGGCCACCGCTACGAGATCCTCGGTGGTGTAATTAGGCAGCATATATGAATGCAGCTGTTTCCTTACCATTACTACAGCTCGCACCCGTCCTTCCGTTTGTGCGTAGTAAACGCCGAATCCGCGCGCGCTAAGTCCAGAAACCTTTCCTCCCGATGAGAGCCACGGCTCCTGGATCAGCGCCACGTCAAACGAACCCTCCTCAAGGGTTAGGAGGAGTTCGCTTGACGCCACTTTACTGTGTTGGAGGTTTATCTGTAGGACTCGCAGCACCATTGGGCTGTTTGTCCCCCTCCAGCACCTTCGTCTTGACGTCGTCGTCCTCCTCTTGCCCTTTTGGTTTAGAGTATTCGAAGCCCCCTTCAGCCCCTCGTGAATGTTGTGCCGTGTGTTCCTCTGTGCGAGTCACAGCACCATTTAGCGGTTGGTCCTCTTCTAGCACGTGCGCGGTGACGTCGGGGACCTCCACCTGTCTTTTTTCCCTTAGGCTTCTGAGGTCCTTTTCGACTTCGCCCACTTCCAGCGTGTTAGGATTTTTATCCTCGGGACTTCTTTTCCTGAGTCGCATGTAAATTTTGCCAGTGCCAAAGGACATTTTGCCAAGCTGCGTGTACAAAATATCCTCCGCCTGCTTGTTTATTTGGAAGATGTAGAACTGACCATCCTCGGTAGGCCGAGATACAGTAAGTATCTTCCAATCCTGTGTCGGTATGTTCGGATTCTGATTCTGCAGAAGTCGCAGTGTATCCTCCGACTTCATCACGCATGGTATCCATACCTTAACTTTTGGTACCGTGGGGATTTGCGCTTTATCCACCACCTCAAACCGCGCATTCGTGCCTTGCCTTTGGAGGTTTGGAACGACTTCCTCCAGCCACCGCAAGCTCGCGATGTTGTCGCACGCTATCATCTTCACACCATTATACCATCCCCCCGAATCAAAGGTTGGAAGGGGCTTACTTGGTTGTTCCCGCATCATCTTAAGTATTAAGCTAATAAGCTCCCTTTCCACAGATCTCCACCTTTCAGTAGTCATTTGTCCGAACGGACTGCTACGATCAACCAGCGCCACAGTCAGTGACTGCTTTGCCACATCACTCATCTTCTCGGGAAAAGCAGGAGTCTTAGTGTTATCTCCCTTTGGAACCTCCGAGAACACTGGAGTCTTCGCGTTAACTCCCTTTAGCGCCTCCGAGAAAGCCGGAGTCTTAGCGTTATCTCCCTTTGGCTTATCTCCTACTTCCGTAGTTGGAACTTCCCTCTGACTGGCAGCTTTCGAGGTAGTTGCTACCTCGCTATTGGAACCCATCTGTCTTACAGCTTTGGGCCTACTTGTCTTGTCTATGCGACTGCCCTGCCTCGCGGCTCTAGGACTGGGTCCTTTCTGCCTCTTGAAAGCAGGCTTGTCGCCTTCTGCCGAACGGTGCCTCTTCATTCTGCCATTCGACGCTTCTTCCTCCTCGTACCGGTTGCAGAACCGAGGGTTTCTCGCAGCAAACCTTTTGAACTGCCTTCGACCTACTTCTACCGCTTCATGGGCCCATTCCAAGCGCTCGCTCTCCACTTCTGTTGGGTCGACCACTGCTCCCAAGCGTTGTACAATTCTTAGTGCTGCACGGTACTGCGAGAGAGCTCTTTTACTTCCTCTGCTCCGTACCCTTCTCCACTCTTCTACTCCGTTTTCATTTGTGTGCTTCTCCAACACGGAGTTCATTGAATCAGCACTACTCTCGCTCCCCGAGTCCGACGCATTGCTTAATTCGTATTTGTCGTCCCTGGATTGCGACTCAGTCCTCCTCTTTACATCCTCCTTATTACGTTCAGGTAATGAGTTGTTCATCTTGGTCGTACGACCACCTGCCCGACAAGGCGGGCTCAGCGGTCCAGTATTATATACGGGGAAAGAACCGTCCGCCACAGCAGCGCCCCTTACTGCGGTAAGGCCATAAATACTTCCCGAGATGGCCCGGTGTCGGGAAGGCTCCGTTCGAATACAGCCGAATTTATCCCCTGGCTGCAAATCGTCCAATAGGCACGGTCCGCATAACACCCTGGATTAGGGGGTTGGCAGTTCTTGGTCACCGACATCCCGCCGCCCTCCTATGAGGCGAAACGGCGTAGATGTCAGTCCTAAACAGCTCCGCCTCATAGTCGGGCGCTATGGAGTTCGGCTAAGCCCTCACACCAACGACAAGGTGCCTACCCTAATGAGGGTACGGGAGCCATAACTCGAAGAAAAATTAGTTCAGAATAGAATCATATGTATATGTATTACTGCGCAGCCTTGTAACACTATTTAGCTCACAAAACAAACAACAACAGCATTTCAAGTGTACAGCTGGGTATGTAATGTTCGGTTTCACCCGAACTTAGACTTCCTTACTTGATAGATATTACTTTAAATCGGTGTAAATTACATCGGTGTGAAAACTTTTTCTAAACCCATTAGAAACGTGAGTGGTAAATTCCAGAAAATTAGTGATGCCTGATTTGCCCTTACAGAACCCATGTTGCGAACTTGCAGTTATGGGCGAAATTTAGAACGTTAGGTGATGGGCAACAATAGCTTCAAATAACTTTGGGATAGCGGATAACTTTGCTATGCCCCGGTAGTTTTCTATTGAAGACCTGCTACCATTTTTATGAAGCGAAATAAGAAAAGACTCCATCCAGATTGTTGGGAAAACGCCATATATCAAAGATAAATTAAATAAATCTGTAAGCGGCTGATAGATGTATGCAGCACATTTTTTAAGAAAGTGTGTCGGTATCCTGTCAGGGCCGTATGTACATATATGATAATTTTAGAGTTTTTAAATAAGATAATAAGTCTTCTGAAGATATAAATGGAGTGCTAATTATATTAATGAATCAAGATGGTATGGGTATTCAGTAGGTTATAAATTATATTTCTTTTAATTTTGCATGGATAAGATTTGTAATACTTTTTGTTCAATTGAAAATACTTACGGTGTAGAATCGAGTACTGTAAGTAATGGTTAAACAACTTGAAAGACCGAGACTTTTTACTATTTTCAATTTTTTATCTCTTTAATGAACTATACTTGGATAGTATAGGAAAGACAGTAAATGGTGTTGTTAAAGAGAGAAACGCTTTGTTCCATGTCATCATTAAATATTGGCCACACTATTCGAGATAGATTACGATTTAAATTTTTGAAATCGGATTTCGCAAAATCGAAGCGATAACTGGAGTTGTATCATTTATTGCCGCAGTTACGAGCATTGTTTATTAATAAAAAAATGTATGGCGCAATAGCCTCCGAAGAGATTTAAAGCCGAGCTGCTCTTCCCATTCGCGTGGTGCTCTTTCTAATTTTTCATAAAAACTGGCGAGACGGGACCTACATGTCTTATGTCGACTCCGAACGGCATTTGCAGAATTTTTACTGATAAGCTGTTCATAGCACAAATACACTCGACATACTTTCCACATCACACACCGCTTAAAATTTTTTTTTCAAATTGAAAAACTTGTTTCTAAACCCAGGATCTTCGGTGTGGTAGCCGAAGAACGCTACCACCACACCACGCGGGCCACCGAGCATTACTTACCAATTCGTAAACTATTTTGAGGGAAGGGTGGTAAACATTTTCATGTTCAACAATAGGTTCGCATCGACTAATTGAATATTTAGAGACATCTTCCACGAAGACTAAATTCAATACTTTGCCGAATTTATTCCATTGGCTATTGATCTGGTGAAGTCAATTTTCGGCCATATAGTCGAGAAATTCATTGTTGGAAGACTTTGACGAAATCGGTAAGATATTAAGGTTAAAGATGCACCAAAATATGTGCGGCAGATTGAAGCCACCCAAGATAATAATGGAATTGAAAGGCTTTAGCATCGAATTAACAGTTTTTAGCAAGGAAATGTGATGTAATATATACGGGCAGCATTGAGTATGTGGGGTGTACGTATAAATAGAGGGTAGCCGGGTTGCGCACTAGTCTTTACAGATTCGTTTGGAGTCCCACTAATTTGTAGTAAACATTTAAAACGTAGCACGTCACATATTTGAGGAGAGAACCTAACCGCGATCTCCTCGGAGATCCCACCCTGGCAAAACAAACATAAATATGTAAAACTGAGCCCGAGTTTACAAAGCTTCTCATTCGCAACGAAAAGAAACTTTACAAAAACAAATCTACATAATACATAAATTAATATAGAGACAGAATGTCTCAATTGTGTTGTTAGTGTGGAAAGGAGGTAAACTGAAATAAGCAAGGAAACAAATACAAGCAGGATAGCCTAGTGGTTAAGGCAACTGCAGTTTCATCGTGTGATTCGCGGTTCGAATCTTGGTGAAACCTTTGATAACATTACGAAATTGTGTGATAATGATTACGTGGCGGTTTTCGAAATGGTGCCATAGCAATATGCCAGGAAATGTTTCTTTCTTTCTTTTCAGTTTCTCTTAGAAAACATAATAATTGAATATTATGAAGAAAAAAGCTTAAGTACTGGAACTAGCCAGAAGTATAAAACGCTTAAATGAATTTCAACGCGCAATTGTAGCTTTCTAAACATTGTAACTTTCTGAACATGTTATTACATGTGTTAACAACTAAACTTCATTATGACCATAGAAGCGTTCATGAACTTGCTATCCAGTAAAGATGAATGGCTGCAACAATGCACAAGAACCAAGTCTATTCCAACAATTTTGCGCTAGGGATTGTCTCAACTGATCACCGGGTACGAGAATGCACTCGGAATTTTTTCCACCTGATCCTTTCTGCAAGTTCTTTTGTTATAAACGGATTTTATCCAATTTATGAAATCAGTCTTCCAATCAGTTGTTTTGTATTCACTAACTTGAACCTATATGTAGGGTTCTTAAATTATATTGAATAAATTATTTTTATTTAACTTTGTTATTATGTTACTTTGAACTTTGTAGTTTTAATATGTTTTACAATATTTTAATTTTCAATATTGATTTTACTATTTTCAAAAATTTTCATTATTATTCAATTTTGCATCATGAAAATATAACATTTTCTTTTAAATAATTTTTGTGTGGATATTAATTTTAATAAAAATAAAGCATCCTACACTATATACTGTTACGAATATTAGCAACACTAAGTGGTACTGACATCTCTAAGCCGTTGCTAAGCAGCGCCCTGTATGCACATTCATAAATCAATCATTATGTATCTACATAAACGAATTAATCATTATGTCTACACATATGTACGTATACGCAGCTGGGAAGCAACGCACAAGCACATGCATATATCTGAGATACTCCCGAAAGTATGCAATAAGAGAAGCTATAAAATTGTGAAATTGTAGTTACAGCTGAGAAATTTGATAGCTGATGGCCAACTAGTAAATTCTGGAAATGGAAGCGCCTAGAAGATGCAAACGAGGGAATCAAAGAGTATAAAGGGCAGCGACAGATAGAGGCGCTAGAGTCAGTTTCAATTAAGCACGCTATCTGTCGGGAAATTGTAGAGTTATTTATTGTGAAGTAATTTAATAAAGGCCAATTTGCATTATTCAATATTGGATTTATTTATTCAACAGTTTAGTGATTCAAACTTAGCAGAAGGTTGCAAATAAGAGGATTTGCAAGTAAATTCGTTAAAATACGATTAATACAAATAGTTTGAAATTACTATTACGTTGCAAAAAAGTAGAAGATAAACACAATAAACTTATATTTTAAACAATTTTCTTCTAATTCGATACAGGGTCGACAACAAATTTCTATTCGCTTCAAAATTAGATACACAACGAAAATTTCGACAGAGATTAGATGTCATAATACCAATTTTAAATTCGATTTTCGATGTTCGATAGCCAGCGAAGATCGAAGATCGAAAAATGCTCATAATAGGAGCCTATATTAAGTTAAGAAATTTTATGCAAGTATGTATGTATCTACGTATAACGCACCTCGTAGCAATTCGATATATTGTTATTGTAGAACACTGGAATTATAACCCAGCAAAGTATCGGTATAATAATTATCATTGCGAAAACATTTAAACACCAATTTATACCAAACGAATACACATCAGCAGGTATTGTCATAATTGAAATTGCCGACAATTGACTATGAATTACAAAGTGGAGAGTAAATATTTTATTAAAATTTGTAACGTTTTTTAAAAAAGTTCCAAATGATTTTAACAGCGTTCCACTGACCTCGCCACGAGTGAAATTGCAATCGGTATTTTTTCATACGTTTACCGCCGAGTAAATATTCTTCGGTATTATCCGCGCCATGTCCAAAAAATGCAAAATAAATTCCAATTAAAAGCGATATACTTAACATAATTATAAAAACAAGGTAATTGATTGTGCCGAAAGTGAATTGATGCAATTGTGGTGCAATTGGTTCGTGGGACGCGTTCACTAACGGCATTTTAATTGTATCTATTATTATTGTTTAATTCGCGTTTCTTAATGAAGGAATATCCACCTTGCAGTGTGGTAGCGTAACTAAATTACATTTTGACAAATATCGCTAAATCTTTCAACTTATCGTCATTGCCATGCGGATTATATGATTTTATTGTATCTATTATTAAAAAGATTACATTTAAAGATAAACACTAAATTGTAGTAGGAACAATGAATCTCTTATCATCCGTCAATAATCCATAAAAATATTAAATTACGTCATCAATCACTTCTACGTGCTATGGAAAGAGTATTGTAACGAATTTAGGGAAATTCCGTTTATTTGCAACCTTCTGCTTACGTTCGTATCGCTAAACTGTTGAATAAAACACTCCAATATTTGGTTTTACAAAATGGTCTTTTATAGACTACTTTGAAAGTACTTCGCAATTAAACTTCACTTCGCAACTGATAGCGTGTTTAGCGTGTGCTGCTTTTATACTCTTCGGTGTCCTCGTTCACCCATTTCTCCTAAGGTCTAGTAATTTCGTGAATCTGATGACTGTTTACCAGCTTTGTACACGTATATTTGTAATTTGTATCCATATGCGTGTGTATATGTGAGTACTACTGCGCCTGATGATGACATGCGTTTTTGAGTATCTCTATGTTGCCTTGTATTAGAGGTTTACGCCGATCACTTTATCGGCGGCGGCGGCGTAGGCTCTATTATATATCGGCGGCGGCGGCGTGGGCGGCGCGCCGGCGTACGCCGGTGTTCTTACTTTAAAAAACTTGATTTTTCTATTTAAAAAAATAATATTTAGGAAAGGTTTTGTTTGTATGTATTTAAGGAAATTAACGTGTTGGTAATTTCGGAAAGATCCGGGGTTTTTGCCTCAAGATCTCGCAGACTGTTCAAAAATTTTCAGGAGTAGCTTCTTGCGGAGGAATTGTCCCTCGTTCGCTTACTCCAGAGAGGCTTCGAATCTAATCCCGGTCTTTGGAATTGGTACTGCTGCGACTGCTGAAAAGAAATAGAGATACATAAAATAGTCACACTTTTGTCCGTATATCTTGTGCAAAGCGTAGTTTCACCAGGGATAACTCCTAATAATTGTCGCGAACACAATTTCTTTAAATCATTTGTGGCTCCTTGGCGGACTTACGGTTGCTATTAATGGTCTATTAATACGCATGACTCTCGTTGCACAGGGCGCCCCCAGCTTTCCGGCTGTTTTTAAGAGCTACAATTCCCGATATGAGAACAGTAGCAATCACCGCAATCACCAGTAGCGATCACCAGTCGCTACCACGCCTCCTATAGGACTGCGACTTCGAACTCATACCTTCGTCGACGTCACTTTCCTAGAAGCTCTAGGTGTAGCTCCGAAGACTTTCCAACGGATGCTCTTCTCGCGTTATGCTGCAAGGAGCCCCTTGAAACGTTAGGTAGTGACTATTCGGCCAAGGATGCCGCCCTCGAAATCATAAGCAGTCTAAGTGGATGTCATTGCGTAACTCATGGGTGAAAATCGTACAATCCTCGGCGCATCTACATAATTAAAATTTTACTAGACCCAAGCCCAAAGTTTGCAGACGTTGTGTTCACAACATTGATTTCAATAATCTTCGTTAAATCAAAACGATATTTTAGAATGAAAGTCGACCGATTTTAAGTTGAAATATGTTAACTGCTGTTTTCCGGCCTTATGATATAAGAGCTCATTATGGATGACCACGTAGCATCAGTTTTCAGATTACTTCGACTATCCACTACGTTAGAGTTGTAGCAAATACGGTCATTAGTTCGACTGTCTTGGGAAAGCTTTTGCTTCACCACATTGAATGTTTTTGCGAAGGACGTATTCACATTTGTAAAAGGAACCGTAACGTGTAGATAGGCTTGATAGGCTATAATCAATGTCATTCACTCCAAGGGACTAGTTTTGGATAGGGAAGCCAACTTTAGGAAATGTCAAACGGGGAGACTTGGGTGTTGAAGGATGAAGTCTGAAAAGCAAAATTAACATTTCAGACGCTATTGTATAGTTTCGCAAATAAACAACTGATGTTTGAATGTAAGCCCAAGTGATTTTTCAAACCCTTCTCATACGTACATATATCCTCAACTTAAGTATGAGGTAAGAATCATTTCAAAGGAGTGTTTATGCCCCTAGAACATACTAAAGGATTTTCCATCATTGATTTCGCTTATTCTTTCAGCCAATCGCAATATAAAATTTTTTAAAAATGAGATGACAAGGCAGTCCGGTCACAGGTCCAATATCAAGCTAAAAAAAAAAAAAACAAAAACTGAAGACAAGGGTTTCCGGTCACAGGTCCAATATCAAGCTAAGAAACAATTCGTTGGACAACAAGACTGCCTTGTCATCTCATTGTGCTGACACTGGACATTACCCCGATTTCGAAAATGTTAGAATTCTCGATAAAGAAAAATACTACAATAAACGATATATTTTGGAGATGCTCCATATTATGAACACCCCTAATAGAATGAATTACAAGTCGGACGTAGACCAATGTGCCTACGCATATCGGAATTTAGTTTCAAAGCAGCAACAACACACAGGGCAAATCACAAAAGGTTCATCGAGAGCGCCACAGCCCAGCAAATATCCCGCTGCGAACGAGATTGGGGACAACAACTAATGAAAGGGGGGGAGGATATCATGCACATTTTGCTTTGTTGCATTTTGTCTTGTTTTTCTTAAAAATGCTTTGTGTATGATTGTTGTTGTGTAATTTTGTTTACTTATACGGTTCCTTAAGATTTGTTTATACTTGCGGTACTCTAATTGTTTACTTTCCTTTTTCCACCTTCTTCCTATTATTTTGTTAGAACACCTGATTAGTCGATCAGGCATTTACATGCAAGTAAGTCGATCTAGTGTTATAAATGTATATATGTATGTGATATAAATTATATATTTCTGTTTATTTTCTTTTCATGTTGTGTTTTTAAAAAAGTCTTGAAAATGACTTCAGATTGAAGTCGAAATATCGACCAAATAAATGTGTGAATACTAACACAGTGTTTTATTTAAAGCAAGGCCTCGAGCTCACAAAACCCTACGCAATTTTTTAATTTTATAATTTGTTTAATAATTTGGGAAACATTTTATTATTAAATTAAATTATTAAACAAATTTTAAAATTAAAAAATTGCTTCAAATAAATGTTTTCATACATTTAAAAAAAAAGCAATACGGGCAATCCCCGATTATTAATTCATACAAACGGACAAAATTGGTTAATTCGTTGTAGTTCTATAAATAGAACAAAAACAGCAACAAACCCAAAGTTTCTTTGAAAACCGCCGTACCAAGCATAGCTTTAACACATAATTGCATACGAAGTATGCAATGTGTAAAAGATTAAAATATGCAAAAAGAAGGCAATGGGGAAAACTTTACAACAACTAAGGCATGACGTAGCTGAATGCGTTTATAACCTTTCAACTATCGTAGGAGTGCGGATTCGACTCCCACTCCCGGGAGAAAAGGCTTTGAAGAGATTTACAAGGTATAATCGAAACAGCTGTCGCCTTGTCCGTCCTGATGTCACGTTGTTTAAATTTTTCCCAAATTATTAAAAAAAATTTTTTAGTTGAACGGTTTTTTGAAAACAAGTAAGGAAGGCTAAGTTCGGGTGTAACCGAACATTACATACTCAGCTGAGAGCTTTGGGGACAAAATAAGGGAAAATCACCATGTAGGAAAATGAACCTAAGGAAACCCTGAAATGTGTTTGTATGACATGGGTATCAAATGGAAGGTATTAAAAAAGAGTATTTTAAAAGGGAGTGGGCTATTGCTCTATAGGTGGACGCCATTTCGAGATATCGCCATAAAAGTGGACCAGGGTGACTCTAGAATTTGTTTGTACGATATGGGTATTAAATGAAAGGTGTTAATGAGTATTTTTAAAGAGAGTGGGCCTTAGTTCTATAGGTGGACGCCTTTTCGAGATATCGCCATAAAGTGGTGACTTTAGAATGTATTTGTAAGATATGGGCGTCAAATTAAAGGTATTAATGAGCGGTTTAAAAGGGAGTGGCCCTTAGTTGTATATGTGAAGGCGTTTTCGAGATATCGACCAAAATGTGGACCAGGGTGGCCCAGAACATCATCTGCCGGGTACCGCTAATTTCTTTATATATCATTATTTGTTATTATTATAATTTATTATATACCACGAACAGTATTGCTGCCAAGATTCCAAGGGCTTTTGATTTCCCCCTGCAGAACTTTTTCATTTTATTCTACTTAATATGGAAAGTGTCACACCCATTTTACAAAGTTTTTTCTAAAGTTATATTTTGCGTCAATAAACCAATCCAATTACCATGTTTCCTCCCTTTTTTCATATTTGGTATAGACTTATGGCATTTTTTTTAATTTTTCGTAATTTTCGAAATCGAAAAAGTGGGCGTGGTCATAGTCGGATTTCGGCCATTTTTTATACCAAGATAAAGTGAGTTCAGATAAGTACGTGAACTAAGTTTAGTAAAGATATATCGGTTTTTGCTCAAGTTATCATGTTAACGGCCGAACGGAAGTACAGACGGTCGACTGTCTATAAAACCTGGGCGTGGCTTCAACCGATTTCGCCCATTTTCACAGAAAACAGTTATCGTCATAGAATCTATGCCCCTACCAAATTTCGCAAGGATTGGTAAATTTTTGTTCGACTTATGACATTAAAAGTATTCTAGACAAATTAAATTAAAAAGTGGGCGTGTTCGTCATCCGATTTTGCTAATTTTTATTTAGCTCACATATAGGAATAGGAGTAACGCTCTTGCCAAATTTCATCATGGTATCTTAAACTACTGCCAAATTACAGCTTGTAAAACATTCAAATTACCTTCTTTCAAAAGTGGGCGGTGCCACGCCCATTATCCAAAATTTTACTAATTTTCTATTCTGCGTCATAAGGTCAACCCACCTACCAAGTTTTATCGCTTTATTCGTCTTTGGTAATGAATTATCGCACTTTATCGGTTTTTCGAAATTTTCGATATCGAAAAAGTGGGCGTGGTTATAGTCCGATTTCGTTCATTTTAAATAGCGATCTGAGATGAGTGCCCAGGAACCTACATACCAAATTGCATCAAGATACCTCATAATTTACTCAAGTTATCGTGTTTAAAGACGGACGGACAGACGGACGGACGGACATGGCTAAATAAATTTCTTTTTTCGCCCAGATCATTTTGATATATAGAAGTCTATATCTATCTCCATTATTTTATGCCGTTACGGATTACCGTTATGCGAACAAAGTTAATATACTCTGTGAGCTCTGCTCAGCTGAGTATAACAATACTTACATGAAGTAATAAAAATACTAAAAGCTAGAAAATAACTAGGTAGGTCCTAGGTACTAGTCATCACACTCCTCATCAATCTAGGGCGTTGATCAGACACTTAAATAAAAGCGTTGGCCGCGTAAATTTCTATTGATAGTCATATATAAGACCAACTGAACCCTAATCACATTTTTAGAAATTTCACGCGTCCAACGCTTTTATTTAATTGTCTGATCAACGCCCTAGATTGATGAGGAGTGTGATGACTAGTACCTAGTACCTGCCTAATTATTTTTTAGCTTTTATTGTTATTATTACTTCATGTAAGTATTGTTTTCAATAAAACCGTTCAACTGAAAATTGTTTTTAAATTATTTTATTTTAAATAACTTTTGAACAGTTAGAATGAGTTAAATTTCGCAATTGGTTTCTTATAACTGGCGGATGCGCATCCGTTGATACTACTTTCGACCATATCCGACCAATTTTTCGACATGAACAATAAATGGCATAAACAGTCTTAAACGAGTAGAAAATATAGTAACGCGCCGGACGCCGCCGCCGCGCCGATAATTTTGACATTCGGCGGCGGCGTGCGTAAAACGACCAAAATCGGCGGCGGCGGCGGCGTTTATCGGCGACGTATATCTATACCTTGTATGTATGTGTGTAGATGATGATTGATTTGTTTATGTATATAGTGCTTAGTATCGGATTAGCGATGGTAGTATCGCTTAGTGCTACTAATATTCGTCACACTCACCTAAGTCGGATCGTCCCGATCAGACAAATTTCCTGATTTAAACGCTGCCAGCCTTTCCAAATGAACGACTTTTATTTTGGTTCGTGGTTTGCCAATGGTTTTATGCGGTAAACTACGTCATTGATCCGTTTTACAACTTTGTATGGGCCTTCCCAATTACACTGCAATTTCGGGGACACACCTTTTTCCGTTGTGGGTTGCATAACAGCACCAAATCTCCTTCCCGAAAACCTTCCGAATTAATTGCTTTATCGTATCTGGCTTTCATCTTGTCACTCATAATCTTCGCTCGTTGGCTTACAAGATCGTGTGTTTCTCTCATCTCTTCCACCAATGGATTTCTTGGTATTTTTCTCCGCATCGGGGCATCTATCCCAAACTTCAAATCAGCTGACAGTCGAAGAAATAAATAAATGTAAGGCGCGATAACCTACAAAGAGATTTAAGGCTGAGTTTCTCTTCCAATTTGCGCCGTGCTCCTTTTTAGTTTTTCCTACAAATTGGCGGGACGGGACCTACTTGTTTTATGCCGACTCCGAACTGCATCTGCGAGGAAGATGAGTTTTCACTGAAAGCTTTTCATGGCAGAAATACACTCGGAGTGCTTGCCAAACACTGCCGAGGGGCGACTCCGCTTAGAAAAATTTTCTTCTAATTGAAAAACCTTATTTCTAAAATTTTGATGTTGCTTTGCCCGGGGTGTGAACCCAGGACATTCGGTGTTTTGGGCGGAGCACGCTATCATCACACCACGGTGGCCGCCTGTCGAAGGTCATTGCCAAAATTACCTTTGCCGGAGTTTGGCAAGTTGTTTCATGCACTGCTGATCAGTAAGCCATCAAGAATAATGATATGTGTGTATCCCACTTTTTATGGTACTTGTCAACTATTTTCCTTAAGTGCTCCTCCCAGATTCTATTGAATCGTTCGACAATACCATAGGACTGAGGATGCAATGCAGTTGTCCGTGTTTTTCGAATGTCCAATTTCTTACACATTTCTTGAAATACCGCTGATTCGAAGAAATTCCTTCCTTGGTCAGAATATAACTCATTGGTACACCATACCTTGCAACCCAATCGTTTGTAATCACTTCTGCTACTGTTTCCGCTTCTTGATTTGGGATTGGGTATATCTCTGGCCATTTACTGAAATAATCCATAACCACCAGTACGTATTTGTTTCCGCAGTTGCTAGTAGGAAATGGACCTGCGACATCCAAGGCGATCCATTCAAATGGTGTACCTGAAATATACTGCTTCATCCGGCCATGACTTCGGGTTTTGGGCCCTTTCGCTCTGCTGCAAACCTCGCAGTTACCGACTGAAGGCAACCAATCCAATAGAATTTCTGCTTAATCTTCTCGAGCGTCTTCGTAATTGCCCGATGACCTCCACCTGGACCGTTATGTACCTCACTGAACGTCGGGAATCCTTTGCTTTGGAGCAAATATCAGTTTCCTCTTACTTTGACCATCCTCACTCTCACCTACTCGATGAAGGCAACCGGATATCAATTCTATACTGTTCCACTGTGCCCAATATAACTTCGCAATGGGACTCTCTGCTGACATCTCTCTATTTGGCCTTTCGTTTCGTTCGAGCCCTTGCATAACATGTGACAGATCTGTATCTTCTAGCGACACTTCCTTAGTTGTTCCTTATCCCATTCTTCCGTACATGTTATAGTCATTAGCCGGACATCTATAATGTCTTATTTAGCCTCGGCCTTTGAGCAGTGCTTGCATTCCAAACTACATGGTCTTTGCGACATTGCATCAGCATTTCCATGGGTACTACCTTTTCGATGCTCAATGGAAAAGTCATAGCTTTGCAGTCGCTGGATCCAATGCCAATTGTCCTTCTGGATTACGGAAATGAAAGAGCTATTTTAACGCTGCGTGATCTGTCCTGACACCGAATCGCTACCCGTAGAGGTACTTGTGAAAATGTTTAATGCAAGTTGTGATAAAACGCCTCCTATAGCGTATCCGCTCGCATATGTATCTAGAATAAATGTTGCTCCTGGAATCAGATATGCCAACATTGGAGCAGTGCACAAACGCGCTTTCAATGTTTGGAAAGCCAATTCTTGCTCCTTTTTCCATTCAAAGGCTTTATTTTTTCTTGTAAGCTCGTGGAGGCTATGTGCTACGCTGGCAAAGTTTGGTACAAACCGGCGGTAATATGTGCACATCCCAAGGAAACTTCTTAATTTGACTCGATTTGACTCACAACTTTCCGCTTCGCTAGTGGAACACTACGTGGAGCTTGACGGATCGGCCTCGCATCTCCAGTGTCAATTTAATGTTTCACAACGTTGGTGCGGCCTGGTTTGGAGCCATCTTGGTTAAATATGTTCGCGTACTTTAGGAGCAGTTGTTTTGCCTTACTCTGATAGGCTTCCTCTAGACCCTCCGTCGATGACGTGATATCAAGATCAGTATTACTAGTGAAACGTGTTCCTGGAGCTGTTCACAGTTAAAACTTCTTCGCATCTTCCCAAAATAGCTCCGTTGGTCAGTTTGAGTGGTGACTTGAACTCATTGAGTACTCTTACCGGGATACGTTAATCTTGTTTTGTTATAGCGAAGGTTTTTCCTACAAGTACGTTAAGTGCTGATTTGTTTGCTGCTTCAACAACCCACAATTTGTTTGTCTCACAATCTCCACCAACCTTTGCCAAGATGACTGCCTCGGATTTTGGTGGTATTTGCTGACTGTCTTCCACCAGCACTCGTTTACTGCTGTAGCCTCTCTCATAACTGAAATTAAGGGGCACATCCATATTCCAATTATGATTTCAGCTACAATCTCTGCCACTATAAAATTGTGTAGTACCGTGACATTCCCAATTGCTACTTCACATGCTACTTCTCCAATTACCAGGGTGTCCTCTCCCGTGGCTGTACGCAATCTTGCTCCAAGCAATGGTCGTATCTTCTTGTTGACTAAATCCGATCGAATGATGGAATGAAATGCACCCGTATCTACAGTCAGTAATCGTTCCTTTCCATCCACATGTCCTCCGACAATAAGATTGCTCGACTTTCTTCCAATTAGCGAAATAGAGATTATGGGGCATTCAATTGAGGGAGCCAACTGTCTCCCCTTGCAGCTGACTCGCTTTAGTTTAACGATTGGGTGGACTTGAAGATTTGCTCATCTCCTTCAGCTCTGCGTTTACGACTAGCCACATTGTTGGAACTATTAGGGTTGGTGCTGCAAATAACGTGCAATGTGCCCAGGCTTTCTACACTTAAAGCATTTGACTGCATCATTATTCTTCTGCTGTGTTCCCTTCAATGCTTCCAAAATTGCGTCGACCCACTCTGGTCTTTCCACTTCCACACGATGGGCTTTGTATGCTGGTTTACTCAAAAGTGAGGCAGTTTCCTGAGTCAGTGATTGGGATAATGTTTCAACAAATGTTTGCTTTGAGTTTGCGTATATAGCTCGCTTCGTTTCGACGTCCCGTATGCCATATATAAATCTTTGAATCTTTACCCCTTCAGTGTATTCTGCGAGATGAGCCAATCTTTCATCATCCAACGCAAATTCCTGTAAAGTCTCATTCGCTTTTTGGTAACGGTTTTGCAACTAAATTTGGTATATCTGTTTCCTATGCTAGCTTCTGTAACGTTTCTCGACAGCGGCCATCAATGCTTCATAACTATTCCGCTTGTACTCTGGAATAGTCTTTAATATTTCAGCTGCGGGCCCTTTCAATGCCACGAACATTGCAGCAACTTTATCTTCCGCATTCCAGTTGTTCACTGTTGAGGTTTTATCAAACTGTAGCTTAAAGACTTGGAAAGGAACAGAACCGTCAAAAGATGGAGTTTTTACCTTCGTATTACTGGCTGAAGCAGCCGGCGATCAAGTTGCAATTCCTGTATACGACCTCTCAAAGCATCCACCTCTGCCTCGAATTTTTCTTCAAACTGCATTATTTTTTCGTCCATGCGCTCTTCGAGTTTTGATGATATACGATGCTATATGATGTACTGTTAGGCGTGTCTCTTGTTCTTTCAGTAGAGTTGCCATATCTGTCTCTTGTTCTTCCAGCTGTGATGAAATTTGTGTTTCTGTGCTTCAATCTTTGCTGTTATCTTTGTCGAATTTTCTGAAATACGCCATTCTTGTGCTTCAATCTTGGACACTATACGGTTATCCTGCGATTCCAGTTGGAATGCCATATATGTCTTCTGTTCTGCCAGTTGAGATGACACTGTCGATGTTTGTGCAGATATTGCAGCCAATATCATGTTCAAGGCTGTGCTGGTAACTGCCTGCGATATTTCGCCTTTCTCTTAAATTTTTGCTGCTGTCTCGACTCCATCAGGATGAAAGACATCATGGTCCACATTAATTCCTTCCGTCTCCATAGCGTCTCGTAGCCGTGCTTTAGGTTCGAGCTTATTGCGGGTTGTATTCAATCCACGGTAATCCAACTCCTTTTTCAGTTGCTGGATCCTTAATTCACTTAATTATGCCATGTCCTTGTTGTCCTCTGGAATTTATTCAACAATTCCTCTTCTGACACCAATTGTAATGAATTTAGGAAAATTCAGCTTATTTGCAACCTTCTGCTTACGCTCGTATCGCTAAACGGTTGAATACAACACTCCTATATTCTGTATTACAAAATTGTCTTTATTAGACTACTTTGAAAATACTTCGCAATTAAACTTCACTTCGCAACTGATAGCGTGTTTAAATCAAACTGATTAGTCATGCCTCAGCTTGTGCTGCTTTTATACTCTTCGGTTTCCTCATTCACCCATTTCTCCTAAAGTCTAGTAATTTCGTGAATCTGATTTACCAGCTATATACAAGTATATTTGTAATTTCTATCCACATGCGTGTGTATATGTGAGTACTACTGTGTTGTTTGATGGCAATGCTGCCATAGTGTCATATTTTATTGACACTTTTTTCCCCGTGCTCTGGGATGTATTAACAATTAATGTTGTTATATCGGCCTACTGATTTGTAAGATCGCGGGTTCGAATCGAGCTCAAGGCCTAACAATAATTTTTTATCGTTATTATTGTTATGATAAATTTTTTCTTAATTGAAAAAATGTTTAAATTAGAATAGAAGAAAAAAAAAGTTGTCTAAATTGAAAATAAAAATGTTATCTCTGTGCGGAGATATTTGCAGTTGAAGTTGCCAATTTTCATGTGGTTGTTGTAATGTTGTTGTGCACTGAAAAACATTTGTACGCAGAAGAACATCATGGTTATACCACACACCCGGACTTGGCATGGCGTAGCCCAGGTAATTTTGTATAAGCGCGGCCGAAGGCCGCTAACGCAAAAAGGTGTTCTGCGCAAAAATAATATGGATTCCACCCCCCGGTTTCGGAGGGACCCGCGGTTAATTTTTCGGGTTTTCGTTAATATCTTTTGAACGGTATACAATTTTTCTTTTCCGCCTTCGAATTATTGTTGTCGAGGTCATTACACGTCATTACACCTCTCTCGATATTTTTGGTAGCGTATTAGCAGCCGACCCCTCAACTAGACTTTTACCGAGATTTCTTTAATAGAGCTTACCTTCTTTAGCCATTGTTTCTCGAAATATTCCAAAAAGCTTGCAAAGTGGAAATGACGCTCGAGGTTTCCAATATTGTCCTTAATTTTTAGAAATGTGGCCACTATATGCTCGGCGGGCAACAGAGGAAGTGACAAAAGCTTGTGGTATTCAAATGACGCCTTACTGTTTTGTCGAATCAATTGAGCAAGTTGTTTATGCTTTGTAGTTATTTGGCGTCGTACCGTGTGGCAAAAATGGAACCAACAGCCGTACAATTTTGAATCTAAAAATGAGGCTTTAATTTCCTTCCTTAGGCTCGCTTCATAATCGACGATGAAGGTCGCACCATTTAAGTTCAAAAGATTTGAATTTATGTAGTTGAATAAATGTGTATAGCATTTTTTTGACTTTTTATTTGTCAAAATAAAAAATACTGGAAAAACCTAGTAAAAGTAACACGAAATTATTTAGGAACCTTATTAATTAATATATAAAAAAGGGTGAGGAAGGGGGTGGGCGGCGTGGCGCCGGCGCGATCGGGCGTAACGCGCCGCGCAGCATCCCGGCGGAGTCCTCAATAATTCCCGCAAGATGGGTCTCCTAAACATTATCTAAGTGATTATAAGCGTTTTATTTTAACCGCAAATCTATATCTATATCTATATACATATTGTTACGAATATTAGCAAAACTAAGGAGTGCTGCCAGCTCTAAGCCGATCTAAGCAGTGACGTGAATGCACATCAATAATTCAATCATTATGTATCTACATAAACGAATCAATAATTGCGTCTACACATATGTACACATTCCGACGAGCAACATTTACATACAAGGCAGCGAGAGATGAGATGTCACACACCGATGAATTTACTTATACGCTTATGTGTGTGCGGAAGACTGTAAACTACAAACACATGCATATACCTTATCTGAGTTATCACAAGAGAGAGCAATAATTTGTGCACGTAGTTGTGGCTGGCGATTTTGTAGCCGAAACAACTAGTAACTTCTGGAAATCGAAGAGCCTAGAAGTATGCAGCGTAAACTATAAAAGCGATGCAGGCGAGTAAGAAGTAATTCAGTTTGATTTGAATTGTCAAGCAGTTACGAGTAAGACGATATCTAGCGAGCAATATCACTATTATTTTGAAAGTAAGTTTCCTTTAAGATATGAGTTTGGTTATTAAGCTATTCGTTGCACAGTTTGAGTGTTATTGTGAAGTATTTTAATAAAGGCCATTTTTCCGTTATTCAATATTGGAGTTATTTATTCAACAGTTTAGCGATACGATCCTAGCAAAAGGGCAAATAAGAGGATTTGCAAATAAAAATTCGTTACAATATATAAAAATGAATGTCCGTTTGTGTGAGGCTTATAGAATCAAAAATTATCCGGTCGATTTTGTTCAAACTTTCACAGTTGCGTATACCTCACGCGGAGGTTTGCACATAGGTTTGGTTGCGATCGACGCACAGGGTCTCGAGATATAGGTCAAAACGTGGACCCGAGTACCCCTAGAATGTGTTTATAGAATATGGATAGCAAATGAAAAATGATGAGTGCTTTAGTAGAGGGTAACTTTCATACCCTGGATGACTAGGGTCTCGAGATATAGGCCAAAACGCCTAGATAGTGTTTTTACATTATGGGTATCAGATTGAAGCTGTTGACGAGTGCTTTTGTACAGGGTAGTTTTCATACCTATTGGTGACTTCAGTTTCGAGATATAGGCCAAAACGTGGTTCAGGGCAACACTACGATGTGTTTTTACATTATGGGTATCAAATTGAAGTTGTTGATATATGCTTTAGTACAGAGTAAGTTTTACACCGCTGGGTGACTAGGGTTTCGAGATATAGGCCAAAACATGGATCCGGATACCCCTAGAATGTGTGTGTATTATAGATATCAAATGAAAGATGTTGCTGAGAGCTCTAAAGTAATTTTCATTGTGATATTCGATTTAGTCGCATCAACCTGGCAAAACTGATGAACTGATGATGCATGCGAAGCCGAAATAAAGACATGAATTAATAATGCCCACATACCCATTTACATACGTCCTATTCGATTTGCCTGAAATTATATATATAAATTTGCCTATATTAATATTTATGATGCTTCTTTCCGGGAAGTAGACCAGAGACGGACTGGGATTGGGATTAGGACTAGGACTGGAACTGAGACTGAGACTCGGAGTGGGACTGGGACTGAGACTAGGAATGGGACTGGAACAAACATACCACCCTCTGGGACTGGCAATAAGAAATGAAGAACAATGAGAAAAACTTGAGAGATCAACAATGTTATTTACCG
The DNA here is from genome assembly GCF_040869045.1 of Eurosta solidaginis. Classification (NCBI taxonomy): domain Eukaryota; kingdom Metazoa; phylum Arthropoda; class Insecta; order Diptera; family Tephritidae; genus Eurosta; species Eurosta solidaginis. The sequence continues at coordinate 96,598,191 of NC_090319.1, read as the reverse complement.
CATACAAAACATTTACAAACCGCGAAAAAAATGAAAATTGTTCATTTGGAAAAGCACGCAGCGTTTAGATCGAGAAATTTGTCTGATCTATTTCAATCTGGAAAAGGTTTAGTGCAAAACAATCAAATTAAGAGGCAATACTCATTCCATCCACATTCAGGGTCTCCAACCGCCACTTTTTACATTGTTATAGCCACACGGAACCACTCATTCTTAGTTTGACTCGAACTAAGTGCCCAACTACGTCGAATTCCATAGAAAAATATTGTGAGCACACAATCTCATTTAATGTAAGTTTATTCTGTATCCAGTCGCCAACAACGCTTACCCGATAATTTCTCAGGTTTGAATCGAAAGTTTGTTAAATCTGACAGGAAGCCCACAAAACAAAATATACAAATAAATAGGCACAGAGAAATTGAACTTAAATAAGACAGGAAATCGTTAACAAATTTATTTCGGGTGATTCTCCTCAAAGTCGAAAATAAACGTTCCGCAGTTGATGTAGTAACTGGCAATACCGCCAAAGCTCGCAATAAGTGTTCAATTTTTGAATGCGTTCAAATTAATTACCTGAAATTGGATCCGCCACTGTCGCCATCCAATCATAAGCCTACGTACGACAGTTTCGTGCAAAATTTAGAAGGCGAATAATCGCAAGCGAATAATCAATACGATACCTATATGTAGGTCTCATTCATACATATCTCACTCTCTCACTCCCCTTTGGGCCTTGAACAATGTGACCCATTTGTTTTTTGTAGCGTGCTCCGCCTACAAAGGTCTTGGATTCAAGCTGCCGGTAAAGCAACATACAAAAATTTGAAAAAAAAATATTTTAAATAAAAAAAGTTTTTTTTTAGTAAGTGGGTCGGCTCTCGGCAGTGGTTTGGCAAACACTCCGAGTGTATTTCTGCCACGAAAAGCTTCTTTGTGAAAATTTATCTGCAGAGGCCGGAGTCGGTATAAAACATGTGGGCCCCGTCCCGCCAATTTGTTGATCTTTTCGTAAGTAAATCGCGCCAAGTATTTATTTATTTTATTTTTTTAGCTCTCTCCCAGGTTTATGTGTATGTTTCACAAAATATTTCATTTTAAATAAGCAAAAGATCACCATTGCATATACATATTCCGATTTTGAGAGCGACCTGTAACCTAATGCAAGAGTTACAATTAAAGAACCAATAATTTTTCTATAAAAAAAATAGCATAAATTATACCAAATATTAAACCTAAGTATAAAAATGTGATTTTAGAGTGAAGCAAACACAGTGATGCACAAAGCCAGCAAAGCTTCGAATAAAAAACGCAACATTTTTTGTAGTGGGATGTGTGCATAAGGAGAATAGTGAACAAAATTTTAGCATAGAATTTACGCCTGCTTTGCTCAAGCGCGCCGATCGCAGGCAATGAAATTAACAAAAATTAAAAAAAAACGTGATTTTGCCATAGTGTTATTGATATGATATCACATCATAGCGGAGTTCGTGTCTTTAGTCTTTCGATTCAGGTCATGTGATGTTTGTTTAGTCAAGCTAAATTAAATTAAACACCACCCTAATGCATATGCAAAGAAGTGTTAAGTAACTTGAATCAAAATTGAGTTCAAGCAATACGCTTTTTTACATTTGGTATTCATTTTTTTTTTGTATTTAATGCGAACAGAAGTGGCAGCAGCATGGGCTAAAAAAGCATTGAAGTTTGGTTTTAAGCTTTGCTTCATTTTTGTCGCATTCAAGGATGATTACAACAAGAATATGCGAATGCATTCACATAGATGTACAAACATGCATATGTATCATTTTATGTATGTGTGTATGCATATTCATATGTAATAACTCAGATACAATAAAAGTTAATGATTTAGAAAATGAAGAAGAGAACATGAATTTTACAGCATACAAACAACAACACAAATATGGATAAACCTGAAACATTAAAAATATACGAAAATGTTGCAATAAAATCAAAATCAAAATCCTTTCACTTTTTGGCAAGCAAAACATGGCAACAGCAATAACATCGATAGCTGCATCATCATCATTATCGTCACCAACATTAACTAGCAGCGACAAAATAAAAACTGATGTCTCAAAATGTTAAGCAAATATGGCCAAATAATTTAGGTACGTTGTTGCAATAGCTTTATCGACAACAACAATTGTAATAATTGTCTGAACATATGGCAACGTGGACCACATCATAAATATTACTAAATATATATAATGAAGGTTCGTGTTGTTGTTGCATTAGAGCTGAATAAAAAGTTAAAAAAAAATTTTTATTGAATTACTAAATTGATTACAACAACATAGTTATAACAAAAAAGGTTTTAGGTTCACGCCACATTTTAAACAGTCGGCTACCGCAGCTGATTGTGACGCGTGATCTGTCTTATATTCCGAAAGTCCTTATCCGACACACTTTCGCCAATTTCGACCACGGAAAAGTTCTGAAAGAAAAAGAAAAAGCATACCCCATTTCCAAATTCAAAAACCAACCAGAAATTTATGAATATACTAGAAAACCCAGCAGACTTTGATCTGACTGAAATTTGGTTTGCCTACGTTTCAAAAGTGAGCCTCGCGTCACATCTTGTCTAAGTATTCTACTTTATTTTTGGTTTTTTTTTCGTCTTCTTGTCTTTTTAAATGAATAAGAATATTGATATACATACTTTCCCTTTTGCATTCATCTTTCCCACACTCCCGAATCCATTACCACGCCAAATACCGCTCCCACTTCCACCACCACTCCTACTCTCAGTTTAGCTGCCACTCCCTCTCTTTCTCTCTCATGCCTCAATTTCCTCATATATAGAATCTCTATAACAAATATGGAATTTCTGCTTCACCTGACCGACCGATTTTAATATATTTATTTCCTTAAATCAGTAAGAAAGTATATGATACTAATACAGGTACAATTTTTAAAATCACACTCATCTTTACATGTAAGATACCGAGAGATAATTGAGAAGTTCCAGCGCCCCATAATATTCCCCTCTCTCAACCTCCCCCTATTTTTCCTTATATCCTTCCCTTCTCTAGGTTATTTCAAATGTTTCTCAAATGATAATAATCTAATAAAGGAGGTGCTCTTGTACCTCAAACCATTTCAAACCAATCGCACCATTAAATACGATTTTACAATAGGTTGGCTCTGGTCCACTTGCCAGTGAAAAAAGGTCCCTAATATTAAGCTTGTTCAAGAGAAACCCCTTTACCATATTTCACGAAAATCGCACCATAAATAGAATTCGTTCGAATAGGCAAGCCACTGCTACACTTCCTGAAAAGAAAAGTTTCCCAACTATTAAGTTCAAAGTTCAAAGTTTATTAATAAATTTGTATATGTGAGACTATTGTCTCTTAACGTACATCAACATTCGGATATTTATCAACAATACAATATTTTTAATTTCTAAATTTATTTTTAATATACATTATATTTAATAAATAGATTATGAAAACTAATTCAATCAAAACACTATCAACTATTCTATGTATGTATATTTGTATGAATGCTCAGGAAGGTCTTTGACTAGTTTAGTAAAAAGAAAAATAAAAACAAAAAGAAAAGAATGAATCCGATAAAAAAAAAATTAAGAAAAAGTATTATGTATGTTCCCGCTATGGACAACTCAATAAAACCCGCATCCCTGAGTCATTGTGCCGAGCTCAGGGGAGGGAGGACCCTGTTAAGGGTCAAGATCGGTACTCAACGGTGACGAACTGGATTATTAGGGACTTGATTTTGACTATGGATAGGAATTGATGACTTTGGGCTGGTAGGTGCAGTATTCTGCCACCTTAGTAGGTCGGGGTGAAACCCTTTCGAAATGGCTGGTAGGCTAATGCTGCACCTGTCCACGTCCCGTTAAAACCGTGGCGGGCCTCAAGGTACGTTCCGGCTCCGTCGCCGTTAAGTTGGTGGTGTAGGTGCGGTTGAAGATTTTCCCGCTTTGCGTCCGGTCTGGCTCTGAACGCATTACCCATAAGGTAATGCGTCAACCCTCGCGTGGCCTCCCTGCGCAGCATAGATAACCACGGGACCGTTGAAGGGCGACTACACAATCGACTCCGGATAGCGGCCTTGAGGGGGGACTTCTTAGAATGGACACGAAGACGAACAAAAAGGAGGGTAGGAGTGACGGCGAAGGTCGTCATGGTGCGAGGGACGCGACAGGTGCGGAGAGTGCTCCGAAGCAGGTCGCCGCCAGCCGGGAAAGCTCCCGGCGGGTCAAAAGGGCTAATCAGACGGATCAGCGCAGGGGTTTGGTTTCAAACCCCGTAGGTACGGGTAGTTCGGGTAGTGGAGGGGTGTCGAAACCGACACCCAATGCAGGCCCATATGGGGCTGTGACAGGGAAAGACAGAGGTCCGGCGAATGCGACGGACCAGCCCAGTACTAGTAAGGAAGCCCTGTCGCGAGGAGCTTTCCCAACGGGAGCCCTAGGGTCTTAGCCTGCCGGGAAAGGTAGGCGATCGACGCCGCGTAGGAAAGCTCTGGGTGATCGGCGCCTAGCTGAGAAGATCTTGGAGCGCTACGGCGGAAGGGATGCAGCTCAGATGTCTGAGAAGCATTCCCGAACGCTGGAGTGGGCCAGGAGCGTCGTAGCTTGCGACGACCACACACCGGTGTCGAACGATGCGGGTGAGCAGCAGGGTTTGGGGGCTATGAAGCGGCAAAGGTCGGATGAGCGGAATGCCTCAACGACAAAAAGGGCCCGAGGAGGTGGGGACGTAATTTCGTTTAGCGAAATCGCTAAACGAGCGGGCTCCATCACCCTCGGGGTCCTGGATAGGAGTAGGGAGGATGGTGCCATCTCCCGAGAGGAGTGGCCGTGGGTCGCCAGCGCCATATCAGCGGCCTATATGACCGCTGTTATGGAGAGCCCAGGTACGCGGCCATGCTTCGAATACTCGGGGTGGTATCATGGTTTTAGACCGAGGGAGGAGTGGAGAAGAGGAATTATCTGGGGCATGGGACCGGTTAACTTGTTCACGGATGGGTCGAAGTTGGACGGAAAGGTTGGCGGGGGGGGGTCTTTTGTGAAGAGCTAAATGTAAGCCGCAAGTTTAAGTTGGCTGATCACTGCAGTGTATTCCAAGCGGAAGTTGCTGCGATTAAGGATGCGGTGGATGAAATGCCATCCAGCGCTACTACGGTTAGGGAATTTAACATCTACTCTGATAGCCAAGCGGCTATAAAGGCCTTGAGCTCAACTACAGTGCGATCGAGGGTGGTCTGGGGTGCCTGACCTCACTTGCGATTGCATCGAATTATTTTACAATTAAGATTATCTGGGTCCCGTGCCATAGTGATATTCCGGGTAACTGTCAAGCGGATCTCTCAGCCCGAATCGGTACAACTGAACCGGATGAAGATGGCTGTAGGGATTTCGGGATTCCGCTAGCCACCTGTGGATTGCTCTTCCATAGCTGGGCCTCGAGTCAGCTCAGCAAACGTTGGGCGGACACTACGTCTTGTAGGATATCAAGATCCTTCTGGCCGAAAGTGGATGGCAGGAGGTCTGCTGAAATAATTGGGTTCACTAAGGCTCACCTATCAATGGTCATTGGGGTTTTGACAGGGCACTGTCCCATGGGTGTCCATGCGGTACGTCTCAATATATTGGAAACTCCATCCTGCTGCAGCTGTATGGAGGATGATGAGGTGGAATCACCAAATCACTTTATGCTTGACTGCCCAGCTTTTGCCAGAACTAGGCGAAAGTATTTCGGTCGTGACTCACTTGGATCTCCCGAGGAGCTATCCAAGGTTGAAATCGGGATCATTCGGAACTTTATCGTTGCTACCCAACGATTCTCTAAGTAGTTATATCTACGTCACCGTTAGTTTAGTTTATTATATGTGGTATCACAACGGACCGTCATGTTGTCCAAGTGAGCTTCCTCTATCAGGGAAGCTACCACCCAACCTAACCTAACCTAACCTATGTATGTACATTTTGCAGAAATTCAAATAAAGCCAATTTAAAGCGCATGGTATTGCGTTCATTTTTAATGCTATTTGGTAGTGAGTTTCATAATGTAATAGCACTGACAAAGAATGATCTGGAAGACATAAGATACTTATAACGTGGAACAATAAGGTTGCCAGTTCTGTCTGATTTTGAAAAACATAAATTTCCAAAAAGGTATTCCGGTTGCCTTTTATGGATTAAATCGTGTAGGAACCCTAAATTGTGATAATTCAGAAAGCTAACGAGACTGCAGTTAAGTATCTTGGAGGAAAACTCCGATATATGATCAAATTTACGCCTAGAAAATATATATCGAGCGCAGTTGTTTAAAGCCAGCTGCAACTTTTTCTGTGACTCACTGTCGATATTGCCGAAAACGATCCCCCCAAAGGATATCAGTGGAACTATAAGAGTTCTCACCAATTTCAGTTTCACATTAATTGGAATTAAATCTGCTGTATGCCACAACTTTCTTAATACGAAGTATATTTTGCTTAAAGTATAGTTTACATGGTCCTTGCATCCAAGGTATGAGTTCAACTTAAATCCAAGGCTAGTAACCACAGACTCATAACTGATAGCAATGCCTTGCAAGGATAAAGTAGGCAATGTCGTAACTACCTGCCGGGAATACACCGAACACATAGCCTTGGTCTTAGAAGCATTTAGATTTAATTTATTGTCATTTGCCCATGAAGATATGCGCTGCAGGTCTTCATTCATTCTGCAAATCAGATCCTCTGATAGGCCAATCGGGCGAGAAAGATATACTTGGGCATCATTAGCATACAGATGTATCGATACGCTCTTGGAAATATTGGTCATATCATTAATAAAAACAGAAAACAGAACTGGACCGAGAATGGATCCCTGTGGCACCCCAGAATCAAGGCGTTTCATCTTCGAGCAACTAGTTCCAACCACCACTTTCTGCAAGCGGCCTCTGAGATAATTTTCAAGCAACCTTACGGAACTATCAGAGAATCCGTAGTATTAACTTAATTTTAGTAAAAGAATAGAGTGATCTACTGTGTCGAAAGCTTTAGAAAAATCCAAAAGCGCCAGCACAGTTAATTCACCTCTGTCATAGGCTGGGCGGATATCTCCAATAATTTTGAGAATGGCAGTATTGCAACTATGGAAGGCTCTGTAACCAGACTGAAATTCGCTCAAGAGCCTGTTTGTATTAAGATATTCCATAATTTGGGCAGCCGCTAATTTCTCCCAGACTTTTGACAAGCCTGGCAATATACATACTTATGGGACGATAATCTGTTGAGACAGCAGCCGACGTTTTTTTTGCAACAGGAATGACTTTTGCTATTTTCCAAGCCTCGGGAAAGGTTGACGTTGTAATTGTAAAATTAATTATATGAGTCAGAGTTGGCACTATGAATTGTATTATCAGTTTCAAAAACCGAAGACTAACACCATCCTCACCAACTGCATTCGATTTAATTGCAATCATACTTCTGATGACATCGACCTCTGTTACTGCATTGAACTGAAATTCATTTTCTGGTGTATGAAGTAAATTTTAATCAATCTTGAAGTTCCCGTAATTTTTTGTTTTGCATGACTGTAGAAAGAAATTGTTCATATCATCTGGATTTAAATCGCATCCTGAATTAAGTTTTGACCCGATACCTAGGGATCTTAAATTTTGCCACAGATTTTTAACCGGAAAATCAGTATCAAGCTTCGTTTTATAAAATTCTCTTTTAGAATTCTTAATTAGCAGTGTAGCATTATTTCTGGCTTGGCGATAAAACTCCCAAGCTGTTTCCGTAGGGTCACGCTTCCAACGACTATATAACTTATTGCGTACTCTAATAGCCGACAAAACTTGATTCGTGAACCATGGCTGTTTCCTGCTCTCAGTTTTGACTTCCTTTAGTGAAACATTTTTATCAAACAAGTACTTGCGATACAAAAAAATTTAATTTTTGATTAATATCAGGAAGGATCCACACGCCGTTCCAATGCAAAACACTAGCCTCATATGCTAGCTCAGAAAGATTGACTGCTTTAAAATCCCTGTAGTAGAACTGTGTTAAAAAATAAAAAAATAAAAATTTGGTGAAGGTCGAAGCAAATCGTTCCATTTCCAGCAAATCGCTATATATACTATTTCAGTCAGCCCGCGGTCCACTTTCCGGAAAGAAAAGTAAGTATAAGTAAAAAAAAACAACAGTAACCGGAGATTTATTTACTTCTCTTACTGAACTGCTGTCAAGTAGTGAGATAAACAAATAATACTTTTTTCAGTGAGATATGTTTCTTTATGTGAAATAATTGGCCTTCTCAAATAGAAACATCTATGAATATTCAAGTTGCTCTTATTTTGGAGCACTGGTTGCCATTCAATCGAATAACATGGCTTAGCCATCGCGTACGTTGTAGCTTTATTCGTTGAACTACGTCTATTACGGTGTTGAAGCTCATATATCTCATCACGAAAGCTATGGCTACTATTAGTTCAAAAGTGAAGATTTTTCTTTGCCTTTGTAGTATATATTAGGTGGTTTTTGCTAGTGTTCACATTTAATAACTACATAATTGTAACAGAATTTGATACACCTGGCGTGGATAGTAGGGGTTTCGGAGAGGGCTCAGAATAGTTAATTTAGGAAATAAAGCATTGAAAGGTATCAAATGGATGGAACCACCACGCAAAAGGCGGGTTAAGTGCCCTCAGGCTGAATCTAAAGAAAAACATACATAGTACGGCTGGATTTTCTATATTTCTATAGGAACAGAAAATTGCTTCAAATCAGGGGCGTAGCCAGAAAATTGCCTTGGGGGCGTTCAAAAAAATTTTTTTTTTCAGTTAAATAAATAAAAATAAAATGTCTTTAGCTTTAACATTAAAGTACGTGTATTTAGAATATGATATGAAAAAGGTTACATTAAAAACACAAGCACACGCTTCGGTTTTTCTTTGCCATTTCATCTAAAACTTCATAAGCGGTAACAATTTGGTCACGGTGGATGCTTAGTGATGCACAGCCATTCAATCTATTTTCACTCATCGTGTTTCTCAAATAGTTTTTAATCAGCCTAAGAGTTGAAAGTTCGTTGCCGTTGTTACTGGAAGCGTACACAAGATTTTCAACAACATGTGAACATTAGGAAAAGCCACAGAATCGCATTCCTGTGATATTAATCATAGATAAATTAAAAAAAAAACCGAAGTACCTCCTTCAGGAATAAGTAGAATTCATGCTTTTTGAGCCTATGCATGAGATCTAAAGTATACGTATATAAAATTCAAAAGAAAGAAACTTATCGAATAGAAAAAAAAATTTAATTTAAAAAAGTCATATCTACATGGAAAAAACTCTAATGTGTTTTTTACATTTTAAAATGTTGAATCTTAATTCCAAATTCTGAATTGCTGAGTCTAGAAATGGGATAAAAATTTGTATACGGTAGTCATCCTCCGCGTTTGTTTGAGCACTTTTTCTAGGCAAGCTAATAGGGATTTCATTAGAAGAGCATATTGCTTCAACGGTCTGGTACATATTCTTTTATATGTAGCATGTCGCCGTGACGTAAGGGCAGAAGAATGATGCAAATATTCAGATGCATGGAGTTTTCATATTTGCCTTTTCATTCCGATGAATGTAATCGCTGTTGAGGCAAACGAACAAACGCCTGAATAAGTGGGTTGATTTTAAATCAATATCGATTATGTGCATTTAAGCAAGTTGAATCATTGAACACGATCATGTTGCCTAATGTAATCGAACGTTGCTGTGTTCGATTTTTGCTGTTCTCTGATATGTATATAGATGGTCCTTAGGCAAATTTACAAGGAAACTTCTTTATGAAATTATATAAAAGTTAACATGTACATTTGTATATTGAATAAATTGCAGAATTATTATGAAACAGAATATGATTAAAATATATAAGTGTTCACTTCGTGCATACATATGCTTGCATATTAAAAATATAATATCACCAACAAAGTAAATACGTGCAGAATTATAAAGAAATTTATTAACATAGACATAAAAACATCAAATATTTGAATTGTAACGACCTAAAAAATCAAATGATCCTGAGGCAAGGGGGGTTTAAACCCCCAAACCCTATGGTTACGACTATTCTATTAGGATAGATCCACATACTATATAGAGAACAGATATTAGCGAACTTTTCGCAAACCAAAAATGAGATTCAAGGGCGTGCGTAGAGCATTTTCAGCGTATTTTGAAGCTTCTCCAACACAATTGTCAGCCTCACTTACGCGCAGAGAATCCTGTTTCGTTTGCAGGCGAGGCACTGACGAGTCAAAATTCCTCATGGAAGGAGAGGGTTTGGATGATCTTAAAGGTTCAACGTGGTCATATCAAACCTTTCCCGAGAAGGTCTGGCTAGTACCTTAATGATGTTATATTTCAACATATCGATAAAACTCCACATGTAACCGCGATGGTCGAGCTAGTGCCTTAATTGTGCTTGTTGCCGGAAGGTACCGGATTTTTTTTCTGCAAAGGCCATCAACATCGAAAGCACTCCACAATTTCTTCGGTGAGTGTATTAAACACTACAAAAATAACAACATAAAACTCCTCAAGAAGACAAACACGACTCTAATTATCGACATGAGGAAGCTATGACAATGATCTTGACCATTTTGTCAGTAAACTTTGCACATATTCTAAAACAAGCCTGAAATGACGAGAATCCTCTCATATGAACAATAGATTGTTCTGGATCATGATCATCATAAATTGACGCTTAATCTGAACAATTTGGATATCCCTCTTTCGCGATAACTGACCACGATTGGGAACGCCAAGGCAGTTCAAGTCTTCTTCCGCATATCTGTCACAACGCAGTGCAAGTCTCCCCCTTTTTCTGCTTCCAAACTGCGTTTTTAATTGGTTGACCAAAAAGAAAATCAAAAATCAATCTCAACCATGCTACTTTGAAACTCAAAAACTTTCATTAAAAAACAAAAATACTTAAATCGTATGACAAATAATTTTTTAACCCTACATTTAAATACTGAAGCACTGTTAGGTGAAGCCAACAGTTCAACCATTATGTTTCGTTTCCCATTTCATCATTATAATATCTGAGCTCGAATCCAAATATGTACATTCTTCCAATTCCTATTCAGATCATCTAAATACACTACAAATGATCTTAGTTTGATTGGAACAATTTTAGTTTTATTTTCACTAATCGCAATTTTTATACCCAGTTGAACCTGCACACAGGGTATTATTGATTGGATAACTGTTGGTTTTTTTATTCAGGTATAAAGGAATCGAGATATATATAGACCTCCGTATATCAAAATTATCAGTATCGAAAAAAATTTGATTAAGCCATGTCCGTCCATCCGTTAACCGGATAACTTTAGTAAATATTGAGATATCTTCACCAAATTCGGTACACGGCCTTATTTGGACCCGGAATAGATTGGTATTGAAAATGAGCGAAATCGGACGATTTCAAAAATTTTGAAAATTGAAGAAATTAGTTAAAAAACGAATACCGCTACGCTAATGAAATTTGGTTTTATGACGCTAAACATAAATACCCCAAAATTTTGGAATGTGGGCGGATAGAAGAAGAAAATTTGGAAGTTTAACAAGCCGTAAATCAAAAGCCGTTAAAGATATTAAATTGAGATTCGGCAGAGACACTATCCTTGCCAAATTATATAGACTGAGTGAAGATAATCAAAATTGGTTAAAGACCACGCCCACTTTTCCTAAAGACCTAACCTCAATAAAGTTTGCAATAACTTTATGGTATTTAACTATATTTGACTGATATTCTACCTCAGTAGTGGTATGGTTGAGATAAGAACAAAACGTAAACAAATTCTGAAAATCACGCCGGCCCCTTTTTTGTTACTCTTTCAAAATACTTTTAATGCCATAAGTCGAACAAAAATCTCCCAATACGAACGAAATTTCGCAAAAACATTTTTTTCATAGCTGCAACTCTTAGATTGCATTTTTACCCGCTCCAATTCATTAGTCGTAGCCTCTGAATCAGTTTTGATTCTTTTGAACGAAAATGAGTTCAGAATAGAATCATATATGTATGTATTATTGTGCAGCCTTATAACACTATTAACCACACAAAGCAAACAATAACAGCGTTTCAAGTGCACAGCTGGGTATGTGATGTTTGGTTACACCCGAACTTACACTTTCTTACTTGTTTAACTTATGCCTTTTTTGCAAATACCTCAAGATTTTGAAGGTGTTTTGGCAAATCTGATAAAAAAAAATCGCAATCAGCGTCTCAAAATACATATAGGTACATGTGTCTGGTTCCATGTATGTAACTACGACTTTTTTTGTGTGCCAGTATCTACTCAATCAGTATTTACAACAAACATAGCAAAAACGGATCTAGTAAACATTCAATATGCTAACAAACAACAATATAATAAAGTCCTCCCTGAATTCTGTATACGTGCACCGCCCCTGGAGTATGCTTTAGTTTTTTTTTCATGGGCACCAACTTAAATTTGACAAAAACTAGTTTGTACCAGTGAATATATTTGCACCAGTGAATTTTAACAAACACTTTGGATTGCCAAGGATTTACGAACATTACGTTGCATGTGGTCATGACCACAATATCAAAAACTTTTTATTATTTTCTGCTTGATTGTCGCTAGATACCTATTGTTCTTGTATTAGGTTCTGACTGTTCCAAGTGCTGATGTGGATGATAGAGGGGACTTTGAAATTCCACTGTACAATTGCAGTTTCTTCATAGATAGGTCAGCATGGCTTCATAGCTGATTATGAGCAGATGGAGACCATCTTTGGGAGGTGTGTAGATCCTTCAGCTGCTGACTCTGAGCGACTGCTTAACGTGAGTCCATGCAGGGCGGGGCGATCATTTGCACCATAATAATTGTGTTAGATATACGAAAATGACGAGGTGGAATTATTAGGTACGTGACAAACAATGACAAAATGTGGATATAATGGAACATCCGGAAGATTTAACCAGGGTTCCTGGCTCTATACTTCACAAAATATCGTTTCGGTGTATCGGTTCGATAAATAGTTAACTAGTGACAGCTGTCAGCCAAACTAATTCAGCGTAATGACTGATGTTATTGCATGACAGTTATTTGTCGGATGTAAGTCCAGTACGCTCGTATACTATCCTGACTGTCATGCAAACGATTTGTTTCGACCATTTAGAATCTTTTATTGGACGTTACTTTAGTTTTAAGTCCCTGGAAAATTTGCCATATCCATTTCCATATAAAACAGCTGATCCGACCAACCAACTATAACTATACCAATTGGTTTTTGGGTTTTCGCCATATTCATAACCTATGACTATTTGAATTGGTATATTAGTTAACTTTTGACTTGACAGGCTGGCCGGCCGGCCGTTGTGAACGAACTTTGTAATTAAAATTTAAGTAACTTCCCGATAAGCTACAAGCTTGAAATTTGGAATATAGTTCAGAACCCGATGACAATGCAATAATAAGATAAAAAAACTCCGATAGGTGGCGCATGGGTCGAAATATTAAAAAAATCGTATTTGTTTTCCGATTTGTCTCATATTTGGAACACACAACACGCACATGACGGCCACCGTGGTGTGATGGTAGCGTGCTCCGCCTACCACACCGAATGCCCTGGGTTCACACCCCGGGCAAAGCAACATCAAAATTTTAGAAATAAGGTTTTTCAATTAGAAGAAAATTTATCTAAGCGGGTTCGACCCTCGGCAGTGTTTGACAAGCACTCCGAGTGTATTTCTGCCATGACAAGCTCTCAGTGAAAACTCATCTGCCTCGCAGATGCCGTTCGGAGTCGGCATAAAACAAGTAAGTCCCGTCCCGCAAATTTGTAGGAAAAATTAAAAAAGGAGCACGACGCAAATTGGAAGAGAAGCTCGGCCTAAAATCTCTTCGGAGGTTATCACGCCTTACATTTATTTTATTTAATATGTACATGTATAGAAAGTGACCTATGAAAAACATCGCCGCTAGGTGACGCATGTATCGAGTAATTCAAAGAAATCGTATTTGTGCTCCGATTAGAATCATATTTAGAACACATAATGCATATATGAATAGAAGTATTAATAAAAATCGTATTTGTGATCCGATTAGGCTCATATTTGGAAAAAATATTACATATAGTCCGGTAGAAGTGACATCAAAATACTTTGGAGTTCGAGGAGGGACAAGCATACGTGGCGCCGAGTCGAGTAAAGTCTTTGGAACGATTATGTATTGAGGACTTAGATTGTAACAAATTGTCAGGAAAGAGTCCTTGTAATAATGAGTCACTAAATGAACTAAATAAAAAAAATAAAAAAATGAACTAAATAGAATTAGAAATAATAGCCAAATGAATAAAGACTAAAAACTTGAAAATAAATAAAAAAATGTTTAAGTTAAACGGTTTCATTGAAAACAATACTTACATTAAGTAATAATATTACTAAAAGCTAGAAAATATTTATAATTTCTAAAAATGTGAGGCATAGCATAACCTTATTAAGGTTCAGTTGGTCTTACTTATGACTATCAATAGAAATTTGACGCGTCCAACGCTTTTATTTAATTGTCTGATCAACGCCCTAGATTGATGAGGAGTGTGATGACTAGTACCTAGGACCTGCCTAATTATTTTCTAGCTTTTAGTATTATTATTACTTGATGTAAGTATTGTTTTCAATAAAACCGTATAACTTAACATTTTTTTTAAATTATTTTATTGGTCTTTATATTACGTGTTGCCGTTTTAGCTTTTTTCAAGCTAGACATAGCTTTTTTCTCCGTTTAGCTTGAAAAATTGTGATCTAACTTTACGCCTTTTTCAGCTGTTTCAGAAATTTTTTAGCTCTTTTTAGCTTTTCTTCAAAATTTTAGAAAATCTAGATAAACAATTTGGTGTAGATACAATTTTAAGAACTTGAATGAATTTGGGCTGGATGGTAAAACTTCGGGGTGCTTAATAACAGATAAGACAGAAGTTTAGGAATAGTAACTTTAAATAAAGCAACATCAACCTAATAGCGATTTAGTTCCGTGAGTTTGCCATTCGATTCAATAGGCGGTTTCATCCACTTCAAGACTATTATTTTTTGATTTCAGAAACATTTAACTGGATTTCTAGGTTCGCAAGTACATAAAAGAGCTAAGAAATACTATTTGCTGCCATTTTCAAAATGAAAAAATAGATGTTATGAGTAGCTTTTCAACAGTTCTGGAGTTACTGAAAATGAGGAAAAGAGTTTTAAAAATTACACCCAGCTATCACATTTTTCAGATCAATTAAATATTTTTCAGTAAGTCCCAGCATTTGTTTAATTTCGACTTTCGGAAACATGTGAATTTTGGCCGAAATTTTACAGAACTTTTTTCTCCTTTTCATGAGTGCCAGAATCATTGAAAAACTACTCAGAGCAACATTTTTTTTTTTTAATTTTCAACTCTTGGAAAAATGTGAATAGTGGGCGTAAAATTGCAGAACTTTTTCTCTCCTTTTCAGGAACTCTAGAGCGTTTTGAAACCTACTTAGGATAGTTTTTGTTTTGTGAGATTGTATATTCAACTTCGCAGATATGCTGTTGTGGTAATAGTAGAAAAGTGTCAGATCCGTCACTTTAAACAAATTTTACAAAACACAGATTGCATCTGTAAATTATTGTAACGAATTTAGTGAAGTGAAATTAGTGAAATTAGTGAAATTCTCCTTATTCCAAACCTTCTGCTAACGTTCGAATCGCTGTTGAATAAATAATTGCAATATTCAATAATGCAAAATGGTCTTTATTAGATTACTTTGAGTGTACTTCACAATAACTCTTACTTCATAACTAATTGCGTGTTTAAATCAAACTGCTTAATGATGCGTCAGCTTGCGCTGCTTTTATACTCTCGGTTTTCTCTAGTAATTTCGTGAACTTCATGCTTGGTTACCAGCTTTATACATGTATATTTGTAGTTTGTAGCCATATGCGGTTGTATATGTGAGTTCTACTTCGGCTGATGATGACATGCGTTTGTGGGGATCTCTCTGCTTCCTTGTATGTATGTGTGTACATGATGATTGATTTGTTTACGTACATAGGAGTGGCTGCTTAGTATCGGCTTAGTGATACTAAGTAGTATCGCTTATTGATGATAATATTCTTCACATTATTTTAATTATTTTCTATGAAATTGGAGTACAAATTAATTTTGGTTTTTTATAAGAAGTATTAAATGTTTATGCTGATACGTTTTTTATAAATGAAATGAACAAAACCCTAGAAAAGTTGCCTTAAACTGTTAGACTTTCCTAGCCTTAAACATTTTTATTTAGCCTTTTTTCGTTTTTGTTTTTTTTTCCATCTATCCTTTTTTCTGAAAAAGTTCTGCCAACACTGGTTATATTTGGTTTTGGATATGTTTTCACTTCATGACTTATTATTTGCGCAAATTCTTAGTATTTTTTTTTGCAATTTCATTTTTTATGAAAATATTGCATATTTTAGTTTAAGGTAATTTGTTTGTGTAATTCGTTGGTGTAATGTCAAAAATGCTCTGAGAAATGTTCGTACTGTCAAAATTCATGAGAAAAGTTGCAATCAGCTTGGCTAATGCTTTCACCTTTAATGACTACGCCATCAATCTGCTTTGCCAGCATAGTTTGAAATTAATAATCAACATAAACGATTTGATTTCGTTTTGATATGGCAGAAAACGAAACAAAATCATTTCGTTAATTTGACGTTCTTAACGTTAATAAACTAAACTAAATGACTTTGTTTCAATTATTAACGTTAATTATCGTAACGAAATGATATCGGTTCGTTGGTTAACCATGCCTGGTTAGAATTATGTCAATTGCTGTGGTGACGATTCCGCTTACTATTACTGTTATCTTTACGATTTTAAAGTCCTGGAAAAGTTGGCGTATCCATATCCATATAAAACAGCTGATGCAAGCAACCTTATGGAAATCAATGTGATTGGTCAATGGTGCCACACCATAACGCCTTAGCCATAACCATACCATAGCCGATTGGTTTTTTGCCATATTCATAACCTAAACATATTTGAGTTGGCGAATTTAGTAACTTTTTGTATATTTTATTTATTGTTTTCAATACGTTTTCACTAAGAGACTTACTATTTGCGTTTTCTTAATTTTTGTGAAAATTTCTCAATATTTAAGTTCATACACCAATAACTGATGCCAATTGATATGGATAAGTAAAAATATGGTTATGACTATGGCGTTATGACTATGTGAACTTTGCCAGCTTGTTGTTGTTATTGTAGCGATAAGGTTTCTCCTCGAAGGCTTTGGGAGTGTTATCGATGTGATTGTCCTTTGCCGGATACAGATCTGGTACGCTCCGGTAACACAGCACCATTAAGGTGCTAGCCCGACCATCTCGGGAACGATTAATATGGCCAAATTAAACCTTCAGGCCATCCCTCCCTCCCCACTCCAAGTTCCATGAGGACCTTGGGGTCGCCAGAGCCTCACTGTTAGTGAAACAGGATTCGCCAAGGATAGGTGAGGTTGACAATTGGGTTTGGAGAAGCTATATATTGCGCTAGCAACCTGAAAGGGTTGCGCTACACAGCCCTTTGAATCTGCTATTTTGGTCGCCTCTTACGACAGGCATACCTACCGCGTATATATTCTGACCACCTAACCCGCTGGGGGACTTTGCCAGCCTCTTTAGCTTTGTTGATTGTTGTAAGTAGTAACTGTTATAGTTCTTGTTGCAGTTGTGATCTCTGTTGCAGTTATGGTTTTAGTTACCGTTAAAGTTGCGGCTAAGTTTAAGGCTACGGTTATGTTTACGACTACGGTTACGGTAACAGCGATCATAACCAGCGGATTGGGTTCAATTACGTGGTATGCATTTAGAAACAATTTTAAGTAGGTTTCTTTCCCAGCCACATTTGTATACAATATTACATTTATACCGTTGTATATCGGCCATTGTATCTATAAAAACTTAAGCGATTTGGAAGAAATTAGCATCTACTTAGTATGTGTTTGAAATTTCCAAAAAAGTAATTGAGACATGCCAATACTCCTCACTTTGCAGAACGCCAAGATATCTTCTTAAATGAATTGCTGCGCTTACATATTTGTTGCAGTAAACATAATCGAAAATAAAAAATAGTCTAACAGGTCAACTTAACGGTTGACTTACTTAAATTTGTGTTTTGAAATTTTACCGTTGCTATAAGCTTTCGTATTAAAGAATTGTGGCTAAATTCAACTGGATCTATTTTCTTCTCCATCACTAATGGGTAGCGAATAGAAGATTTGTGGGTAATATTGCCAAAGTCATTACATAATACAAAATAACCATTTAATTGCGATATCTGTGTAACAATTATACTATGTAGCATTAAACCGAGCTTTATTGTGTACAATCTTGACAATTTTTTCATAAATATTACTATGTGTGTACAATAGGGCGGGTCAAATTGTATGGGAAAAAATGGGTAAAAAACTGCAGGTGCACATCCAGTTTCTGAATCTATGAGCCATGCTGAGTAATATTGTCCATGGGACCATAGGTCTGAAATGAATTTCGAGCCTCCCTAAATTTGTTAGAAAATTTTATATCCCAATCCGAATCCGAAT
Source organism: Eurosta solidaginis (assembly GCF_040869045.1). NCBI lineage: Eukaryota > Metazoa > Arthropoda > Insecta > Diptera > Tephritidae > Eurosta > Eurosta solidaginis. The sequence continues at coordinate 96,579,579 of NC_090319.1, read as the reverse complement.
TTGACATGTATTTTCATGTATTTTGTTTGTGAGAGCTGCTATTCGGATTGGGAGGCTCGAAATTCATTTCAGACCTATGGTCCCATGGACAATATTACTCAGCATGGCCCATAGATGGTTCCATGGACAATATTACTTACTATGACCCATAGATTCAGAAACTGGATGTGCCTTTTCAACAATAAATTTGGCTAGCCCTAGTGTACATCATTGGTATGAGCCTGCTATATTATTTGTTATTATACTCAGTTGAGCAGAGCTCACAGAGTATATTAAGTTTGATTGGATAACGGTTGGTTGTATATATATAAAGGAATCGAGATAGATATATATCATATATCAAAATAATCAGGATCGAAAAAAAATTTGATTGAGCTATGTCCGTCCGTCCGTTAACACGATAACTTCAGTAAATTTTGAGGTATCTTGATGAAATTTGGTATGTAGGTTCCTGAGCACTCATCTCAGATCGCTATTTAAAATGAACGATATCGGACTATAACCACGCCCACTTTTTCGATATCGAAAATTTCGAAAAACCGAAAAATTGCGATAATTCATTACAAAAGAGAGATAAAGCGACGAAACTTGGTAGATGAGTTGAACTTATGACGCAGAATAGAAAATTAGTAAAATTTTGGACAATGGGCGTGGCACCGCCCACTTTTAAAAGAAGGTAATTTAAAATTTTGCAAGCTGTAATTTGGCAGTCGTTCAAGATATCATGATGAAATTTGGCAGGAACATTACTCCTATTACTATATGTACGCTTAATAAAAATTAGCAAAATCGGAGAAGGACCACGCCCACTTTAAAAAAAAAAATTTTTTTTTAAAGTAAAATTTTAACAAAAAATTTAATATCTTTACAGTATAAAATTTCAAAATGGGCGTGGCTTCGCCCTTTTTCATTTAATTTGTCTAGGATACTTTTAACGCCATAAGTCGAACAAAAATTAACAAATCCTTTTGAAATTTGGTAGGGGCATAGATTTTATGACGTTAACTCTTTTCTGTGAAAATGGGCGAAATCTGTTGATGCCACACCCAGTTTTTATACACAGTCGTCCGTCTGTCCTTCCGCATGGCCGTTAACACGATAACTTGAGCAAAAATCGACATATCTTTAATGAACTTAGTTCACGTGCTTACTTGAACTCACTTTATCTTGGTATGAAAAATGAACGAAATCCGACTATGACCACGCCCACTTTTTCGATATCGAAAATTACGAAAAATGAAAAAAATGCCATAATTCTATACCAAATACCAAAAAAGGGATAAAACATGGTAAGGTAATTGGATTGTTTTATTGAAGCGAAATATAACTTTAGAAAAAACTTTATAAAATGGTTGTGACACCTACCATATTAAGTAGAAGGAAATGAAAAAGTTCTGCAGGCCGAAATAAAAAACCCTTAAAATCTTGGCAGGTATTACATATATAAATAAATTAGCGGAATCCAACAGATGATGTTCTGGGTCACCCTGGTCCACATTTTGGTCGATATCTGGAAAACGCTTTCACATATCCAACTACCACCACTTCCTTTTAAAACTCTCATTAATACGTTTAATTTGATACCCATTTCGTACAAACTCATTCTAGAGCCACCCCTGGTCCACCTTTATGGCGATATCTCGAAAAGGCGTCCACCTATAGAACTAAGGCCCACTCCCTTTTAAAATACTTATCAACTCCTTTCGTTTGATACCCATATTGCACAAACGAATTCTAGAGTCACCCCTGGACCACCTTTATGGCGATATATCGAAACGGCGTCCACCTATGGAACTAAGGATTACTCCCTTTTAAAATACTCATTAACACCTTTCTTTTGATACCCATATTGTACAAACAAATTCTAGAGTCACCCCTGGTCCACCTTTATGGCGATATTTCGAAAATGCGACCACCTATACAACAACCACCACTCCCTTTTAAAACCTTCATTAATACCTTTAATTTGATACCCATATCGTACAAACACATTCTAGAGTCACCCCTGGTCCACCTTTATGGCGATATTTCGAAACGGGGTCCACCTATAGAACTAAGGCCCACTCCCTTTTAAAATACTCATTAACACCTTTCATTTGATACCCATATCGTACAAACATATTCTAAAGTCACCCCTGGTCCACCTTTATGGCGATATCTCGAAAAGGCGAACACCTATAGAACGAAGGCCCACTCCCTTTTAAAAATACTCAGTTACACCTTTCATTTGATACCCATATCGTACTAACAAAGTCTAGAGTCACCCCTGGTCCACCTTTATTGCGATACCTCGAAAAGGCGACCACCTATACAACAACCACCACTCCCTTTTAAAACCCTCATTAATACCTTTAATTTGATGCCCATATCGTACAAACACATTCTAGAGTCAACCCTGGTCCACCTTTATGGCGATATTTCCAAACGGCATCCACCTATAGAACTAAGGCCCACTCCCTTTTAAAATACTCATTAACACCATTCGTTTGATGCCCATATTGTACAAACAAATTCTAGGGTCACCCCTGTTCCACCTTTGTGGCGATATCTGGAAAGGGCGTCCACCTATGGAACATGGATTACTCCCTTTTAAAATACTCATTAAAACCTTTAATTTGATACCCATATCGTACAAACGCATTCTAGAGTCAACCCAGATCCACCTTTATGGCTATATCCCTAAATGGCGTCCACCTATAAAATTATGGCCCACTCCCTCATAAAATACTCTTTAATGCCTTTCATTTGATATACATGTCATACAAACACATTCCAGGGTTTCCCTCGGTTCATTTTCCTACATGGTTATTTTCCCTTATGTTGTCACCATAGCTCTCAACTGAGTATGTAATGTTCGGTTACACCCGAACTTAACCTTCCTTACTTGTTAAAGATAAAATTAAGTAATGGTGAGCATGACAAACAAAACAAATTGGAAGATATGCTTACACTTTATATATGTTCCTACTTACCTGTAAACAAACGTTTTGCTGATAATATCAAATGGTTACAAAGTTAACCGTTACATATATACATATGTATGTATGTATGCCTGCAAGCCAACTGGGTAGCTGGGTTAATTACTGTCACTGCATACCATATAGCCCAGCAGAAAAAATTAGTCCAAAGTAATAAATTAACACAATAGTTTGTTAACTAATTTAAACTGGAGCATTGGTCAGAGCCACTTTCCTTGTTAAACGAGTTTCACCGTGAACAGTTTTCATATTTCCCCGCACTCATTTTTTATTTTTTATTTTTTATTGGCGGTAGAGAAATTTTCACTTCATGATCGTCGGGTGGTTCGCAGTCCAAGTGTTCTCTGGAAGAAAATACTGGCCAATGCTGATGACATTGACATCATCGGCCTGAAAATTCGCGGTAAGTGCTGCTTGCTCCAAACTGGTGAATGAAGCGAAAGAAATCGATTTTACGGTGAATGAGGGTAAAAAGAAGTGCCTGCTGTCATCAAACAAAGAGTCAGCGCATTTGTGTCTTGACAACCACGACGTCACTGTTGGCATCCATAATTTCAAAATTGTAAAGGATTTCGTTTATTTGGGAATAAAGCAAACAACAACTTCAGTAATTTAACTCCGGTGCTTCCACTAGCAGCCGTGGAAACTTATACGTACTGGTGCTTGTGGATTGTTCCAGAAAATGCCCAAAAGTATACCCAATTCCCACCGTTGTGTGATGGTAGCGTGCTCCGCCTATCACACCGTATGCCCTGGGTTCAACTCCCGGGCAAAGCAACATCAAAATTTTAGAAATAAGATTTTTCAATTAGAAGAAAAATTTTCTAAGCGGGGTCGCCCCTCGGCAGTGTCTGGCAAGCGCTCCGATTGTATTTCTGCCATGAAAAGCTCTCAGTGAAAACTCATCGTTCGGAGTCGGCATAAAACATGTAGGTCCCGTCCGGCCAATTTGTAGGGAAAAATCAAGAGGAGCACGACGCAAATTGGAAGAGAAGCTCGGCCTTAGATCTCTTCGGAGGTTATCGCGCCTTACATTTATTTTTTTTTATACCCAATTCCAAACCAGGAAGCGGAAACAGTAGCAGAAGTATTTACAAACAATTGCATTGCAAAGTTTGAGTGACAAGATGAAAGCAAGGTACGATAAAGCAATTAATTTGGAAGGTTTTCAGGAAGGAGATTTTGTACTGTTATACAACCTACAACGAAAGAATGGTTTGTCACCGAAATTTCAGTGTAACTGGTAAGGTCATACAAAGTTGTTAAACTGATCAGCAATATTGTTTACCGCATATAAAACATTTACAAACCGCGAAAAAAATGAAAATTGTTCATTTGGAAAAGCTGGCAGCGTTTAGATCGAGAAATTTGTCTGATCGGGACGATCACATTTAGGTGAATGGCAGTGTGGCGATTACAAGGAATTTCGATTCGTCACTATGCTGTTTTTAAATAAATAGACAACAACACAAAGCATGCCAAACAAACATGTAAACATAAAATCTTAGAGCGATGAGAATATTTCACATACATGTAGTTAGCAGCTAAGTGAAAAAAGAAAGAGAAATAGTGACACATCATGTAAACATCAGTTAAGAGCGAAGATGAAATTACTCACACATATAAACACATATAACTACACCCAAACATGAATATGAGATGCTTAAAAAAATGAGAAATAAATAAGCAACTATTCGAGAAGGATGTTCATGAAAAGTCTAGACCCTAGGAGAAATAGGCGGACAAGGCAACTGAGAGAATAAAAGCAGCGCACGGAGGAATAATGAATTGATTTCAACATGTCATAAGTGAAGTACGCGAGTAATTTAAGTGTGAAGTACTACTGGCATAGTAGAGTTGCAAATGAAGAACATTTTGCTATACTAAATATATCAGTTATTTTATTCGACAGTTCAGCGAATCGAACTATAACAGAAGGTGCAGAGCAATAACGAATTTTTTGTAATCCGTTACACTATATTCCTTTCAATCATCTTTTTCAATACGCTACCCCGTAAAGGCTTGCCCGATTTGAGCAAACATTTTGAATATTAATAATGTGCTAAATTTCAAAGCCATTGACTTAGGCCTTGCCAGTGAGGACAAATTTTATGGGTTGCCTATTTTAAAGGTTCCCTATTTAAATTTGTTTAAATGTCAAAAAATATGTTAATATGAGTTTCAAATGAAATAAACGAAATAACTTCAACGTATTTCACAAATATAATTTACAGCTAAGATTGAAACATAAACGGAAATATATAAGGGTAGTAGTCCATCCACATTTTACAAGCTATCAATAAAAGTGAGTCATTTTAGAATTTGGCAGAATTTGGGTTCTTAGTATAACAGGTAGATCTGAGCTAAATCGGTTGAACACCCCGCCCACTTTTTTAAAACCAAAGTTGCTAAGAGGTTTAATCTAAATAAAATATGCATTCTTTAAATAAATGTACATATGTATATATTTCTTTTGTACGTGTGCTTGTGACTGAACTCCTCCTAAACGACTGAACCGAATTTGGTAAGATTTTGTACGTGTGTTCAAGGTGAAGTGAACCTAGAGCAGACCTATTCTAAAAAAAATTATTTCTAGTAAGATTTTCTTGAAATCGGTACAAGGGTACTTTCATAACTAACTTATTATTTGGGAAAATTTGCTTTCCGGAAAGTAGACCAGGGACTGACCTATTCCAAAAAATTTGAGAAAGTTAATAATAAGAACTTAAAATCTTTTCATTCCGGCAAGTGGACCAGGACTCCAGCTATTGTAATTAATCTTAATTATGGTTCGACATTTTTTTTAATTTAGTATTCACTCAACCTTTCGAATAGGTCAAACCAGGCATGCTTAACCAACGAACCGATATCATTTCGTTACGATAATTAACGTTAATAAACGAAACAAAGTCGTAAGTAACGTTAAGAGCGTCAAATTAACGAAATGATTTTGTTTCGTTTTCTGCCATATCAAAACGAAATCAAATCGTTTATGTTGATTATTAATTTCAAACTATGTTGGCAAAGCTGATTGATGGCGGGGTCATTAAAGGTGAAAGCATTAGCCAATTTGATTGGAACTTTTCTCATGAATTTTGACAGTACGAACATTTCTCAGAGTATTTTTGACATTACCACCAACGAATTACACAAACAAATTACATGGAGTTTGTGTGTATGTCCGCTCGCTGTTACCACCTTACGGCTTCACAATGGCTATAGCATTGCCATCACAATTCAAACATAAAGTATCACGTTTTTGTTAACGTTACAACGATACAATTTATCTTGATAATTTCTTTATCGATAATATTTCGAAGTGGAAACGGTGGAAATTTTTTTGATAAACGATTAGCTTAACGTTCCCTGGGTCAAACTTACATATAAAGGCGAATGAAAAATTTGTGGGTTACTTTATAATTCGAGGTCGGATGAAACAATTTAAAAAATTATAGCTACATTGGTTTCGTATAGTTTCGGAGATGGATTTTAATTAGGTTTTAATTCTGTATGTGATCTCGTTTCCTATAGAGGGAGATTGAGGGAGAAGAAAACGTCTGTATGTAGCAGAAATAAACATCGAGAAAGTGAGCGGGTGAAGATACGGATGAGGGACAGGGATCAAACATGGAGAGGCAGGAAGATACAAACAATTTTGTTTTGCAGGATGGCAAATGCCACTGTTTACTGGGGGAGTAGATACATCGCAGGGAGAAATATTAATTAATTATATACCTTTATCTTGTTTAAAGAAATTAATGGCGGCTTCCGTGGTGTGATGGTAGCGTGTTCCGCCTATCACACCGATGATCCTGATTTCACGCCCAGGGCAAACAGGGCAAAACATTTTAGAAATAAGTTTTTTCAATTAAAATAAAATTTTTCTAAGCGGGGTCGCTTCTCGGCCGTGTTTGGCAAGAACTCCGAGTGTATTTCTGCCATGAAGAGCTTCTCAGTGAAAATATATTTGCCTTGCAGATGCCGTTCGGAATCGGCATTAAACAAGTAGGTCCCGTCCCGCCAATTTGTAGGAAAAACTAACAAGAAGCACGTTTGATTGTAAAATTTTCATATATACCCTGTCCGACCCAAAAATGTCCGCTAAAAACGTAGGCGATAACAGTTTTTTGAAAAAAAAAAATTACATATGAAATTTTTTTTAGTAGGTCATGAAAAAAAACCATAAAAATCAAAGTCGAAAAAAAATCAAATAAAATGAAATCTCGCAAGCTCGAAAATTACTTTTTTGGGTATGCGTAGTGGAACTTTTTTTTCCTGAGCCCAAATCCTATCGAAAAATCGATGGCGCGATATCTTAACTTTCGTCCATACAAATCGACCCACCCTAGTAAGCATACCAGTTTTCAGGTAGAACGAAGTCTGCCGTGTATGTTAGTATATTTATAATACGTAATTACATTAAATGCTACTTTGGACTAGGTAGGCAATTGAAAAGTAAAGTCCTCTCTCGGCGAACGAAAATCATACTCTACAAGTCACTTATCGTACCCGTCCTGCTATATGGGGCAGAAGCATGGACCATGAAAACAGCAGATGAAGCGGCTTTGGGAGTGTTCGAGAGAAAAGTTCTTCGAAAGATTTATGGACCTCTACGCGTTGGCGATGGCGAGTACCGAAGAAGATTTAATGATGAGCTGTACGAGCTATACGCAGACATCAACATAGTCCAGCGAATTAAAACGCAGCGGCTGCGCTGGCTAGGCCATGTTATGGGAATGAAAGATGATGATCCGGCCAAGAAAGTGTTTCTATCGGAACCCGCCTATGGAAGCAGAGGTAGAGGGCGGCCCCCACTCCGTTGGAAGGACCAGGTGGAAAACGATTTAAACTCCCTTGGTGTGACCAATTGGCGCCGGTTGGCGGAGCGAAGGAGCGACTGGCGCGCCTTGTTGGACGGCCATAACCGTTTAGACGGTTAAGCGCCAATTAAGTAAGTAAGTAAGTAATTACATTAAGAGTAGTGATGTGGAAGTACAAAATACGAAAGTTTTCAAAAAAATGTTCAATAAACTCTTCCTAAAACTTGTATAGCCATAAGTCGAACAAAAATGGATTCTGTTTGCTTTGATGGAGTTTTACCGCCAATAAAATAGACGTCAAAGCTAGATTTTCCGATTCCCTGAGAGAGCATCGAAAAAAGAAAATTTTACTTTGTCTTCTCATTTCTTAGCCGTAAAGTTGCATCGAAAAACAGATAAGTATAAATTTCGCAAAAAAAAACATAAAAAAATACATTAAAAATGGATTAGCCTGGACGAAGTTAAGTTAGAACGTTGTTTTTACGACAGTGACTATTTCATAGCTTATTACGGCCGACGACATTTGCATTTGCATAAGTATTTTATTTCCGCTGGGTATGCATGTACGGTTTCCCCTAACTTAGACGTCCCTACTTTGTAAAAGCAAATTTTATCACTGTTTTATGCAATATTTTCACTATGGCAAAAGAAAAAAGAAATTTTTTCATTTTTTCTTTGGCCCACCCTAGTATATGTACATGCATATACAAGTTTTGTTATTCATAGTATGACAAAAAAGCTGTTTATATTACTTACTTCTTCTTGACAAAATATTCAATTGCACACAAATGTAAATAAAGTGCCGTTTTCTTCTCTTGCAAAGTCGGTTCTCCACAAAGACGTGTTTGCCCTGCATTATCCAACAAATAAAACACTTTGGCCATTTAACGGTGACAAAATTTACTATTTTTTTATTGTTTTCATATTTTTTTTGTTGTTTCCTTGTTTGTTTCATATACAAAATAAAAACACTTACAAGCTAATGATGCGTTATAACATTTTTTGTTGTTTTTTGCTGTTATTGTTGTTGTTGTTTAAACAAACAAACAAAAAATTCAAAACTATTTACAAAAAAATAAAAAAATTAAAATAATAAAATCAACAAAACACACCCACCAAAAATGCGGAAAATGGAATGTGTTGTCTCTTTGGTGGGTATGTTGCAACAGTGGGGGGTCCTAAAGGATAGTTTTGTGAAAATACTTTGGAGATAGTCGGGGGGGTATGGGCGATAAAAGAGCAAGAGCGCGTGAAGAATGAAAAACGAAATATCACTGACGGCCCACATAACCAAACACCATCAGGCACCAATTGCACCGCTGCCGACGTCTATACAGATTACAATAACAACGACAAGTGCGCTTTCCCTTGTTAGTGGTGCAGTGCTTCTTCGGTTTGGCGCTGGTTGAATGGTTTGTTTTCAATGTTTTGGTGTTGCAATGGAATTTCAAAAAGTTCCCTACAAATTGTTCTTGTTATTGCTGCGTGCTCCGCACAAGGTCGCCCTCGCGAACATTTTATTGTTTTTTGTTGCGTTTGTTGTTGACTGCGGCTGTTGGACTTTGCTAAATGACGGCAGCTTGTGGGTGGGGTTGGCGCTTTGCTGTTGTTGGGTGTTTGCGGGTCACAGCGCGAAATCGAAATTAGAATTTTTTTGTAGAATTTTTTACCTTCTACACGTCTATTTTTATTCAAACCATGTGGCTAAACATTCAAACAACAACAACAAGAACATCAATGCGCGCGCAACAAATTTGGTGCCAACGGTGCGTAGTTGATTTTTGTTTTTGTTGTTGTTGTTGGTAATGTCGCTCCTTCCGTGATTGTTTAATTATCCATTGAGTGACGTTTTTGTTGTTGTTGCTGTTTCTGGCATTTTTTTGTTCATTAATGTGTGTTAACTCGAAGACGCTTTCACTTAATATTACATATTATTCTTCTTCTTCTTCATGGTAATCAATATCTAAAATTGCCCTCATAATTTTCATTCATTCATTATACTTCGACAATTAAATGCATCTTCGTTTTCACATTTTTTTTTTTGCATAACTTTCCACAACAAATTCATCTCATTCAATTATTTGGCAGCGTTTTGTTTGTTCGATTGATTGATTGTTTCCTTAATTCGTGCATTGGTTGAGGATCGTAAATGTTCTCTTTGAAATCAACTTCTTGATCACAGACACAAAACGTTTTACGTTCCACTGATTTTAGAAAGGCGCACCATAACTGCCACTAGGTCTCGACGGAGTGCCATATGAGCCAGATGGTGCACTCGGATAGCCACCAAAACCACCGCCAGCTTGCGTGCTCTGTTGAGCAAACTGCGCTACTTGAATGGCTTGACGCACACCCTCCAAATCGATGCCGACCACACGGCCGCCGCCACCACCACCGAAACCGGGCGCACCATATGACGTAGATGGTGGACCGTATGAACCGGATGGTGAGCTTGGATAGCCACCACCACCGCCGCCGCCGAAACCACCACCACCACCACCGCCAGATTTGCTCTCTTCATTCAACAGAATTTGACGTACTTGTTCCAATAGCTGAGGATCGACATTTTGTCCTTCGGATGTTTGGAAGCCACCGCTAACAGCTTGATAGCCACCGCCACCACCACCAAGTGAACCGCCTCCGAATGAGCCACCGCCACCAAAGCCACCGCCAAAGGATCCACCGCCACCGCCGCCGCCTCTGGGGTAATTATAACCTGATGGTGGCTCCGCAACGACCAGTGCTGCCAATGCAAACACCAAGAACTGTAAGATGAAGAAAAACAAAACGCAAAATTAATCCATTTGCAGAAAATCGTCTTGGTAGTTAGTAGATGGTTTGTTGAAATATCCTTTGATTTATGTGTCAAAACTTTCACCATTTTTTCACTTCCTGTTTGTTACTTACCACGGAGAAGGAGTTCATAGTTGTGAGTTTTGTGTGGGGGAGAGAAGTAAAACTTAAATTAAAAAATTAAATTTAGTTGTTTGCTTGTAGGGAACCAACGACTGAATGCCTTGCCATTGCCCAGTACAGCCTCTTTATACTCAATCCACACACAGAGTATGGAAAATGTACACAGCCACACTCGCACACACACATATTATTTTTGACATACGAGCTAACGAAGACCAATTGTAAATTTTGTGTTGTTTTTGTGGTAATGTGACTGCGCGCATGCGTTGGAGTCAAGCAACCAGGTGAGCGCAGTTACATCAAACAACAAAACGAACAACGAAGACGTTGCAGCCAACGTCCATCAGAGAAACCCACAAAACATTCATTTAATTGCCAAAAAACCGAAATCAAGCCAAATGCGTTGCCTCGATCTGCAAACGTTTTTCGTAGCATTTTTTTTTTTTTGAGTTTGCTATGATCGTGTTGGTCGCTTCTTCTTTGCCAAAAGCAAAAGTGTTGTACAACAACAATGTTGGCAACTCGTTCATTCATTAAGGCGATGATAATATTTATGAGAATTATCTTGGGCACCTTTGTCGAAGTCACATTTGGTTTTGCTTGGCAGTTCGCTATAAGTTATGTACACAAATGCTTTTTTGTTGTTGTGATTGCAGACCTCGCACAAACTTTTGCCCAGAGGCAGTACATACTGTCAACAATTTTAGTCATCTGGTCACTTCTGTATTAGCAGGCAAGATTTGTGCTTGCAACATTTCGATTTTTTTTCTTGGGTTTTTTTATCCGTATTTCACATATTTATGTATGTAGATGATAATCATCATCATATTTAATGATTTGCAAGTTTTGATCAGTTATTTGTTTTTAATTTTAGCCAAAGTGAGCCTAGATAGTGAAAATATTTTCACATTCCATTTCCGCTAGGGAAGCAGTCTCTGACAGTCGCGCAGCGATGCTCAATCCTGACTCTTACGTTCTATATGGCGGACTCTGGGTAACGTGGATAACGTGGCACCAACGTGCATTGGAATCTATAACTATCCACCCAGTCAGTCAGCGCGAACAAGCATTGCTTGGATCGGAGACAGTGCCCAATAGATCAATTGAAGTCACGGATTGAAAACCTTGGCTTTTCAACTGTACAACCAGTAGGGTGTAGGAAAACTTAAAAGAAGCATGACGGGGATTAGAAGAGAAGCTCGTCCTAAAATCTCTTCGAACTTCACGCTTTATATTTATATTTATTACAGTTAAGTTAGTTGCGGCTATTATCGCATGTAGGACTGGAGAACGGATAATAATAATCGGTCAAGCACAAGAGGTACATTCCGGGCAAGCCAAGAAAGCAACAAAAAAACGTAAGCTCAAAAAGTGAAGGACTGCAACCTTTTTGATAAGAACTATGACGAGGTCGTTGAAGAATTCCGGTTCAAACTTCGGTTTGAAGATATTGAGACCGTCATTCGTTCCGTCAGGGAAACAAAATCGGGAAGTGTACTTATTGAAAATGTACGCTGCGTTGATTAATCGGCTTCAATAGAAGCGATAGGAAGCGCTAATGTAGAAACAGGAGAATGCGGATAGTGGTGCTAGGCATGGAATGCCTGGAAGCCGCCGATGAAGTTGCGGAGTCTGTTCGGAACTGATGGCGAGGAAATGGTGGAACAGGTCCGCGTCTCAATGTTCCCCACAAACCAGCGCGAACAGAAGATAGCAGTGGTTAAATTAGACAAAGATGTTGGCTTCCTTTTATAAGCGAAGTGCAAGATCAGTATCGGCTGACTGCAATGTACGCTTAGACAGAAAGTATACAGGCAGCGTGTTGCCGGAAACGGCTACGTAGAGGTAGCTGTAGAGCACACCTCACTAGAGAGCTGCTACCTGTCCCCGAATGTTCCGATCGATTCAAGGATTTAAAGATAAGCTAGAGCTACTTGATGCCGCTGATGGAATGAGTTGAAGGGTAATCGGTTGGCAGATATCCAAAATTATCGGTGGATCCGAAACTATTAATAACATTATTTCCGAGTCCGGAAAATCACTCTTGTACACTCTTGTACTTTCTGGACGATCCAAAAAAACTAACTCCCTAAGTCTTTAATCATACCTGTCATGATCCTGATATGCAGCTCAGAGTCACGATCGATGTCGGTAAAAAGATGTGGTGGACCTTGCAATCATCAAAAGTAAGATTCATGGTTTTTCTCGTTAGGCAAATGTAGTTGTAGGCTCAAAGGCCTCGCTGAATAGTTCATGTTATGCGAATAAATTACAACCACCATGACTTGACAATGACAGCAGAGTTTGGCAAAAGATGAAGGAGTTGAAGAAAACAGCTGGAGACAAATTTTATCCCCATTTGTACGATTATAAAGCGTCAGTTGCCGCAAAGTGGGAACGACTGGTCGTACTTGCTATGCAAAGGGAAAAATAGCCTAGGCCGTTAATTGTCAATTATTATTATGACGATGTTGCTATACCGTTAAACAGTCTGCTAGTTTAGCAGCATTTGCCAATATCCTGGCTAGTTTTAAGGTATGCTCTGTTACAACAATACACCAAAAAAAAATGTATGCTATCCCAACTGCTATGGTGTGACCATTACTCGACCTCTTTGCTTAGTTGTAACATTCCCTTCTGCAAAATAACATCACATAAATAATTATATGATTTTCCAGGAAAACCCAATCGGTCGTGCATGTAACAGCAAAAGCCTACCAAACAACCCAACCAGTGAGCCCAACAACTAATAGAAGATTGCTAGCAAATGCCTTGAAGTAGACAAATCGACGGTAAGTAGCGAACGATGAGGATGATGATGAAAATAGCGAAGCTAGCGAAACTGGTCGAAGAGATGATGTTGGTGACGGGGAGCGAGACGCCGGCAGTAAGACAGACAGTTACAATGCAACAGACCGTAATGTGATTGTACTACTTCTCACTTCAATTATCAGCTCAAAGTACCAAATGACTCGAAATGGTAAATAAAAATTACATAAGAATTGTGCGACGTACAGGAAATAAGCAACTGATATGTACTTTGAAGCTGTGCGAGATCATGAGATGTGCGATGAGCGATTGCTATGGGACACAGATTTGGTAGCGCTTTGGTGGTAAGATAAAAAGAGCAACCGAAACAACACAAATCACCTGCAGCAAAAAAACGAAAACCGTTGTAACAACACCAGATCATCAAACATAACATTTGGTTGCAACAGCAGCCGGCAACGGACGAGGAGTCGACAATAGAAAATGCATTTGTGACTTGAATTTTTAATCGACCGCGTGACGCCACTGCAGTTTAATGATGACTTAAGTGTTTCCTATGCGCCAATACATTGTCATCTGGTTGCAGAAACGACTCACTCGTACGTACCTATTGCCAACGACAGCCTCTGTTGCCGGCAAAACGTACACTTTTGTTGTATTCTTTTTACGTTTGTAAAAGTTGTTGGGCCACTTGAAAACAATGAACAGCTGAGATAGTCAGTCAGGTGGTGCTGGGTGGTGATTATGCAGGCGATCGCAACGAATGGTTGATTGTTGACATAAGCTGTATTCCCGGTTTGTACACGAAGATGACAGCAACGCTGGTAGCTGTACATTTTTGCATTTAACTGAAAAGGAAAATAGTAAATAAAGCTACATTTTACATTTAGATAACTGTTTATTTGCGCTAGAAAATATGGGTTTGCGAAAACACAAAAAATTTCCTAAAGTCATAAACGCCGCGAAACGCACCGAAACGTATGGGGACTGCGGTCTTCTGTGCTAACCGTCATACATTGTTGCTAATTGGTGGTAAACTAATTTTGTATTGTTTTGTAATTTAATGCACTCATTTTTTATTTGAAAATTGTTATGCTGTGGACGTGTCATAATTTCCGTGTTTACATAGCAGAATGATCTCATAATAGCCTCCATTCGAGAGTTGTGAATTATGACAACACGCACCTCAAATTAAACGGAGAAATACTCTTGCCGATGAGAGCTACTTGAACTGAGTAGTCAATCGAAAAGTAAAGTACTTTTTCGACACACAAAAAACACGCACCATAAGTCTCGCATCATACCTGTCCTGATGCATGGCTCGTAATCATGGACGTTGTTGAGAGATGATGGGAAGGCCCTTGAATTGTTCGAGGGAAAAGATCTCCGAAAGATTTATGGTCCTGTCCGGTATCTGGCAGTTAGTATCAAGGGAGGTATAATGACAATCTGCATGAGCTCTTCGTAGCTATGAAGATAGTACAACGAATAAAAACGCAAAGGCTGTGCTGGCTTTGTCATGTCATGCGAACGGACGAAGACTCTCCGGCCCACAAAATTTCAATATTATAATGATCTAATAACAAACAAATTTTTCTAAGCGGGGTCGCTCCTCGGCAGTGTTTGGCAAAGCGCTCCGGGTGTATTTCTGCCATGAAAATCTCTCAGTGAAAACTCATCTGCCTTGCAGATGCCGTTGGGAGTCGGAATAAAACATGTAGGTCCCGTACGGCCAATTTGTAGGGAAAAATCAAGAGGAGCACGACGCAAATTGGAAGAGAAGCTCGGACTTAGATCTCTTCGGAGGTTATCGCGCATTACATTTATTTATTTTTTTTTTTAATAACATTTCTCCTTTATGGTTGTAAAAAGTTGAAAGAGTTTGTCCGTCTAGATCATTTCTCACTTATGCGAGGCGAGGTTCGTCGAAACACCTCATAAGTGTGTTCCAGATCCCAACTGACATTGGATTTCTCTGTAAATACAGAAATGAGCAAGTGCCTTGAGCTTGGCAAAAGGAGAAGCGATTTGCCTTAATCGAAATAACTCGACCTCTTCAGTGGCTTTTCCCGCTACCTTATCAGCCAAAAAAAATGTGAGAATCACAAGTGCAGTTGTTAAATGTACCCACATAGTAGTGCCGCACGAATAACTGAAGGAACACTAAAGGCTTAAGAAACAAACTTGTTTTGAATTCAAGTATACATTAGAAAATTGTCATATGCAAGTACATACTGAAATGGTAATATTTTTTGGTGAGCGAAAATAAGCTTAGTTTAATAATAAACCCAACGGATTAATACCCACCAAAGCCTGCCCAGCCGACAGGAAGGGCGCTTCCGCATGACGCACGAATTTTGTTTTTGTCGAGGCGGATGTTTCTTAAAATCTAAACTGCTCAGCTACAGAATAAAAATCATCAGCTGAGTATACATAACAGTTGGAAATTATACATATAGTAGATCGTTAAATAAGTTAACGCTTCTAGCATATAAATATTTAAAAAAAAATTATTTTTATTTTGTTACGAGTTAAGATATTGTAACGAATTTCGGGAAACTCCGCTTATTCCAAATCTTCTGCTAACGTTCGAATGCTAAACTGTTGAATAAATAACTCCAATATTCAATAATAAAAAAATGGTCTTTATTAGACTACTTTGAAAGTACTTCACAATAACACTTGACTTCACAACCAATAGCGTGCTTAAATAAAACTGATTACGGACTACTCAGCTTCTGCTGCTTTTATACTCTCTGCCCAAATGTCTAGACGTTTCTTCTTCTAGAATCCTCTGCCTGGTCACCAGCCATACGCTCGTGCATTTGTAGTCTGTAACCATATTCGTATGTATATGTGAGCGAAGTTGTAGCTGATGATGACATGCGATTGAGTGAGTATCTCTCTGCTGCTTGTATATATGTGTGTACATGATGATTAATTTGTTGACGTACATGTACATGTGTGACTTGCTTCAATGTTATTTTCTGTTGTTGCGTGATTATTTACTTAGTAAACACTTAGAGATGGTAATATTCGTCACACTGCCCTCCACCCTCGTTTTATAACCTTGTATGGGCCTTCCCAATTACACTGCAATTTCGGGGACAAAACTTTTTTTCGTTGTGGGTTGTATAGCAGCACCAAATCTCCTTCCCGAAAACCTTTCGAATTAATCGCTTTATCATATCTGGCTTTCATCTTATCACTCATAATCTTGGTTCGTTGTCTTACAAGATCATGTATTTCCCTCAGCTCTTCCTCCAAGAAACCAGTGAATTTCTTGGCATTTCTCTCCGCATCGGCATTTGTCCCAAACTCCAAGTCAGCTGGCAGTCGAAGTTCATTGCCAAAAATTACTTTTGCGGGAGTTTGGCCCGTTGTCTCATGCACTGCCGATCGGTAAGCCATCAAGAATAATGGTATGCGTGTATCCCACTCTTTATGGAGCTTGTCCACTACTTTCATTAAGTGCTCCTCCAATGTTCTATTGAATCGTTCCACCATACCATCGGACTGAGGATGCAATGCAGTTGTCTGTGTTTTTCGAATACCCAATGTTTCACACATTTCTTGGAGCACAGCTGATTCAAAATTTGTCCCTTGGTCAGAATGTTACTCCATTAGTACACCATACCTTGCAACCCAATTGTTTTTGAATACTTCTGCTACTGTTTCCGCTCCTTGATTTGGGATTGGGTATACCTCTTGCCATTTGCTGAAATAATCCATAACCACCAGTTCATATTTGTTTCCGCAGTTGCTAGTAGGAAATGGACCTGCGACATCCATAGCGATCCTTTCAAATGGAGCACCTGACTTATATTGCTTCATCTGGCCATGACTTCGGGTTTTGGGCCCTTTCGCTCTGCTGTAAACCTCGCAGTTCGCAATCCACTCAGTGACCGACTGACGGCAACCAACCCAATAGAATCTCTGCTTAATCTTCTCGAGCGTCTTCGTGATTCCTAGATGACCTCCACTTGGACCATTATGTAGCTCGTTGAGAACGTCAGGAATCCTTTTCCTGGGAACAACTATCAGGTTCCTCTTACATTGACCATCTTAACTCTCCCTTACTAGAGACAAGCAACCGGATATCAACTCTAAACTGTTCCACTGTGCCCAATATGAGTTCACAATGGGACTCTCTGCTGACAGTTCCTCTCTATTTGGTATTTCGTTTCGTTCGAGCCCTTGAATAACATGTGACAGATCTTCTAGCTGACACTTCCTTAGTTGTTCCTTGTCCCATTCATCCGTACACTTTATAGTCATTAGCCGGACATATATAATGTCTTCTTTAGCCTCGGCCTTTTAACAGTGCTTACATTCCAAACTACATGGTTTTTGTAACATTGCATCAGCATTTCCATGGGTACTACCTTTTCGGTGCTCAATGGAAAAGTCATAGTTTTGTAGTCGCTCGATCCACCGTGCCAATTGTCCTTCTGGATTACGGAACTGCAATTCCCAGCCACATCACTGTAACCTGGGACTCTTATTACCATTGCGGTGCTCTTGGCCTGAAGAACTTTAATCGCTGCTTAAATGTCGGAGTAAATCGCAAGGGACGTCTTAGATAGTAGCCATGGAGCCCTTGAGCGGTTAATGCGCCTTACAATTGCGGAGCGATGTCGCATGAGTCCAGGCAGCGTTAGTAACCGTAAGGTCTTTTAAACCCCCCCAAATAGGATGTTTCACGTGGCGTCCTAAGGGCGAGCACATTTGTATGTACGGTGGAAAAATTAACTAGACTTCGATCGCTAACACTTGATTTTGGTGTTTTTGTTGTTGTAACAATAAATAGTCTTCCCGAAGGATTTGGGGAGTATCATCGATGTTGGTGGTCCTTGCCGGATATAAGTCCAGTACGTTCCAGTAACAACACCATAAAAATACAAGTCCGATCATCTCGGAAACGATTAAATATGACCATATTGAACCTTCTAGGTCATTCCGCCCCACCCCCTGGTTCCATGAGAAGTTTGCGTTGCCAGAACCTCGCCCGCCAAATATATATATGATACATTCATATTCGTAACAGGAACCGCCTCGTGTAGGTGAGGTTGGCAGTTGGGTTGTGGAAGCTCTGAATTGAGCTTATCAACCCCTTGAATTCCGTTACCACTTGTTAAATCTATTCTTGAAACACAGTTAAAAGTGGTTCACCCAACTGGATGAACTAGAGGCATTCCATCCTAAAATATTTAGAACATCTAAGCAATTTATTCGCGAAGAAGTGCCTGTCCAGACATTCCATACCTGTCCTGTTGAGAGCAGGGTATATGCAAGTTCTTAACGTTTTCCATCTCCTCTTCATCGTACGCAAGTCACTCGGATGGTGTGAATCAAATAATTCTCATTTATTTGAGTTCCAGTGCCGTCTGCAACTTGCTTTCAGGAGCCAGTATTAGAATGGAGAACTTGTTTTCTATCCATTCTCAAGTGTGTGTACCATAACCTAGTTGACGTAGGTTATAAACTCCAGAATACCGACATGGCCAAATCAGACGTCACTCAAAGGCAGCTTTCAGTATAACTGCAGTACAACTAGCTGTAATTTACCATACAGGCCTATCCGGAGGAAGTTCAGCATAACTGCAAGTGCCAACCACCAAGTCGTAAGATGGGTCTTAAAGTCAGTTCATTTAAAGGCTATAGCTTTTCTTGTTCCCGACGTGGTTATGGCTTTCCCAGTTCTTACTATCCCCGATAACGTCAAAGAGTTAAACCTATGTTGAAAGTATTTGCAGGATCAAAATTTGAGCCTTTTTAACATTACCAGTCCTTTACCCGGCTGGAGCATAGCGTAGTATAGATAAGTCTCCGCTTGCTTGACGAAATACAAAAGTGGCGAACATAGCTTCGAATTAAGTAGAGAGTCGATGAGAGATGAGAGTCGGCTGACTAAAACATGTTGCTCTACGCTCCCACTTTGTCCAAAAAGACACCAGCCCTGAAGTAATTGAAGGCAACCCCAAAACCTTAGCCGATACCGTTAAAGTTATTTTAACTTTGAAAAATTTCAACAGTTACAGCTTCAATTTGATTTTTGGAAAAGTAAAACAATATATTACTTTCGTTACTCTAAACAAGTTGCGTGAAAGAGATTTCCCAAGCGCGCTTCATAAGGGTCCATACTGCAATGCTATCTTATATGCTAGTCATAAATTACAAACGTAGTAACAGTAGACCTATGACTTTCACTGAATGCATCGTCAGAGAATCTGGCTAACTAAAAGATGTTTCTCAGTTGGCGCAATGTCAAACTTCCCTGGAAGGGACAGACTGCAACCATTCTCCAAATGGCAGCAACCTCCGGTGTAGGAAACCAGTAGTTATGGTATACCGCGAGTGCCTGACTTAATATGTCTCTATTCTGCGAAGACCTCAACTAGTCCGGTTCAGTCGAGACATCAATTCCTGATAAAATATCGCTACTTCTCCCTCGATGTTAAATAAGTGCTCAATGCCCCAAATGATGAGTAAACTTTTGCGCTTTGTTTGGATGGCTAAAACGACTTAAACGTTTAGACGTCAATTAAAAAGATGTATGTCCCAAAACCTCGACGTCAATCCCCTGGGATTAGATATCTTTCTAACAACGACAATCGGCTGTAACTAAACATGCCATTCAAGTCGGAGCGCCTGCAAATTGAACTGAAATAAAAAACTCGTAAAAAGAAGTCCAGATATATGGTAAAAAAAATGGGAGCCAGCCATAAATAGAAACGTGACGTAGTAACAACGAGAGCAGAGAAACGAAACATCGGCAGGTTTCTTCCGGCTGAGCATATGGTGCGTACCCTAAATTTAAGTCGCCTATCAAAATAGGCATGCGTTAGTGGTTGGTTGCTCTTCTGTCCGCCCGGCGATCCCGGGTTCAGGGAGCGTTCTAGGTTTCATTTAATTAAATAAATTGAAATATTAATCTACTGTTCAATGAGCTTGCTTGTACTTGAATCATTTTGTTAGTTCAATAAGCCTCTTGATGTCATTTATGGAGCAATGTGATACCTCTCTTAGATTGGACAGCCCGAAAATGCCCAGAGTTCAGTACCTGATATCCGCAGATTGCTCCGTACGATAGGATTGGCCTAATGACTGCTGTGTCAAGTCACATAATAAGTTTTGGTCTTAGTTTTGGGCAGTTTCTGCTAACTTTCTCTTAAACGAGTAACATGCGATGAGCGCCTTCTCTACTCTTCTTTCAATATTGAATTTCCAGCTTACCTTGTTGTCTGTTTCGATACCAGGGTACTTAACCTTACTTGAGAGCGAGAGCTCTGTGCCGTAAAGTGAAGGCAAAGTAACAACGTCGTCCCCATATGTTTCTACCTTTACGCAATTCTTATAAAGCTCGAGTATTATATCGTTCAGTAGCATAACCCACAGTAGTGGAGAGAGAGAGAACAACACTGGGGTGTAATGTTCCCAGCTAGGGTATAATGTTTGTAGTGAAGCGTTTTTTTTCAGCATCAAGGAGCTCATGGAAGGCGGTTTCTATTGAACCGCCTTGTAAGTATGCTGCCATTTTGAAAGGTTTGGCCCTGTTATCGATGATCTAATATAGATGTCCAAAAGCCTCTCAAGAACCCTAAGCATAAAGAGTGTGACGCTGGGCATTTTCGTGGGTTCGTCTGTTCCCCTTGGGCAAAAAGATTACGGGTGTAACACCATACAAGCTAGGTGATTTAAATGAACATGTATGTATTCATGAGGTTGTTCAGGTAGTTCTCTGCCGAGTCCGTGCATACCCCGTCCTCTCTTCTTACGAAGTGAGCGTTGTAATGTTCCTTAGACAGCATTTTGCTCAGTTTCGCTTACATGTTCTAGGTACAGGAGAACACTGGAGTCAACTCAAAAAGTCTTATGTGCAATTTATGTATAACGCAACGTGACGCAACGAGTAATGTTTTCCCGTGTGAACCAAAATTCGTCTGATATAAGAGCATTCATTCACTTCAGCGAGTGACTGTTAATATATGTGCCTTCGAACACTCAATCAAACTACAATTTATTGTTGCAGATAGGAGGAGGAAATAGAAAGCGGACGCCCTGCTCTGGCCAAGACACGTTTGGAATATCTCTACATCATCATCAATTGATTAACATTACAAACCTCTGATGGACGAAGTTTTCCAGCGACTCATATCAGTGGTACTTCTATGGGCCATTCGTTTTGAGATTGAGTTTCTGCTTGAGGTAATCACCATATCTGAACCTAAAATACATATATTGCAAATAAGTGGGCAACCGACGTAAACTCGTAATTTTCACGAAAACCTCCCGAACCGTAGAAGTCTCGTAAACTTGTGTACATGGCCCATACAATGAAAAGAAGTAATACAAGTCACTGTTGTTGCTCCGTTTAGCATCTAAGTCGATGTTTTCATTGTGAGTCCAAGACCATCTGCTGTGATGCTACAATAAATTTGCAAACAATGCGTCAGTGGAGTATTTAAAAGTTTCACTCGTGCTGTCTAGATTTAAGTTGGGTTGAGTTCAGTTGGAGTATTGTGTCAACATGCCAAGCTTACCACAAAGCTAAGACTAACCAACGAAGTACATACTTAGATAGTAAGTTAATCATCCAGCTCTTTGAGCCGTTAAGCAAATGTGACGAGCCGAAAAAACATAAGCTATCAGAGCCAGCGGCATAAAGCCCTTTAATAAAAAAAACCTTCTCAATTGCTAACGGTGCCGCAGGAAATCGCATATTGATCATTGCAAGTTATCTCTGGTCTTATATACAGCACAAGACGAATAATTATAGTTAGCTAGTATGGGCAATAAAATAGTTGAGTGGTAGAGTAGCCAAAAAAATGACAAAAAAGAAGTTCGACAGCTGATATCAGACGCTTAACGTGGATTTCATTGTACTTATTTGTCAAAATTGTAACGAATTTTGTGAATTTCTGATGACTATGCGCCTTCTAACGTTCTAATCGCTGAACTGGCGAATAAATAACTCCAATATTCAGTATTGCAAAATGGTCTTTATTTAGACTACTTTGGGAGTAGTACTTCTCATTTTTACATCACTAATAGCGTGTTTAAATCAAACTGATTACTGATTCCTCAGCTTGCACTGCTTTTATACTCTCGCTTACCTCGTTCACCTATTTCTCATAAAGTCTAAAGTTTCATAAACATGCTTTCTAGAACAGTTGAATCTCATGTTTTTCTTCTAGCCACATGCATGTGTATGTGTGAGTAACAATTTCTGCTCTTAGCTGCCAGCTACGTATAAGTATGTACGTGAAATAATCTGTCTGCTTCAAACTGCTGGAAATGTGTACGGAATATTCTTCGTTGCCTTGTACATAAGTGTAGCTGCTTGCTTTAATATGTACATGTACATAAGTGTGGCTGTTTGCTGTTTTTGTTGTTGTGATTATTTACTTACAGCATAGTGATACTAATATTCGCCACAATATGATAAATACTTTCGCAAAACTTATATAAAAGAGTACCCCTCAATCGGAGCGAGAGCTCCAAATAACTTGTACTCGACAGTGGATAAAGTCAAAGAGCAAGTTATTAGGAAACTGCGCGTGATAAGTTTTATTAACTTCAAAGCTTTTGAAGCTATTTCATTCCTGTGAAACAGTGCACGGACTTTACCACTTTATTGGTAGATCTACCAACTTTTTAGTCCATCTTCATGCCTTTGGCCTTTAATTTTTTGCGCTATCTTGATACTGGCGAAGAGCTCATATAGCTCGTCACTATACCTCCCTTCACACTCGCTCACGGACAGGACGTCCATTTATCCGGAGAACTTTTCTCTCGACAACTCCAAGAGCCTTCCTCTATCTTTCGACACCGTCCATGGATCCGACAATTTCATTTCCATCAAGACCATACCTGTTCTGACCGGCTTGTAGAACATGAAGAAGAAATTTGTCGTGCCCTCAAGACCCATATTTTTACCTCTTTATCCACTGCAGGGAAAACAGCGCTTAGGGAGCGTTTATTAAGGTATTTGATATCAATATCATCAGAATACGTCAGCAGTTGTATTAAACGGTTGGTTAGGTTGAACTGATTAAACCGGTCCCTAGGGACATCACATACTTTGAATGAGTTCATAGTGTTAGCAGAAGTTTGTTCTAGGATCTAACTGAAAAACCCTTTCCAGCACCTATGTTATTTAGTAACTCCGCCCTATTGGCAATTACTGGAAACTTTCTAGAACCTATGTCACTTGTTGCTTCTAGATCTTATAGCTGTGCTACTCCTAGCTGGAGTGGCGAGCGCAGGACACGAGCACAGAACGTGCTGGACCGTTTACTCCTTCAACCGGAACTACATATGATATCACTTATGGGAACTAAATCAAAAGCATGTGTCGCCAGAAGGCAGTGTTCAGTCAGAATACCTATCACGAGCCTACAGTTCTCTCGTTTTAATAATAAGAGTTACATGGCTAGTCTAAGGTTGTAAGACCTGCACTCCTGCACACCTGCGCTGTGACTAACGCTTTGTTTGGTTTCGAATAGCTCGTAGAGGTCCTTACCAATCCTTACGGAGTTGGTTTTGTTGCTTAGCGTCATATGGCAAAGTCGAAAGTTTATGTTGTCAAAATTTACTTTGAAGTCGACAAAAAGAAGAGTCATGCGCTCGTCGACCATATGTTGCATAGGAATTAATGCATGCTTTTACCAGTCCCTCATCGCCACCGGGTTCCGGTGCCTTATTATGCTTTAGTCGGGATTCTGCCATTTTCACTTCTCACTTTTTTATTCCTGTCAGCAAGAACGTGAAGCTCCTCCCACTTACGGCGTTCTGTCTCAGAGTTATTCCGTCTTTGTGTCACGATAGCGTACTTTCTTCAAAACGCATTACCCTATTTTATTATTTTCTCAAATTAATTTCATTCCTTACAACACCCCATCGAAAAAAAAAACTTTCTCGTCTTTGGATATCAAACGCACTACTTAGCTGAGTTCAAAGAGCAAAACGGAATAGTCTTAAAACATATAGTTGATCCTGGCAATGTCGCTGGGCTCGTGGGTATCCAATACATTAAGAGAGTACTTGCCCAAAACTTTTTCACACGCCCAATTAAACAAGGCTCAACTAACATCCTTTTCATTGTGGTTCAACTCCATACTTCGTGGACCTTCCGGTAGACGCCCTTGACCAAAAACAAGAATATCTAGTTTTGTAAAGAAAAACAAAAATACGTACGTTAGCAGTCTTCTGTTTCTTCTATGAAAATCTAAACGAACCTACATAGCGCATATTTTATTACAGGCTTTTTCGGCTTCCATTGCACCAATTTACAAAAAATATTTTTCGCGCCACAATAGCATTACATACCAACTTATATACATATCGCTTCCCCGGTTCAATAATGACGCAATTGTAAAATATTAAGTTTTGGTGGAGCAAGTTTCAATATTTGCATCAACTAGAAAAATGTGCGAATGCAATAACGACGCAAGTGTCTAGCGCGGAAACTACTTGTAATACAATTATAAAATTTATACGCAGCAAAGATTAGTACTCTATAAAGCTTTTGTGCGCGTTATCTCGAAACTTTAAAATTGACATTTTCGTCATTATTGAACCGGGGAAGCGATTATGTAGATACTTCACACCTTAAGTTACCAAGCTTCAACAACTTCACCATTTCAGACTACACCGAGTCTGACAGCAATGTCCAAATGTAAGTCATGTCATGAAGCACTTAAAGGGCGAGGTCAACCTAAATGTTTTTTTCCCAAATGCTTTTTGATTACCAGTTTCCAACATAAATATCTTTTATTGTTGGTGTATGGTACCTAAATGCATATGTTCGTATGTTTGTGCTTGTGTATTTTTCGTTGTTGTTGTTGCCAAGCGTTACTGCTGCTGCCACAATTGTTGCACCATCCGAATGAAACTTTCATACCTCTTTGTTAGTACAGTATCCACTTAACATCTTCTGATATGCTTAAATATTAAGTTTGATGAGGGTATTCATACTTTCAGACAGGTAAAAGGTTCACTTAATTTATCATAATAGCAAGATTTCTTTATGTATATACTTTAGGGTGGTCCTTATAAATCAAATACAAAGAATCCTATTATAACGACATTCAAGGAAACGGTGAAAATAGGGTGGTCCCTATAAATAAAATACAAAAGTATCCGGTTATTATCTCAAACTCTTCCTCAGGATAGGTCTAAAGCCACGGGTGAGACTCCGCCGGTTTCTGTTTAGGACAGTTACTACATCAACTACTTGTTGCACTTAAGAACTGAAACGTCTAAAAAATCAAAAGATACAACTTTACCTGGCACAAGACCTGCATATGTTGCTTACTGTATTTTACGTCACAAATGCAACACTTTAAAGGCCAGTTAAACTTCCTTAACCCTATGAGGTGGGTTTTGTCTAAGGCTAGGGTAACGCTCAGTCAATCCAGAGTCGAGTAAAGGTCCCACAAACCCCTACTGAATAAATACACGATATTTATGTGTTACGAACACACGCACACACGGCTGGAGATATTAGGCGGGCAGCAGCTTTCCGTCGCAAGGTGGCGAGGGGCGGAGCGGCGGCTAACGGTCGTTGGAGTAGAGGAGGTTCGGTAGGGCGGTTGAACGGTCGGACTCGTACGGCGGTACGGAAGCAGCGGCGGGATAGAAGCAGCGGCTTAACGGCGGTAGGATTGCAAGCGGCCAGTGGCTAGTGTAGCAGCGGCGGGACGGATGTCTCGGCTTAACGGCGGTGGGGTGGCAGACGGCCAACGGTCGTCGTAGCAGCGGCGTGACGGATGCGGCAGCTTAACGGCGGTAGGATGGCAGAAGGCCAACGGTCGTCGTAGCAGCGGCGTGACGGATGCAGCGGCGGCACCAGCAAGGCGGGATGGGCACGGCGGTAGTATGGCGGATGACCAACGGTCGGCGTAGCACCGGCGGGATGGAAGCAGCGGCGGCACCAGAGGGGCGACGATGCGACGGCAGCGGCGGTGGGCTACGGAGCGCGTACCAAGGCTGGGGTAAGAGGGGAAATAGGCTGGCGACGCGGTTTACCCGGACAGCGGCTGCGTGTTCCGGGCGGGGTAGGCTGGACGTACTAACGAGCTGGTATTGGTCGGTCGGCTTCGGTAGGATCGGGCTGATCGTTCTTCTTCGGCAGGCTTGGTAGTCGGCGGGGTCAGTCACCTGCGGGATAAACTGCGAGGACTCGGATTAGTGCTGGTTTCACCGCTGGACACCCCCGCCTCCCTACTTGCACGCTAATAGAAGGTGCGTAAGGGGGCGGGGCTGTACCAGCCGAGACACCGTGGGTCGATCCGTGCGCGGGGGAGAAGTGCACCTTAACGGCACAGCGATAGCCCCTGTGCGCACGCATCGGCTCACGGCTGAAACCAGAGCTATGGAGAGGGGTCGTGCGGTCGTTCTGGCAGCGGGTCATTGCTTACAAGACCAGGGCGACGGAGGGAAAAATAGCCCGAAGACACCACTCTCGTCGTCCTGGTACAGCAAGGGTTGACTCGCGCCGCGGCCGCACACTCTTCTCCCTAGCTAACTAGTGGGAGTGGTCCCACCGCTCGGGACAGCCTATTAAACCAGAGCTGAGGGGAGGGGTGCTTTGGGTCATTGAGGCAGCGGGCCGCTCAACACCAGGGGGTCGACGGAGGGAAAAGTAGTCCGAAGACAACACTCGCGTCGTCCAGCCCAGGTGGAGGGTGACCCGCTCCATGACGGCGCCCCTGCCGTTCAGCCTGAGCTGAGGGGGAGGTAGGGGGTGGCTGGTCATTGAGGCGGTGGGCCGCTCAACACCAAAGTGGGCGACGGAGGGAAAAGTAGTCCGAAGACACCACTCGCGTCGTCCAGCCCCGGTGGAGGGCGACCCGCGCCATGACGGCGCCCCTGCCGCGCAGCCCGGCCTGAAGGGGAAGGGGGTTTGGTCAATAAGGCGGCGGGTCATCCAAGTACCAAGGTGGGCGACGGAGGGAAAAGTTGTCCGAAGACACCACTCGCGTCGTCCAGCCCTGGTGGTGGGTGACCCGCGCCATGACGGCGCCCCTGCCACGCAACCCAAGCTGAGGGAGAAGGGGGTATTTGGTCATTGAGGCAGCGGGCCGCTCAAGCACCAAGGTGGGCGACGGAGGGAAAAGTAGTCCGAAGACACCGCTCGCGTCGTCCATCCTTGGTGGAGGGTGACCCGCGCCCTGACAGCGCCCCTTCCAATCAGCTAGCTAGCCGGAGTGGTTATTTTGTCTTTAAAACGACAACCACTCCCGCTGGCTCACCTGCGAGGACTGAATTGCAAAAATGCAAATTCGATGTTTATATGGGTGGTGCCGCAAACTGGTTGAGAAGTCAACACACCATTATTGTGATTTTCATTGGTTTGCTATTAGTGGTTGTTGACTATGCTATAACAGAATAAGTACAAGTGGTTGTTGGCTATGCTATAGAAAAATAAGTACAGGGAGGTACAGGTTTAAATGAATAAGGAAATACAGGGGGGGGGGGGTTACGTTATTGTAACGCTATGTTACAACCCTAACGCCATTGTCGTAACCATACCCATATCCATAACCATCTCCATTGTGATCGATTAATGGTGCCATAACCTTAAACAGCTGACATTTTCATAAAAATGAGGAAAACGCAAAAAATTACAAATATGTTCCACAAACAAAAAGTCTCTTAGTCAAAACGTATCCAAAACAATAAATAAAATATACAAAAAGTTAATAAATTCACCAACTCAAATATTTTTAGGTTATGGATATGGCGAAAAACCAAAAACCAATTGGTTGGCTATAGTATGGTTATGGTGTTAGCGTTATGGTATGGCACCATTAATCGATTAAACTGATTTTCATAAGGGTGGCTCGATCCGCGGTTTTATCTGGTTATGGATAAGTCACCATTAATTGGCCCTTTAAACAGCAGTTGCTATAGAGAGTATATCAACTTTTTTGTAACTCAAAGTCGTTTTACAGGGCGATAAAGACACTCCGCGAAGACTAAATTGTTTTTTTCTACAATGAAGTTTAACCATCTTATTTCGAACAACAATGCCATAACTCGCAATATGCTTGCAGACTTCTTGTTGTTGTTGAAGCGATAGTGACACTCCCCGAAGGTTTTGGCGAGTGTTACCGATGTTGATGGTCCTTTTTATCAATAAAGTACAAGCCCGAAAATCTCGGGAAAAATTTAATATGACTACATTAAGTCTTCGAGGCGATCCCGCCCCTCGGACTTCTTTTTTCATGAGAAACTTGGCGTCACAACCCCTTGAATCCCTTGCGGATTTTTACAAATCTAATTATTCTAAAACTCTTATACAAACTCGACCAGTTAGACGTTATCCCTTAATTCTCTCTTGGGTTTCTTCTTGCTAGAATGAATTTTACAACTTTCGGTCTCAATTTATCACTGTAACTTCTGCTGTTCCAAAAGGTAGACAGTGTTATTCCTACTGTTCATTAATCCGAATCATTTGGCATTGTGTTTTTTTTTTTTTTTTTTTTGAATTGATTTCGGAACTATTTTGTATTCTTTCGGGATCTTATTAGGATCATTTCGAGACTGAAAATCAAATCAAGGCTTTTCTTGGATAATTTGAGAATTATTTTCAGTATAATTTCAGGACCCTTCTGAGACCATTTTCGAGCTGTGTTCGTGATTATTTTGGAATAATTTCGACATTGTTTCGTGATAATTTCAGGACTATATCAGAATCATTGTTAAATCGTTGAATAATTTCCGTGATATTTCGAGATTATTTTCCAGATCATTTCGAGAGTTCTTAGTGTGTGAGGCTTGCCGCAACTGCAAGTAGCTTCATTGGAGAAGGCTTCTGGGGGCTAAATAGGTCGATTGGATGATTTAGGCATAAAGTGGATCAAAAAATTTAAAATATTATATAGATTCCTACCGGACTACCGACGAGATAATCACAATAGAAGTAACATGCAACAACTCTTTGACGACTTTAAAGCAGCTGCGGATGGCTCTTAACTTAAGTTCCTTGTTAATCTTTGGAGCGCTGTGAGGCTTGTTGAAAACCTCTCTGAACCATAATCAAAAAGCGAAAGTGAAATTGTGTATTTGGGATCAGCACGAGCCAACAAGTGCTGATTACGCAATTGAAAAGTAATGATCTCTCTTCACAGATAAAAATCACGGTCCTTAAGTTTCTTATCACACCCACCTTGATGTATTTCTCGGAATCAAGGACGGTGACATGCAAAGTTGGGATATCGATTGGAGTATTTGGAAAAAAGCTCTCCAGCAGATGTATGGTCCTTTCTGTAAAGCTGAAGGCGTGTATTGAAGGAAATATAATGATGAACTGTACGAACTTTGTGCAGATATGAATATAGTGCAGCGAAAAAATTCTGGCTAAGTCATGTTATACGTATAGGTAAAAACATTACGGCCGAGAATATGTTCCTGTCGACATCTGGATTAAACAGCAGAGAACGGCGTAAACCTCCGCCAAGATGTGAGGAAAACTTGATCTCTTTGATGCTTCCAGTCGAGGAAAAAAATAGAAAAAAACGTGCAATATACCTCTGAGGAGATTTACGCCGAGTGTCTCTTCCAATTTGCCTCATGCTTAATAAACAAGGTACACCACGGGTAGGTGGGGTTGAAAATTGAAGTTGAAGTAGCCATAAATTGCGGCAGCAACTCCCTGAAAAGCTTGCGCTACACAAACTTTTGAATCCCATAAATCCTCTTTCTGATTCCTATAAAATTACATCATATTGTTTAGTCGCCATCTGCATTTTAACTTGACTACCACAAGGGGATGTGCATGTATTTATGTGTTTTAGAAACCAACCGGCTCTCATGCTCATTAATTCAAGAATTGATGCCAAGACGTCCAACGACAGGCCTAGGAATAACGGGCTTCGACAGTGTGGGCTTAGGAGGAAAGTGGTGTTAGATGAATATTATTCAGTTATTAGGGCTTGGAGTTTGAACAAACCGCTTCTAAACAAATGTAAACGCCTTACGACAACATTGATATCATCAGCCTGACGGATGCGTAAAAGTGGGGTTTAATGATAAATGAGGACAAAACGAGGTACCTGCTATCATCAAGCAAAGAGTCAGCGCATTTGCACATGGCAACCACGCGACTGTTTGCACCCATAACTTCGAAATAGTAAAAGATTAGATTTACTTGGGAACCAGCATTAACAAAAACAACAACAGCAGCTTTCGAGCGAAAAATCACTCTTGACAATAAATGCTACTTTGGACAAGGCAGGCAATTGAAAAGTAAAGTCCTCCCTCGCAAACGAAAATCATTCTATAAATGTCACTCATCGTACCCGTCTTGTTATATGGTGCAGAAGCAAGGACTATGGCCACATCGGACGAGGCGGATCTGGAAGTATTCGAGAAAAAAATTCTTCGAAATATGAGCTGTACGAGCTTTACGCCAACATCCACATAGTCCAGCTAATTAAAGACTGCGGCTACGCTGGATAGGCTATGTTATGCGAAAGAAAGAATACGGTCCGACCAAGAAGGTATTGATATCGGAACCCACCTACGGAAGTAGAGGAAGGGGACGGCCCCCATTCCGCTGGAAGGACCAGGTGGAAAACGATTTACATTCCCTTGATGTGGCCGATTGGGGCCACTTAACCCAGGGAAGAAGCGACCGGCGCGCCTTGTTGGACCGTCATAATTGTTTAAACGGTTAAGCGCAAAGGAAGTAAGTAAACGCCTTAGCGTTATGGCGTTATTGTGGCAATACTGAAGCTCTACCGTTAAAGCAGTCAGCTTATTTTGTATGTAGGCGCCATATCACAACCTCCATAAACGGAGTTGTGCAATGAGTTTGGAGTCTACCACAAAAAAAAAAAAAAATTGCAATCATGGAGAATAATACACAAAGCCATTTCTGTTATTTTTATTGAACTCGTAGTATTTTTCTTCAGTAGTGCATTAAGATCATGGTAATCCAAGACAAACACATAAGCTTAGCTGCCATTTTGAAATGCAACGTAATAGTTTACACTTGTTTTCAATGGCAATTTGATAACGCCATTCGTCTTTGGTGCACTGTCATGGTGAGATAAATTATTACAAATATAAAAAAAATTGTGGCTTAGTTACATCTGTAAATACATTGATTTGCATGTTTATGTGTATATGTATGTATATAAACAAAATCTGTATAAAAATACCATGCGCTCTTTGGTCTACGATCTATCTTTAGGCAGCTTTCGATATTGTAACGAATTTAGGGAAATTCCGCTTATTCCAAACCTTCTGCTAACGTTCGAATCGGTAAACTGTTGAATAAATAACTTCAATATTCAATAATGCAAAATAGTCTTTATTAGACTACTTTGAAAGTACTTCACAACTAATAGCGTGCTTAAATCAAAACTGATTAGTCATGCCTCAGCTTGCGCTGCTTTTATACTCTCGGTTTCCTCGTTCACCCATTTCACCTAAGGTCTAGTAATTTCGTGAACTTCATGCTTGATTACCAACCATATACATGTATATTTGTATTTTGTAGCTATATGCGCGTGTATATGTGAGTACTACGTCGGCTGATGATGGCATGCATTTGTATCTTTCCGCTGCCTTGTATGCATGTGTGTAAATGATGATTGATTTCTTTACGTACATACGAGTGGCTGCTTAGTATCGGCTTAGTGATACTAATATTCGTCACAGTATTAATTGAAGGATGTTTATCTGCCCCGATTTGTGCAAAATGTATGTATGTAAATACCTCAGATGCTGATCTACCGAAAATTTGTACATTTGAAAGATGGTGGCAATATTCACTCCAATCTCTCTCTTACTCAAGTACCTCTCATAAGAAAGATGAGATGACGTCAAAGTTATGAAATGGTAAAATCTGCTGCCAAAGTCGGGTGCCGACAGCAACATTTTCAGAGTCGGAGCTTCTTTAGTCAATCGAATAGTATTACAGGCTCACCATAGCCATTGAGATTTTATTTCCTTCTAACCATTCACATCTCTGACATAAAAGGAGAGATCTTAAATCCTCCGGTGAATTTTCCTAAGTGACTTATAGAGCGGCAGGATTCATCAAAAAGGGATTTTACATCTCTTACTAACAAAGCGATTCTTCGTTTGATTTTTGCTCAGTAATTTTCCCGCACAGGTGGTAGAACAGATTGGCGCTTGGGAGGAAAAAAGGTTTGAAAAGTCCGTGTACATTGGTTACAAGGTCGCCATTATTACTCTTGCAGCCACCCGTCAAAACCAAAGTTTCTGATAGCATTTTTTGCAACTATTTCTTTATCACGGAGCACCTCGAACTACTTACACTCACGTCTGAGACTTCCCATTTTCTTCCTCTTACTAGGCGCTCTTTGTCCGTTTCGTGTGACAATACTTACTTACCTAATTGGCGCTTAACCGTTTAAACGGGTATGGCCGTCCAACAAAGGTTCTTCGCTCTGCCAACTGGCGCCAATTGGTCACACCAAGGGAGTCTAAATAGTTTTCCACCTACTCCTCGCATGACAATAACAATACATTTATCATCGAATCCGTTGCCTATCCGGCCTCAATGGAATATTATGGCCTACACACAGGCTTGTGGAACAAGATAAATGATGCACATCAACATTTGGAGATCCGATCTGAAACATTTTTGTCCATTGTGAGTGTAGGGTGGCGGCAAATTCGTCGAACATTAGGAAGTTATCCTAATGGTCCTCAACAAATCACTTGTGCTCCTTGATGAACTTAAAAAGGACTTTGAAAAACAGTGTGCCCCGAAATCTGAGATTTCTTATTTGCAGTCCTGGACATCGGCTGAGAAGTGATGAACCGACTCCTTATTTCAACAGCTTCTGCAGAGGGAGCTTCTAGGTATGCGCTGTCATCGGAGCATCGGTGCAATAGCACAATGACTTGTGATGACACCCATAAGCACTATCACTGCAGATTTGTTTAGATTGAGAAGGAAGGTAGTGCTTTTCCTTTTCCTTTTTTCAAACACATCCATGAGTACCTTAAGATTTCGCAATCATTCCGGTTGTTCCACAGAAAGTCGGTTGCCCTAATATCATATTCCCCGATTTTCCTCATGGAGATAACCCAGCGGTGATCGGAGTTTTTTCTGGTAATGCCATCTGTAAATTCATTTCCTTCAATATAGCTGTGCCCCAAGAAACAGGAAAGGGAGACATTTAGGTGCCTTATGGATGCCAGAGAGGCTCGACACCTCCGCACGATATCTGACTTTATCATGTTGGATGCTAATACCTTATAGACGGTTTGGCTGTCGACAAACATCGTTATATTGATATCTGGGATCGTACTATCCTGGAGTATTCTGCCTGCTCTCACTATGGCATAGACCCTCGCCTGGAGAATACTGCATGAGTCAGGAAGTCGGAAGGATTGTTTAGCCTGCAAATGCTTTAATCCATCTTCAATTATTTTTTTCCATTATGTAGATTGTAATGCCTCTAGCACTATATAGGCCTTCCTCCCATTCCTTCCTTGAAGGATATCTTATGTTCTGCACCTGGAAGTAAAAGCCGCCGTGATATGTTGGTGCCGGACGTTAGGTCACTTGTGATTCCGTTTAATCGTCCTTTTGTCATATCATCTAACATCGTCCCATGCCCGTATTTGGTTGATTCCTATACGTGAAATTCGGTTAGTCGTAGATCCCCTTTCCAGGCCAATGTCTGCACTAACACTTGTAGAGGCATCAAGTGAAAAATTGCGTTAACCCAGGCATGCTAGCTTTGCATTCTCTCAACCCTTGCTCTTTTTGTCTAACGTCTTTCGCCAGATAAGAGTTGCATACGTTAGTATCGGTCGAATGTCTGTGTCGGACATACTGTGGCGAATTTTAGCATCACTATGTTGTTAGTAAATAAAGGCACAACAACAATAAAGCAAGCTGCTTGTGTACATGAACAAATCAATCATCATTTACACACATACACACAAAGCAACGAAGAGATACTCACAAACAAATGTAATCATCAGCCTTCTTACTCACGCATACACACGCATATAACTAATTACCAAGCAGGAGATAACTTTGGAGAAATATGCGGGCGAAGCAACAGGGAGTATAAAAGCAGCGCAAGCTGAGTAATAACAAATCAGTTTGATTTAAACATGCAATTAGTTGTGAAGTATAAGTGGAAGGGTGGAAGTATAAGTGTTATTGTGAAGTACTCTCAAAGAAGTCTAATAAAGACCATTTTGCATAACTGAATATTGGAGTTATTTATTCGACAATTTAGAGATTCGAACGTTAGCAGAAGGTTTCAAATAAGCGGAACTTCCCAAAATTCGTTACAATACCATGGATGATATGCGGTGGCAGCCCGCAGTTCCTCCCGACCTCGCAGTGTGCGAATACATTCAGGTAGCTTGACCGATATATTATACCGAACGACAGGGAAGTCAATTTCCTCGAAAAATTAAAATGGCCAAGGTGGTCCCGCTATTAAAGCCTGGGTAACCAGCTAACATATGAGATTCTCATCGCCCGATATCTCTCATATCGCCAGTAGCCAAAACACTTGAAGCCATTCTGCTCCCCTACTTTAAAGCAATTTTGCAACTAGCCTATCATCAGCATGGCTTTAGAAAACTACATAGCACAACCACAACCACCGCACTAAATGCCATTAGCACCCAGGTAAATAGCGGTTTAAATCGAAACCCCCACCATAGGACAGTGATCGTTGCGTTAGACCTGTCAAAAGCTTTTGATACGGTCAACCATGGCATGTTACTGCAAGACCTGGAGGGTCCACCCTTCTCCCAAGGCAGAGAAATATTTAAACTTCGTTGGTGTTACCAATTAGCGACGGTTATTACAGCGAAGAAGCCACTGGCACGCCTCGAAAGACGCCATAACCGTTTGACCCTGAAAACTGTTTCAGTAAAATGAAACTAATGCACTGTGACCCACTCTGACTTTAGTTACTTAAATATAATGGAGCTAATGATGCTACGCATTGCCTTCATTGAGTTCTTGAGGTCAAAAAAGAAGCAATGCAATTAAAAAATAACAACAAACTCAGTATTTTAAACATAACCAAATGTTGACCTAGTAAATTTATACATACATATGTGTTATGTAGATACCCAATTAACTATGGATAGGAAACGCTGATAGGTTTGAGAAAATATTAATTTTGAATTTAACTTAAAGCGCTATTTAGTGTATAAAGCTACCCTGCAGAAAAAAGTTGTCAATGGCTAAAATAAGCTAAATAATAGTTAACTATTTCACGAGATTCCGGAAACTACAAAAAGTCAGGAAATAAGCCGGAGTCATTGGTGTCGTATGTCGTATCGCTGTATCCGTATCCCTAACGTAATCAGCTGTTTATCGTTACGACGGTAAACCAAAACCCAATTGGTTGGCTACGATACGGTTACGACCTTAGCGGCACCAATAATCGATTACATTGATTCTCATAAGGTTGGTCGAATCAGTTGTTGTAAGGTTACCGATAAAGCACCAATGTCTCCAGCTTTAACTGGGTTGATGGAAGGCAACGTTGCTATGGCAACCAGTGTCAGAGTGATATTGGAAAATTCAATCCGAAATACCTAAGGCTGGATGCACATGAGGCGTAGCTTCATAGACGCGTATAAGATATGACATATGGCTACGATTTCTCTATGTCTCAAGATCACACGAAGCTACTTTCAAGCGTCGCTACAAAAAGCAAACAATTATTGAAAAAATAATCACCCCTATTCTGCATTTCGATTACGTTCCCGTTCTACGCTCCGCTTTAATCGAAGTTTGGTATTCTGCATTACGACGGAATCGTAAAGAGAAGAGGAAGAGCTAATGATTTTTCGGAATCAGCTGTTGTTACGGAATGTGTGAACATTGGAACAAATAAATTAAAGAAAATTTGTAAAAAACACTAAAAAACGTTTATATTTTATTATGCACGCCATTTTATACAAAAAAAGCAATTGAATATATTGCCGCAGTGTTAAATTTTTTGAGTGAATTGCTTTCATAATTGTGTGTTTTTGTCGTTCTTTTGGCCAATTCCCTGCCGTGGCCACCAAGTTTTGTTAAAACGGATTCCTGCACGAATATATTTGACATTTTCTGAATTTTAAGGATGCAATTTCATTGCACTGGCCTAAAATACTTTATAAAGGTTTATTTATTCTTTCCGCAAGGATTGTTTACGTTTTCGCTTCACCTTCCTCTACGCCGGCAGCTTGCTTTGGCATATAACTGGACCCAACGAACAGACCAAATTATAGCTGTCTGTTATAATAGAATCAATAGCCGCTGCATTATTTATGGAGTTGGAAAGCAACGCATACGAAAATTGCCAGGCGAGAATGGAAAGGCAAATATTGCGAGATTTGTGTAATCCATTTGAGATGAGTGACTAATTGTAAGAAATTGAACTTAAAAGTGGTAAAGTTTAATGACTTATTTTCTTATTTAAGTTGGAGTCATTGGTGCCGTATGTCGTATCGCTGTATCCGTATCCCTAACGTAATCAGCTGTTTATCGTTACGACGGTAAACCAAAACCAAATTGGTTGGCTACGATACGGTTACGACCTTAGCGGCACCAATAATCAATTGCATTGATTCTCATAAGGTTGGTCGGATCAGCTGTTATAAGGTTACCGATACGGTTACCGATAAAGCACCAATGTCTCCAGCTTTAGGTTCAAAAAAACTTTCGACTTAACAAGGATGCTTTCAAGTATGTGTTAGATACTTTTGCGGGGCAAATACGTCCAAGGACTTCGACATCGACATGTTGTTTTTGACCTGGAAACATAGAAAAAACAATCATCATCAAGCCTTCTACGTTTCTTAACAAGTTTTACTTACATTTTTGTTAAAATTCTGTTATAAATTAATAAAAAAATAAAAAGAAAATATTTTTCCGCCAACTAATTTGCAACTTAGAAAAACGGCACTACGATCGGAATGCATAATACAAAAAATCGAAAATTCGAAGTTCGATCAAAAGAGATTGGAACACAGAATACCAAAATTGCCAAATCAAAAAAATTCCAATCCAAGTCGAAATGCAGAATAGGGCTGAATAAATTATATTAGCTTAACTTTAAATACACCTCTGAAATTGCTGCGCATAAAATTTGTACTACTAAATTTCAATACCCATTATACTCAGATATAACTGAAATATGTGTCTATGTTTCACCTCAACACTAATTCTATGTATCACCTCTAAAAGTGGTGTGCACCTACTATTCATCGCAACCGATTCAGCTATATGTTATACATTATGGCCACCAGAGGTTTGTGTCTCCGATATTAGGTAGTTATTTAACCACTGCCGCTAGATTGGTCTCCTAAGTATTATCTAAGCGAAGATAAGCGTTTTTTACGCGCAAACGTAAACGTATACGCATGTAAAATAATGCCGCCCTGTAGGTTGCTCATAGCTCTCTCGAAAGATTGTGTGCTACTTTCACAAAATATTTTCCACTGAATATGAAAAGGAGTACGATTACCTAAAAATAGAGCCATTTTACATAGCGCCAGTTTACCTTGTTCAAAACTTAGAGTTTAAGAGTGCAACATGAGGGTAACATTTTATACCACCGCGGATTAGAGAATAAAAGTGTTTTCTAGTTTCCGACATTTTAAGTATTTGAATGCTTGAATAATTACTTCGTTTATTCCAATGCAAAAGCCAGGGCCAGATTAACCCACAACGGGCCCTAGGCAACCATCAATTTCGGGGCCCTTTTTCACGTCCGTTCCCTTCTTTTTCCGATTAAAACATACAAACTTATATCTTTCATAAAAATTTTATTGTCACAATGTAATAATATCAATAAAATTACTAGGTATCTACATTTTAAACATGTTTTCGGCAAATTCATCAATTATATAATCAATAGCGATTTTGTTTAATAAATCTGACTCAATGCAAAGTATACCTGACATCTCGAGTCGCTCTTGTCGCGTTGTGGCTCTTTCAGCAGCTTGGATTCTTTTTAATTGCGAGAAGGATCGTTCGGCAGAACAATTTGTGATCATTAATGTTAAAAAAAGAGCTATTCCTGTGTTAGGAAATACATCGGCTAATTGATCTTGCATTAGAATCTTATGACTATGAGTTTTTTGTGCATCAGTGTATCTGGAGTTCACGTAACTTTGGAATTGTTTCATTTCAATGAAAAATTCTTCCAAATTTCTAGAATAAAAAATAACTAAGTTATTTATAGCTTCGTGGAGGTCACCATCACTTAGAGAACTTCCATATACTTTCACTGTGAAGATTGTCGATGATTTCGAGGAAATCTTTTGTCCTAAAATCAGCGTGAGGCGAAAATTCTACTTCTGGAGCATTTCCGTCATTACGTTGTTTTTTCTACGACGAGTACGTTTTACGATTTTTGTATAACCTACACCAGGTAATAATTGTTTTGTTTTTTCCTCGAAATCATTGAAATTTTCACGGAATGAAACCAAACTCTCTTCTAACGATCCGTACCAAACAGCACACGTTTGCAAATCTGCTTTTTCACTTTGCAATGACTTACTCACTGAATGCATAGTAGTCAAAATAGAGTTGAAGGCTTCTACACCCTCTGTTCCAAAAATAACCGAAATTTTTCAAAATAAAAATAACCAGTGTACATTTTGAGATAATTCTTTTTATTATTCAATATACTCTTCTTTCCTTCGATACACTTCTTTGCACGCTAATACAATTTGTCAAATGAGTCGGAAATGACCTTTTTAGGAACCTTGTCTAGTTCGTCGGTCGTCGCAATTTGAATGCGGTCAATTGAGTTTTATTTATTTGAGTAAAAATTATTATCAGTTCTGATTATATTTTTCTTTCACTCTCTAGAATTTTATGTTTGTAAGAAAATTTTAGAAGTCTTTTTCATTTTTCGGGGCCCCAGGCAACTGACTATTCTGCCTACTTGTTAATTCGGACCTGACTATGGATATCAAAGCAACAGTCTCAAATAAATAAATAGGTTTTTTTATGTTTAACATCTTAACTTATAAAACATCACCTTTATTTTATGAAACCTAATTAAATTTAGAAGCCACAAAGTATATTTAGTGTAGTTGAAATGAGGAAACTGTGCCAAACAACTCAGTTTCAATTCGCATTGAATTCGAAAAGCTTATACGGACGTTCTAACCATTTGGTGATATGAACTATCGATTTGAAAACGAAGTCAAGTCGCACCGCTTCGTATTTTCCATGGTTCAACTATATACAGGTTGGCTCATCTGTAAAGCAACAAAATACATATGTCTGTTCAAATTGTCAAAATCTGTGTATGGTGTTCGTGCGAATGGAATGGAATGAAAACATAAAACTTAGCAGTTTTTGTATGTGTAAGTAAAATGTTGCCAATGTGTTGGTTTCATTTTGAGTTTGCCATCTCCTTTTGACAATCCCTTCGACCATGCAATGACATAAATAAAATCAGCTGATGAAATGAGCCAACCTGTACATAATTGAACCATGGTATTTTCAGAGCGATATCAAAAAACTGTTTGTACATGTGTTTTGATATTTAACGCATTGTATCAAAGCGACATTTGCGTAAGGATAACGTAATATATGAAGCTTACCCTGGAGAAAAAATTATCAATGGCTAAAATAAGCTAAATACTAATTGACTATTTTACGAGGTTGCGGAAACTCCAACAAGCCCGGAAGTAACTGGTTAAGCAAGGTTGCCATGACAACTACTGTAAGAGAGAAATAGGAAAAAATTAATCCGAAATACATAAGTCAACAAAGTGTTTGTCAAACAAATTTTTGCAAAATAAGGAAGTTGGTGTTATTTTTGGACTTTCAAAGCTTCTCTAAAATAACAAATAAAAGCCAAGCCTTTGGCCTTTGGGTGGATGTTATGCAGTTGGCAATCTTCAACTTTTGCTGCATGTAAGGCATAAGAAAAATAATTTGACACTTGCTTTGGTAATGAAACGTTTTCACACTTTCCACCTGAAATTATTTTTCCCACTCTTTTGTACTTTTCCAACGTTTTTCACAATTAAAACGGCATTTTAGCAAAAGGATAGGAGACAAAATCTGTTGGCAAGTATTTTTCTTGTATAGTGAGAATGTTTATAATGGCGCTTCGAGAAATTTGGTATGTGAATGGACAAGTGGAAATAAATTCCATGTGATAAGTCTGAAATGCTGTTTATATTTACAAACGCAACATGTTGCGTGATTGTGGCGATGGTACTGGCCATAGTGTACAAGTACAATTGTGTTGACTTCTTTTTGACAGGCACTCGCTTAAGTGAGCATAACGGGAAAATCTGGGTTGCCATTGTTGTTTCGGTTGAAAACGGTCAATTAGGGTTCTGTGCAGAGACGTAAAAGATTGAAACGGGGTTTATGTAGTCACAAAAGTGTTGCTCCTGTTCCACAGCATTTTAATTTTATATCATGGCGAAAAGTGTTCAGTTCAGAGTTATTGATTTTTATCAAAAGTTTAATTTATTACGGAGGGTTACTCCTTTAAGTGTAAAAAGCAGAGAAAACGTAGAATTTTTCAAATTATTCACCCTTATTGTCATTGTCGTCGTCATCACTGAACGACGACGACTCACGACGACGTATTAAATTCGGTATTGCCATCGTCGTTTTCGATAACTATTGATGACTATCGACATATGTTTGGTATTGGCTAAGCAAATTTGCTGTCGTCATCGCCCTCACACGACGCCATTTGTGTCGACGCTGTTTTTACTGACGACAGAAGGAAAATTTGTAAGTAAAACATTTCTTTTTTAATTAATTAAATATACAAATATGTAATATGCATTGTTCTTTTAGATATTCAAAATGCAAATAACGAGTGCGCAGCAATTCGAAGTTCTTGTAGCTAGGCTAGAAAAAATCGGAGTTATTTCTGATTTTTTTTTCTATTGAGTCTAAGCTCCTCTTTATTATTTTCGTCACTAGAGCTCATAATAAAACATTTTTGTAAAATCTTGAAATGAAATATTTAAACAAATCTCAAATCGCGAAAAAAGATACAGAAATAGTAAAAAAAATCGAACAGCTGATCCAGAAATGACAGAGATGGTATATTTTCCTTTCATTTTATCGATAAATTGTCGCCGTCGTCTCAACAAGCTTAGCCAATACCGATTTGGTGTCGAAGAGACGACGACGTCGATACGATGTGACGTCGACTGAAATACGACGACGATGTCGACGACGACAATGACAATAAGGGTGATTGTGGAAAATTTTTTAATTTGAATTTCTGTACCCAAGTTCACTATATTTATGTAACACAAGAATCTGGAGGTCAATTCCTTAACTATGAAAAACTGAAAGATGTACACTTATCGAAAACTCATTTGCACACACAATTTACACTTTGAATTTAGTTGTGTTTTTGTGCACAAAATTTTGAAACTAAAAACAAAATTTACATTTGACAGAAAAAAATAAAGAAAAAACGACCTAATGTCAAAAAACCCTATCGAAATACAAACTGGCTTGTTTGTTGTATTTTTCTTGTATTTCGTTAGTTTTTTTAAATATAGTTCACACACTTACACCAGTACTGAAACCTTATTGGCTCCCTCAAAAAAAAATATAAGAGAAAATATAAGAGAAAATACAAGAAAAATACATAGAAAATAAAGTAGTGTCATATAAGTTTGATTTGTTTGCACTTACAGAACAATTTTATTTGCAGCAGACTTTCACAGCTACAAAAATTAAGGCGGTTTTACATAGGCGCTTTGGTTGTATTGCATTCATTAATTCATCTGTCGGGCGAAGTATCGAAAAATTTACATAAATGCTTTGGTTGCGTGCCTACGCTTTGACAACGCCATACGGAAAACAATGAAACGCCGTACATTATATTTGCTTTGAAGTGACCAAAGCGTTTATATAATTTTGCCCTTATGCATTTGTGTAAACAGCCTTAAAAGTGAAATTTTTCCATGTTACACGTGTGGCGCTTTATATTTTGACTCTAATTTAAATAAATTTTGCTTTCCGTATGTTTCCGCATTGTTGCAGGCTACAAATCTTCTAGTATTCTTATTTCCGCGGAAATATATGCAACTATTTCATCTGTAAATACTACAAAGTTTTATTAAACTATCAAATTCAACTCAGCTTGAAGTACTCTTACGTACCAAAAATGCAACTCTAGACCTGAGATTTGCATCAGGTGAGCGAGGCTGTTTGACGTTTATCGCTTAGTTGACACACTTGTATGGGTACACTATGGTACTGGCATGCATAAGATTGCGTTGAA
The DNA here is from genome assembly GCF_040869045.1 of Eurosta solidaginis. Lineage (NCBI taxonomy): Eukaryota > Metazoa > Arthropoda > Insecta > Diptera > Tephritidae > Eurosta > Eurosta solidaginis. The sequence continues at coordinate 96,536,841 of NC_090319.1, read as the reverse complement.
CCCATCTATATGAATAAATTCATTGTGACGCCAAAGAGGATAAATATAGTAAGAGCCGTCACTCGTTATTTTTTAGGCATTTACTCGATGTAAACTATGAGGTAGTCGCTACTTTTTTTTGGGCGAGATGTTTATAAATGTCTTCTATACTTTTTCATAGGGTATTTGTGTTTATTTTTCCGACTGTATTTAATTATTTATTTAATTCTCTTTCCAAAAAACACGTTTGCATAAAGTGACAACGCCGCATGGATAAATGGAAGGCAATTCAAAAATGTCCCTCATAAAACAAAAGTAGCGACTACCTCACAGTTTACATCGAGTAAATGCCTAAAAAATAACGAGTGACGGCTCTTATTATATTTATCCTCTTTGGTGACGCTGCCATAACTGACTTTTTTTACTTTAACCCAAGGCGAATTCAGTACCAGGTGTTGTTATCGCACCAGCTGATTGCTTCTTCTTGAATATTTTCATACAGTGCCTTGTACTTTAATATGTCAGTTAACCGAAATAAATTAAAATTTTCTTTTGACTTGACCTTGCCACCACCTGGATTCGCCTTGCTTTAACCGAAATAATACCTATATGGCACTACTTTATTTTCGTGTATTTTTTCTCAATTTTTTGTCGCAATCTCTGCATATTTCCCTCTTAGAATCATAGAGAAGAGTGAAACATAATTTAAGAAGTCCTTTTCGTTAAAAATTTAAGGATCATTATATCAATTGGCTCTATTCAGCGTTCATAAAACAAATTTTTTATCACTCAACTGACGTTTGAAATCATTATGGGGACTCATGAAAGCATATAAACTTATAAGGTGTAAAATTATATCCATTTACACACGCTGTTATATGAAATATAGTAAGAGCCGTCACTCGTTATTTTTTAGGCATTTACTCGATGTAAACTATGAGGTAGTCGCTACTTTTTTTGGGCGAGATGTTTATAAATGTCTTCTATACTTTTTCATAGGGTATTTGTGTTTATTTTTCCGACTGTATTTAATTAATTATTTAATTCTCTTTCCAAAAAACACGTTTGCATAAAGTGACAACGCCGCATGGATAAATGGAAGGCAATTCAAAAATGTCCCTCATAAAACAAAAGTAGCGACTACCTCACAGTTTACATCGAGTAAATGCCTAAAAAATAACGAGTGACGGCTCTTATTATATTTATCCTCTTTGGTCATATTACGAAAATTTTTAAGGAAATCCAAGTAAAATTTTTAAACAGTACATAAACTGTGATAACTTTGGGAAATATAGCATTTAGGACACTTTATTTGCAGTAATTAAGAGGAAATGTTTGCTCATATTCAAGTATTTAGTTATTTTTTCTACATTTATCTCTAATATTGATACAAAGTGTGAAGGTATATTAATACAATACAACTCTGTTCTTCCTGTTGTTCTTCATTAGGGTACGCTTACACAGACACCGATAAACCGAAAAATTGCAAACAACTGATGAAATCGGCCGCGCTGGTGTTGAAATTGCAACCGATTAACGGCCGGCAGCTTTTTTCTTACATTTTACTTTTTCGCAAATATACGCTTGCGTTTACGCTTTTATGTGCTTATCCCATAAAGTGCGCCTGTTTTGTAAACAATTAATCAATTTTTCAGTCCACCGCACAAATAATTAATTTTTAACAGTAAATGCACGCAATTTATCGGACGATAAAATTGAACACGCGCAAATTTATCGGCAGTTGAAAACGACAACGGCCGACAACCCTCGTGTGCCAATTAAACATGAACCATATACGGATAGAGATTTAACATGCAAATGCAACAACAATGTGAACCATCATATGGATCACATTGTTGTTGCATTTGCATGTTAAATCTCTATCCGTATCTGGTTCACGTTTCATTGGAACACGAGGAACAATTCGGTAATCGGTTGAAATATACACAAGCTCATCTAAATACATGTGTTTATTTTTATCGGACGATGCCGGTCGTCATCGGGCGATCAAAACCGGTGGCTGTGTAAGCGTAATCTAATATTAAAACATGTATGCAAACGACAAAGCGAAATGTCACGTATAACAACAATTGGAAATGGAGTAAATTAAATTTCGCTTGCTCTCATACAATTTGTATGTATATGACACATTTTTGAAAATTACCGCAGTGCGTTTTACAGACCAACCTAATAAAACCGCACTGCGTTTTTTAGCGCACGCAAACAACCGGCGTTTTTTGCCCTAACCCAAATAAGCATGCGTTGCGACAATGTAAAGCATGTGTGCAAACGTCAAATATAAATGTCACGCAGAACAAAAATTGGAAATCGAGTTAGGTTTTCACGCAGTAAAATCAATTTGGGTTGCTCGCATACAAGTTGTATGTGCATGAGACATTTTTGACAGGGTGGGACGCTTTTGTTAAGCATTTTGATAAAAATCATCTGGGGATTTCTGGTTCCAATAAATGGGTTGACGGACTTAATATTCAATTAAACAAAGTCGCAAGAAAATAGGCAAAGACAAAATCAAAAAACGAGTACCTTTTACCATGCGCGTTATTAAATGACGGTGTTGTGGTATTTACCAATGTCTTTAGACCGAAAACTTGGCTGTATGTTGAGAAAAAGTATACTCTGAAGTCACCAGTGGGTGGCATGTTGAGAAAAGTGTATCCTAAAAAGAGAATCCTTACATCTGCAGTGGTGGCATGACGCCTTTGCCCTTATCCTATAGGTGTGATATATCTCAAGGTCTTTACTTTGCTACGAGTAGAGGGACACAACATCCAATGTCATGACAATGATAAAAGGGCCTAGAATTTATATTGCTTGTGCATAACTTAGGGAATAAAGCGCCCGTTACTCATACTAAGCATAGACTTCACTTGACTTGACTTGAGAACTGTCACTTAAGGTTCTGTTTGCTGCGTTTGCATGTAACTGATTACCCAAGACCTCGGTTATGCCGGGAAGCCACAGAATTTATTTTGACGTTTCTTGAACATGTTTGAGAGCACGAATATTTATTTGATGCTTTTTTTAATTATGAGAAAAAGCAATTATAATGCAGATTGTATATGCTAAGTGATTAAATAATAATCATGCGGCACATTTTCGAACTGTATTTTAAAGATTTTTCCAGCACCCTTTGCGGTATCTTCGCAGGTCTTGTGTAGGAGCACTAAACATTTGCAAACAACGTTAAATTTTTAAAATAAAAATACGATGCGTTTGAAAATTTTAAATCTTAATAAATTAATTTACACAAATAAGGAAGTTCGACTTTTCTACTTCGTAAGTTTACCATAGCTGTGTGGCGAGGTAATTTTCATGTGTGGGTATGCATATTTACGCAGAATGTGCAAAAAAATTTCATACAAATTATGACAGGTGTTTTACGAGGTGGTAAATTTACGAGGTATACACGAATACCAGGCATTTAAGAAAATCAATGCATACCCTTAATATTCTAATTGCTGGATGTTTTGTATACAAAATATGCTCAAATATACTATAATCTGTTTGTCTAGAATATAGTACCATTTCAAGCAAAGGCAGTTGCTATGAGCTTTCCAACTCAGCATCTCGATCAAACGCCATCGGAACGCTCCGAATCAGTTCTATGAGAGTTGGCATCACTCAACTCATGTGTATATATTGTAACGAATTTACTACGATTCCTCTTCTTTGCAACCTTCTGCTAACGTTCGAATCACTAAACTGTTGAATAAATATATATATTGAATAATGCAAAAATACTTGAAAGTACACTTATACTTCGCAACTGATAGCTTGCTTAAATCAAACTGATTTTTTTGCCTCAACTGTTGCCGCTTTTATACTGTCCGGTTTCCTCGCCGACATATTTCTAGGCGCTTCTATTTCCAGAATTTACTAGTTAGTTATCAGCTATAAATTTCTCAGCTATAACTACAGATGTACGATTTTATAGCTTCTCTCATACCCCATGCGCGTGTATATGTGAGTGATACTAGTACAAATCAATGCATACTTTTGGGAGTATCTCAGATATGTGCATATGTTTGCGGGTTACTCACCGCTGCTTGTATGGACATATATGTGTAGACATAATGATTAATTTGGTTATGTGCATACAAGTCGCTGCTCAGTATCGGCTTAGAGATGATAGGACCCCTTAGTGTTGCTAGTTTCGTCACAATATAATAGGGTGCCTGTTATTTACCTATTTTTTCCTCCTCCAGTTTTAATTTAAAACGCAAACAAATTATGCAACTAATAACCGGTATTCTTACGCATTTAAATTCTGCACACAACTGCTATACATTTTCCTTACAAAGCTATAAGAATTTTGCACTTCAAAAAAACTAGAATATGAAAACTTAACAATTTAGGTTAAAAAACGTTCAAAATGTTGGGAGAAGAGTGATATTGAATGTTTAAAAAACAATTACACATTTTTTATTGTAGTTCTACCATAAAAAATGTAATCAACGAAGACACCCTGTGGATCCGAAATTGATCCAGATAAAACTCTGGATCACAATAGTAACGTTCCATTGAGTCGTCGAGCTCTGGATCACGATCAAATCTCATTGGCTCAGTGCTATGAGAGTTGCCAGCACTCAACGAATGTGTTCATTTAATAGGGTGCCTGTTATTTTCAACTTTTTTCCCGAATCACTCCATAAAATTTTACTTAAAAAGTTAAACCAAATTATCGAACTAATAACTAGTATTATTAATTCGTTGAACCATGCCACATTTTATATATATTTTCCACATAAAATGGTATGGGATTTTTCATTTAAAAAAGCTAGAACACGTCCAAAAATGTTGGGAGAGATACCAAAAGAAATGCTTTGAACTGAATAACTTACGTCCCAAGGCTGATATTAAAAATTTTACTTGTGTGAAGAGCTTTGTGAAAAAAGCATCTGCACATTACGTGTGGTTCTTGTATTTTTCATATAAAAATTTATAGTGTTTCTATCACGATTTAAAATGAATGTAATAAAAAATATTGTGACGAATATTATTGACACTAACGCTCCGATTCTAGTGTGGTAACAACATTCTTCACCACGGTAACGAAATCATGTGGCAACTTTTACACCCTTTTGGCATTCTACCCGCGAAAGTAGCCGGATAACTTTTTACTCACAAAACCAAAGAGGATAAATACAATAAAAGCAGTCACTCGTTATTTTGTGGCGAGTATCTCGCTGGAAATTGAAAAAATTGATGCCGAATGTTTTCTGAGAGGGACATTTTTAATTGTCTCGCATTTATCCACGCCGTGTATGCCCCCTGTGCAACTGTGATTTTTGGAAAGAGAATTAAATAAATTAATTAACTTTTTAAATATAAACGAGCTCTAGGCCAAATATTTGTATATTCTTAATAAAACACAATACGTGAATTTTTGATATACAATTATATTATTTAATTTGTCGATATTTCGACTTCAGTCTGAAGTCATCATCAGGAATTTTTGAATGCAATATGTCGACATGTAAACAACAAAAATAATAAATTAATTAAGTACAGTCGAAAAATAAACACAAATACCTCACGAAAATGTATATAAGACATTTATAAACATTTCGCCCAAAAAAAATGTAGCGACTACCTCTCAGTATACATCGAGTAAATGCCAAAAAAATAACGAGTGACGGCTCTTATTGTATTTATCCTCTTTGACAAAACTAGGTGGTTACATCGAAATAACCACACAACAGCTGTTGTTTAGAAAAAGGCAAAACTGAAAAATAAAGAATTGTAAGCGCAAATAAGTAAAGATAATAGTAAAAAAGTGTTGCCTCTTGCTATACATATTTGTTTACATGATGTACTTTCACAGAATAAATTACAATATACCTATGTAGAAACTTATCATGCATAATATGCATATACACATCGTCCCGTTTATTCGTTAACCTCGTATCTACATACAAGTGAGACATTTTTGGTAAAGCGAACACGGTTGCCACACCATGTTTTCATTTGGGACCAAAATTCATCGGAAAAAAGGACCAAATTTTTTTTTTTTATTTTATTAGTATAAAATACAAAACTTTAGGATGTTTCCATATAAAATTTTACTAAACATAGTGAAGACTTTCCTTTAATTCAAGCTGAGCAAACAAATATATGTTCATGCAACCAAAAATGGTACTATATTTTGACATCGGATAAGTATATGATATATATGTCTTCCACCAACCAAACGTTGTGAACCTAGTTTTGGTCACAAAGCTCTTGGTTCTAGCATTATGTTGTTGATTGCAATGAAATAAAATAAAATAAGTTAGGTTTTAGTAAGAAACGGTTCAAAATTTTCGTTCTGGTGTTGCCGAACTATGTATGTGGAAAACTCAGTAATTCATAAATGAAACTAGGCAATTTTGTTAGTGCTATTTCTATAGATGCTTACTCTTTCTCTTAACGTTTAAACCTTATATCATAGCCTAGATTCAGTAAGTGTGAGTTTTAATACCAGGCCTCAGGGGTTAATGGGGTTCTGCTTGCACCTACGGGGATAATTTTACGCAAACTATTTCTTCCAAAAACAAATCTCTTTTGCATTTGCTTCAAAAGCTCAATTTAAAAATTAAATTTTTTAACCGAGTTCGTTGTACATTTATAAAATTATCGCCTTCAAGAACTATTTATTCCTTCCAGTTAAAATATATCTTGTGCCAAGATACTTATTTTTAAAATATCTTGCGTGGCTTAACACCACAAAAGTCCTGGAATTCCTTGAACTCATTGAGCTGGCTGAGAAAGATTTAAACATCAACGTGCCTTCACAAACTCTCGAAATCTCTCGGTATGCTTGAACTAAGAAAGTGGAAAGTACACTTAATATAAATTAGTTTCATTCTTTTACTTAGTTTTCAATTCATTAAACCTCAGGCTTTATCAGTTGGAAGCCCTGACAAATTTATTAGAGGCGCACGTGCATTTTAAATACATACTTTTAGCTCTACCAGTGACAAAAATCTTTCCTAGCCATTATTATTAGCCGTGTTTTTTTTTACACGCGTATACGTTTCGTTTGCGCGTGAAAAAAAAACGCCTATCCTCGCTTAGATAATGCTTAGGAGACCCATATAGCGGCAGTGGTTAAATAACTAACATAACAGCACAGGGTGTACCGAAAAGCGGAGACACAACCCTCTGATGGCCATAGGGTATAACATATAGCTGAATCAGTTGCAGTGAATTGTGGACACTTATAGAATACATAGAATTAGTGTAGAGGGTGAAACAAAAACACATATGGGTGTTTCCATGCAGCCGTATGCGACGTTCATACGCTTTTGGAGTAATATAAATCTCACATAAAACGGGTTTTTGGGAAAATAAAAATGCAGTTACGTTGCAATTAAAAGGAAGTATGTTTGAAAAAAAAAATGGGTGGCCTGAAAGCTTTGGTGTTTAAAATATCCGCTCAAAATGAGGTGATAACGTACGCGACAAAAACGGAAGTGCTTATATGGCGCACATACATATATGCGAAAGTCTGCGAATCAAGCCAATTCTTATTTTCTTTGAAAATTCGTAACCTAAGCTAAATAATGCACCTTTACAATTCTTTCATATTTAAAGAGAAATTATCTCTGGATATTTTTATTAAAAAAAAAAAACTAAATAACGTACGCGACATAACTTACGCGACAATTTTTCTCGTATATAAGTAATAATATGTATTTTGTTTGAAATTTACACTTTAATTAGGAAGCAATATAAAAATGTATTCTTATTCAAAAACTATATGATAATGAAAATAAAATCTAATTCATAAGATATTTGTTGATATAAATACATTATATATTACATAAACTCTAATATTTTCTCGTAAAGAGTGTGCCGTTCGAGCAGCGTTTATATGTTGACTGTCGACGAATGAAAAAAATGTTTCTTTTTTATTTGTGGAACAGGTTGAATATTTTTCCATTTTTCATTCATGCAAGTAGAAACATCTTCAATTTCTTCCGCGCATACATACAATAAATGAATGCCCTCGATATATTTACAAGCGCATTTATAAAATGAAAAAGCATCTGGTAAAATTGTATTATTGGCTTTTACTATTTGCCACACCTTTCTCTTTATAACAGCACCATCCACTGCGCCTTTGCCATGCGAGGTGGCAAAGAAATTCCATTCAAAATATTTGCAGCTAAATTTACTTACAAAATAAGGAATACTTGTTAAAATAAACTTATTTTTAAACTGCGCACTGCTCCCATCAGAGAATAAAAATACGCTGGTAATGCCTTTTTTTTGACTTAGTATTTGAACCACAATTTTTGTAATGAAACAACAAACATCAAACTTATTATGGCTCAACTTGTCGCTAATAATAGAAAACGACTTTGTTTATCCAAAAAGCCATGCAATGCATGTGAAAATGGTAACCTGATCCTGATGATAGGAAAAGTGAGCATCTTGAATCTCATTCTGATTAATTAACCTGTAGTTTTCTGCAAATCTATTTGCAAAATCAATTCAGAAGCCGTAATGTTTTTCTTTTTTTCATTAAAATATCGTTGATGACATTGTTTAATAAAGCTATGCACCTTAAAAACCGGCAGTTGAGCTTCTATTTCATGAATCAGATCAGCCAATGCAGAGTGGTGTAGCTTAACGTTAAATGGTTATCAACTTTCCTCCAATGTTTCCACTTCACATTTTCATGCATGTTGGTACGAAAACACACGGGAACTAAATCTTGCTCTACATGTCGCACGCAGTTTTCGCACTCATTGGTCATACAATTTTCATCCAACACATTACAGCAAGAGGATTTCAAAAATGTTTCAAACGTTTTTGGGAATGATGGTATGACTTTTGCACATGCTTCCAATAAAAAAGCAAAGTTTGCGTGGTACTTACAGACACACACGTTGTGTGGAGTTTTATCTATCAATTTTAAATAGCTGGGTCATATCCCGAAGTAACCTCACTTCTGTATAGTTCATATGCTTCAGACACGGTCAACAGCATGAAGCGCTTGGCGACGATTTTCCTATTATAAATTACCGTATCTTTACGGCCTGGAGCTTGCACACTAACTCCCCCTCGCAACTAAAAATCTTGAATTAAGTTAAAACTTTCAACCGAACCCATGTGTGTTTCCTGTTCATTATTGGCCTGTGGTACATACTTCATGTAAAGAGATTCAAGTACTTCCACTTTCTTATTTATGTCCATTGGCAACATCTTTTCTACCTTTCGTACTGCTTTCCCCAAAGTTTGTTTGCAACTATATGATGAACCAGCACCCACGTTGCTGACATTTTCATTTTTTTCTCTCAATTTTCGCTGCCGAATTCGATCTTTTGCCCTTTTTTTCTTGGAGTAATTTTGCATCTTCTTTTGCTGCATCTGCCTTTCTTTTCCGATAGGCCCGTTGCCTTTCAGCTTCTTTTTTCTGGTGCTCTTTTAGCTTTGCTTCGTCTTTTTTTAACTCTTCGCGCCACCGTTTCATGGTTTTATAACTATGTATTCTGGATAATATATATAAAAAAATTGCTTTTAGCGTCGATTTTAATGTATTTAAATAAAATATTCATACTTACAATAACGTATGCGACAAACTTTAAAGGGTAATACAATTTTTATTACTTCGATTGAAAAGAAAATTTCAGCGAATATATTTAACCGGAAGATTTCTTGATTTGGAGTTGTAACCTCTATTACCTGCGACTGTCAGTACACAAATGACATAGACAAAGAATGTTTTTGCATAACGTACGCGACGTATGTATACTATAAAAAGTAAATAAAAAAAATACCGTTATTCGATTTCTTTTTCTCATTTTTTTAGGTAGTTGTTATTGTTAATTTAGTTTTAAAATGTATTTGCACTACTTCAAATCTCTTAGTTTAGTTAATAGGGAAGAGAAAATAGTTGATTCAATTTGCGAAAACTGAGTTAAAGAGACACCCAGTTTTGCTCTTGCGTTTATGAGTTTTAAAATAGCAACAAGCTGCAAATACTTCAATATAATAAAAATTCAAATAATTTTCCAATAATAATTCATCCTAAAACCAATTTTCTAAGAATTTAATTTTTTCAGTCGTGGTTGACCTTCTCATGGAAGCACCCATATTTCAGTTTTTTATGGTGAGAGTTCCATTGAAGTAAATTCAAAATTATATGGGGGCTAACGAAAGTGTGGCGAATTTTTGGGAAATATTGTGAATTTTTACCTGAGTGAAAAAGAAAGAAAATACCAATCGTGGCTACTGCCTAAAAAGGACCAAAATTGAAGAAAGGGGACCAGCGGACCAAATGGGGTTGGAAGGGACCATACTGACAACCGTGAAAGCGAACAAAACTACCTTTCAAATTTCTCCACACACTGGTGAGTTTCTTGGTGATGACAGCGTTACCACTTGGGCCAGAATCGCGAATAAAAGAACTGGTAACGATATTCGGTTACATAATGTTCTGGGAACTATTTTACCGGTAACGCTCAGAATCGGGGCGTAAGTGATACTCACATCACTAGTCTGATGCTAAGTAAATGAAGCCAAAACAACAATAAAGCAGGCAGTCACTTGTATCTGCATAGACGAATAAATCATTATGTCTACACATATGTACGTACACGCAGCGGAGAAGAGACGCACAAACACATGCATATATCTTATCTGAGATGCGCTCAAAATTAGGCAATAATATGTGCAAGTGTCACTCACATATACACGCGCATATGAGAAGCTATACACGTGCATCTACAGTTATAATTTTATAGCAGTAACTAAGTTAATTCTGGAAACGCCTAGAAGTATGGAACGAAGGAATCGAAGAGTATAAAAGCGGCAACAGTTGACGCACGACAATCAGTTTGATTTAAGCAAGCTATCAGTTGCGAAGTATAAGTGGTGCAGTACTTTAGTAAAGGCCATTTTGCATTATTGAATATTGGAGTTATTTATTCAACAGTTTAGTGATTCCAAGGTTAGTAGAAGGTTGCAAATAAGAGGTATTGCAGTAAATTCGTTACAATATGTTAAATATCAGATGCCCAAGTGCTACCAAAAACAGAGGGTATGCTGTCAAAATTTTTCCACAAAAAACCAAATCAACAGAGCCACCCTGTTGCACCGAAACTAATCCAGATAGGTATCACGATCAATACGTTGTTGTTGCATCTATGATGGAATTAGAGAAGGTGGCGCATTGCGTATGTAAACATTAGTTCAGCTGTTTTTTATGAGCAATTTTTACGTAATTTTCCTTTAGCTATTGTTTTTTTTTCTCTCTTTCTTTCATTCGCTGAAGCAGTCAAGTGTGACGTAATGCGCAGAACGAAGCAATTTTGAACTCGTGAATGCAAAACCTTCTGTGTGTGATTTGTAGTTGCATCTGCATGTTACATTTCTTTCCGTATCTGGATCACGCTTCATTGGAACGCAACTGTAGTTGTTGTTGAATTTGCATTTTAAATTTTTATCGGAATCTGAATAATGGTCCACTAGGACGCACTAGCTAAGGACAAGAGCTACAAAGCTGTTTTTTGTTACGTCATTTGTTACTTTCGATGGTTTAAAAAATGCTATCGATGGTTTCGATATCGTTTTATTCGAAATGTGTTCAAAATTAAAAAAAAATGTTAAAAATATGCGATTTTACGTTTTTAAATTACTCTTAATACATAGATAAGTTAAGGTGATGTCAAATTTTGGTATCAGGTAATCCAATCAAAAGTTAGAAGCAAAATAAATAAGGGTGTGATAAGTGACAGTTGAATTGTTTTCATATGGAATGAGGAAAGGTGGACACTTTGCTGGGAGCTTCTTACCCGAGGCAGGAGGTAGATGGCTATGGAATAGGAAGTAAGAGAAAGAGGGCAAAGGTGAGGGTAGAAGGGAAGGAGAGTGTGGTGAGTGGCAGCAAGATGAGGAAAAGCAAGAGTTAAAAACGCCGAGTGAGTAAAAGAGAGAAAGAGATGAAGTAGTGGAAATAGTGGAAAAAGAAAGAAGGCAGTCGATTTATGTGGACTTAAGTCATATTTTAATGATCCAATAGAGTCTAATAGGTTTGCGTAATATTTCGGTTACTGCAACAATTTCTTTTTTTTTATCCTAAACTGGAAGTATTTTAGTTATTTTGATTTTGTAATCTTCATCTGCACTAGCCATTGATTGCATAATAATTGCTATTATGCGCTAATAGGTTTGTAATTTGTATTTACGTTACGTTTTCGTCACAGTTTGTTTCGGAGAAACAGTGCGCAAATTTTTTGTGCGCTTTGTGCGCGATGTGCATTGATAAAACAAAAACCTGCGAAACGTAAATGGAAAACAATGTATGTATGTATGTACATAAAAGACAAATGACTAAAACGAGCAATATGTAGAGCATATTTCACGTATGGGAAAAGATCAAAGAAATGTAATGAAGCAAACAAAAAGAAAAAAAAGTGTTAGTGGGCGTGCGAAAATTCAAAACCACATAATTGTTTACAAAATGTTGGTTTTTGGATTAATAATATGTATGGTACTTAAGTAGAAAGTAAGTAAACTGGTGTATATTGAGGATACAACCGATAACGATACTTTGGAAGTACCGATTGATTTAGACCTCCAATTTTGATTCTGTCGGTTATTAATCGGATGTATAACGGAAGTCGATCACTAGAAAGGTTTAATGGAAAACATTTTGTTCAAGTTCGTAGGATTAAGAATGAAGCTGCATAAATTCACTGAAAATTAGTAGAAATGCTAGTCATATTTAAAAACATTTGGGCAGTTCATATAATGTCGTAATCATATAAAATTTTAAGATTAGAGTTGTTTCCATTGTTTCCAATATAAAACTTTGGGGTCAAAGGTCAAAAAATTAGTTTTTCACAAGTAATGTCGTAAAATTACCTCGAGCATGAATTGTAGATCATGAAATTATACATACCAACAATTTTTTCTTAAGAGCTCTGTTACTGAGATATACCATTTGAACTTGATTTCGCCACGACGTTATCAAATAACAGCTCCATAAGGTTTCAGAAGGACGTCTCCGAGTAGTTCGGGAATGAGAGAGCCTTGGAATATAAGGAGTGCGCTTTAGCAGTAGTTTTAGACATTGCCGTGGATGCTGGCCATCAACCAACTGCTCAAGATGTTCGATGAGGGGCCTGTCAAACTTACAGCTTACGCAGATAGCGTTGCAGTTGTCATAAGTGGAAAGTGCCTTCGGAAAATTAGCTCTTTCATGGATCCGGGGCTTAGGGAGATACATAACTGGGCATCTTATCTGCTTAAGCGCCAATGCGGATTGTTTACTGGGAGGTACAATGTTCTGAATTGGACTAGACCTAAGCCAGGATGGGTGATCCTGCAGGAAAAAAATATCTAGAAATCATTGTAGACACTAAGGCCCACTTGCAGAACGGCTGATTAATTTTTAGCCATACTTAATTTAAAAAACGTGTCAAAAATGTATGAGTTTAACCCGTCATGTCAGGTTAACTCTGAGCTAAACATTTAACTCGCTGTTTTACAAGTGGGCCTACGTCGTGGAAGCTTAACGTAAAGGAGAGATTGCAGAAGACTTCGACGCCACTTTATTCACGTAAGAGAATGCTGGGGTGTACGTGGGGTCTATCATCCTCTTAATTTCATTTTATAGTACCTGGGCAACCGAGCTTTGCTCGGCAATCTTCGAGTATGCCGCATAACTTACTTTGTTCTACATGTCATCATTAACCAAACTCTACTTTTTTATATGCACATCTATTATATATTTTTACTTACCAATAATTGATTTCCTTAAAAATTGATTTCAAAAACATATCAAACACTAACCGCAAAATGAACTGGAATGAAAAATTTGAAATGGGTAATTCCAGCCTATAGTATAAATGGCCAATTAAACATGCTTAACTCTAACGCCGTAGTCGTAACCATACCCATATCCATAACCATATCCGATGTGATCGATTAATGGTGCCTTAACCCAAAAATCGTGAAAATTTCATTTAAATGAAGAAAACGCAAAAATTACAAATATATACCACAAAAAATAAGTGTCTTAGTCAAAACGTATCCAAAACAACAAGTAAAATCTACAAAAAGTTAATAAATTCTCCAACTCAAATATTTTTAGGTTATGGATATGACGAAAAACCAAAAACCAATTGGTTGGCTATGGTATGGTTATGGCTCTAGCGCTATGGTATGGCAACTTTAATTGATTACATTGATTTACATAAGGTTGGTTCGATCAGCTGTTTTATCTGGTTATGGATAAGTCACCATTAATTTGCACTTAAGGGATTGTTATGATAATTAGTGAAATCGATAACTAAGTTATTTAGGTCGAGTATCTTCATGCGCCGAATTATTAATTTCAAACATGGTTTAGTTATACACTTTGAAAGTCTCACAATTTTATTATATTCCAAAAACTTTCACGAATGACAACTATCAGTTATGACAACTATCAGTTAGTTTAATTAAATATCAACTTACTTCCCTAAGCGCCATCTGTTGGTAAGTAGTTAAATGGTTAGATGTCGTTTTCAAATTGAACATATGCCTCTAGTGTTCAAAATATGCATTTAAATATATTTTGCTAGAATTTGCCACGGTGCCTTGATATTGCTTTTGAATTTTATTAGCGTGCATGAAATTTAGAAAATTAAGTCGAATCATGTGTAAGATTTTTTACGAAGATTTTTAACTTTAATTTTCTCCTTTAAAGCTTTAATAGAATATGAGTAAGTAGAGTACTATTTCGTCTAACTACCCCAACTCTAAATGGTAACCCTACTCAAAAATGTCCCTATTGTAATGCGGAGTGAAATACCTTTCGTTTGATACCCATCATATCGGCATATCTCATACAATTTTTTTTTAATTTCGAATAGGTGGCAACCCTTCATGGCAACCCTACTCAAAAATGTCCCTATTGTAATGCGGAAAAATGAAAACCTTTCGTTTGATACCCATATCGGCATATCTCATGCAATTTTTTTTTAATTTCCAGTAGGTGCCAATCCTAAGTGGTACCCCTACTCAAAAATGTCCCTATTGTAATGCGGAGTGAAATACCTTTCGTTTGATACCCATATCGGCATATCTCATGCAATTTTTTTTAAATTTCGAATAGGTGGCAACCCTAAATGGCAACCCCACTCAAAAATGTCCCTATTGTAATGCGGAGTGAAATACCTTTCGTTTGATACCCATACCGGCATATCTCATGAATTTTTTTAAATTTCGAATAGGTGGCAACCCTAAATGGCAACTCTACTCAAAAATGTCCCTATTGTAATGCGGAGTGAAATACCTTTCGTTTGATACCCATTTCGGCATATCTCATGCAAAAAATTTTTTTAGAAAGGTCGATTTAATATAAAAACTATAATGGTGTTTTTTTTTTCTTTTAAAAAAATTTATAAGTAAAACCATCTCTTGTTAACTTTTTTTTTATTTTGCTATTATTGTGTGACAAAAATGGTACCTAGCTATACTTTGGAAGTTATACAGATACAGATACTATGACTAAGTATTCTAATAGATTCGAACAAAAATCGTATTATCAAACACGCACAATAAATAGACATACACTTGATAAAGTTAATTTTTTATTTTTATTTATTTAGATTTAATATACAACTTTGCGCAGCTCATACTGCTGACTTTCGGAATATTTGCTTACTTACTAGTTTGTTCAGGTAAACTACGCCTGTCCATGCTAGAGCGTTTGACGTCCGAAAACTTTGTTTTATTTTTTTGTATATCTGCTAATTTTTATCAATTCGTAAGATAAATCATGCCCAAAAATGTCTTTAATTTCCTTAGATGTCATGGTGTTTGGTAATAGAGATAATATTTTTTACTTATCCAAATTATTTGAGCAGTTTTCGATTTGATATTTCATGTTCTCCAAAATTTGTTCGTAGTAAGCTTTGATCTTCTGATAAAGTTGACAGTGAACCACCTCCAAGTGAATCCGAAATACTTTGCGCAATTTGCTGTGTTTTTTTTTTTTTTGCAGTATGAATCCCTTTCTAAATATTTTCGCTTCATTGGCGATGGATGGCTTTTAAGATGAGGAATAACATGCTTATTTATATTGTCGACGAGTTCGTTGCGTTCGAGTGATTTAGTATAGCTGCTGCATGTTGGAACTTCCTTATATTCTTGATACAATTCACCTCTAGTCAAGATTTCTTGTGCCTCTTCACTTTCCGTTTCAGTAGAACGCTGATTATCAGCAATCTTGATAGCATCCTTAAGTTTAAAGCGACAACTTTCGCAAATACGGCAACGATGAATGTCGGAGACTGCTGTAAAATGCTCAGATATCAGCGCTGCTTCGTTTAAGCTAATGTTTCGAAGTTGAGAGGAACATTTTCTTGATAGCTGCACACATCTGTATTTATTAGTTGATTCCATATCAATGCCTAGTTTCGTTCTGGTCTGTGTCTATCCGTTGTGTTGTTTTTATAGTCCATGGGTCCTGTGGCAGGTAATGTCAATCTATGTGTCCGTGGTAGGTAACGTTAATATGCGTGTATGTGTGCGCGGTATTGATACGTCCGAATTGTTACCTTTTCCAAGGGTTGTTTTTGTAGGTATCTAGACATACCGCTTGTTAGCTAAGCGGTAGGTTGAGGTAGGTAGAAATCGGTGATTTTTGCCGTTTGGTAAATTTTTCGTTTTTGCTTGTTCATTGTTACGTGTTTGGTTGCTGTACCTTCTGGCTTGTGCTGTTTTTTGTAAACTAGTTTTAAGGGTTCAAATATTTCGTCAGAGATAGTGTTGGTTTGTTCGTTTATTATCCTGCTGTCAAATGTTTTCAACTTGTATATCTCCATGTTCTCAAGTACATTGAGCCGCCGACCTTTTCCTTGTACGTGAAGTATTCGAGCCGTTGTTTTGATGTTAGCTGGGGTGGACCCCACTGGAAAAAAAATTTTTTACAGTGTATTTTTTCAAAGGTGATTTTAATACCTTTCTAACGGCATAACAAATTTTGAAATCGGTTGATTAGTTTACGCGTGATATCAAAATATCAGAAAGTAACCAAGAGATGCATTTACTTAAATAAATTAAAAAAAAAAAAAAAGAAAAAAATCGCTTGGTCTTGGAAGTGTTTTCCCAGTTTGAAAAAAAAAATGTAGAAAAAAATTTAAAAAAATTTTTTCTTTCAGTGTAATATAGAATCTTTACAGTATACGTTTTCAAAGGTGATTTTAATACCTTTCTAAGGGTATAAAAATTTTTCAAATTGGTTGATTAATTTACGCGTGATATCCAAATATGAGAAAGTAACCAAGAGATGCATTTACTTAAAAAAATTAAAAAAAAAAAAAAACCCATTTTAGTTTTCAGATATGTTATATATATTAAATAGACCTTTCTAAAATAAAATTTTATTTTCCAAAATCGCTTGATCTTTGAAGTGTTTTTTCAGTTTTAAATTTTATTTAAAAAAATTTTTTTTTCAGTGTACTAAAAATTTGTACAGTGTATTTTTTGAAAGCTTATTTCAATAGCTTTCTAATGGTATGAAGATCTTTGAAATCGGTGAAGCCATTCCGTAGTAATCACACTTTAAAAGTACCTATTATCGTAATTTTTCTAATATTTTCGGAAATTTCATCAAATTCTGAGGGGGTCGGGTTCAAAATGTACGTTTTTTTCAGCCTTTGATATAAAATTCATCATATGCGTGTATTTGTGAGCGAAACTTCCACAATTAAAATTGCATACTTTTGAGAGCATCTCAGATAAGATATCTGCATGTGTTTGTGCATCTCTTTTCTGCTGCGTGTACGTACATATGTGTAGACATAATGATTTATTCGTTTACGTACATACAAGTGTAGCTTGCTTCATTGTTGTTGTGGCTTTATTTACTTAGTATCAGATTAGTGATGGGAGTATCACTTAGTGTCACTAATATTCGTCACAATACATTACATACAAATAACTTTTAAACAGATAAACTGATAATCATGGTGACGTCAACATACCAAATATACATCAATACTAAATCTATTTGTTTAAGAAAACATTTTTTGCCACTTTGGTCCATTTATATAAAAGTAATCTTAAGATTTTTTTCATATTTATTATTTTGTTTTATTTACTCTGCTGCGTTTTTGTAATTGTCATTACATTGTTTTCAAAAATTTTGAATTATTATTATGACCCATGCCCAACAAACATTTATAATATTGTGAACTCGACTTTACCGCAATACGCTCAAAACTTTAATTGTTGGCCTGCTGTCATTTATCATCACAAATTTAAGCTTCAATGGTATTTTTCAGGCATGCTTAACGAACGAAACGATATCATTTCGTTACGATAATCAACGCTAATAAACGAAACGAAGTCACTTCGTTTCGTTTATTAACGTTAAGATCGTCAAATTAACGTTAATTTGTCGTTCTTAACGTTAATAAACGAAACGAAATGACTTCGTTTCGTTTATTAACGTTGATTATCGTAACGAAATGATATCGTTTCGTTCGTTAAGCATGCCTGGTATTTTTAATTTTGTATTTAATGCAATATTAATCTATGTTTTGTTTTTGGTAACATTTATGAAAGAAGAGCGCATATATGGCTAATTAAATGTTTTTATTTATATTTTCATTGAATTCTTTAGACCCTGAGCAAGCCTCCAGTTTTAGGCGCCAAGACCAGTCCAACAAAACGCTGCAGTTATTATTTCTTCTTTTAAATTATTGACACCATTCGTTGGCGACATAGAATGCCAATCCCTATTCCAACTACAATTCGTTGGACTAAAAGGAAAAATCCCATGTGCATGACCTAGCCTACGTAACATTTGTATGGATCACAAAATCATCGTGCTCTATAATAGGCCTCTTACTTCAAGAGCACTCTTATCTAATGCTAAGATCTGTGCCATTTAGCAACAATATTACCGAACGTGACACAAGGCCGCGATGTGTTTTAAGACTTATGTAGTTTTTTGGGGAACCTCTGGTGGTAACAGTCAGAGTCATAAGCAAAAAAACTTGAACGCAATGTGACCAAGTATGCCAACACAAAACCCACGCTCAGAGGCTGAAGACGATATTGCCACTTGCATACAGATCCACTTCTTACTGGACGGAGTGCTAATTTAAGCCTACACACACAGAGAAAAACTATTGCAAAATTTACTTAAAATCGCGTATACCACAACTAAAACTTAGGCATAATTAACCTACTAAGTTTTTTCATCATCTTAATAAATAATAAATAAATTAGGTAATAAATTGCCTAAGCTTTGTTTTCATAGTCGAGCATAAATTGTGTAAGTACTAGAGATATACGACGCCGATAAACGCCGCAGCCGATTTTGATCGTTTTTCGCACGCCGCCGCCGAACGTCAAAAATATCGGCGCGGCGACGGCGGCGTCCGGCGCGATACTATATTTTCGCTTCCCAAGGCAGTCGGTTCTATGTACCGGAGCGACTCGGGATTTTTCCCGACCAAGGACTGTCATTTCAGTGTAACCCCATTTAATTTGTTGCGTCCCTCCCACAAATTGTCATCCTCCCAGCAGCTCCTTGCAGCGGGACTGCTCCATATTCTCTTGCTCCGGGAAGGTATCGAATCCAATCCAGGTCCGTATATTGACCCCGGTCCTGAGAAATGGTTTTGCTGCATCTGCCGGAAAAGAATATTTTTAGGACGGCCATACTCTGTTCAGTGTGTCTCGTGTAAGGGATGGTTGCATCGGACAGGTTGTGCTGGGCTTGATCCCAAAACCCGACGTCCACGTAACTTTTATAAATCTTTTGCGGCTCCTTGCTGTTCACGTCCAAGGGCGTCCCGTAGTCTACGCCTTAGCGGCCCCCACTACCTTCCAGCAGTCCAGCTGCTCAGAAAGCCACAACTAGTACCCGCTGCTGCTCGCGCCCCACGGCGCCAACAACTCAAACAGCTGCTATCACTCATAACTACTATCTCCGTAGTAGAGTCGGTAGCAATGCATCAGCCCCTGCCCCCGTCTCCCTCCCCCCTCTTTTCCGGCAGCAATCGTGTAGGTCAGGGAATCATACTCTTAGTCCCTACCTCCGTTTGCACCGTTTGCCAGCATAGAATATATATGTTTGCGACATCCGCCCAATGCAGCTTCTGCCTTGGGCGGTGCCACTTTCCTAGATGTTCTGGTCTCCGCGACGGCAACCCCCGACGGGTTTCATAGCGCCATGCTGCCAGGTCGCAAACCCCAATCTGCCGGGTACCTCAATGCTTGCCCAAGGACGCCCAGTCCCAGGGCCACAAGAACAGTTGCGTCCTGGCCTTCCTCAACCCAGGCGTAGTCATCCGTCACTTACTCCCAGAGTGGCGACGTCTCTCCCTACGCACTTCAGAATTCTGCAGTTAAACTGTAATTTACTAACTGGGAAGATGACGGAGATAGTCGATTTCATGAAGCGGCACAACATCCGCATTGCTGCGATTCAAGAGACTAAACTCACAGCAAGATCTACACTGCAAACCTGTTCCGGGTATAATGTCCACAGAAAAGATCGCATGAGCGGAAATGGAGGCGGCCTCGCGTTTATCATACACCACTCTGTGCAATATCATATATTTGATCCTGGCATCGACCGCAGGGACAATGTCTTAGAACGTCAAGGCCTATCTGTCCGGTCAGGCGATGCAAACCTAGAAATCATCAACATCCACATCCCTCCTGCCACCTGTTGCCCCAGTGGATAACGCGCCTTACTCACTGGCAACAATCGCATTATCTTAGGCGACTTCAATGCCCATCACGATCTATGGCACTCAAACTCGTATGGCACTATGGCACGCAGAACTCGTAAACTGCGTCAACTGGCAGCCGATGGTAACATTTGCATCCGACCACCTGCCTATACTTATTTCGATCGAGCGTACCGCCGACTTCATCGCACAGAAAAACGCACTTTCATAAACTTTAAAAAAGGAAAGTGGGACAAATACAAATCTTGTACAGACAACCTCTTTGCTGCCCTCCCTATCCCGACTGACGCCCGCCAAGGGGAGCGTGCTTTCCGCAAGGTCATTGAATTCGCCTCGGTACGTTTCATTCCCGCCAGGAGAATTCCCGAAATTCGACCCCACTTCCCCGCAAATTTAGCGAGAGAACGTGACCTTATAAGACAGCTCGATCCAGGCGACCCCCAAATAAGGGATATAAACCAACGCATCAGATTGCTTGTGGATGAACACCTAAGAGGTTGTAACCTCTCTGCCGGTGTGGGTAAACTTTGGTCCACCGTAAAGTCCCTATTGAATCCGTCTAAGCACAAGGACAAAGTTTCCATCGCCTTTGGCGATAAAGTGCTGTCGGATTCGAAAAAATGTGCAAGCGCTTTCTGTCGTCAATATGTAATGCATTCTACGGTCGACAAAGATAGACGGAGGGCCAACAGATACGCACATAAACATAAATTCAGCGCGTCACCAATTACCATCACCGCCAGAGAAGTTGAGGATGCCATTGGTCACGCTAAACCATCCAAAGCAGTGGGCCCAGACGGCATAACAATGCCGATGCTTAAAAGCCTAGGGAAAGAGGGTTTCAAATACTTAGCGCATGTCTTCAACCTGTCTCTTTCCACCTTTGTCATACCCGAAAAATGGAAAATGGCCAAGGTGTCCCGCTACTAAAGCCTGGGAAACCAGTTAACATAGGAGAGTCGTATCGCCCGAAATCTCTCCTATCGCCAGTAGCAAAGACGCTTGAAGCCATTTTGCTCCCCTACTTCCAAGCAAATTTGCAGCTAGCCTGTCCACAGCATGGCCTCAGAAAACTCCATAGCACCACCACCGCGCTAAATGCCATCAGCACCCAGATAAATTGCGGTTTAAATCAAATCCTCAACCATGGAACATTACTCGTAGCGCTAGACCTATCAAAAGTTTTTGATACGGTCAACCATTGCTCGTTACTGCAAAACCTGGAAGAGTCTTCCCTTCCCCCAAGTCTTAAAAGGTGGACCGCAAATTATCTGGGTGGTCGGCAGGCATCGGTGCAATTTAGAAACGAAACATCAAAACCAAGAAGAATTAAACAAGGGGTGCCACAGGGTGGTGTCCTATCCCCACTTTTGTTTAATTTCTCCATATCTAAGCTACATTCACCACCAGAAGGAGTCACTATCGTTTCATACGCCGATGACTGCACAATAATGGCCACAGGCCCAGGCCCACAGATCGATGAGCTCTGCAACAGAATAAACGGCTACCTCCCTGATCTCTCCAGTTTTTTCGCCTCGCGAAAGCTGGCATTATCACCGACTAAATCTTCCGCGACCTTATTTACAACATGGACGTCCCAAATGTCGACCATGTCGATGTTCAACCACGTCGATGGCACTACGCTACCGACTGTCCTACACCCCAAAATCTTGTGTGTGACGTTTGATCAGGATCTACATTTTGGTGAGCACGCAGCCGCAATTGTTCCGAAAATCCAGAGCCGTAATAAAATCCTCAAATCCCTTGCTGGCAGTGCCTGGGGAAAAGATAAAGAAACGCTCATTACTACATACAAAGCAATTGGCCAGCCGTTTACGTCCTACGCGTCACCCATATAGTCGCCAAGCCTAAAAACTACCCACTGGAAGAAGCTACAGAACCAGAAGCTACCCAGAAACCTGGGCATCCAAACAGACATCTGATTGATGAGCCAACACCGCCTAGGGGCTTAAGGAGTCATCTCCGTAAGCATTTGAGGAAATACGGCACCTGAGAACCCAGCCGTATGAAGCAAAAAACACAAGCAGGTCCTTGGTGAACTCCACAAACAGGCGTCGGACCTTTATGCCGGGAATTGCCCGTTGAATCCAGTACTCAAAGAAAAGTACTCAAAACTTGTGGAAGAGGAACGCATACTCCACAGGGAAACGCGTGTCACTCTTGCTCAACTTCGTTCTGGATACTGTAACAGATTAAACTCTTACCTATCCAGAATCAACCCCGACATACAAAATGTATGCCCCGCTTGCAATGTGTCCCCACATGACACCAACCATCTCTTTAATTGTAATGTGGAACCAACGCCTCTAACACCCCTTTCATTATGGTCCACCCCTGTTGAAACAGCAAGTTTCCTTGGACTCCCTTTAGAGGATATTGATGACAATTTGTGATCGGTCGCGGCTGTTAGGTGGGGCGTAGCACTGCTACAACAACAACAACATACTATATTTTCTCGTTTAAGACTGTTTAGGCCATTTATTGTTTATGTCGAAAATTGGTCGGATATGATCGAAAGTAGTATCAACGGATTCGCATCACTGCCAGTTATAAGAAACTAATTGTGAAATTTAGCTCTTTCTAACTGTTCAAACGTTATTTAAAAAAATAGGCGTTTTCGATGTCAGCTTAACACGCACTTTGCATCACGCAATTTACCAAGTTATTAAAACAAAAGGAAGTTTAATAATAAATTTATATGCGCACTTTGCATATTTTAATTTTTTTTTTTTTTCAAAAATTAATAATGAACAATGAATTCAAATAAAATGACCCTCAAGTTTTTAAAAAAAGCAAATTACCCAAAAAAGGTGCCGATTTAAAAAAAATGTAAATGCGAAACTATACAATAGCGCCTGAAATGTTAATTTTGATTTTCACACTTCATCCTTCAACACCCAAGTCGCCCGGTTTGACATTTCCTAAAGTTGGCGGCCCTATCCGAAACTAGTGCCTTGGAGTGAATCACATTGATTATAGCCTATCAAGTTCAAATATCATCTACACGTTACGCTCCTTTTACAAATGTGAATACGTAGGCACATATATTTACCAGGTGTGGCTTTGTCCTTCGCAAGAACACTCAAAGTGGTGAAGTAAAAGCTTTCCCAAGACAGTCGAACTAATGACCGTGTGTGCTACTACCCTAGCGGACAGTCGAACTAGTCTGAAAACTGAAGCTACGCGGGCATCCATAGAGAGCTCTTATATCATAAGGCCGGAAAACCACAGTTAACATCTTTCGACTTAAAATCGGTCGACTTTCATTCTAAAATATCGGTTTGGTTTAACGAAGACTATTGAAATCAATGTTGTGAAGACAAATGTCTGCAAACTTTGGTCTACATTTTAAAAATTTTATCCAGGGTCCTTATAAAATTTTAGTTATATAGATCCGCCGAGGATTGTACGATTTTCACACATTCCGCAATGACACCCACTTAGAATGCTTATTATTTCGAGGGCGGCATCCTTGGCCGAATAGTCACTCCCTAACGTTTCAAGGTGCTTCTCTGGTATAGCTCGAAAGCATAGCTCGACAAAAGCATCCGTTGGAAAGTCTTCTTAGTTACGCCTAAACCTGGGGAAGAGGAATTATCTGGGGCATGGGACCGGTTAACTTGTTCACGGATGGGTCAAAGCTGGATGGAAAGGTTGGTGGGGGGGTCTTTTGTCAAGAGCTAAATTTAAGCCGCAAGTTTAAGTTGGCTGATCACTGCAGTGTATTCCAAGCGGAAATTGCTGCGATTAAGGATGCGGTGGATGGAATGCTATCCAGTGCTACCACGGTTAGGGAATTTAACATCTACTCTGATAGCCAATCGGCTATCAAGGCCTTGAGCTCAACTACAGTGCGATCGAGGGTGGTCTGGGAGTGCCTGACCTCGCTTGCGATTGCATCGAATTATTTTACAATTAAGATTATCTGGGTCCCGGGCCATAGTGATATCCCCGGTAACTGTCAAGCGGATCTCTTAGCCCGCATCGGTACAACTGAACCGGATGAAGATGGCTGTAGGGACTTCGGGATCCCGCTGGCCACCTGTGGATTGCTCCTCCATAGCTGGGCCTCGAATCAGCTCAGCAAACGTTGGGCGGATACCACGTCTTGCAGGGTAGCAAGATCTTTCTGGCCGAAAGTGGATGGCAGGAGGTCTGCTGAAATAATTGGGTTCACTAAGGCTCACCTATCAATGGTCATTGGGGTTTTGACAGGGCACTGTCCCATGGGTATCCATGCGGTACGTCTCAATATACTGGAAACGCCATCCTGCTGCAGCTGTATGGAGGATGATGAGGTGGAATCACCAAATCACTTTATGCTTGATTGTCCAGCTTTTGCCAGAATTAGGCGAAAGTACTTCAGTCGCGACTCACTTGGATCTCCCGAGGATATATCCAAAGTTGAGATCGGTATCATTCGGAGCTTTATCGTTGCTACCCAACGATTCTCTAAGTAGCTGGATCTAGGTCACCGTTATTTTTGGTGTATGTGGTATCACAACGGACCTTCGTGTTGTCCAAGTGAGCTATCCTTATCAGGGCAGCTACCACCTAACCTATCCTATCCTATCCTACGCCTAAACCTTCTAGGAAAGTGACGTCGACGAAGGTATGAGTTCGAAGTCGCAGCCTATAGCTTCTGTGCTGGCATATGGTGTGAGGGTCAGGAGGCGTGGTAGCGACTGGTCGTCGGGATTGCTACTGTTCGGGAATTGTAGCTCTTAAAAACAGCCGAAAAAACTGGAGGCGCCCTGTGCCACGAGAGTCATAATTATTTATAGTACTGTAACGAATTTTACTTGCAAATCCTCTTATTTGCAATCCTCTGCTAAGTTCGAATCACTAAACTGTTGAATAAATAACTCCAATATTGAATAATGTAAAAATGGCCTTTATTAAAGTACTTCACAATGACACTTATACTTTGCTACTCGCTGGCTTAATAACCAAACTGATTGATAACTCAAATTGAACTCTACTATTGGCCGCCAGATCGCGTGCTTAATCAATAACTGATTGATTGCTCAACTCAAACTGAATTACAGCGCCCCTTCATCTGTTGCCTTTTATACCCTTTGGTTTCCTCGTTCGCATTTTTCCAGAATGTACTAGCATTGTCCATGAGCTCTCAAACTTCTCAGCTATAACTAAAATTGCACAATTTTATACATCTTTTAGGCGCTTCCAGAATCTACTAGTCCAGTAGCTCTCAAACTTCTCAGATATATGCATGTGTTTGCGCATTGACTCTCCGCTGCTCGTATTCGTACATGGTACATATGTGTAGACGCAATTATTTATTCGTTTATGTAGATACATAAAGATTGAATTATTGATGTGAATGTTTGTAGTTTACAGTCTCTCGCGCGTACATAGGCGTATAAGTAAATGCATCTGTGTGTGACATCTCTCTGGGCTGCCTTATATATGTGTATACTTGATTTGATTATTGACGTAAACACCGCTTAGCATCGCCTTAGTGATGGTATAACTTAGTGATGCTAATATCCGTGACACTGCCCTCCACCTAAGTCTGATCGTCCCGATCAGACAAATCTCTTGATCAAAACGCTGCTAAGCTCTCCAAATGAACCACCCTTCTATTTCGTGGTTTCCCAATTGTTTGTATGCGGTAGATGGCATCACTGATCCTTTTTACAACTTTGTACGGGCCTTCCCAACTGCACCAAAATTTGGAAGGAACACCTTTCCGCCGGCGAGGGTTGTACAACAGTACCAAATCTCCCTCCAAGAAACCCTCCGAACTATTCTTGTTGTCGTACCTGTATTTCATCTTACTACTCATTATCCTGGATCGTTCCCTCGCACTTTGTCGCTTGGCCAATGAAGAACTACTTCGCAGAGCTTGATCTTGACGGATTGACTTTGCATCATCAGTATCGTCTTGACGTTTCACAACAGCAGTACGCGCTGGCTTGCAACCACCCTTGCATTCTTTCTGGAAAATTCTTTCAGTCGTTTTAGTGCGTCCATTAGGGTTTGTCAATGTCAGTGTTTTTCTCGCAGGTCCTTTTGATTTCGCTTTATTTGGCCCATTCGATCCATCAACCTTTGCTCGATCTACTTTCCTTGACTTTCGTGGTCTCTGTCGAACCTCCTCCACCAGCACTCGCTTACTGCTGAACCCTTTTTCCAAACTGAAGTTAAGTGGCACATCTTGGTTCTCATAATGCATCACCCTTCTCTGCATATCGATCTTGATGTCATGGTCAACCAAGAAATCCACTCCCAATATAACATCATCAACAATCTCCGCCACAACAAATTTGTGTAGAACCATGACCTTTCCAATTAATACCTCACATACCACTTCGCCTTGGACTTGATTATACTCGCCTGTGACCGTACGCAACCTTGCTCCAGGTAACGACTTTACTCTCCTGTAGACCAAATCAGATCGGATCAAGGAATGAGATGCCCCCGTATCTACAGTCAGTACACGCTCTTTACCATCCACATTCCCTCTGACGGTAAGACTGCTTGATTTCCTTCCAATTTGCGACACAGATATCACAGGACATTCAACAGCCAGGGCAAGTTTTCGTTCTTTACAGTCGACACGCTCTTGCTCATTTCCGCCAACTTTGCATTTACGGCCACCCACATTGTTGGAACTATTAAGACCAAGATCGCAATGAAGTGCAATGTGACCTGGGTTGCCGCACTTGAAACATTTAATAACTCCGGCATTCTTCTGTTGAGATCCCTTTAGTGCTTCCAAAATTATGTCTACCCACTCTGGCCTTTCTACTTCCACACGATGAGCTTTGTACGCTGGCTTCTCAAAAGTGAGGCTGTTTCCTGAGTCAGTGCATGCGATACCGTTTCAGCAAACGTTAGCTTTGGATTCGCATATGTAGCCCGCTTCGTTTCCACATCTCGTATGCCATTTATGAAGCTCTGGATTTTTACCCTTTCAGTGTATTCCACGGGTGCGTCCGCATTTGCAAGATGAGCCAATCTTTCAATATCTGAAGCAAACTCCTGCAATGTCTCATTTGCTTTTTGGTAGCGGTTTTGCAACTCAATTTGGAATATCTGTTTCCTATGCTCGCTTCCATAACATCGTTCTACAGCAGTCATCAATGTTTCATAACTGTTCCGTTCGTACTCTGGAGTCGTCTGTAAGATTTCCGCTGCAGGCCCTTTCAATGCCACGAGCAGTGCAGCAACTTTATCTTCCGCATTCCAGTTGTTCACTGCTGCGGTCTTCTCAAACTGTAGCTTGAAGACCTGGAAAGGAACAGAACCGTCAAATGATGGTGTTTTTACCTTTGGATTGCTTGCTGAAACAGCTGGGCGGTTTAGTTGTAACTGCTCCATACGACCTTTTAACGCTTCTATTTCGGCATCAATTTTGTCCTCGAGTTGTAAAATTTTTGCATCCTGCTCTTCCAGTTTCACAAAGAGCTGCGATGATACCTGTTCCGAAATTTGTGCCGACAATTCAGATATACGTGCCTCTTGCGCTTCCAGTTGAGATGTCAAATATGTCTTCTGTTCTTCCAATTGTGTTTCCATCTTAGATGTTATCTGTGTCGACATTTCTGACATACGCGTTTCTTGTGCCTCAATCTTCGATGTTACACGGTTCTCCTGTGATTCCAGTTGAGATGTTATATCTGTCTTTTGCACTTCGAGCTGTGTTGACATATCGGTTGATATTTGTGACGACATTTGCTTCAGCACTGCTAGTATCGCGTTAGTGTCTACACTCGCCAATGGATTCGGAGTCTCTATCTTCTCTTCCAATTTAGTCGCTGGCTCTTCCACATCGGGATAAAAGACATACTCGTCCACATCAATTCCTTCCAACTTCATTACCTCTCGTAGCCGTGCTTGAAGTTCGATCTTATTGCCGGTTGTATTCAATCCACGGCTCTCCACTCCTTCTTCAGTTGCTGGATCTTCAATTCACTGAACTTTGCCATGTCCTTGTTGTCCTCTGGAATTTATTTAACAATCCCACTTGTGACACCAATTGTAACGAATTTTACTTTCAAATCCTCTTATTTGCAATCCTCTGCTAAGTTCGAATCACTAAACTGTTGAATAAATAACTCCAATATTGAATAATGTAAAAATTGCCTTTATTAAAGTACTTCACAATGACACTTATACTTTCCTACTCGCTGGCTTAATAACCAAACTGATTGATAACTCAAATTGAACTCTACTATTGGCCGCCAGATCGCGTGCTTAATCAATAACTGATTGATTGCTCAACTCAAACTGAATTACAGCGCCTCTTCATCTGTTGCCTTTTATACCCTTTGGTTTCCTCGTTCGCATTTTTCCACAATGTACTAGCATTGTCCATGAGCTCTCAAACTTCTCAGCTATAACTAAAATTGCACAATTTTATACATCTTTCAGGCGCTTCCAGAATCTACTAGTCCAGTAGCTCTCAAACTTCTCAGATATATGCATGTGTTTGCGCATTGACTCTCCGCTGCTCGTATTCGTACATGGTACATATGTGTAGACGCAATTATTTATTCGTTTATGTAGATACATAAAGATTGAATTATTGGTGTGAATGTTTGTAGTTTACAGTCTCTCGCGCGCACATAGGCGTATAAGTAAATGCATCTGTGTGTGACATCTCTCTGGGCTGCCTTATATATGTGTATACTTGATTTGATTATTGGCGTAAACACCGCTTAGCATCGCCTTAGTTATGGTATAACTTAGTGATGCTAATATCCGTGACAGTACATTAATAGCAACCTTAAGTCGCCTTTGTGCGTGACCGCCAAGGAGCCACAAATGATTTAAAGAAATTGTGTTCGCGATGATTATTAGGTTTTAACCCTAGGTGAAACTACGTTTTGCACGAGATATACAGGCAAAAGTGTGACTATTTTATGTATCTCTATTTCTTTTCAGCAGACGCAGCAGTACCAATTCCAAAGACCGGGGTTAGGTTCGAAGCCCCTCTGGAGTAAGTGAACGAAGGACAATCCCTCCGCAAGGAGCTACTCCTGAAAATTTTTGAACGATCTGCGAGATTTTGAGGCAAAAATCCCGGATCTTTCCGAAATGGCCAACATGTTGCTTTCATTAAATACATACAAACAAAACCTTTCCTAAATATTATATTTTTAAATAGAAAAATCAAGCTTTTTAAAGTAAGAACACCGGCGTACGCCAGCACGCCGCTCACGCCGCCGCCACCGGTATATAATAGAGCCTACGCCGCCGCCGCCGATAAAGTGATCGGCGTAAACCTCTAGTAAGTACTTTGGTAGGATGTACAATAGACTGGGCTGGCCCCCATACAAAAAAAAAGTTGCTAATGTCCGCCCCTAAATTTGAAGATTATGTTGAGAGGGTTTCGGAAAATTAAAAAAAAATTTTTTTTTATCCTTCGAAATACAGCCGAAACGGTTTTTTCGTTGTATCTTGGTTATTTGACGTCCGATTTTTAAAATTGATATTTTGGCCTTGCGAAGCTTCACATTTCCGTTTAATGTACTTTTAAGCTATTTAGTCGTTTTCACATGATTAGGTCAGCTAACAAAATTGTACCTCCCCTAATGTATGTTATTTCCTTACCAAACGAAAGTAATTAAAAATTCAAGAAAATGTTGCTTTGAAACCATATTACTAAAATAATAAACAAAGAAGTTATAGCACTTTCAATTTTTATTGCAACTGTTATTTTACCTGATTCTTATTACACTTGGCCCTGAAACTCATAGTATTTTTGGAGGAAAAATTGCAGGGTTTGCATTGAAAAGTTAATAAAGATATGCCAAATATCATGAATAGGGGAAGTCAAAGTAAATAAGTGAGCCAAACCTGTTGTAATAATAACGCTATGCGACAAAATCGACTTTTTTTCTGGGTATTGGACAAAACCCACTTTTTTGTAGAGATTGAGGCTTAAGTAAACAAAGTACTATCTTGGTTTCTCGAACTTAACCTCCAAAAAATAGATATCGGCTTACGAAGTTCGAAATTCTACATTTCGAAATTTTATTTAATTTTTTGTTAACGCGTTCAGCAAATTGAAAAAGTAAAAATGTGGGCATGGTCCACTCTTTTCCCTTATTAGAAGGTCTGGATTCTTTTTTTGAAGTCAGAGTCTGACTTTTCACTTCCTATAACAGCTGTTATACTAAATTTCTCAAAAAAAAGAATTCGGCCACATTTTTACTTTTTCAATTTGCTGAAGGCTTTAACAAAAAAAAATAAAATTTAAAAAAAGTAGATTTTGTCGCATAGTGTTATTATTATAAATACGAAACGACAGGTTTGACTCACTTATTTACTTTGACTTCCCCTATTCATGATATTTGGCATATCTTTATTAACTTTTCAATGCAAACCCTAATAATAATTTTTCCTAAGTATAATAAGAATCAGGTAAAATAACAGTTGCAATAAATATTGAAAGTGCTATAACTTCTTTGTTTATTATTTTATTAATATGGTTTCAAAGCAACATTTTCTTGAATTTTTAAGTACTTTCGTTTGGTAAGGAAAAAAAAATGTTGTTAGCTGACCTAATCATGTGAAAACGACTTCATAGCTTAAAAGGACATTAAACGGAAATGTGAAGCTCTCAAGGCCAAAATAATGACATATCAATTTTAAAAATCGGACGCCAAATAACTAAGTTATAACGAAAACCCCGTTTCGGCCGTATTTCGAAGGATCAAAAAAAAAAAAAATAAAAAAAAAATTTTCCGAAACCCTCTGAACATAATCTTCAAATTTAGGGGCGGACATTAACAACTTTTTTTTTCGACCCAGTCTAATGTACAAGTTTCTTGGGCCTCATACAAAATTCTTTAACTAAGTCAACTTAGTTCGATTTACAATTGTTTTTTCTCTGTGTGTAATACGTCGGAGTGATGCCAAATAAGCACATTCCAGAACACCGATGACAGAGTAGTGCCTATGTATTAAACAAAAAACACGCTTTTAAATAATATCGAAATAAAAAGTTAAAAATGATTTTCTAAATAAGTTTAAACAATAATGAACAGGGTGGGTCAAAATTATTGTTGAAAAGGCACATCCAGTTTCTGAATCTATGGGTCATACTGAGTAATATTGCCCATGGGACCATAGGTTTAAAATGAATTTCGAGCCTCCCTAATTTTCTTAGAAAATATTTTTTTTTAGAAATTTTTATTATTTTGTTAGAAAATATTTTGGGCTATTTTAAAATTGAATTTGCAATATGGAAAAGTAAAATATTCGTCCCTATAGGGCGCTTTCCTACTATTTTTCGCATCTTATCGGTTCTTTTTCCCCGACGAATTTGTTGCAAAACTCGACGAATATTTTACTTTTCCATATTGCAAATTCAATTTTAAAATAGGCCAAAATATTTTCTAACAAAAATAATAATAAAAATTTCTAAAAAAAAATATTTTTTAACAAAATTAGGTAGGCTCGAAATTCATGTCAGACCTATGGTCCCATGGACAATATTACTCTGTATGACCCATAGATTCAGAAACTAGATGTGCACCTGAAGTTTGTTTTCCCATACAACTTGACCCGCCCTAATAATGAACGAAAAATACTAGTATTATTGCGAAAAAAGCGCCGATATACGAAAATTTTCATTCATCATTTAACTTTATCCAAAACAGTGAAGAATTATTGAATCTTCAGCACCATTTCACAAGCTTTTAGCCGAAGAATTCCCGGGTATTCAGTGCGAGTTTAAACTCCAGTTAAAGATTACTTGAGTTTAGAAAAGGGCTAAACTAGACCAAATTTCAGTTTATAGGGAAAGTTTGATTGCTTTTTCACCTTTGTTTTGTACAAATATTTTTCGAAACGTTCCTTAAAAAACAATATTGCTTCCTAGAAGGTTATTGAGCTGTTTAATACTTCTGACTTTTTTTATAAGAGATTGCTTGAACTTCAAATTTATAACCTCAAAGGGACAGACTTGACTTTTGGAGTGGTACTTTAGACAAATTTTTTTTTATTAGTTTTATATAGTCCTCTTTAAGATAGAATAAGATTTTATAAGTTTAACTTTTTTATTTTTTAAGCAAAAATTTGGACTATTCCCTGTATAAGTCTATGTAAAATGACCTCTTTGTTGTTCGTCACTCAACTACCTAATCCCATGTTGTTAACGTCCATGTGAAATTACACCAAATTGGATTCGAAGTGATTTCAAATGAGTCCGGCAGGACCACGAAAATATCCTCAAAATTATCCTGAAGTGACCTCCCAATGACCCCAAAAACATCCGGAAGTGATCCCAAATGACCCCAGAGGAGAAACACCCAAATCATTCGGAAATGAGTCCGAAGTGCTTCCCAAATGACCTATAAATAATCCTGAAATGAGCTGAAAAAATCACCCAAAATGATCTCGAGATGACCCCGAAATGGCGCTAGGCTTGGGACAAGATGGCTCTTCTCAAGCGATTATTAACCTAATTCTGGAGAAGATACAATTAAACAAAAGATTTAAACGGCGATGGTGTAATCCTACTATACGTGTCCTTATATATGGCGAGAAGACATGGATGCTGACAATATTAGAAGAAGGTGCTCGTATTATTGAAAAATTAGTTTTTGGACCAAGGAGGTCTAATGATGAAATCAAGTCGAGAGATGTCACCTAACTTTGCTCTCCTTCCTGTTACTAATTATGTTAAATATAATTATTTATTTAAGTGTTAGATATAGAGAATAATAATAACTACCTGCAGTATGACCACATACAATCACGCTTTGAACCGCAAAAATTGTTTAGTTTTTCAATTACTTTTCCAATTCCTTTAAGTAATGGGAATTTTCTAATTACTTTTGGAATTCCTTGTAATGTATTTGGAAATTGCGACAAAAATTTCATTTGCGTAAAGTATTTTTTTTTTTTTTTAATTTTTTGTACTTGTGCCTCCAAAAAAAATAAATTACTTTTGTTATTTTTTTAAGGAACTGAAATGCAATCATCCTTTGATGTGGAGGAAAGGAATTGATTACTTTCTTCAAGTACTTGTAATGGGGAATTCACGGTAATTTTATTCCTAAAGTAGGCATTACTACCCACCTCTGTTAACGGCAAATCATTTTAAAGCTTTAATTTAAAGCGCGGTATCCACATCATAATAAAACGCTCAAAAACATTTCGTACATACATATTTCTTTTTTGAAAAATAGTAGCAGCCAAATCACTTCTCTGCAAGACACGAAAATCAGATTCAGCAATGCACTAGAAAAATGTTTGTTAAAATTAACATTGAAATTGAAAATTAACATTGAATTGAAAATGCATTTAAGTTAAAAGGAATACATTAAACAAGAGAAAATGAACACTAGTGCTCAAAGAGAATTGCAAATTCCATTAAAAAAACTCATTTATACAGTCACTATTATCCCTGGTATTTAACCCGCTGTATTCTTACAGGGTTGTTGCTTAAGTAATAATGACACGCACATATATTTTTGGGCGAAACCTGGGCTTCCCTGTGCATGTGTGGCAAAAAGATCTTTATAAAAAGGTAGCAGAAGGCGTATGAGTTTTCCCGAGAGGTGGATATTATTTGCAAACGAAATTTTTCTTGTGCTTTTTTTTGAGCGTGGATACCGCGCATAAAGACTCTGGCAAAGCTGACATAGCCATAATGCCTTAGTCATAATTATATTTTTACTTAACCATATCGATTGGCAACGGTTATTTGGTTGGATCAGCTGTTTAAGATAGGTATAAATATGACAAGTTTACTAGGCCCTTAATATGGATGAATTCTTACCCACAAAATATCTAAAGTAATATTGTGTTAATGGTGACTTAACCAGATAAAACAGCTGATCGAACCAACCTTATGGAAACTAATGTAATCGATTAATGGTGCCATACCATAACGCTAAAGGGCCGATTAATGGTGACTTATAACCATAAAGCCATAACCAGATAAAACAGTTGATCGAACCTACCTTATGGAAATCAATGTAATCGATTAATGGTGCCATACCATAACGCTAACGCCATAACCATACCATAGCCAACCAATTGGTTTTTGGTTTTTCACTATATCCATAACCTAAAAATATTTGAGTTGGTGAATTTGTTAACTTTTTGTATATTTTATTTATTGTTTTGGATACGTTTTGACTAAGAGACTTATTTTTTGTGCAATATGTTTGTGGTATTTTTTGCGTTGTCTTCATTTTTATGAAATTTTCACGATTTTTAGGTTAAGGCACCATTAGTCGATCACATTGGAGATGGATATGGATATGGGTATGGTTACGACTATGGCGTTAGGGTTAAGGAAGTTTAATTTGGCCTTAAAGCCATAACCATTAGGGTGGGTCCATTTGTATGGACGAAAGTTAACCGATATCGCGCCATCGATTTTTCGATAGGATTTGGGCTCAGGAAAAAAAGTTCCACTACGCATGCCCAAAAAAATAAATTTCGAGCCTGCGAAATTTAATTTTTTTTACATTGTTTCGACTTTGATTTTTAAGGGTTTTTTCATGACCCAAAAATGTCCGCTAAAAGCGTTTTTTGAAAAAAAAAAAAAAATATGTTGTATACATGAAAATTTTTCAATCAAATGCTTTTGCTACATTAAAACAGTTTCTTAATGAGCTTCAATATTTGAAAATCGAGAAGTAAAATTAGTGGAGGGGCGCAGTTGAGTTATGAAAGGTCAATTAAAGATATCGTTACTTAATTGTTCATACATTGTAAGAAATTAACAAATGCTACTAAATGCATATGCTTAGAAAAGTGTGGTAACATACTAACTCCTAAAGCTTCCATTACTCATACTTATCATAGACTTGATTTGGGTTGGCAACTTAGCCTTAATTATACTTTACTTATTATCTGCATTGAACTTGATTTTTCCCAAAAAAAAAAAAGAAAAACTTATGTTAACGGATTTGTTATCAAATTAATGCCTGCATGTTTAAAGGAACATCAAAATAAAGTTTAAGAGCATAAGTGTCATCAATAAGTACCGACGCCACTTAGAACTTACGTAGGAAATGAAAAATCAACAGTTAGAAGTCTGTCAAGTCAAGTATTTCTAAGTGCTACGTAATTAGTTACATGCAAAGCTCATCAAACAGAATCCTAAGTTCTAAAGTCAACTCAAGTCTATGCCAAGTATGAGTAACGGGCGCTTAAATCTGTGAAAAACGTTGTTCAAC
Organism: Eurosta solidaginis; assembly: GCF_040869045.1. Taxonomy (NCBI): domain Eukaryota; kingdom Metazoa; phylum Arthropoda; class Insecta; order Diptera; family Tephritidae; genus Eurosta; species Eurosta solidaginis. Next base: position 96,500,957 of record NC_090319.1, on the reverse strand, counting down.
ACATTGTTGTGGTTTCTTGATGAGCTGTAAGCCTCATGAGACGGAATTTTGGTTGCGGGGAGTTTAAAAAGTGTTCGGTTAATTATGCAACAGTTTGTGCATTTAGTAAACAGCTAAGTAATAAAGGGAAACAAAACAAGCAAGGGTGTATAAGTTCGGGTATAACCGAACATTATATACTCAGCGTGAGCTTCAATTGTACAGCTCATTTCAGCTAAATTACTTTTCTACATAACACATGGCACCGCCCATTTAAAATAAATATTTCTTTCCTCTTACAATAAAACTTGGTAAGTGAAATACCATTGATACAGAACTATGTTTCGCTAAGATATAGCTTATTATTCTAGTCTACGACCCTTTTAAACCTCTTTAACCGATCCCGTCCACTTTTACTAAAAATATTTCCTACTATAAGGAAATTATGTGTGCGAAATCTTATTGCGATTCGTTAATTTTTCTTCGAGTTATGACTCCCGAAACATAGAAATATGCTTGGTCATGAAAGGGCGGTGCCACGGCCGTTTCCAAAAGTTTGAATTTTTTCCTATTTCTTGTATAATTCCGATTTCGTTAATTTTTCTTCGAAGCATTTCTTATAGTAAAGACAAGCTCTCACTCGAATTAAGTTATGATAGGTTGAACGGTTTTTGATTTGTGATTAATAATATTTGTAAAATTGCGCTTATCACAAGTGGGCGGTGCCGTGCCCATAATCCAAAATTATCTAATTTTTTCTATTTTTCTAAAATTTCGATATCAAAAAAGTGGTTATCGCCCGATTTCGCTCATTTTCAATACCTATCTATTCTGGGTCAGATAAGCCCGTATACCGAATTTGGTGGTGATATCTCAGTATTTGCTCAAGTTATCGTGTTAACGCACGGACAGACGGACAAGGCTTGATCAAATTTTTTTTCGATACTGATGGTCTTGATATATGAAGTCTATATCTATATCGATTCCTTTATACTTGTGCAACCAACCGTTATGTTACCAAAGTTAATATACTCTGTGCAACGCACGCTGAGTATAAAAATACAAAGCAAATGAATAGGCAAAGTCACAGAGTCATTGTGAAACTGGTTTTCGGTCAACCGGCAATTGCAGCAGCAGCAACAACAAAAAATGAATAATCCACAAAGTTTGTGGCGCAAACCAATGCACTCCCATTGCAATGACACAACAAATATTTACGTTGAAATTGCAATTGGAATTACAAAAAAAGTACGAAGGATCTTCTTTTCATTACGTAAGAGAAGACACGGCATGTACATATGTAAATGCACCTGCATTTAGTGTGCTAAAGTCATTACAAAGTAGCCATTCATCGAAAGTGGAACATATAAGTTGTATTATTTTAAATTTAATATTGCGGATCTATAGGACACAAACACAAAGGAGTTATGTATATGTTAATTTATATGTAGGACAGTTTCTTCCCTTAAATTACAGTTAACCTGCAGAGCAGATTTTCAGTCACATTTTAAGGCCGTCTTTGAGGTCGACTTTTTTGTACAGCAACATTGGTTTTTTATCATCAGCAGGTGGATTTGGTTTACCCAACAAACACGGAAGAAATATTTCTCCAATCTTCGAGTAATATATATGTATCTAGTTCTGGTCCCGTATTGTGCTATACGATCACGTATCGAAACACAATTTCACTCAAACAATAAATCGAAAACTGTCAAGAGATTCGTAAAAATGATAATAAAATATGAAGCTTATGAGTACTGGTAGCCACCATTTCACATATTTCCCTAATCCGAGCTTTTGCGGTTTAAAAAATTTATTAAGATCACGGATCGTATAACGCGATACGAAGTTCTCAAGTTGTAATAAACATTATTATCCAATCACCATCCAACCTGTGAAAAATTTTGTAAAAACTACAGTGTTTGAAGTGATATCTGAAGTGATTCTCAAATTATTATATTTGAGAGATTTTGAGAAATGTATAGTTCTCAAATGAATATCCATTAGAGAACCGCCAACGAAGGACAGCAATAGAAATTGTCAAACTGATGGTAGGTAATTCACCACGATACCTACTTGAAGGTTAGCAAAAACGCGGTGACTTTCGTTAAAATTTCGCGAAACATTTATTGAAAACTTTAAAACAAATAGTTAAATCGTGATTATTATATCAAAATAAAGGTTTTCTAGCGTTGGAATTGGCGAATTGCATACCACATTTCTCCAATGGTGAATTACCTACCCGCGGTTTACTGTTTCCCACTATTCGTTCTATTGGCGGTTCTCGGTAAAAGTCTAGTTGAGGGGTCGACTGCTAATACGCTACCAAAAATAACGACGCGTCTTGACATCAGCATTAATAATCCGAAGGCGGAATATAAAAATTTTAACTCGTTCAAAATATATTAACGAAAAACCGAAAAATTAGTCGCGGGTTCCTCCCAAACCGGGGGTGTAATCCATAGAATTTTTGTGCAGAATACCTTTCTGCGTTGGCGGCCTTCGGCCGCGCTTATAAAAAATTACCCTGGGTGGGTCCAACACCGGTTTGGAGACCAAACCTATATCCGCGCAAAACACTTATGTTCACAATTTTTTTGTAGGTACTACAACATTACAAAAACCACATGAAAATCCCCAACTTCAACCGCAAATATCTCCGGACAGAGATACAATTTTTCTATTTTTGACGCGTATTAACAGTCGACCCCTCAAGTAGACTTTTACCGCGGTACTCTATACATTTACGTCTCTGTTGTTATGTTGCCTCCATTTAACATAAGAATAATTTGTGTATATGCAGATATGCAGTTTCGATCTTAGGCTGGATGCTAGTTCGACTGAATTCTTACCTAATTACAGCAAAAACCTTAGTCGCCGGAATTTGTCGTTCGGGTAGTGCAAAATCAGTAGATCTATTGCCAGAGTTTACCTGTAGGATTAGGGATTGGGGCTATATTTTTCGTTTCAGTTATTGGAAATAAGCCAATGTAAGTTTAATTCACATTTTAAGTTATAGTGATGTGCGAATTGATTTAAAATCAGATTCAGAAATACCCAGGCTCATATTATTGAATCACCTACTTGCCAGCCTTTCAGCCACCTCAGTTCCTTCGATTTCGTTCTGGTGCCTGGAACCCAGGAAATTTATATTTTTAGAGTTTCTATTAATGCAAGTTGCTTACATGCCCCACAAGCTTTGAGCTAGTTGTAGTAGCACAGTTGTCGTATTCATTGCTGCTTGTCTGCCACAGAAGATAGATAACTGGGCAGTTATGTTCCGAACCTCCGCTGATTTGTTGGCTGGCCAGCACACTACAATATGACGGCAGTTTGAAGGACGTAAAAATGGGACCCCGTGCAGGCTCCCACATTTAAGGCGCCTCACAAGACTTCAAACAAAAATAAAGTACTTTTCTTTTTCCGTTGATTCCTCACCCGAAGAAGATTGATCAACTGACTGCAACTATCATGCAAAGTTGTGGGCACACGGTTGAAACCGTGACAGATGCTTTAATTCCCCTAGTTGATAAAATACATTATCGTGTTGAGGTGGAGTTGAAAAAAATTGTTCTCCAAAATGGTACCACCACAGCCAACAGCTGGTTATTTTGAGAAATAAACACTTGGTTGGGAGCAGTAATGAAACGGTTTAATTGAAAATAAATTGTAAATGTTTTGTTTTATTTTCGTGAAAATACTGTAGTATTGTAATCTTAAATTTGAGTCCAATTAGAGAACCGCACTAGATTACAAGTTGAAAATAATTTTTCTTCTGCTTTATATACAGCCCAATTCTAAACCAAAATTCCGTGCGAGTTTTTTCCCTTCTCCCATTCCTCGTATTCTAAATAAAAATTCCTTGTGAGTTTTTTCACTTCTCCCTTTCCTCCTATTCTGAACAATGTTCGAAAAAGCGGAAACCGGTTATGGGTGAAAAGTAGGTATTATGAATGTGAGGGAGAGGGAGATTTCTCTGCCATTTCAAAGGAGTTTTTTCACTAGTTAAATTAAAGGGAATGCATCAAAATAGTTAAAGGAAATTAGTTCTTTTAAGAAAGAACACTTATTTGTACAAATTTGTTCTAAAATATGTATGTACATTCTACCACAATATTCTCACTGTTAATAAAACAACAACTACAACCACAATATTTTTTATTTTAAGTCGAAAAGTATATCATAAGCAACGGAAGAGCTCTTCGTATATTTGATGCAGCCATCCAGAAATTGCGCAAGGATTTTTAAAAAGGCTTAAATAGAGATTGGCATATGACGAAGGACGAATTCAACTCAACTTGGCCGCCAGAAAATTGCTTTGCTGAATGAAAGCAGGCAACTCCGGCAGATTTGTGTTATGCGGCCATCTTCTTCTTATGTTCCGCTGTTGATGTTGCTGTGGCACCAATTCATTACTCATTTCAGTGAATACCACATGAAATGCAATAAATACTGTGCATTGTTTATATTTTATTTCTTAATTTGCAACAAATTTGCAACAGTAATTAAACTTTTCAATTTTTTAAACAAAATAAGAAATGTGCAACGAAATTTCAATTGACAAAACAGCTGACTTCGAAAATTCGAAATTCCTATTCCCCAATTATTGTTCTCCCTAGGAGAACAGAATTGGAGGAATTTTTCAGCCGGAATAAAAAAATCCGCGAGAACAAAATTCCGCGAGAATATTTAGAATTGGTCTGATAATATTCCGTTTTTTAACATGAGCTCTAACGATACTCAAGCCCAAATGCTTCTTGGGTATATTCGATGCCATTGCGAACGAACGCAAGTAACTTATGAGTTAACTAGAGTTTAACCGTGCCAGATCGGCCACTTAAACTGATCTTAAGAACTTCCCTGTCCAATGAGTCATATGTGAGTCACAAGAGCGTATTGAAATAAATACATGGGTCACATGTGACTCATTTCTTTATACAACTTAAAGACGCTTTCTTGGATGAACGTGGCGTTATATATTTGTGAATTCTATGTGAGCATATATCAAAAGACCTAAACTTTAGGAAAATAAAAGAAAATTTCGACATTTATTTTTCAGATACCTTTTTCTCATTTTCTTCAATTTTTGTATATACTTCTAACTTAAACAAAAAAAAGGACGTGTAGCACTCGGGGACTGCCGCGGTAAAGCTATAGCATATTATCAACTTATGCAATTATAATATTTATGCAACATTTTGTTTCCTTTGATATTAATTCAAGTTTTGTCTTTGATATTAATCCAAGTTAACCTTTTTAAGCGTGGTGACCGATAAGAAAACAAATTTTTTACTTTTATTGAATAAATGAGAAGTTAATATTTAACTTTCACTTTAACTTTAACATTCACTTTAACTTTAATTTTAACATTCACTTTAACTTTAACTTCAATTTTAACTTTAACTGTAACTTTAACTTTAAATTTAACTTTAACTTTAACCTTAACTTTAACTTTAACTTTAACTTTAACCTTAACTTTAACTTTGACTTTAACTTTAACTTTCATTTTAACTTTAACTTTAACTTAATTTTTAACTTTAACTTTCGCTTTAACTTTAACATTCACTTTAACTTTAACTTTTACTTTTACTTTTACTTTAACTTTAACTTTAACCTTAACTTTAACTTTAACCTTAACTTTAACTTTGACTTTAACTTTAACTTTAACCTTAACTTTAACTTTAACTTCAACTTTAACTTTAATTTTCACTTTAACTTTAACTTTATTTTTAACTTTAACTTTAATTTTAACTTTAACTTTAACTTTAACTTTAACTTTAATTTAACTTTAACTTCAACTTTAACTTTAGCTTTAGCTTTAACTTTAACCTTAACTTTAACTTTAACTTTCACTTTAACTTTAACTTTATTTTTAACTTTCGCTTTAACTTTAACATTCACTTTAACTTTAACTTTATGATCCGGGGTGGGCGTGAGCTTAGCACCTGCTAACAAGCCAACCTAATATAAACGCACGCAAGTCATTTTCTGTCAAAAATGTCTCATGCACTCAAATTTGATTTGCTGCGTGAAAACCTAACTCGATTTCCAATTTTTGTTCTGCGTGACATTTAGATTTGACGTTTGCACACATGCTTTACATTGTCGCAACGCATGCTTATTTGGGTTAGGGCAAAAAACGCCGGTTGTTTGCGTGCGCTAAAAAACGCAGTGCGGTTTTATTAGGTTGGCTTGTAAGCGACCATATATGTATACGATAAGCGATAGCACAATGGCTACTTCGTGAAAATCAACGACAGCCCTTTTAGTTTGATTTCGATGGTCGTACGGTGAGGAAGTGTCGCACGCGCGCTTAAAACAGAGTACCAAAGAGTGCGTGTGACACGTGTTCACCGTTCAAACATTGAAATCATTGTAAATTTTACCAAGTAGCGCAACTAACAGCTGATCGGTGAAAATTCGCACATTCACACGCACAGTTCTCGACTCAGTTTCAAAACAAAACTTTAGATTATTTAATTCAAATTTTAAAGTGAGATAATCCTTACAAATTTATGTATACAGAATATATATGGCGTTTTTGTTGTTTTTAAAACAATAGTTTTGTTTATATTAAAGCTTTTATCATTTTTTTTTTTAACTTTGAAAAATCTCCGAACACCATTCCTTCATTATATGACATTCGACTGCCTAGTCCACTGCCTTCCACTCTATTCGCAACATAACCTCTACTTAAGCTGCCAAACTATATAGTAAACAATGATTGAAATCAAACTAAATAAATAATTGATTTTGCTTTCGTGCTCGCTACGTGTTCGTGTTTACTAACACATTCTCAATTTGGTAACCGTGTACATGTAGTGGTGCCCACCGCTGTTTATGATAGAGATCCAATTTTATGTATTTGACCTGTTGCTAACACCGAACCTTTACGAACCTTTTCGAGCCTTTTCGGATCTTTTTTGACAAATATCCGTTACGGTTTTTTTTGATTTAGTCGCCAAGCCCGCGATAAAATCTATGCAATAACTTAAAAAGGACACTAATACACGCTTTTGACATTTATATATCAATTTACCGTTATTGTGATTCGAAAACTTAAATTATTTCTTATTTTATTTATTTATTTTATTTATTTATTATTTAAAGTCGACGACAAACTATGGTCGACTGCATAATATAAAAGATACATTAATATACAACTCAAAAGATAAAATTTAAGATATATCGAGATTTCAACAATGTTATATTACAAACAAAGAAATATTAATGAACATTACTATTTAATTTCAAAATATAATAATAATAAGAAATATGAGTAGAAATAAGATCTTATGCCGAAATCTTATACTGGCGGAATGCATCAGATTCCGCTCAGCATGATATCGGAATGCAGTGGATTCCAATCTCCCTGTTGGAATGCAACAAGATTCCAATCAGCATGTCATGGGAATCCGGCAGTGCTAAGAGTAGTGTAATGAGGATACGCCATCACAAGGCATAAAAAAGTAACATGACCTGTGTTGTTGGAATGCACCGGATTCCAATCAGCTCGATGCCTGACCCATAAGATTATACTGCCGGAATGCATACGATTCCGGTCAGTGACTCATGAAAAAGCATGTTTTTTACGTTGTTGGAATGCACCAGATTCCAATCAACACAGTACTGTCTTGTTCCTTCTTAATGATACATGTTGATAAATGTTCCTCCATCCTTAAGCGAAATAGTTCCTGTTTTTTATCGAAGGAATAAAATGCCGGCAAATTAAATTAGCTTGTATCTCTTAAATTAGATAGGCAAGTAATGCATTACGTATAGGGGCAAAAGTACATTCAAGACTGATGCAGCTATACAAGTAATTGTAGTGCGCGCACCAGATAAGAAGAGGATTATTTTTGGCAAAGTTTCGTCGACAAAGCGGTAAATAGAAAGGAACGTAGTGTCTGGATACTCTAGGGGGGAACCGCAAAAAACAAGCGGCTGAGGAGGTCCGCGGAATCAATTTATCCAATAATGAGCTTATGGATGAACAATACCCCCAGTAATATTCTCCGATTTTCCAGAGTGGGTAAGTTAATAAGAAGAAGTCTACTTCTGTATGGAGGAAGGTGGAGACTTGAGTCCCAATTAAGGCCGCTCAATGCAAATATCAAAAATTGCTTTTGAACTGACTCAAGACGCTTTATATGCTTTTGAGAAACAGGGGACCAAACGCAAGAGCAATACTCGAGTATTGGACGAACAAGCGATGTGTAAAGAACCTTAGTGAGGTACGGATCATCGAACTCTTTAGCCCATCGTTTAACAAATCCAAGTAAACCCAAAGCTTTGTTGGCTATAGATGAAATATGCATGTTAAAATTCAATTTCGGATCAAAAAGGACACCTAGATCATTTGCAATAGATATACGCTCCAAAGGCGTACCATCTATTTCATAAGATTCAATGCTGGCTTCACTCGGTGAAATGTCATATGCTTACATTTAGAGCAATTTAAAGCTAGTAAATTTGTTGTGCACCAACATTGGAACGAGTCCAAGTCGGCCTGAAGAAGATCCAAGGAACTCAAATCGGTAGGACAGTAAGTGTAGCAAAGTTTTACATCATCCGCATACATTATAGTATGGGAATATAATATTGTCTGTGGCAAGTCATTAATGAAAAGGGCAAAGAGCAAAGGGCCTAGATGACTTCCCTGGGGTACGCCGGAGGAAACTCCGAACGATTCCGACAGATTGCACTTGAACAGGACTTTTTGGGTCCGGTTAGAAAGATAGCTTTTCAGCCACATTAATAGGTGAAACGGAAAGCCCAGTAAATCAAGCTTATGAATAAGCAACTCATGGTTGACGGTATCAAATGCTTTGCTGAAGTCCGTGTAGATGACATCCGTTTGCTTGTTCGCTAAAAATCCTTCCATAACTATAGAGGTGAATACAAGCAAATTTGTAGTGGTTGACCTTTGACGAATAAAACCGTGTTGGCATGCAGATAAAAGACTAGAACACTGATATTGCAGTTGACTGGTGACAATCTGTTCAAAGACTTTAGGAATGACTGAAAGTTTAGCAATACCGCTGTAGTTTTCAACTTTTGACCTACTACCTTTTTTATGCAGGGGTATAATAAAAGACTGTTTCCAAAGTGCCGGGAATGACGCAGATCCCAGAGATAGCTCAAATAATTTTAAAATAGGCTCATACATGTTTTCGGCGCAGTACCTAAGCACGCAACTAGGAACACCGTCCGGTCCCGGAGAAAAGGTGGGCTTCAAAGATTGAAGACTCTGAAGAACAATATTACCATCAATAGCAGGATTCCTAATGTAATTTGAGCTATCTAAGTGATAGGGATATTGACCGGAATGAAAACCACTGGATGAATACGTGGACTTAAAGAACTCAGAAAATAGTTCAGCAACGTCGTCATCAGTGCAAGCTTTTTTACACCCAGAAGTTTTCCGCTTTGAATTTACGAAACTGTAAAACTTTTTTGGATTTCTAAAAAATTGGGCTTTACAACAACTCAAGTAATTTTTATAACAAAGCTGATTAAGACGGTGAAATTTAGAACGAGCTATTAGATATTTGGAGAGGTCTGCAGATGCTCCAGATTTCTTGAACCTCTTATAAAGCCTAGATTTAATGTTATTAAGTCTGATAAGTTGCCTTGAAAACCAAGGGGGCTTATTCGAACATAGGGTATAGCGAGTAGGAATGCAGGTATCAAAGAAGCCATCAAGCGTACTGTAAAATATAGAGATAGCCGAATCGACATCAGTGCAAGCATAGAGATCCGACCAATCATGGGAAGCCAACAGATCATTGAGCATAATGAAATTCGCTTTGTAGAAGCATCTAGATCGGGGACGAGACTGTACTTGAATCCTACGGGGTAGGCTGATATCAAGTGATATCTCTAGCGTAGGGTGAAGAGGGTCTTCTGGAAGGGATAAAGGTGGTATTCGCGTAAGGGCAGTACCCACCGAGCCATCCACAAATACTAAATCCAGCATTTTATTTCCACTATTTGGAACATTGTTAATCTGTAAAAGAGATGAGTCTAACAAGCAATTGAGAAACTCATGTTGAGCAGTGGGAGTTAAAAAGTTTGAATCACTTATATTAACCCAACTAACTGTTGGCAAGTTAAAGTCACCAACAACAACAAGTCGATCGTTATCTCCCAACTGCGAATGCAAATCACAGATGGCCGAGCTATGACTAGCATAAACATCCATATCCGAACGAGGTAGTATATACGAACAGCAAACAATTACGCTATAGCTACCGAATGAAAGCCTAACTGCTATGAATTCGATATGAGAGATATTGTCCAGCGAAATCAACTCAGACGATAGGTTAGATTCAACAGCAATAAGGACACCTCCCGCTCTAGAGATGCGATCACGCCGATAAACAGCATATTTATTTGAAAAAACCTCAGAATTGTAATTATCAGGCTTTAGCCAGGTCTCCGTAAAAGCTACAACTTGTGCAGAAAAGTTGAAAAAATTAAGGAAGAATGGAACAAGTTTTGATCGTAAACCACGAACATTTTGGTAATTAATGAGAAGACGGGACAGATCAGCAATTACCTTTGTGTTGTTATTACTGTGTTCGTCATAACGTTTTTTGGCTGTAATAAAACAGGTTCTGCCCTCGCCTTTCTCGTGAACAAGTGAACCACAGTATGCTTGGGCCAAAAATAGGAATCAAGTACCTTATCGAAATATTCATCTGAAAGGGATATTTTAAATGAGGAGATGTCTCTCTCATATTTAAAGTTAAATTTATACACATTGATGTTACTAGTGGGTGCAACACCAAGTTTAGAGCAAACGTAATGAGCAATGTCATTTTCGGTAAGCGAGGCGTGTAATCGGGACACAAATACAGCCCTACGAGGTGGCACGGCAGTCACCTGCAAAGGAGTAGCGGATAGCGCACCAGAGAGCTGGGAAGGTGCGGCCGTTATAGCGTTGGTTATCGAGCCCGTACTATTTTTTTCAGGTACACTTGTATCGTTAGCAACAACCCCAGTATCGGTAACTGTTATTGTTGGAGCTAAAGATACCGGTGGAGGTGTAGGATGAATTGGGGAGTCCAGCGAAATCAACATTGGTGACGTAGAACAAACAGCCGCAAAGGTACCACTATTAGTTCGTGCATCGTTTAATTTGCCAGAGATCGTCTCACTGGAAGTCTCGACACAACCTTGTGGAGATTCCTGAGCTGCATTGTTCATAACGTCTTTGGTAAGCCTGTTCGTATCAGTCAACGCGGTTGAAGGGACATTCGTAGGAGAACAGCTTTGCCCCTGACTCGAAGACAAGTTGGAGTTATTGTTGGGCATACATTTCTTACGTTTTGGGGATTCAGATATCACTTTCAATTTTTTAAAGTGAGCCTCCATCGTTTTGAATCTTTCGTTAAGGTCACGAAACCCAATAAAAATGTTGTTGAACTCTTTCTGAGTTTGCCTCATAAAAGCTCGCATGTCATTTTCTACGGAACGACAATCATGACATGTCTAGTTCAGTCCAATTTTGCTGGATATTAGGTCAACCACCCGACCACCTATGTGAGAGAAACCGGCACAGATAACATGAGCCATATTATCACAGAGCCAACAACAAACATAAGTATCACCACGGGAAATTTTCTTTTGATTGGTGCACTTCTTGACACAGCAATCCAACATAGTTGCAAAGTTAAACAAACCCAAAAGAAAAATAAGCAAAAGAAACTATGACTATAGGATAAATTGAACAGCTGTTCAAAAATTATGGGCGAGAGTTATTTTGGAGCACTGGATGCAAATCGCAAGACAGCGTATAGCTAGCAGCGAACACAACACAAAGCAAAAAGGGCACACAATGACTTGCTAATAGCAGCTACCAACAAAAAGGTATGCAGTTACACAAATTTTTGTGAAAATCTATGATATATGAACACACAGACTGAATGTTTAAATTGCACAAAAAGCCACTATGTATATTGCACTGTGTAAAGATTTAATACCAAATTAAACTTATAAACTGTTTTCTATTATATGAATAAATATTTATAAATGATAATACAAAGTAAAAAGAATAACAATTCGAAGAGCGATCAAAAACACGTCCGCGCACGGCAAGGTTACCAGATTATGTATCCTATATGTTCACATGTGACTCATTGAACGTGGTAAACAAAATTGTTTTTGCTACGTTCAGGAGTCACATTTGACTCACAAAATAAAATAGCCAAAATAAGGTAAATATATGTCAAATTATTTATAAAAATAATATTTTATAATATACATTCATATTATTCAATTAAGCAACACAAAAAAATAATGGGCGTGGGGCGTACTCAAAGCGCTTTGTATGGGGACAGGGAAGTTGTTAAACTTCAGTTAAAGTAGACTAAAAAAATGCAGAATAAGTTTGCGCGTAGTTTAACTGACAAACTGATTTGAACTTTTACTGAAAAACTGGGCCTAGGAACAACGCAATATATGGGATCACGCGCACCGTTACCGCCACTTTAAAGAAATATGTGGAGCTTTTGATTGTAGATCATATTAAGAGTATAGCAGTGTATATAGGCATTTTTTTTTTTTTACATTTTATCACATTTTTCAACTTGTGCTTATTTGTCAAAATTGTTATTCGCTATTTCCATGTGATTAGCATTCCAAATTTCAGTGAACTTTAAATATCTATCTGTCCGTGAATTAACCTAAACAAATCCGAAGAAACTCCCTCAATTTCCCATATCTTAAGTCATTTTATGTTTCGGTCAAGCTAATGCAACTATCTTTATATTCATAAGGTCAGCGATTTCAGTGCGAGTTTAATCTCCAAATAAAGTTTACTATAGTTAAACCTTGCCACTTTACTCGATAACATTAAATTTTATTTACTTTGATTGGGTACCGGTTGGTTGTACAGGTATAAAGGAATCGAGATAGATATAGACTTCCATATATCAAAATCATCAGTATCAAAAAAAAAAAAAATTAATTGAGCCATGTCCGTCCGTTCGTTCGTCTGTCCGTTAACACGATAACTTGAGTAAATATTGAGATATCTTCACCAAATTTGGTACACGAGCTTACCTGGACCCAGAATAGATTGGTATTGAAAATGAGCGAAATCGGATGATAACCGCGCCCACTTTTTATATATATAACATTTTGGAAAACACAAAAACCTGATTATTTAGTAAATAATACAGCTAGAAAGTTGAAATTTGACGTGTGGACTGATATTAAGACTCTTGATAAAAATTAAAAAAAAAAAATTTAAATGGGCGTGGCACCGCCCACTTGTGATAAAATCAATTTTACAAATATTATTAATCATAGATCAAAAATTGTTAAACCTATCGTAATAAAATTCGGTAGAGAGGTTGCCTTTACTATAAGGAATGCTTTAAAAAAAAATTTACGAAATCAGTTAAGGGCCACGCCCACTTTTATATAAAAGATTTTTAAAGGGTCGTGGAAAAATAAAATAAGCTATATCTTTGTTAAAAAAAGAGCTTTATATCAATGGTATTTCATTTCCAAAGTGGATTTATAACAATAAATAGGAAAAAATTGTGTAGTAAAAATGGAGGTGATCGGTTAAAGACCACGGCAACATAGATATAAAACAAGTTTAAAAGGGTCGTAGACTAGAATAATAAGCTATATCTTAGCAAAAATGGTTTTGAATCAATGATATTTCACTTATCAAGTTTTATTGTAAGAGGAAATGGGGAGACATTTTTTTTAAACGGGCGGTGGCACGTGTTATGTAGAAAAGTAATTTATCTGAAATGAAATGTACAATTGAAGCTCACGCTGAGTATACAATGTTCGGTTACACCCCGAACTTAGACACCTTTACTTGTTATGTGTAAGAATTAAAAATGTTTCTTTTCCCTTTCCCAGAGGGTCGTGACCCACAGTTTGAAAACCACTGCTTTGCATTGAGCGTACGTACACAACGCCAATATTATTAATAGTAGGTACCTAAGTGCAGTTTTCGCCCGTAAGCTAACCATTCAGACATTTTCTAATAGCTCTTGCTTTTATGCTCGAATTGATCCGTTCACCAAATCCATAGCCAACTTTGCTAGCAGGGCTTAATGCAACTTCAACTCCAGTATCTATATTGGCCGCGTCACAATGAACTTTTTCAAGGGTCAACGCAATCTTATGCATGATAAGAAGTTTGCACGTATTTTTATGTAGAGCGGCATATCGAGCGATACTAGTGCCGTCAGTCATACAAAAGTTGGAAATCTTCAACTTTTGCTACATGTAAGGCATAAGAAGAAGAACTCGTCGTTTGCTTTGGCTATAGGTGCTTTCACATTTCGCGAGTGAAATTATTGTCCCCCTCTTTGGTACTTTTCCAACGTTTTCACAATTAAATACTACATTTGAACAAACGAATAGGAGACAAAATATGTTAGCAAGTGTGTTTCTTGTATAATGAGAATGTTTATAACAGTGCTTTGCGTATGTGAATGGAGAAGACGAAATAAATTGTATCTGAAAAGTTTGAAGTGAGATTTTATTAGTAGCTATAGCTACGTTACCGTTATGTTATGTGGTATCGCAACGGACCTTCATGATGTCCAACTGAACTTCTCCTACGAGTGCCACCGCCTTACCTATATGGAAAACTTCATTGTGACGCGGCCATATGTTACAAACTCGTAAATACCAGTTTTATAATTGAGGAAATGTAAACACCTTCGACGAACTTGTAGAATTGACGAAGCCAAATATTTGTTTGTTTTGAATTGCTTATGTGTGAATTATCCCATGAAGATTTGCAAAAAACGCGGTATTTTTGTTGAAAGTTCACAAAAAAGTTGGTCACACCAAGGGAGTTTAAATCGTTTTCCACCTGGTCCTTCCAACGGAGTGGGGCCGACCTCTACCTCTGCTTCCATAGGCGGGTTCCGATAGAAATACTTTCTTGGCCGGAGCATCATCTTTCATTCGCATAACATGGCCTAGCCAGCGCAGCCGCTGCGTTTTAATTCGCTGAACTATGTTGATGTCTGCGTATAGCTCGTACAGCTCATCATTAAATCTTCATCGGTACTCGCCATCGCAGACGCGTAGAGGTCCATAAATCTTTCGAAGAACTTTTCTCTCGAACACTCCCAAAGACGCTTCATCTGCTGTTGTCATGGTCCATGCTTCTGCCCCATATAGCAGGACGGGTACTATAAGTGACTTGTAGAGTATGATTTTCGTTCGCCGAGAGAGGACTTTACTTTTCAATTGCCTACCTAGTCCAAAGTAGCATTTATTGGCGAGATTGATTCTTCGCTGGATTTCATAAATTTTTCTTAATGAAACTAAACCCACAAAATAATTTTTTTTTTTTGCAAAAAGGATTTTTAGTACAAAAGTGTTTATCGAATTTGGTGCCCCATAGATCGTGGTGCCCTAGGCGGTCGCGTAGTTCGCAAGTATAAAGGAATCGAGATAGATATAGACTTCCATATATCAAAATCATCAGTATCGAAAAAAAATTTGATTGAGTCATGTCCGTCCGTCCGTCCGTCTGTCCGTTAACACGATAACTTGAGTAAATTTTGGGGTATCTTAATGAAATTTGGTATTAGGTTCCTGGGAATTCATCTCAGAATGCTACTTAAAATGAACGAAATCGGACTATAACCACGCCGACTTTTTCAATATCGAAAATTTCGAAAAACCGAAAAAGTGCGATAATTCATTACCAAAGACGGATACAGCGATGAAACTTGGTAGGTGGGTTGACTTTATGACGCAGAATAGAAAATTAGTAAAACTTTCGAAAATGGGCAAGGCACCGCCCACTTTTAAAATAAGGTAATTTAAAAGTTTAGCAAGCTGTAATTTGGCAGTCGTTGAGGATATCATGATGAAATTTGGCAGGAACGTTACTCCTATTACTATATGTGTGCTAAATAAAAAATTACAAAATCGGATGACGAGCACGCCCACTTAAAAAAAAAATGTTTAAGTCAGATTTTAACAAAAAATTTAATATATTTACAGTATATAAGTAAATTATATCAACATTCAACCACAGTAATGATATGGTGCAACAAAATACAAAAATAAAAGAAAATTTCAAAATGGGCGTGGCTCCGCCCTTTTTCATTTAATTTGTCTAGAATACTTTTAATGCCATAAGTCGAACAAAAATTTACCAATCCTTGTGAAATTTGGTAAAGGCATAGCTTCTATGACGATAGCTGTTTTCTGTGAAAATGGGCCAAATCGGTTGAAGCCATGCCCAGTTTTTATACACAGTCGACCATATGTCCTTCCGCTCGGCCGTTAACACGGTAACTTGAGCAAAAATCGTTATGTCTTTACTAAACTTAGTTCACGTACTTATCTGAACTCACTTTATCTTGGTAATAAAAATGGGCGAAATCCCACTATGACCACGCCAACTTTTTCGATATCGAAAATTTCGAAAAATTTAAAAAATGCCATAGTTCTATACCAAATACGAAAAAAGGGATGAAAAATGGTGATTGGGTTAGTTTTTTGACGCAACATATAACTCTAGAAAAAACTTTGTAAAATGGGTATGATACCTACCATATTAAGTAGAAGAAAAGGAAAAAGTTCTGCAGGGCGAAATCAAAAGCCCTAGGAATCATGGCAGGAATACTGTTCGTATATACATATATAAATAAATTATCGGTACCCGACAGATGACGTTCTGGGTCACCCTGGTCCACATTTTGGTAGATATCTCGAAAACGCCTTCACATATATCACTTAGGCCCACTCCCTTTTAAAATACTCATTAACACCTTTCATTTGATACCCATATCGTACAAACACATTCCAGGGTTACCCTAGGTTCATTTTCCTACATGGTTATTTTCCCTTATTTTACCTCCAAAGCTCTCAGTTGAGTATGTAATGTTCGGTTACGCCCGAACTTAGCGTTCCTTACTTGTTTTAAATGCGTATGTGCGAAAAAAACATATTCCGAAAAAATTCGCTTCAAAAATGATGTTTATTTTATAAATAACTAGCTTATCCCCGTGGGTTAGTGGTGCCACACATGGGAAACCGAGAGCTTGCATCCTGGTAAGATCTGAACTAATTTTTTTTTTCTCTCCCAGTTTAGCGACGAGGATGCTACAACTATGACGTTGACGGTCGGTGGTACGAATATAACACTGACGTCCTTTTACTTTCCTCATGAGGAGTCAGCTCTGACGGAGCTAGTCTGTAAGATAGCTCGGTATGCAAAGGGGCCACTACTACTAGCGGTAGATGCCAATGCGCACCACGAGGCTTGGGGCAGTGGAGACACGAACGAGAGGGGTGAGCTACTCTTTGATTTTGTTATTTATCATAACTTTAAGATTTGTAATAGCGGTTCGGTGCCCACGTTTGTCACTAAGAGCAGACAGAAGGTTCTGGACGTCACCCTGATCTCGGGCAGAGGGGAATCTATGATAAAAAAATTGGACGGTGCTTGATGACCACTCTTTTTCGGATCATAGATTTGTCCGCTTCGACCTCGGCGAAGTGGCACTAAAAACTGTCTGGCATAGAAACCTTAAAAACGCCAATTGGCTTATCTACAGTGAGGAGCTTAAAAAGAGGCTCTCAGGATTTAGTGCTCATATACCCCAAAACTCTGCGGAGCTGGATAATATGGTTTACTCGTTCACGAAGGCATGCGGGGAGACTCTTGATAACGCCTGTCCTTGGAAGATATCTAGGGGTAAGACGAAACCACCATGATGGAACAGGGTCATAGATAATCTACGCAAGGCATGTGGGAAAGCATTCAATCTTGCTAAAGCCTCCAGGGAGGGTGAAAAATTGGATGCATACAAGATGATCCTAGGGGATTATAAGAAACTGCTAAGGTCGTCGAAGAGAAGCTCCTGGCGGAAGTTTTGTAGCGAAATGGAGACGGTGCCTGAGGGATCTAGGATCAGAAAGGTGCTCTCTGATGCTCCAAAATGTGTCCCGGGATGCCTGCAAGGATCTTATGGGACATGGACGGATTCGGCAGAAAGTACCCTTTGCCTGCTCCTGAGTACGCACTTTCCGAGCGCTAGTGATGAAGTAATGAACTGGAGGGAGACTCACACTGAAGAACGGTATGAGGGGAAGTTCATTTCTATGGGTAAAATTAAATGGGCTTTAAGGTCGTTCAAGCCCTTCAAAGCACCAGGACCGGATGGATTAGCCACGGTACAATTCCAGGAAACAATCGAGCTGAGTTCTTTGTGGTTGTATAAGGAATTTGTGCTCTTAACTATATTCCACGGGGTTGGAACGATTCAAGGGTCACCTTTATACCAAAGCTGGAAGGACTGATCACGCGAGGCCTAAAGACTTCAGACCGATATGTCTGACATCCTTTCAGCTGGAGACACTCGAGAGGTTAATGGACTCCGCATTAAGGGAGTCCTTGGAGGGAAAGGGGTACTTTCTCCACTTCTATGGGTTGCCACACTTAATGAGCTCTTGGTTCTTCTTGAGAAGGACGGATGCAGCAAGGTAATCGCATATGCAGATGACCTTGCGCTGTTAGTTAGCGGGAAGTTTCCGCAGAAACTATGCGATATAATGCAAACAAAGTTGACATTGTTGGAGAAGTGGACCAGGAGTAAAGGTCTATCGGTCAATTCAGCCAAAACTGAACTGGTTCTGTTCACCAGGAAATATAAGATACCTGCGTCGCAGCTGCCGGTGCTAGCGGGTATGACCCTGACGCTGAAGGACTCTGCCAAATACCTAGGAGTAATTTTGGATAGGAAACTATCCTGGAGGGAAAATGCTCAGGAGCGTGTGAAAAAAGCAACGGCGGCAATGTACAGCTGTAGGGGACCTGTTGTGCGAAGATGGGGATTATCACCGGATATTACCCTGTGGCTCTACACCGCTGTGGTTAGACCAATTCTTTTATACGGGGCAGTGGTCTGGTGGACGACCTTAGATACTAAATCAAACCTACGGGTATTCCAGCAGGTAAAAAGTGCTCTAATCTGCGTGGGGGGTGCCCTGCGCACCACCCCTGCGGAGGCGCTGGACTCTATTTTTGCCAATAGATTTAATAGCCAAGCAATGTGCGGCCTTTTCTTCTCTGCGGCTGCGAGAGTTATCCGGATGTAGAGACAATGTGGATGAGCATGCAGCTATCCTTAAGTATCTGGATTCGCCTTCGTCGGACTATTGCGCTCCGATTGTATTTTTCAATATGAAGTACAAGGTTATTATCCCGGATAGGGATTATTGGCTGAAGGGAGCCGCCGGACCTGAGCGATAGGCTGCAGATATATACTGACGACTCCAAACTGGATTATAAGGTGGGTAGCGGTGTCTTTGCACCTCAACTAGGGTGGAATCTATCATTTAGCCTACCCGATCATTGCAGCGTCTTTCAGGCGGATGTGGCTGCTATAAATTAGGCCGCTTATCACCTGGGGAAGGCTGCTCACACTATAACCAAATTTGTATTTACTCTGACAGCCAGGCTGCACTAAAAGCACTTGGATCGGTCACATGTAAGTCCAGGACAGTATAGAAGTGCCGCAAATCTTTTAACGAGATCGCTGAGCAAACTTCCCTCAGTCGTGTATGGCTGCCTGGACATTCGAATATACCGGACAATGAGATGGCTGGCGAACTTGCAAGAGGGGCACATCCGTTCCGCTTTCGCCGTCCTGGAAGGGATTGAGTATGCCGCTCGCTACCTGTAAGCTCATTTTGAAAGGGATTTTCCTCAGGGAAGCGGGTATGAGATGCAGTAATCTTGAATTCTGCTACCACTCAAATCCCATGTGGCCCGAATGGGACGCGAGACGCACAAAAAGTCTCCTTCTCCTTGGTAGGG
The DNA here is from genome assembly GCF_040869045.1 of Eurosta solidaginis. NCBI lineage: Eukaryota > Metazoa > Arthropoda > Insecta > Diptera > Tephritidae > Eurosta > Eurosta solidaginis. Next base: position 96,481,150 of record NC_090319.1, on the reverse strand, counting down.
GGCATATGTCTAATGGTTGGACTTATAACCGGCCACATAGCAATCGGGAGGCACGCACAACGGCTGGGTGCTCCCTATAATGATTACTACAGGAGCTGCAAAGACGAAGAAGAGATAGAAACAGTCAAACATTTTCTGTGCGATTGTCCCGCGCTTTGGCACAAGAGGAAGAAATCTCTGGGATCTCCCTTTTTTGACGATCTTTGTGATCTGGCTAAGTCATTTGCTGTATCGAGCTGTTGGTTTGAGTAGGGGAGAGATCCACGTGGTATCACAATGGGACCTTTATGGGCCTAAGTGCACTGGTGCTCGCACCGGTGGCCACTCTAACCTAACCTAACCTACCCCCGTGGGTTTCACCCCACGTTTCTATAAATATATGGCAAATAAATAACACAAGTTTTAAGGTGAATTTAGGTACTGCTGAAAACCATAGGATATACAATATTTTTTGGAGTATAAATAAAAAGATTTTTCGATGAGCCAACTGTGGAGTAGGCTACGTATAATTGGCCATAGGTGAAACATGAGTTTGTAAGAGCTAATGACTGTCCTTGTGCTTTATTCACATTGCGTAAGCCAACCTAATAGGAAATTGGAGGCGTTTAAAATTGAGAGGCATATCTGTCGGTATTAATGGAATCCTTGGTATGAAAACTTTGTTGTATTCAAAATTTCCGGATAAAATCATTGCTTCATTGACATTCGGTAAAAGTTTTGTGTTGATAAGTCTTGTCCCATTACATAAGCGGGGAGGATCCAAATTACGAAGCATAATTATTATGGACCCTTTTTTAAGGATCAATCGATGAGGAGGAATTCCTGATGGCTCCAAGGAGTTAAGAAACTCAACCCTATAACGCACAGCTTGCGATTCTTCCAAGACTGTTCCAATGGATTGATAAGTTGTATCGTTTGTTTGAATTTTTTATAGATATAGAAGATTTAGATAGACTGAAGTTAACAAAAAAGTTTAACGGCGGCAGATTACTAAACGTCCAAAAGGAATAACAGCCAAACTCAACTCTGTAGTCAAACTTTAGCTGTTAAAATAACCTAAGTTTGTACGGCAGCCATAGTTCTGAATAATCCCATTGGTAGGGAAGTGCCACGCCCCCTTTTCCCCAATTCCGCATTTTACTGGAGGTGTTACAACTTAACGTCATCTAGCTCCTTGCCAATTTTGGGGGGTGCCACGCCCCCTTTTCCCTCACAAATTTCATTGGTGGTGGTAGGGATTGACCTCATAAAACTCTTAATGTTATTTTTAGCCTATGACCATCCCTGTAAGGTTTATAGTGGGTTTTTCAAATTTGGTTGTGATCGGCCGATACGTTTAGGACGCAGCCCGTTCTATACCTACATACATACATACATAATTTGAATTTTATATGCATACTAGCAGACCCGTCAGATGTTGTTCTGCCCTAAATTTGGTCTATCTGCATACATTTTAATAAGCTTTTTCCGTCTACCTCTGCCCTCCCCCTTCTTCACTTTTTCCTAATCCTTTTATTCACTCCTCTCCGTCTTTTTCTTTTCATCTATCTCTATCTTCGTCTCACTCTATCTCTTCTCTATCTAGTTTCCTTACCTCTTTTCTCTTCTTCAAGTTTTTCCCATTCTTATTCATCCCATATTGTCAGTCCCAGAAGGTGGTATGTATTTTGTTCCAGTCGCATTCCGAGTCTCACTCCCAATCCTAGTCCTAATCCCATTCCCAGCCCGCCTCTGGTCTACTTCCCGGAAAAAAGGATCGTAAATACTAGTATAGGCAAATTTATATACCAAATTTCAGGCAAATGGAATAGTATGTATGTAAATAGGTATGTGGGTATTGTGACGAATATTAGCAACACTAAGGGATACTATCATCACTAAGCCGATACTGAGCAGTGACTCGTATGCACATAACCAAATTAACCATTATGTCCATACAAGCTGCGGAGAGCAATGCACAACCACATGCATATATCTGAGATACTCCCGAAAGTATGCAATCATTTGTGCAAGTATCACTCACATATACAAATGTAATTTCATAGCTGATAACTAACTAGTAAATTCTAGAAATAGAAGCGCCTAGAAATATGTCAACGAGGAAACCAAACAGTTAAAAAGGCAGCAACAGTTGAGGCACGACAATCAGTTTGATTTAAGCAAGCTATCAGTTGCGAAGTACAAGTGTTATTGTGAAGTACTTTAATAAAGGCCATTTTACATTATTGAATAGTGGAGTTTATTTATTCAACAGTTTAGTGATTCGAACGTTAGTAGAAGATTTGAAATAAGCGGAATTTCAGTAAATTCGCTACAATTGGTGTCAGAAGAGGAATTTTGAATAAATTCCGAAGATTTCGAGTACAACAAGGATTGGGCAAAGTGGAGTGAATTGAAGATCCAGCAATTGAAGAAGGAGTTGGAGGGCCGGAGATTGAATACAACCGGCAATAACGTCGAACTGCAGGCATGACTACGAGAGGCAATGGAAGCAGAAGGAATTAACGTGGAAGAGTATAGCTTGAAACACAATGCCCTGACGCCGCGAAATAAACGCGACGAACATCGCCTTGTCAAAAATAGAATCCCCATAACTACATGAAGGTGAACACAATGAACGCCAAGAGCGAAATTTACGCGACGTCATTTTTCGACGATAGATTTATTTCTATCGTCGCCCCGGGCGATGACGACAAACATCCCAAGGGTTTCTGCTGTTCAAGTTTTTAAGTATAAAAAAAGAAAACATAATATCCAAAAACAATTTTTTTCTTCTTTACATATAATTTTTAATTTAATTTCTTAACATTTTTGTTTTGTTTTGTTAATTTCTTAACATTTTGGGCGTATTTCAGCAGTCGAGTGCTAAAGCAGAGAATCAAAAAAGTTTTAATTGTTTTCATCTTTATTTCTAAATAATGGGCACTCTGAATATACAGCGTCAATTTCGCCCGGCATTGTGTTTTAATTAGACGAAATGTCTCGGCGTAATTTGAAAAATGTCATCGCCCGACGCGGCGTATATCGTCGTCACTCGGCATTGTGTTTCAAGCATATGTCTTTCATCTTGATGGCGACGAAACAACAACAAAAATTGAAGAGAAAAACGAAACACCGCAGACAATGGCGAACACAGACTTGAACACAATATTAGCTGCAATATCTGCACAAACGTCGACAGTAACATCCAAGATGAAAAACAACTAGAATCCCAGGAGACACGTGTAACATCCAAGATGGAAACTCTACTGGAAGAACAGAAGACATATGTATATAGCATCCCAACTGGAATCACAGCAGGCACGTATTTCAGAAATGACGTCGCAAGTGTCATCTCGACTGGAAGACCAAAAGACATATATGGTATCTCAATTGGAAGCGCAAGAGGCACGTATATCTGAAATGCCGGCAGAAATTTTGGAACAGGTATCAAAACTGGAAGCGCAGGATGCAAAAATGGCTCAATTTCAGGCAGAAGTAGATGATTTGATGGGTCGTATGGAGCAGTTACAACTAAATGGCCCAGCTGATTCAGCGAGTAATCTAAAGGTAAAAACACCATCCTTTCACGGTTCTGTTCCTTTCCAAGTGTTTAAGCTTCAGTTTGAGAATACCGCAACAGTGAACAACTGGAATGCTGAAGATAAATGTTCATGGCATTGAAAGGGCCTGCAGCTGAGATTTTACAAACCATTCCATAGGGCGAACGGAACTGTTATGAAGCATTGATGGGCGCTCTAGAGAGACGATACGGAACTGCGCATAGGATACAGATATACCAAATGGAGTTACTGAACCGCTTCCAGAGGCCTGGTGAAACATTGCAGGAGTTTGCGTCGGATGTTGAAAGGCTGGCACATTTAGCGAATGCGGACGCACCCGTGGAATACACTGAAAGGGTAAAGATTCAGAGCTTTATAAATGGCATACGGGACGTCGAAACAAAGCGAGCTACATACGCAAACCCTAAGCCAACATTCGCAGAAACGGTATCACATGCTCTGATTCAGGAAACAGCGTCGCTTCTGTGTAAGCCAGTTTTCAAAGCACGCCGTGTGGAAGTAGAAAGACCAGAGTGGGTAGACGCAATTTTAGAAGCTTTAAAAGGAACGCAACAGAAGAATAATATTTCAAGTGCGGTAACCCAGGTCACGTTGCTCGTCATTGCAGCACCGGTCCTAAGTAGTAGTTCCAACTTGGGTGGCAGTAAACGCAAAGCTGGAGGAGATAAGCAAAAGCGAGTCAGATGTAAAGATCGAAAACTTGCCCCAGCTATTGAATGTACTGTGATATCTGTGTCGCAAATTGGAAGGAAATCAAGCGGTCTTACCGTCAGAGGCAATGTCGATGGCAAAGAATGTGTACTGACTGTAGATACGGGCGCATCTCATTCCTTGATTCGATCTGATTTGGTCAACAGGAGAGTAAATCCATTACCTGGGGCAAGGTTGCGTACGGTCATGGTTCTACACAAATTCGTTGTGGCGGAGATCGTTGATGAAGTCTTATTGGGAGTGGACTTCTTAGTTGACCATGACATCAGGATCGATATGCGGAGAAAGATTATGCGCTATAAAAACAAGGATGTGGCACTTAACTTCAGTTTGGAAAAAGGGTTCAGCAGTAATCGAGTACTGCTGGAGAAGAGTCGACAAAGACCACGAATGTCAAAGGTAAAGGTTGATGGAACGAATGGGCCAAACAAATCTAAATCGGAGGTACCTGCGAGAAAACACTGGCATTGACAAACCCTAATGGACGCACTAAAACGACTGAAAGAATTTTCCAGAAAGAATGCAAGGGTGGTTTCAAGCCAGCGCACACTACTGTTGTGAAACGTCAAGACGATACTGATGATGCAAAGTCAATCCGTCAAGATCAAGCTCTGCGAAGTGGTTCTTCATTGGCCAAAGAACATAGTGTGAGGGAACGGCCCAGGGTAATGGGTAGTAAGATGAAACACAGGTACGACAAGAAGGAAGGGTTCCGGGAGGGAGATTTGGTGCTGCTATACAACCCTCACCGGCGGAAAGGTGTTCTATCCAAATTTCGGTGCAGTTGGGAAGGCCCGTACAAAATTGTGAAGAAGTGATACCATCTTCCGCATACAAACCATTGGGAAACCACGAAGTAGAAGAGTGGTACATTGGAAGATGCTAGCGGCGTTTAGATCGAGAGATTTGTCTGATCGGGACGATCAGACTTAGGTGGAGGGCAGTGTGATGAATATTTGCACACTAAGGGATACTATCATCTCTAAGCCGATACTGAGCAGTGACTTGTATGCACATAACCAAATTAATCATTATGTCCATACAAGCAGCGGAGAGCAACGTACAACCACATGCATATATATGAGATACTCCCGAAAGTATGCAATCATTTGTGCAAGTATCACGCGCATATGAGAAGCTATAATTGTAGTTATAGTTGGTAAATTTATAGCTGATAACTATCTAGTAAATTCTAGAAATAGAACCGCCTAGAAATATGTCAACGAGGAAACCAAACAGTATATAAGGCAGCAACAGTTGAGGCACGACAATCAGTTTGATTTAAGCAAGCTATCAGTTGCGAAGTACAAATGTTATTGTGAAGTACTTTAATAAAGGCCATTTTGCATTATTGAATAGTGGAGTTATTTATTCAACAGTTTAGTGATTCGAAAGTTAGTAGAAGATTTGAAATAAGCGGAGTTTCAGTAAATTCGTTACAGTATTATAAATTCATGTCTTTATTTCGGCTTCGCATGCATATTTATCAGTATTGCCAGGTTGATGCGACTAAATCGAATATCACAATGAAAATTACTTTAAAGCTCTCAGAAACAGCTTTCATTTGATATCAATATTACACGCCTATATCTCGAGACCCTAGTCACCCAGCGGTATGAAAATTACCCTCTACTAAAGCACTCATCAACAGCTTTCATCTGATATCCATATTGTGTAAACACTGTCTAGGGGTACCCGGGTCCACGTTTTGCCCTATATCCCGAGACCCTAGTTACCCAGGGTTACGAAAAATTCCCCGTATCAAAGTACTCATAAACAGCTTCCATTTGATAGCCATATTGTACAAACACATCCCAGGATTACCTTAGCAAAAAAAATAGATTGAAAAATTCAATTTCCTTAGTGCACAAATATTAGCATATACATGCAAAAATACCAAAAAATAAAACTTTTGTTTAAGAATTTTAAGGAAGTGTTCAATATTTTTAACGAAAGGGTATTTTTCAAGAGATGTTTTGCATTCTTAACCATTTATGTTGCATTAACTTTGCAAAAACGCATAAATATGTATGTACATACATATGTCAAGCTGATATGGTATGAAAATACCAGGGATGCACCTTAACGTTAAGCTAATCGTTTATCAAAAAATTTCCACCGTTTCCGTTGAAACACTTCGAAATATTATCGATAAAGAAATTATCAAGATAAATTGTATCTCGTTTTTAACCGAAACGAAAAGCTTTCGTTAACGTTTTTAACGTAAATGTAACGTGATACTTTATGTTTGAATTATGCTGGCAATGCTATAGCCATGGTGAAGCCGTAAGGTGGCAACAACGAGCGCACATACACACACAAACTCTATGTAATTTGTTTGTGTAATTCGTTGGTGGTAATGTCAAAAATACTCTGAGAAATATTCGTACTGTCAAAATTCATGAGAAACGTTGCAATCAGCTTGGATAATGCTTTCACCTTTAATGACTCCGCCATCAATCAGCTTTGCCAGCATAGTTTGAAATTAATAATCAAGATAAACGATTTGATTTCGTTTTGATATGGCAGAAAACGAAACGAAATCATTTCGTTAATTTGACGATCTTAACGTTAATAAACGAAACGAAATGACTTCGTTTCGTTTATTAACGTTGATTATCGTAACGAAATGATATCGTTTCGTTGGTTAAGCATGCCTGGAAAATACATACATACATCCATACATATAAATGTACTCCCGAAGTTAAATAACGCAGCGAATGCTATGTGTCGCCTCACTCAAAAGCAATTTGCGCTCACAATAGACACCGAACAACCACACACATCATTTTTTGGTAAAAATGTTACTTTTGTTTAAAAAATTTGGCTGATATAAGAAAGGAATCAAGTATTTTTTTTTATGCAGAACGAAAGTAAATATTTCCAAGTTTTACTGAAAAGGAGAATTTTTTAACTCCATCGATTCGTTTATGAGTTATAGCTGTGTAAACAAAAATTTTATGATTTAATCGGGGATTGCCCGTATTGCTTTTTTTTTAAATGTATGAAAACATTTATTTGAAGCAATTTTTTAATTTTTATAATTTATTTAATAATTTGGGAAAATTTAAACAACGTGACATCAGGACGGACAAGGCGACAGCTGTTTCGATTATACCTTGTAAATCTCTTCAAAGCCTTTTCTCCCGGGAGTGGGAGTCGAACCCGCACTCCTACGATAGTTGAAATGGTTATAAACGCATTCAGCTACGTCATGCCTAGTGATGGACGATATGGCGATTTTGAGCTATCAGCGAAAATAGATATGGCTATTTTTGAATATCGGCTATTTTTTATAGCTATAGCGATCGATTTATTTCAACAAGCGATTCCATACAGAAGAGCGATTTTGAGCTATCAGTGAATATAGGTATGGCTATTTTTTACAGCTATGGCTATTTTTTACAGCTATGGCGATCGCTTCAATTTATCTTTAATAAGCGAATCTGCAATTATTTGTATACTTGTATATAAAAAATGAATGTTTAACTCTTTTTACCAGAGTAGATTGAATGTTATACATTAATTTATCCTAAATTAAATTTTATTAGAATATATGAACCAAAATTGGAATAAAAAGAAAAAAGTATGTACCTTTAATTGTAAACTAATGTAATGTGAAATTCTAATTTTCTGAGATGTTATGATATATATTATTAACTGGCTGACGACAATATGTTCAGGCTCGTATTACACTCAATGAGATGAAAATAGCTGAAATAAATGTATATGCATCTTTGTTTTATAATTTTGTTAATTGAAAATGCTTTGATTTTTAAATGTAAGATGAATCAACCCGGTCTAAATCTGTATATGTAACACCATAAAAACATGATTTATTTACTATATTATACTACACCGATGTATTCAGAAATACTCCGTATGAATTTATTCTGAAAGTTGTATTTGGCTGCATAAATTTGTACAGTAAAGTGAATCAATTTTTAATTAAAAATACAGAGGAAAAATATAGCAAATTCTTCAAACTATTATAAAAATATTATTTAGCAGAAAATTAGCCACCCACTGCAGTGCCCTAGAAATTAGCCGGAGAATTCAACCATATACAAACCATATGACAAATCTTGAATTGCATTCTCCCAAAAACCTTAAATTTTGAGTTAATCTGTTTACAATAAGACGAGTGATATATGTTTCTATAATTCTTTTATTTTACCATCAAAAACACAAATTTTATAAAACTGTTAACGGCTACTGCCTAGAAGTATGAACTTATGAATAACACAGGCAATCAATCTTAGGCCAAGTCTAAAGACCCATGTCTATTTGGCGTCACATAGTGTAATTAAAAACAAAAAAATTCAGTCTTCCATTTCTTATATACATTTCATGAAATTAAAGTTTAAACTTATATTGCTTGTTTAATATTTTGACAAATATTAATTATTTTATTATAAATACTTAAATATAAAATCAAAATATAACGAATTTTATATTTTATGATTGGCGTTTAAAAAGATAAGGATTTTAGCCTTTTCATCATCTAAGCGCATTCTTCTCTCGCTTAAAATAAGGCCGGCTTGAGAAAAAAGTCTTTCACAGGGAACCGATGTTCCTAAACACCCCAACTTTTCGCGAGCTATAGGAGATAGATTGGGATACTTGTAATTGCTTTTCTGCCACCATAAAAAAGGATCAACTTTTCGTGCAATTACAGTTTCTTCTATATACCTCTGCACTTCGATAATTGCTTTTGAATGAGTTGTGCCTTGCGGTCTCTTTGATCTTTGCGTTGATTATTTTTGAGTTCGATCTTTCGCTTGTCTGTAAAAATTACCCAAACCACGTGGCTGCTTTTCTAGCCGACTTCACAATGTCGTCGTTCTAGTTGTTACACAAGTTTGCTTTGTTCCGTTCGCTGTTTCGGAAAGTAAAGCACACAGATGAGCAATGATGAACGATATCTCCCTATCGATGATTGCATCGCTGCTATTAGTATTAGAATTTCATGCTCAAGGAAAATCGCCAATCGCTATAATCGCTATTGGCGATATTCTGCCAGAGGTGATTGTCATTCAAAAGAATCGAATGAAGGAAAATAGCTAATCACTGATATATTTGGATTGCAATAGCTATAGCTATTAGCGATTTGTCAATAGCGGCGATGCAATCACCAATAGCGAAATATCGAGCCATCACTAGTCATGCCTTAGTTGTTGTAAAGTTTTTCCCAATTGCCTTCTTTTTGCATATTATAAAAATTAAAAAATTGATTCAAATAAATGTTTTCATACATAAAAAAAAAAGCAATACGGGCAATCCCCGATTAAATCATCCAAACAGACAAAATTGGTTAATTCGTTGTAGTTCTATAAATAGAACAAAAACAGCAACAAAACCAAAGTTTCTATGAAAACCGCCGTACCAAGCATAGCTTTAACACATAATTGCATACGAAGTATGTAATGTGTAAAAGATTAAAATATGCAAAAAGAAGGCAATTGGGAAAAACTTTACAACAACTAAGGCATGACGTAGCTGAATGCGTTTATAACCATTTCAACTATCGTAGGAGTGCGGGTTCGACTCCCACTCCCGGGAGAAAAGGCTTTGAAGAGATTTACAAGGTATAATCGAAACAGCTGTCGCCTTGTCCGTCCTGATGTCACGTTGTTTAAATTTTTCCCAAATTATTAAATAACTTATAAAAATTTTATGATTTTTTACTACATTTTGGCTATTTGCCACGCCCCTATAATATATACCTTCAAATTATATTAATTGTACCATCTCACGTAGCTAAGCTTTCAAATGCAAAAAACCGTTTTAAAATCGGAGCATTCTGTGTGAAGTTATGTGCGTACATGGCATTTAGCGTCTTTAGGGGGACTCATGTAACCGTATAAATGCCTTATAAAGTGTGTAAACGTATAATTTTATCTAGTGCGTAAACGAGCTGTCAAATTTTGTATGAAAAATCATTTACACAATCTGTATAAATTTACGCGCACATTTCATTAGGGGGACTCATGAAAGCATATAAACTTATAAGGTGTAAAATTATATCCATTTACACACGCTGTTATATGAACGCACCTAGAAATACTCTTGATAAACTTGATTGTTTATCAGCTGTATTATTGCCAAACAAAAATTCTTTGATTGTTATACAAATTAAAAAATGGCAGGATTAATTGAAAAATCAAAACTAAAACGTCTTTACTAAGATATTCTTGTAAATTACTTGCTGATGTTGGAGATTTCTGATGAAAATGCCTGCTGTAATGTCTGCAAGGTTGCATTCCTTTGAGTTTACCGCGTTTACACAATGAAATATGCGCGTAAATTTGTACAAATAGTGTAAATAATTTTTCATACAAAATTTGACAGTTCGTTTATGCACTAGATAAATTTATACGTTTACACACTTTATAAGGCATTTATACGGTTACATGAGTCCCCCTATTGTGTAACCGCGGTAAACTCAAAGGAATGCAACCTTGCAGACATTACAGCCGGCATTTTCATCAGAAATCTCCAACATAAGCAAGTAAAGGCGTTTTAGTTTTGATTTTTCACTTAATCTTGGTATTTTTAATTTGTATAACAATCAAAAAAATTTTTTTGGCAATAATACAGCTGAAAAACAATCAAGTTTATCAAGAGTATTACTAGGTGCGTTCATATAACCGCGTGTGTAAATGGATATAATTTTACACCTTATAAGTTTATATGCTATCATGAGTTCCCCTTTTATTTTATAAGATTTAAAAAGAAGAAGATTATAGAAGATACTAGCTTATGCCCGTGGAGTTTACCCCACGTTTCTATAAAAATATGCAGGCTACGCGTAACTGGCCATGGGTAAAAGTTGGTAAGATTGACTACTGCTACAGCTAATGACTTTTGTTGTATGATATATTCATATTTGTAACAGGATTCCCCTCGCGTAGGTGAGGTTGAAAATTGAGTTGCAGAAGCTCTGAACCTATAAAGGTTTGTAGTGCGCTCATCAATCCTTTGATTCGCAGCTAATGATCGTCCTTGAGCTCCATTGATAGGGATAGGAATATTTGAGGCATTTAAAATTGAAAAGACAAATCTATCGGTATCAATGGTATCCTTGGAGTTAAACTTTTTTGTTTTCGAACTTTTCCGATAAAAACAATTGCTTCAATGACATTCGTAAAAGTTTTGTGATGAAAAGCCTTTATAGTTTGTAAAGATATATTCAATATTTGGAAGAAACATTAGCTATTAAAGCTTCAGGTGATGTCATAATTTCTCAAAAACTTGCAGGAAACGAAGTCAAATCTGTTAGTAAAGAAAGAGGAATTTTGCCATAATTAATTTCAAGAAGTTGTTTAGCAAAAGCTGTTTCGCCAAAATGCCCTCTCATATTTCGAAAAAGAGTAAATTTTTGAAGTAAAGATGTCTATAGACGAAAAAGCACGCATTTACTTCACCTGCGGCTGTTCCAGCAAGTAACAGGAAAGCACCACCTTTGGGATGATCATTACACCTTAAATTCTTAAGGGATCGGTCTAAAACTTGCAGCGACTGTTTATGTGTCATGGTGCACACATCGCACACCCCCACTTTGGCCTGACCGTTTGCCTATGTTGCACATCGGGGTATCAGATGTTTGCAGACAGTGGTCACTCAGCATTTAGAGTACGTCCACAAAGAGTATCCACGGTATCTGAGAAAGCAACTGTCATAGCGATTTCTATTTTTGGTCTTACATCAATTAATATCAAATTAAACAGAAGTGTTTTTTCCCGGTTCCTCCAGGCGTATCCTAAAATACCAACCCTAAAGATAACCACCCCTATTCTGCATTTCGATTACGTTCCCGTTCTACGCTCCGCTTCAATCGAAGTTTGGTATTCTGCATTACGACGGAATCGTAAAGAGAAGAGGAGCAAATGATTTTTCGAAATCAGCTGTTGGTACGGAATGTGTGAACATTGGAACAAAATCAATTAAGGAAGATTTGTAAAAAACACTGAAAAACGTTTATATTTTATTATCCACACCATTTTGTACAAAAAAAAAGCAATAGAATATATTGCCGCAGTGTTATATTTTTTTGAGTGAAGTTCTTTCATAATGGTAAGTGTGTTTTTGTCGTTCTTTTGGCCAATTCCCTGCCGTGGCCATCAAGTTTTGTTAAAACGGATTCCTGCACGAATATATTTAACATTTTCTGAATTTTAAGGATGCTAATTTCATTGGCGGCCACAGTGGTGTGATGGTAGCGTGCTCCGCCTATCACACCGTATGCCCTGGGTTCAACTCCCGGGCAAACAACATCAAAATTTTAGAAATAAGGTTTTTCAATTAGAAGAAAATTTTTCTAAGCGGGGTCGCCCCTCGGCAGTGTTTGGCAAGCGCTCCGGGTGTATTTCTGCCATGAAAAGCTCTCAGTGAAAACTCATCTGCCTTGCAGATGCCGTTCGGAGTCGGCCTAAAACATGTAGGTCCCGTCCGGCCAATTTGTTGGGAAAATCAAGAGGAGCACGACGCAAATTGGAAGAGAAGCTCGGCCTTAGATCTCTTCGGAGGTTATCGCGCCTTAAATTTATTTTTTTTTTTATAATTTCATTGCACTGGCCTAAAATACTTTATAAAGGTTTATTTATTCTTTCCGCAAGGATTGTTTACGTTTTCGCTTCACCTTCCTCTACGCCGGCAGCTTGCTTTGGCATATAACTGGACCCAACGAACAGACACAAATTATAGCTGTCTATTATAATGGAATCAATAGCCGCGGCATTATTTATGGAGTTGGAAAGCAACGCATACGAAAATTGCCAGGCAAGAATGGAAAGGCAAATATTGCGAAATTTGTGTAATCCATTTGAGATGAGTGACGAATTGTAAGAAATTGAACTTAAAAGTGGTAAAGTTTAATGACTTATTTTCTTATTTAGGTTCAAAAAAAACTTTCGACTTAACAAGGGTGCTTTCAAGTATGTGTTAGATACTTTTGCGGGGCAAATACGTCCAAGGACTTCGACATCGACATGTTGTTTTTGACCTGGAAACATACATATAAAAAACAATCATCATCAAGCCTTCTACGTTTCTTAACAAGTTTTACTTATATTTTTGTCAAAATTCTGTTACAAATTAATAAAAAAATAAAAAGAAAATATTTTTCCGCCAACTAATTTGCAACTTAGAAAAACGGAACTACGATCGAAATGCAGAATACAAAAAATCGAACGATTCGAAGTTGGATCGAAGAGATTGGAACACAGAATACCAAAATTGCCAAATCGAAAAAATTCCAATCCAAGTCGAAATGCAGAATAGGGCTGAACATAAATAATACTAAAGGAATAACAGCCAAAACCACGTGTTGAAATAACATTAGTTTTTAAGGCATCCATAATTCTGAAAGTGCCATTTGTCTTGTTTTTGTTTTTTTGCAATTCCATATATTACTGGTGCTGTTAGGAATTAACGTCATATAGCTCCTTACCAATTTTCATTCACCCCTATTCTGCATTTCGATTACGTTCCCGTTCTACGCTCCGCTTCAATCGAAGTTTGGAATTCTGCATTACGACGGAATTGTAAAGAGAAGAGGAAGAGCAAATGATTTTTCGAAATCAGCTGTTGGTATGGAATGTGTGAACATTGGAACAAAATAAATTAAAGAAAATTTGTAAAAAATACTGAAAAACGTTTATATTTTATTATCCACGCCATTTTGTATAAAAAAAGCAATAGAATATATTGCCGCAGTGTTATATTTTTTTGAGTGAAGTGCTTTCATAATTGTAAGTGTGTTTTTGTCGTTCTTTTGGCCAATTCCCTGCCGTGGCCACCAAGTTTTGTTAAAACGGATTCCTGTACGAATATAGTTGACATTTTCTGAATTTTAAGGATGCTAATTTCATTGCACTGCCCTAAAATACTTTATGAAGATTTATTTATTCTTTCCGCAAGGATTGTTTACGTTTTCGCTTCACCTTCCTCTACTCCGGCAGCTTGCTTTGGCATATATCTGGACCCAACGAACAGACACAAATTATAGCTGTCTATTATAATGGAATCAATAGCCGCGGCATTATTTATGGAGTTGGAAAGCAACGCATACGAAAATTGCCAGGCGAGAATGGAAAGGCAAATATTGCGAGATTTGCGATGAGTGACGAATTGTAAGAAATTGAACTTAAAAGTGGTATAGTTTATTGACTTATTTTCTTATTTAGGTTCAAAAATAACTTTCGACTTAACAAGGATGCTTTCAAGTATGTATTAGATACTTTTGCGGCGCAAATACGTCCAAGGACTTCGACATCGACATGTTGTTTTTGACCTGGAAACATATAAAAAACAATCATCATCAAGCCTTCTACGTTTCTTAACAAGTTTTACTTACATTTTTGTTAAAATTCTGTTATAAATTAATAAAAAAATAAAAAGAAAATATTTTTCCGCCAACTAATTTGCAACTTAGAAAAACGGAACTACGATCGAAATGCAGAATACAAAAAATTGAACGATTCGAAGTTGGATCGAAAGAGATTGGAACACAGAATACCAAAATTGCCAAATCGAAAAAATTCCAATCCAAGTCGAAATGCAAAATAGGGCTGATTATTCCATTTGGTTCGACTCCCACTCCCGGGAGAAAAGGCTTTGAAGAGATTTACAAGGTATAATCGAAACAGCTGTCGCCTTGTCCGTCCTGATGTCACGTTGTTTAAATTTTTCCCAAATTATTAAATAACTTATAAAAATTTTATGATTTTTTACTACATTTTGGCTATTTGCCACGCCCCTATAATATATACCTTCAAATTATATTAATTGTACCATCTCACGTAGCTAAGCTTTCAAATGCAAAAAACCGTTTTAAAATCGGAGCATTCTGTGTGAAGTTATGTGCGTACATGGCATTTATCGTCTTTAGGGGGACTCATGTAACCGTATAAATGCCTTATAAAGTGTGTAAACGTATAATTTTATCTAGTGCGTAAACGAGCTGT
The DNA here is from genome assembly GCF_040869045.1 of Eurosta solidaginis. Taxonomy (NCBI): domain Eukaryota; kingdom Metazoa; phylum Arthropoda; class Insecta; order Diptera; family Tephritidae; genus Eurosta; species Eurosta solidaginis. Next base: position 96,465,909 of record NC_090319.1, on the reverse strand, counting down.
CAAATTTTGTATGAAAAATCATTTACACAATCTGTATAAATTTACGCGCACATTTCATTAGGGGGACTCATGAAAGCATATAAACTTATAAGGTGTAAAATTATATCCATTTACACACGCTGTTATATGAACGCACCTAGAAATACTCTTGATAAACTTGATTGTTTATCAGCTGTATTATTGCCAAACAAAAATTCTTTGATTGTTATACAAATTAAAAAATGGCAGGATTAATTGAAAAATCAAAACTAAAACGTCTTTACTAAGATATTCTTGTAAATTACTTGCTGATGTTGGAGATTTCTGATGAAAATGCCTGCTGTAATGTATGCAAGGTTGCATTCCTTTGAGTTTACCGCGTTTACACAATGAAATATGCGCGTAAATTTGTACAAATAGTGTAAATAATTTTTCATACAAAATTTGACAGTTCGTTTATGCACTAGATAAATTTATACGTTTACACACTTTATAAGGCATTTATACGGTTACATGAGTCCCCCTATTGTGTAACCGCGGTAAACTCAAAGGAATGCAACCTTGCAGACATTACAGCCGGCATTTTGATCAGAAATCTCCAACATAAGCAAGTAAAGGCGTTTTAGTTTTGATTTTTCACTTAATCTTGGTATTTTTAATTTGTATAACAATCAAAAAAATTTTTTTGGCAATAATACAGCTGAAAAACAATCAAGTTTATCAAGAGTATTACTAGGTGCGTTCATATAACCGCGTGTGTAAATGGATATAATTTTACACCTTATAAGCTTATATGCTATCATGAGTTCCCCTTTTATTTTATAAGATTTAAAAAGAAGAAGATTATAGAAGATACTAGCTTATGCCCGTGGAGTTTACCCCACGTTTCTATAAAAATATGCAGGCTACGCGTAACTGGCCATTGGGTAAAAGTTGGTAAGATTGACTACTGCTACAGCTAATGACTTTTGTTGTATGATATATTCATATTTGTAACAGGATTCCCCTCGCGTAGGTGAGGTTGAAAATTGAGTTGCAGAAGCTCTGAACCTATAAAGGTTTTTAGTGCGCTCATCAATCCTTTGATTCGCAGCTAATGATCGTCCTTGAGCTCCATTGATAGGGATAGGAATATTTGAGGCATTTAAAATTGAAAAGACAAATCTATCGGTATCAATGGTATCCTTGGAGTTAAACTTTTTTGTTTTCGAACTTTTCCGATGAAAACAATTGCTTCAATGACATTCGTAAAAGTTTTGTGATGAAAAGCCTTTATAGTTTGTAAAGATATATTCAATATTTGGAAGAAACATTAGCTATTAAAGCTTCAGGTGATGTCATAATTTCTCAAAAACTTGCAGGAAACGAAGTCAAATCTGTTAGTAAAGAAAGAGGAATTTTGCCATAATTAATTTCAAGAAGTTGTTTAGCAAAAGCTGTTTCGCCAAAATGCCCTCTCATATTTCGAAAAAGAGTAAATTTTTGAAGTAAAGATGTCTATAGACGAAAAAGCACGCATTTACTTCACCTGCGGCTGTTCCAGCAAGTAACAGGAAAGCACCACCTTTGGGATGATCATTACACCTTAAATTCTTAAGGGATCGGTCTAAAACTTGCAGCGACTGTTTATGTGTCATGGTGCACACATCGCACACCCCCACTTTGGCCTGACCGTTTGCCTATGTTGCACATCGGGGTATCAGATGTTTGCAGACAGTGGTCACTCAGCATTTAGAGTACGTCCACAAAGAGTATCCACGGTATCTGAGAAAGCAACTGTCATAGCGATTTCTATTTTTGGTCTTACATCAATTAATATCAAATTAAACAGAAGTGTTTTTTCCCGGTTCCTCCAGGCGTATCCTAAAATACCAACCCTAAAGATAACCACCCCTATTCTGCATTTCGATTACGTTCCCGTTCTACGCTCCGCTTCAATCGAAGTTTGGTATTCTGCATTACGACGGAATCGTAAAGAGAAGAGGAAGAGCAAATGATTTTTCGAAATCAGCTGTTGGTACGGAATGTGTGAACATTGGAACAAAATCAATTAAGGAAAATTTGTAAAAAACACTGAAAAACGTTTATATTTTATTATCCACACCATTTTGTACAAAAAAAAAGCAATAGAATATATTGCCGCAGTGTTATATTTTTTTGAGTGAAGTTCTTTCATAATGGTAAGTGTGGTTTTGTCGTTCTTTTGGCCAATTCCCTGCCGTGGCCATCAAGTTTTGTTAAAACGGATTCCTGCACGAATATAGTTAACATTTTCTGAATTTTAAGGATGCTAATTTCATTGGCGGCCACAGTGGTGTGATGGTAGCGTGCTCCGCCTATCACACCGTATGCCCTGGGTTCAACTCCCGGGCAAACAACATCAAAATTTTAGAAATGAGGTTTTTCAATTAGAAGAAAATTTTTCTAAGCGGGGTCGCCCCTCGGCAGTGTTTGGCAAGCGCTCCGGGTGTATTTCTGCCATGAAAAGCTCTCAGTGAAAACTCATCTGCCTTGCAGATGCCGTTCGGAGTCGGCCTAAAACATGTAGGTCCCGTCCGGCCAATTTGTAGGGAAAATCAAGAGGAGCACGACGCAAATTGGAAGAGAAGCTCGGCCTTAGATCTCTTCGGAGGTTATCGCGCCTTAAATTTATTTTTTTTTTTTATAATTTCATTGCACTGGCCTAAAATACTTTATAAAGGTTTATTCATTCTTTCCGCAAGGATTGTTTACGTTTTCGCTTCACCTTCCTCTACGCCGGCAGCTTGCTTTGGCATATAACTGGACTCAACGAACAGACACAAATTATAGCTGTCTATTATAATGGAATCAATAGCCGCGGCATTATTTATGGAGTTGGAAAGCAACGCATACGAAAATTGCCAGGCAAGAATGGAAAGGCAAATATTGCGAAATTTGTGTAATCCATTTGAGATGAGTGACGAATTGTAAGAAATTGAACTTAAAAGTGGTAAAGTTTAATGACTTATTTTCTTATTTAGGTTCAAAAAAAACTTTCGACTTAACAAGGGTGCTTTCAAGTATGTGTTAGATACTTTTGCGGGGCAAATACGTCCAAGGACTTCGACATCGACATGTTGTTTTTGACCTGGAAACATACATATAAAAAACAATCATCATCAAGCCTTCTACGTTTCTTAACAAGTTTTACTTATATTTTTGTCAAAATTCTGTTACAAATTAATAAAAAAATAAAAAGAAAATATTTTTCCGCCAACTAATTTGCAACTTAGAAAAACGGAACTACGATCGAAATGCAGAATACAAAAAATCGAACGATTCGAAGTTGGATCGAAGAGATTGGAACACAGAATACCAAAATTGCCAAATCGAAAAAATTCCAATCCAAGTCGAAATGCAGAATAGGGCTGAACATAAATAATACTAAAGGAATAACAGCCAAAACCACGTGTTGAAATAACATTAGTTTTTAAGGCATCCATAATTCTGAAAGTGCCATTTGTCTTGTTTTTGTTTTTTTGCAATTCCATATATTACTGGTGCTGTTAGGAATTAACGTCATATAGCTCCTTACCAATTTTCATTCACCCCTATTCTGCATTTCGATTACGTTCCCGTTCTACGCTCCGCTTCAATCGAAGTTTGGAATTCTGCATTACGACGGAATTGTAAAGAGAAGAGGAAGAGCAAATGATTTTTCGAAATCAGCTGTTGGTACGGAATGTGTGAACATTGGAACAAAATAAATTAAAGAAAATTTGTAAAAAATACTGAAAAACGTTTATATTTTATTATCCACGCCATTTTGTATAAAAAAAGCAATAGAATATATTGCCGCAGTGTTATATTTTTTTGAGTGAAGTGCTTTCATAATTGTAAGTGTGTTTTTGTCGTTCTTTTGGCCAATTCCCTGCCGTGGCCACCAAGTTTTGTTAAAACGGATTCCTGTACGAATATAGTTGACATTTTCTGAATTTTAAGGATGCTAATTTCATTGCACTGCCCTAAAATACTTTATGAAGATTTATTTATTCTTTCCGCAAGGATTGTTTACGTTTTCGCTTCACCTTCCTCTACTCCGGCAGCTTGCTTTGGCATATATCTGGACCCAACGAACAGACACAAATTATAGCTGTCTATTATAATGGAATCAATAGCCGCGGCATTATTTATGGAGTTGGAAAGCAACGCATACGAAAATTGCCAGGCGAGAATGGAAAGGCAAATATTGCGAGATTTGCGATGAGTGACGAATTGTAAGAAATTGAACTTAAAAGTGGTATAGTTTATTGACTTATTTTCTTATTTAGGTTCAAAAATAACTTTCGACTTAACAAGGATGCTTTCAAGTATGTATTAGATACTTTTGCGGCGCAAATACGTCCAAGGACTTCGACATCGACATGTTGTTTTTGACCTGGAAACATATAAAAAACAATCATCATCAAGCCTTCTACGTTTCTTAACAAGTTTTACTTACATTTTTGTTAAAATTCTGTTATAAATTAATAAAAAAATAAAAAGAAAATATTTTTCCGCCAACTAATTTGCAACTTAGAAAAACGGAACTACGATCGAAATGCAGAATACAAAAAATTTAACGATTCGAAGTTGGATCGAAAGAGATTGGAACACAGAATACCTAAATTGCCAAATCGAAAAAATTCCAATCCAAGTCGAAATGCAAAATAGGGCTGATTATTCCATTTGTATGGGAGCTGCCACCCAGTTTTTATATTGAGGTTATGTTTAGCCTGTGACCATCTTTGGAAGGTTTCTAGTGAGTGATTCAAATTTAGTTGTGATCGGCCGATCCGTTTAGGGCGCAACCCGATTTATACATACATACAAACATTCATAATTTTAACTTCATATATATATAGATAGAAGATATGGATAGACTGAAGTTAACATAAAAAGTGTTAACGGCGGAAGATTATTAAACATCCAAAAGGAATAACAGCCAAACAACTCTGTAGTCAAACTTTAGCTGTTATAATGACCTAAGTTTGTACGGCAGCCATAGTTCTGAAAAATCTCATTTGTAGGCCCTCACTAGGGTAGGCACCTTGTCGTTGGTGTGAGGGCTTAGCCGAACTCCATAGCACCCGACTATGAGGCGGAGCTGTTTAGGACTGACATCTACGCTGTTTCGCCTCATAGGAGGGCGGCGGGATGTCGGTGACCAAGAACTGCCAACCCCCTAATCCAGGGTGTTATGCGGACCGTGCCTATTGGACGATTTGCAGCCAGGGGATAAATTCGGCTGTATTCGAATGGATCCTTCCCGATACCGGGCCACCTCGGGAAGTATTGATGGCCTTACCAGAGTAAGGGGCGCTGCTGTGGCGGACGGTTCTTTCCCCCTATGTAATACTGGACCGCTAAGCCCGCCTTGTCGGGCAGGTGGTCGTACGACCAAGATTACCTGATTGTAATAAGGACGATGATAAGACGAGGACTGAGTCGCAAGCCAAGGACGACAAATACGCATTAAGCGATGGGTCGGACTCGGGGAGCGAGAGTAGTGCTGATTCAATGAACTCCGTGGTGGAGAAGCACACAAATGAAAACGGAGTAGAAGAGTGGAGAAGGGTACGGAGCAGAGGAAGTAAAATAGCTCTCTCGCAGTACCGCGCAGCACTAAGAATTGTACAACGCTTGGGAGCAGTGGTCGACCGAACAGAAGTGGAGATCGAGCGCTTGGAATGGGCCCATGAGGCGGTAGAAGTAGGTCGAAGGCAGCCCAAAAGGTTTGATGCGAGAAACCCTCGGTTCTGCAACCGGTACCAGGCAACGTTCGGCTGAAGGCGACAAGCCTGCTTTCAAGAGGCAGAAAGGACCCAGTCCTAGAGCCGCGAGGCAGGGCAGTCGCATAGACAAGATAAGTAGGCCCAAAGCTGTAAGACAGATGGGCTCCAATAGAAAGGTAGCAACTACCTCGAAAGCTGCGAGTCATAGGGAAGTTCCAACTACGGAAGTAGGAGATAAGCCAAAGGGAGATAACGCCAAGACTCCGGCTTTCTCGGAGGTGCTAAAGGGAGTTAACGCTAAGACTCCGACTTTCTCAGAGGTACCAAAGGGAGATAACACTAAGACTCCGGCTTTGCCCGAGAAGATGAGTGATGTGGCAAAGCAGTCACTGACTGTGGCGTTGGTTGATCGTAGCAGTCCTTTCGGACAAATTACTACTGAAAGGTGGAGATTTGTGGAAAGGGAGATTATTAGCTTAATGCTTAAGATGATGCGGGAACAACCAAGTAAGCCCCTCCCAACTTTTGATTCGAGGGGATGGTATAATGGTGTAAAGATGATAGCGTGCGAGAACATCGCGAGTTTGCGGTGGCTGGAGAAAGTGGTTCCAAACCTCCAAAGGCAAGGCACGAACGCGCGGTGTGAGGTGGTGGATAAAGCGCAAATCCGCACGGTACGAAAAGTTAAGGTATGGATACCATACCGACACAGGATTGGAAAGTACTTACTGTATCTCGGGCTACCGAGGAAGGTCAGTTCTACATCTTCCAAATAAACAAGCAGGCGGAGGATACTTTGTACACGCTTGGCAAAATGTCCTTTGGCACTGGCAAAATGTACATGCGACTCAGGAAAAGAAGTCCCGGGGATAAAAATCCTAACACGTTAGAGGTGGGCGAAGTCAAAAAGGCCCTCAAAAGCCTAAGGGAAAAAAACAAGTGGAGGTACCCGACGTCACCACGAAGGTGTGAGAAGAGGACCAACCGCCAAATGGTGCTGTGAGTCCTACAGATAAACCTGCAACACAGTATAGTGGCGTCGAGCGAACTCCTCCTAACCGTGGAGGAGGGTTCGTTTGATGTGGCGCTAATCCAGGAGCCGTGGCTCTCATCGGGAGGAAAGGTTTCTGGTTTTAGCGCGCGAGGGTTTGGCGTTTACTACGCGCAAACGGAATGACGGGTGCGAGCTGTAGTAATGGTAAGGAAACAGCTGCATTCATATAATGTTGCCTAATTACACTACTGAGGACCTCGTAGTGGTGGCCGTTGAGCAAAAGAATAAGCAGGCATTTATCCTGGCTTCCTGCAACATGGCCCATGCTGCGGAGGTTCCACCGATAGAGTGCAAAACGCTAGTACATGAGGAAGGGCGCAGATGCAAATGCGCACCACAATGCGTGGGGAGGAGCAGATACGAACGAGAGAGGCGAATCTCTATTTTGTTACATCCTGCAAACCAATTTGCAGATAGCCAACAGGGGAAATGTCCCTACATACTTTCCGAGCTCCGAGCGTGATATATCAAGGTATGATTGGATGGTTCTTGATAGACCATCCTTCTCCGACCATGCGTAGATCAGGTTCAGCATCTCCCTAAAGAGGGTAGAGAAGGGAGGAACTTTTAGAAACCCTAGATCAACGAACTGGACTAAATTCCAGGAACAGGTAGAAACAAAACTGGGACAACCCAAAGCGGTTGCCAATGTGGAGGAACTGGAGGAGTCGAATGAATTCCTAGCAAGGACGCTTATGACTACGTATAACAAAGCTTGCCCCCTAAGAAGATTCAGAGGAAAAGCAAAGCCGCCATGGTGCAGCAATGACCTGAGTCTTCTAAGAAGACAGGTAAAAGAAGTGTTTAAGCTCACGAAGACCGTGGAAAGCGAAGCGTGTCGGGACGAGTACAAGGATCTACTGAGGATCTACAAGCGTGAAATTTCCAGGGCGAAGATAATCTCATGGAAAAGTTTCTGTACGGACATAGAGTGCTCCAGCGAAACAACACGGTTGAAAAAGTCCTGGCAAGGGGAAACATAGTCCAGGGACTAATAAAGAAAGAGAACGGGGAATTGTCACGTAATAGTGAGGAATCCCTTGAGGTGCTTCTCGACACACATTTCCCATCGGGAGGCGGTTTAGAAGAGCCAGCAGACATCACTCACACTTCGATCACGGAGCGGGTAGTGCCGGGCTTGGTGACCGATACCAAGATCGAATAGGCAGTCAAAACGTTTTCTATGTTTAAATCGCAGGGCCCAGACGGTATATTCCCGGCCATGCTACAAGTTTCAAGTATGGCGGTCGTGGAATGGCTTAAAATAATATTCGATGGGTGCATAAGGCTGAATCATGTACCGCACTCTTGGAGAACTGCTCGTGTAGCTTTCCTACCAAACGCGGGAAGATCGGTCACGTGTATCTCAAAGACTATAGACCCATTAGCTTAACATCATTTCTGCTCAAAACCTTTGATAGGCTGATAGATGTGTACATAAAGTCCAACGTGGATGACAAGCTGCTCTCTACAAGACAGCATGCGTTCACCAAAGGCAAGTCGGTAGACACCGCATTGCATAGGGTGGTAATTAGCATAGAGAAATCCCTGGAATATAAGGAGTATGCTCTAGGAGTCTTCTTTGACATTGCCGGGGCTTTCAATAATGTTTCTAAATGGGCGATTATGGATGGTCTTAATTGCATTAAAGTACATCCCGCCTTAATCAGATGGATCGGCTGCAAGTTAAATTGCAGGAAGATTACACCACAATGGGGATTGTACGAGGCCACGAAATCAGTGAACAGGGGTACGCCGTAGGGAGGGGTGCTATCACCTCTGCTGTGGGCGCTGGTCATCAACCAACTGCTCAGGCGATGCGATGAGGGACCCGTAAAACTTACGGCTTACGCAGATGACGTTCCAATTGTCATAAGTGGAAAGCGCCTTCCAACGATTAGTTCTTTGATAGATTGGGCGCTTCGGGATATTCATACCGGGGCATCTAATGTCGGGTTGAAAGTCAATGCTGAGAAGACGGATATGGTCTTATTTACAAAGAGGTACAAGGTCCCAAATTGGACCAGGCCAAAGTTAGGAGGGGAAACCTTACAGGAGAAATCTTGCACAAAATATCTAGGAAAAATCCTAGACAGTAAGCTGTCATGGAAGCTCAACGTGGAGGAGAGAGTGAAGAAGGCCTCAACGGCACTCTATGCATGTAAAAGAATGCTGGGGTGTACGTGGGGCTTATCGCTCTCTGTTTCTCATTGGGTTTTTATAGCGATTGTAAGCTCTATCCTATACTATGGAGTTCTTGTTTGGTGGAAAGCCGCACACAAAAAACAACATACCTCAAAAAATTAGAGAGTTTATGCAGACTATCGATGCTTAGCATTACGGGAGCCCTGAAAACAACCCCGACGGCTGCAATGTATGCCATTCTGCACATTCCACCTGTAGACCTGGTAGCAAAGAATATTGCATTAACAACTGCAACCAGGCTAGTTGCCTCGGGGCAGCTTGAGCGCCGACAATATGGCCATAGTAGTATAGCGTCATCAATCACAAGACGAACAGACTACCTGATTCCCTATCTGCGCTTCGAGGGAGATCTTAAGGCCACAATAGAGGTGGACGGTTGGCGAAAGGGTGTGCAAATGGCTGACGAAGCGATACATATGTACACAGATGGTTCCAAGGTAGTGGAAGGAGTAGGGTCTGCGGTATACTGTGCTGATCCGGAAATAAGCAGATCCCACAGGCTGCCGGATTACTGTAGCGTTTTCCAAACGGAAATATTAGCCGTAACCAAAGCAGTAGAAACCCTGGAAGAGAATAGCTTAAGCTTCAACCGTGTTAACTTGTATATTGACAGTCAAGCAGCAATGAAGGCAATAATCTCGCTTAGCACAGCATCTAAATGCGTGTTAGAGTGTAAGGAGTCTCTGGAGAGAATCGGGACATGGAGAAGCATACATCTATATTGGGTCCCAGGGCATATGGGAATAGATTGGAATGAAAAAGCGGACGAACTAGCTAAAAAGGGCGCATCACTTGAAGCTTGCTCTGTAGACGTCCCAGTTAGACCGGGCGAGATTAAGCGAAGGCGAGAGGTGCACATGATCGACCAAGCGGGAAAGGCTGGGTTCAAGCGCGGGGCTATAAAGTGTCGAAGATTATGTAAAGGTCTTACAACCTTAGACTAACAAAGTTGCTTCTATCATTAAAAAGAGAGGACTGTAGACTTATGACGGGTATTCTGACTGGACACTGCCTTCTGGCGTCACATGCCTTTAAATTAGGCTTGGTCAGTGATAACAGCTGTAAGAAGTTCGGGTTGGAGGAGGAAACGATCGAGCACGGCTACGACTACAGCTATTACGAGTGATACAGCTGTCAGATCTAGAAGCAGCAAGTGGCTTAAGTCGTAGTAAACTTCTAGTATTTGCCAAGAGGACGGAGTTATTTTATAACATAGGTCCTGGTTTTTGATAGGGTTTTTCAGTTTGGTCGCTAAAACAAACTTCTGGTAACACTACGGACTCAATCAGTATATGTGAGGTCCTCATGGACCAGCCAGTTCAACCTTACCTAACCTAACCCATTTGTAGGGAAGGTGCCACGCCCCCTTTTTCCAATTCCACATTTTACTGGAGGTGTTAGGACTTAACCTCATATAGCTCCTTACCAATTTTCATTATCCTACTATTACTACATCCAGAGATATGCAGTATGATAAATTCCATTTATATGGGAGGTGCCACGCCCCCTTATCCCCACCCCACATTTTCTTGGGGGTGTTAGGGATCGACCTCATTATACCTCCTTACTGAATTTCAATGTTCTAGCATGAATATCTTCCGAATTATGTAGTACCAAATATTCATTTTGCCTGGGAGGTGCCACGCCCCTTTTATATATCGATATTATTTTTAGCCTATGACCATCCTTGGAAGGTTTCTAGTGGGTTGTGCAAATTTGGTTGTGATCGGTCGAACCGTTTAGGACGCAACTCGATCTATACCTACATACATACATATATAACTTGGATTTTATATATATACTAGAAGATCCGGCAGACGTTGTCCTGCCCTAAATTTGGCCTATCTGTATACATTTTAATAAGCTTTTTCCGTCTGACTCTGCCCTCCCCCCTCTTCACTTTTTCCTAATCCTTTTATTCACTCCTCCCTCCGTCTTTTTCGCTTCATCTATCTCCATCTTCGTCTCATTCTATCTCTTTCTCAATCTCCTTTTCTCTTTTCTCTCCTCTCAATTCCTTCCCATTCTTCTGCATCCCTTATTGCCTGTCCCAGAGGGTGGTATGTATTTTATTCCAGTCCCAGTCCATCTCTGGATAATATATTACTCAGTACTAAAGCACTCATCAACAGCTTTCATTTGATATCCATATTGTATAAACACTGTTTAGGCATTCACTGGCCCACGTTTTGGCCTATATCTCGAGACCCTAGTCACCCAGGGGTATGAAAATTACCCTCTACTAAAGCACTCATCAACAGCTTCCATTTGTTATCCATATTCTATAAACACATTCTGGGGGTACTCGGGTCCACGTTTCGGCCTATATCTCGAGACCCTGTACGTCGATCGCAACCAAACCTATGGAGTAACCACCGCGTGAGGTTTACGCAACTTGTGTGAAAGTTTGAACAAAATCGACCAACGTATCTCTTCAAACACCGGCGACCAACTAACACACATTTTAGACTTTCTTTTTATACTCAGTTGAGCAGAGCTCACAGAGTATATTAACTTTGATTGGATAACGGTTGGTTGTACAGGTATAAAGGAATCGAGATAGATATAGACTTCCATATATCAAAATCATCAGTATCGAAAAAAAATTTGGTTGAGCCATGTCCGTCCGTCCGTCTGTCCGTTAACACGATAACTTGAGTAAATTTTGAGGTATCTTGACGAAATTTGGTGTGTAGGTTCCTGGGCACTCATCTCAGATCGGTATTTAAAATGAACCATATCGGACTATAACCACGCCCACTTTTTCGATATCGAAAATTTCGAAAAACCGAAAAAGTGCGATAATTCATTACCAAAGACGGATAAAGCGCTGAAACTGTTACGTTACTTGCTGAGTTGAACTTATGACGCAAAATAGAAAATTAGTAAAATTTTGGGCAATGGGCGTGGCAGCGCCCACTTTTAAAAGAAGGTAATTTAAAAGTTTTGCAAGCTGTAATTTGGCAGTCGTTGAAGATATCATGATGCAATTTGGCAGGAACGTTACTCCCATTACTATATGTATGCTTAATAAAAATTAAGATCGCGGGTTCGAATCGAGCTCAAGGCCTAACAATAATTATTTTATCATTATTATTGTTATGATCAATTTTTTCTTAATTGAAAAAATTATTAAATTAGAATAGAAGAAAGAAAAAATTTAGACAACTGCCAAAGCTCGTTGTATAGATCCATTTCGGGAAAAGCTAAATTCCTTCATCCTTTTTTCTTTCTTCTATTCTAATTTAATAATTTTTTCAATTAAGAAAAAATTGATCATAACAATAATAATGATAAAATAATTATTGTTAGGCCTTGAGCTCGATTCGAACCTGCGATCTTATAAATAAGTAGGCCGATACAACAACAAAAATTGTTAATACATCCCAGAGCACGGGGAAAAAGTGACAATAAAATATGACACTATGGCAGCATTGCCATCAAACAAGTCCAATTTTCGCATTCATTCTGCAACAGATGTCGCAGTGTTGTGAATATCAATTGGCAAGACCAGAATAGAAGTAGGATTAATGACGACAACAAAAAACCGCTGTGATGGCTGAATGGTTATAGCAGCGGCGCCTAAACGTTGCCGATGAAGGAATTTAGCAGTTCCCGAAATGGATCTATACAACGAGCTTTGGCAGTTGTCTAAATTTTTTCTTTCTTCTATTCTAATTTAATAATTTTTTCAATTAAGAAAAAATTGATCATAACAATAATAATGATAAAATAATTATTGTTAGGCCTTGAGCTCGATTCGAACCCGCGATCTTATAAATCAGTAGGCCGATACAACAACAAAAAGTCTTAATAAAAATTAGCAAAATCGGAGAACGACCACGCCCACTTAAAAAAAAAAATTTATAGTCAAATTTTAACAAAAAATTTAATATCTTTACAGTATATAAGCCAATTATGTCAACATTCAACTCCAGTAATGATATGGTGCAACAAAATACAAAAATAAAAGAAAATTTCAAAATGGGCGTGGCTCCGCCCTTTTTCATTTAATTTGTCTAGGATCCTTTTAATGCCATAAGCCGAACAAAAATTTACCAATCCGTGTGAAATTTGGCAGGGGCTTAGATTCGAAGTCGGTAACTGTTTTCTGTCAAAAAGGGCGAAATCGGTTGAAGCCACGCCCAGTTTTTATACACAGTCGACCGTCTGTCCTTCCGCTCTTAACACGATAACTTGAGCAAAAATCGAAATATCTTTACTAAACTTAGTTCACGTACTTATCTGAACTCGCTTTGTATTGGTATAAAAAATGCCCGAAATCCGACTATGACCACGCCCACTTTTCCGATATCGAAAATTACGAAAAATTAAAAAAATGCCATAATTCTATACCAAATACGAAAAAAGGTATGAAACATGGTAACTGGATTGGTTTATTTACATAAAATATAACTTTAGAAAAAAACTTTGTAAAATGCAGGGCGGAATCAAAAGCCCTTGGAATCTTGGCAGGGATAATGTTCGTGGTATTACATATATAAATAAATTAGCGGTACCCCACAGATGATGTTCTTTCTGGGTCACCCTGGACAAGATTTTGGTCGATATAACGAAAACGCCTTCACATACACAACTACCAACACTCCCTTTTAAAACCCTCATTAATACCTCTATTTGATACCCATATCATACAACCAAATTATAGAGTCACCCCTGGTCCACCTTTATGGCGATATCTCGAAAAGGCGTCCACCTATAGAACTAAGGCCCACTCAATTTTAAAATACTCATTAATACCTTCCATTTGATACCCATATCGCACAAACAAATTCTAGAGTCACCCGTGGTCCACCTTCATGGCGATATCTCGAAAAAGCGTCCACCTATAGAACTAAGATCCACGCCCTTTTAAAATACTCACTAACACCTTTCATTTAATACCCATATCGTACAAACAAATTCTAAAGTCAGCCCTGGTCCACCTATATGGCGATATCCTTAAATGGCGTCCACCTATAGAACTATGGCCCACTCCCTCTTAAAATACTCTTTAATGCCTTTCATTTGATACACATGTCATACAAACACTTTCCAGGGTTACCCTAGGTTCATTTTCCTATATGGTGATTTTCCCTTATTTTGTATCCATAGCTCTCAGCTGAGTATGTAATGTTCGATTACTCCCGAACTTAGCCTTCCTTGTATAGATTTTTATTTTTCACATTTCACTATAATATTAAAACGAAATGCAGATTTTCTTTGCTTTTGAAATTTGGCTTAAAATTGCACATGGAACAACTAAAGACTCTCCTGAATTAAAAAAAAATGTCATAGTACCTCTAAATCGCGGGCCTGGTGATGTGCTATACTTGATATCATTTGCTATAATATTTTTTATTGATTAGCACGTTGTTTAATTAAACACCAACCAATTACACTATATCCGCACCCCTGAAAATATGAGTGCCGGTGCGTATACGTAACATTTTATTATTACGTATAAACAAATAAAAAATTCGCAATAAAATAATATTGCGACTATAAACTGAGATAAAACCTATCCTATATTTTAAGTTAGATCAAACTAAATACGGTGTGTGAAACAAATTCAAAATCGGTTCAATAGTTTCGGAGTACATTGGCGCCAAACATAGTGACACGTGATTTTTATATATTAAGATATATATATATATATATATATATATATATATAAATATTTCAAATATTTGACAATATGTTCACCGCTTTTAGTATAGCGGTGGGAAAAACCGTTGATGAACGAGTTTGTGCCTGTCATGACGGCCGTTATATTTATATTATTTATTCACCGTCTTTTTACTTTCCACATAATTACTTTTACATTGAAACATTTTTGACAATGTACTCTACCGTTACGTAACGGGCGCTGTATAGCGGCACCGCTTTCGAGGAAACCAAGCTTTAAGCGATTTTTTTTAAATTTCTGTGAGTAATTTCACATAGTTTATCTGGCATCACTACTCCCGATATTTTTGGACGAGTTTTGTCACTAGTAAGCTAAAGTAAAGAATTACCGTAATAAAAAAACGGTTTATAAATTTTCTTTATCCTCTCCTGTACGATTTAGACCTAGTTTACGTATAACGAGATTATCTTGATTTTCGTGCTTAACTCCTAGTCGTTAATTATGTAACTAAATTTCCCATATAAATTTTTCCCTTCGATAATCGGTAGTTATGAGCAAATTTTAGAGATGCGGATTCATTTGCATGGAAAATGTTTCACCTCTAGAGTGTAACCTCCAATTGGCAATTTTCAATTATACACAGTCCAGAGCGAGCTCTATTTATTTTAACTCACATTAATAAGAAGACTTTTTGGCCATGTATGAGAAAAATTTAATGTCCATATAAGACCTATCGATATGGCAGAATGCGCTTCCCAAGGCCGTCGGTTCTATGTACCGCAGCGACTCGGGTTTTTACCCGACCAAGGACTGCCATTTCAGTGTAACCCCATTTAATTTTTTCTGTCCGTCCCACAAATTGTCATCCTCCCAGCAGCTCCTTGCAGCGGGACTTCTCCATATTCTCTTGCTCCGGGAAGGAATCGAACCCAATCCCGGTCCGTCTCCTGACCCCGGTCCTGAGAAATGGTTTTGCTGCATCTGCCGGAAAAGAATATTTTTAGGACAGTCATACTCTTGTCAGTGGGTCTCGTGTAAGGGATGGTTGCATCGGACAGGTTGTTCTGGGCTAGACCCCAAAACCAGACGTCCACGTAACTTCTATAAATATTTTGTGGCTCCTTGCTGTTCACGTCCTAGGACGTCCCGTAGTCTGCGCCTTAGCGCTCTCCCGCTACCTTCCAGCAGCCCCGCTGCTCAGCAAGCCACAACAAGTACCCGCTGTTGCTCGCGCCCCACGGCGCCACCAACTCACACGGCTGCTCCCACTCATACCTACAATCTCCGTAGTAGAGTCGGGAGCAATTCCGAGCATCAGCCCCCGTCTTCTTCCCCCTCTTTTCCGGCAGCAATTGTGTAGGTCAGGGAAACAGACTCTTAGTCCCTACCTCCCTTTGCACCGTTTGCCAGCACAGAATATATACGTTTGCGACATCCGCCCAATGCAGCTCCTGCCATGGACGGTGCCACTTTCCTAGATGTTCTGGTCTCCGCGACGGCAACCCCCCGACGGGTTTCATTGCGCCACGCTGCCAGGCCGCATACCCAAATACACCGGGTACCCCAATGCCTACTCAAGGACGTCTAGTCCCAGGGCCTCAACAGCAATCGCGTTCTGGCCTCCCACAACCCAGGCGTAGTCACCCGTCACTTAATCCCAGAGTGACGACTTCTCCCCCTATGCACTTCAGAATTCTGCAGTTAAACTGTAATGGATTAACTGGGAAGATCACGGAGATAGTCGACTTCATGAAGCGGCACAACATCCGCATTGCTGCGATTCAAGAGACTAAACTCACAGCAAGATCTGCATTGCAGACCTGTTCTGGGTATAATGTCCACAGAAAAGATCGCGAGAGCGGAAATGGAGGCGGCCTCGCGTTTATCATACACCACTCTGTGCAATATCATTTATTTGATCCTGGCATCGACCGCAGGGACAATGTCTTAGAACGTCAAGGCCTATCTGTTCGGTCAGGCGATGCAAACCTAGAAATCATCAACATCTACATCCCTCCTGCCACCTGTTGCCCCAGTGGATACCGCCCTAATATTAGCGCCTTACTCACTGGCAACAATCGCATTATCTTAGGCGACTTTAATGCCCATCACGATCTATGGCATTCAAACTTGCGGGCGGACAGTAGAGGTGAGATGTTGGCGGATCAAATAGAAGAAACGACGTTCTGCACAATAAACGGAGACGCCGCCACACATATGGTAGGAAGCTGTCACAGTTCGCCGGATGTCTCAATCGTGAGCGCAGAACTCGTAAACTGCGTCAACTGGCAGCCGATGGTAACATTGGCATCCGACCACCTGCCTTTACTTATTTCGTTCGAGCGTACCGCCGACTTCATCGTTACAGAAAAACGCACTTTCATAATCTTTAAAAAAGGAAAGTGGGACGAATATTCGAAATCATTTACAGACAACCGCTTTGCTGCCCTCCCTATCCCAACTGATGCCCGCCAAGGGGAGCGTGCTTTCCGCAAGGTCATTGAATCCGTCTCGGCACGTTTCATTCCCGCCGGTAGAATTCCCGAAATTCGGCCCCACTTCCCGGCAGAGGCCCCAAGTTTAGCGAGAGAACGTGACCTTATAAGACAGCTCGATCCCGGCGACCCCCAAATAAGGGACATAAACCAATGCATCAGATTGCTTGTGGATGAACACAAGCGGGCGAAATTGGAGGAGCACCTAAGCGGTTGTAACCTCTCTGCCGGTGTCTGGAATCTGTCTAGGCACAATGACAAAGTTTCCATCGCCTTTGGCGACAAAGTGCTGTCGGATGCGAAAAAATGTGCGAGCGCTTTCTGCCGACAATACATAATGCATTCTACGGTCGACAAAAATAGACGGAGGGCCAACAGACGCGCATGTAAACATAAGTTCAGCGCGTCACCAATTACCATCACCGCCAAAGAGGTTGAGGATGCCATCGGTCAAGCTAAACCATCCAAAGCAGTGGGCCCAGACGGCGTAGACATGCCGATGCTTAAAAGCCTAGGGAAAGAGGGTTTCAAATATTTAGCACATGTCTTCAACCTGTCTCTTTCCACCTTTGTCATACCCGAAAAATAGAAAATGGCCAAGGTGGTCCCGCTACTAAAGCCTGGGAAGCCAGCTAACATAGCAGAGTCATATCGCCCGATTTCTCTCCTATCGCCAGTAGCCAAGACGCTTGAAGCCATTTTGCTCCCCCACTTCAAAGCAAATTTGCAGCTAGCCTGTCATCAGCATGGATTTAGAAAACTCCATAGCACCACCACTGCGCTAAATGCCATTAGCACCCAGGTAAATTGTGGTCTAAATCAGAAGCCCCTCCATAGAACAGTACTCGTAGCGCTAGACCTATCAAAAGCTTTTGATATGGTCAACCATGGCACGTTACTGCAAGACTTGGAAGGGTCTACCCTTGCCCCATGTCTTAAAAGGTGAACCGCAAATTATCTGGGTGGTCGGCAGGAGTCGGTGCAATTCAGAAATGAAATATCAAAGCCAAGAAGAATTAAACAAGGGGTGCCTCAGGGTGGTGTCCTATCCCCACTTTTGTTTAATTTTTACATATCAAAACTACCTTCGCCACCAGAAGGAGTTACTATCGTTTCTTACACCGATGACTGCACAATAATGGCCACAGGCCCGGGACCAAAGATCGATGAGCTTTGCAACAGAATAAACGGCTACCTCCCGGATCTCTCCAGTTTTTTCGCCTCGCGAAACCTGGCATTATCACCGACTAAATCATCCGTGACCCTATTTACAACTTGGACGTCCCAAATGTCGACCATTTGGAACATCCACGTCGATGGTACTATGCATCTTGGGTGTGGTGTTTGATCAGGATCTACATTTTGGTGAGCACGCAGGCGCAATTGTTCCGAAAATCCAGAGGCGTAATAAAATCCTCAAATCCCTTGCTGGCAGTACTTGAGGAAAAGCAATTGGTCAGCCGTTTGCGTGTTACGCGTCCCCTATATGGTCGCCAAGCCTAAAAACTACGCACTGGAAGAAGCTACAGACCTGTCAAAATACTGCGCTCAGAACCGCCACGGGCTGTCTTTTTATGTCCCCAAAACACCATCTACATAATGAAGCGAGAATACTCCCCATCAAGGAGAGAAATGAGATGCTAACCAAACAGTTCCTGTTGAATACCCAGAAACCTGGGCATCCCAACAGACATCTGATTGATGAGCCAGCACGGCCTAGGGACCTAAGGAGTCATCTCCGTAAGCATTTTGAGAAAATACGGCACCTGAGAACTCAGCCGTATGAAGCAAAAAAATACAAGCAGGTCCTTGGGGAACTCCACAAACAGGCGTCGGAGCTTTATGCCGGGAATTGCCCGGTGAATACAGTACTCAAAACTTGCGGAAGAGGAACGCATACTCCCCAGGGAAACGCTAGTCACTCTGGCTCAACTGCGTTCTGGATATTGTAACAGGTTAAACTCTTACATATCCAGAATCAACCCCGACATACAAAATGTATGCCCCGCTTGCAATGTGTCCCCACATGACAGCAACCATCTCTTTAATTGTAATGTGGAACCAACGCCTCTAACACCCCTTTCATTATGGTCCACCCCTGTCGAAACAGCAAGTTTCCTTGGACTCCCGTTAGAGGATATTGATGACAATTTGTGATCGGTCGCAGCTATTAGGTGGGGCGAAACATTGCTACAACAACAACAACAACCTATCGATATGTTTTTTAAACGGTTTTATTTAGCTTGACTTAACAGGCTGGCTGGCTGGCTGTCTGGCTGGCTGGCTGTCTGGCTGGCTGGCTGTCTGGCTGGCTGGCTGTCTGGCTGGCTGGTTGGCCGGCACGAATTTTGTAATTGAAATTTAAGTAACTTCCCGATAAGCTACAAGCTTCAAACTTGGAATATAGTTCAGAACCCGATGACAATTAATAAGAAAAAAACTCCGATAGGTGGGGCATGGATCGAAATATTTAAAAAAATCGTATTTGTGGTCCGATTTGGTTCATATTTGGAACACATAATACATACATGAATAGAAAAAGGTCTATGAAAAAAATCGCCGCTAGGTGGCGCAAGGATCGAGATATTCAAAAAAATCGTATTTGTGGTCCGATTTGGCTCATATTTGGAACAAATATTACATACAATCCGGTAGAAGTGACATCAAATATTTGATGACTTAGATTGTAACAAATTGCCAGGAAAGAGTCCTTGTAATAATGAGTCACTAAATGAACTAAATAGAATGAGAAATAATAGGCAATTAAATAAAGACTAAAAAATAATTTTAAAAAAATGTTTAAGTTGAACGGTTTTATTGAAACAATACTTACATGAGGTAATAATACTAAAAGCTAGAAAATAATTATGTAGGTCCTAGGTACTAGTCATCACACTCCTCACCAATCTAGGGCGTTGATCAAATAAATAAAAGCGTTGGGCGCGTGAAATTTCTAAAAATGTGAGGCGTGGCATTACCTGATTAAGGTTCAGTTGGTCTTACTTATAACCAGTGCTGCTCAAAATTTTTTATATGGAAGTGTGAATCACAACCAATGTACAAAATTGTATGTGCACTGAAAATTTTTGTATTTAAAAAAATATATTTAAAAAATTTTAATTATTTGAGGTCGGAAAAAGTTGAATATTTGCTTTCATGTTACAAAATATTTGCTTAAAATATTACGTCAATAGTTATATCAACAACATAATATAACAATAAATTTAATTCTGAAAGTAGCGAAATATTACATTGACATCTAGCCTCAAGTTTTGTGAGAACATATTCACCCCTGTTCTGCATTTCAACTTGGATTGGATTTTTTTCGATTTGGCAACTTTTGTATTCTGTGTTTCAATCTCTTTCGATCCAACTTCGAATCGTTCGATTTTGTGTATTCTGCACTTCGATCGTAGGTCCGTTTTTCTAAGTTGCAAATTTGTTGGCGGAAAAATATTTTCTTTTTTTATTAATTTATAACAGAATTTTAACAAAAATGTAATTAAAAGTTGTTGAGAAACGTAAAAGGCTTGATGTTGATTGTTTTTTATGTGTTTCCAACACAAGTGCAATATGAGACGTTGGCTAATTTAATGGCAACAAAGCGGGATATGATGACTCCTGGGAAGCCAGCCTTCGCATAAAATTCTTGCTTCGCTTGTATTTTCTCCTCTTCACTTTGTTCAAATATTATCCACTGAGGGCATAATTTTGGTTGCCTTACATCCAGAAACGTAGACAGTGACTTTGACACTGTTGACTCTCCCATTCCTACATTATAAGCCGCCCCTATTTCATGCTGGTAACTGCCTTCTGCAAAGCAGCTACTACAATATTAAGGGCAGATGTCGATGCCGAAGTCCTTGGACGAATTTGCCCCGCAAAATTATCGAACACATACTTGAAAGCATCCTTATTAAGTAGAAAGTTTTTTTTGAACCTAAATAAGAAAATAAGTCATTAAACTTCACCACTTTTAAGTTCCAATTTCTTACAATTCGTCACTCATCCCAAATGAATTACACAAATCTCGCAATATTTGTCTTTCCATTCTCGCCTGGCAATTTTCGTATGCGTTGCTTTCCAAATCCACACATAATAGACAGCTATAATTTGTGTCTGTTCGTTGGGTCCAGTTATATGCCAAAGCAAGCTGCCGGAGCACAGTGTAGCTTTTTTCACTTTTAGGATGCCAAAAGTCCAAAAAACAATGTTCTCCAATCTCAAAAATATTTTGACATGCAAGAGATTAATAACCAACTGTTAATAAAATGTATACACAGCAAAGTAAAAAACCTACGATCGCCATGATAAGCATTATGAAACTTGGATAATTGAAACAAGTGTAAAAGTCATTTCACAGTCCAAAATTTTTGACCAACTTTGTGGCCACGTGGTGCATTTTTCGATAACTGTTTTGACTTCAAACTATTTTATTTAACATACTTGGGTAGTGTAAATTTCGGCCACGTAGGCATTTTTTTTTTTTTTTATTTTTTTTTTTTTTTGTTTTAGACAGCCACTAAAAGTTTGGTAAGCTTAGACAATTTTTCGTTTTCAATAGAATAAAACTTGCCTGATTCCGCCCAATTCCATTGAACGATTACATACACATTAAAGGGAATTTCATATAGTTGCAGATAAAAAAACAAACCATTGCGAAATTTTGCGTTTTTCTTTGTAATCGCCAACTTAAGGTCTCTATGCCTTCGCTCACGTATGAAGCGGAGTGACCTAACAATGTAATGTCCTCAATTCAAGTCTACAATACTAGACCCCAAAAACGACAGTTATACCTGAAATGGTAAAAACCCAGAAAAAGGAAACTTGTGCATTGAATAGACTTCATTGTTTGTCATATGAGTTTTCCAATAGCTAACGAGTTGTGCACTTATCCCATCAACTTATGTTATGTATGCACGCCTACCTGAGGGTCGTCTATTATGGGTGATACTTCTAAGCAATTGAGTGCTTCGGGAATATACCAGGGATGCACCTTAACGTTAAGCTAATCGTTTATCAAAAAATTTCCACCGTTTCCGTTGAAACACTTCGAAATATTATCGATAAAGAAATTATCAAGATAAATTGTATCTCGTTTTTAACCGAAACGAAAAGCTTTCGTTAACGTTAAAAACGTTAACGAAAACGTGATACTTTATGTTTGAATTATGCTGGCAATGCTATAGCAATGGTGAAGCCGTAAGGTGGCAACAACGAGCGCATATACACACACAAACTCTATGTAATTTGTTTGTGTAATTCGTTGGTGGTAATGTCAAAAATACTCTGAGAAATGTTCGTACTGTCAAAATTCATGAGAAAAGTTGCAATCAGCTTGGATAATGCTTTCACCTTTAATGACTCCGCCATCAATCAGCTTTGCCAGCATAGTTTGAAATTAATAATCAACATAAACGATTTGATTTCGTTTTGATATGGCAGAAAACGAAACGAAATCATTTCGTTAATTTGACGATCTTAACGTTAATAAACGAAACGAAATGACTTCGTTTCGTTTATTAACGTTGATTATCGTAACGAAATGATATCGTTTCGTTGGTTAAGCATGCCTGGAATATACATATGTATGTATACATCACATCAACGCCTACGTAACGCTCTGTCGGCATATACATCACCGCAAAAGTGCTACATATGTGGAGCTTCTCCAAAAGATATGAACAATATGCGAGCCCTCTCAGAGCGAAATGTTGACAAAAGCATGCTTGCATTCGGAATTTCCCCTTTACATTCTTGGATACGATGCATGGAATGTATGCTAAACATCGCTTATCGAATGGAAATGAAGAACTGGTGCGTGCGGGGCGAAGAAAATAATGAAAAGATGAAAAAGAAGAAAGAACATATCCAAAATAGATTCAGGAAAGAAGTTGGTATTTTGATTGATATGCCAAAGCAAAAAACCGGCAACACAAATGATGACAACACTGCGAGCAGATTCTTTGGAGATCCTGAAATAACATCAAACATAACCGGCATAAATATCCATCTTTTGAATAGGTTTCATACAATACTTTCATGCATAGGATACGGGTTTCAAATAAATTCTGAAGCTTTTGACCACTATGTGACAGAGACAAGGGTACTATATTTATCGGAATATGCTTGGTACAATATGCCATGTGAGCGTACATAAAATTTTGTTTCATGGGAAGAGTACAATCGTGTCTGCTATTTCTCCTATTGGTCAACTTTCGGAAGAAGCTCAAGAGTCCAGAAACAAAGATGCACGAAACTATCGTGAACTTTTCAACACAAAAAAGTCAACAAGTTATAGTAACTTGGATTTGCTGCACAGATTGCTGATATCGTCAGACCCGTTCATAAACAGTTTACGGAAAACCCCTAGGTCAAAGCAGCGAGTATTAACAGTGAAGTTATTGGCTTATTATCTGAACCAGAGCATGTCGACGATATTGACTCCGACTAACTTTATACCAGTTAAAATATCACTTTTTATATATAAGTATGTATGTATTTCGATTCAGTTTTAACAAATATATGTACCTATGTTGTGTTTGACTTTGAAAATAAAAATTTTTAAATATTAATCAAAAGCCTCTAAGCTAAAGTTAAGAAATATAAACAATTTTTATTTATATTGGCACTGGAAAATGATTTTAAAGTAGAAAATATTATTATGTGAAATTTCACCTTATATGAGGGCAAGGAGAAAAAGTGGGCGGATCACGCCCATTTTTATTCTCAAATCAGATTTATGTAGGTATCTGCAACCACACTGCAAAATTTCAAATGAATTGCTCCATTGGTTTGGCCGTTATTAATTTTGTCATCATGAAGGTGAAGCGAAAACGTAAACAATCCTTGCGGAAAGAATAAATAAATCTTTATAAAGTATTTTAGACCAGTGCAATGAAAAATTCAGAAAATGGCAACTATATTCGTGCAGAAATTCGTTTTAACAAAACTTGGTGGCCACGGCAGGGAATTGGCCAAAAGAACGACAACAACACACTTACAATTATGAAAGCACTTCACTCAAGAAAATATAACACTGCGGCAATATATTCTATTGCTTTTTTGTACAAAATGGCGTGGATAATAAAATATAAACGTTTTTCAGTGTTTTTTACAAATTTTCTTTAATTTATTTAGTTCCAATGTTCACACATTCCGTACAAACAGCTGATTTCGAAAAATCAATTGGTCTTCCTCTTCTCGTTACAATTCCGTCGTAATGCAGAATACCCAACTTCGATTAAAGCGGAGCGTAGAACGGGAACGTAATCGAAATGCAGAATAGGGGTGATTATTTTTTTCTTTAACTGGAAAATTACCGTTATGCCAGTTTTGGTGTTATTGCTTCGCTTGCGCTCTATCAACTAAAGAGTACTATTTTTAGATGTGTCAATCTACTTAAGAACAAGTGAACAGTTTTTTACGCATAAAGTGTATTATTTTAAATTCTGACTATTTTGTTGCAAAAAACTTTTAACTTTGTTCTGTATTAATTAAAATTGTGTCTTTTTATACGTAAAGAGTGAGTAAAGCTGCTTGTATTATTGTGAAATGTGCCTTTTTTGATGAAATAATTGTGAATGTACGAGTAGTAAGTTTTCTTAGAAATAGTCATAATTCAAAATTGCTATATATTTTGTCCGTAAACAAATAATTACAACAAAATTTCGTCAATTTATTTTATAATGAAGGTATCCTTCTTTGTAAAACTGGATTTCAGTATAACATTACAGACGTTTTCACATAAACCGTTTTTCTTCTCTCCTGAACATTTACATTTTCTCAAGTTGTGACTCTTTTGTAGTTAGTGTGCGATATTATTTTATATTTTTTCACTTATCTACCACAAAATTTTTCTACAAAACATTGCCTTTTTTTATAAATTTTAATAAGTTTTTATCAGCTCACTTGCTGATTTATTTGAAAGCAATGAAACCGAACGGATTTCTTGGTTTTTATTTTGCGTGTTTTAGGCAACTCTATAGCCATCTGATTTCAAGATCCATTCTTGGGAACGAATGAACTTTTGTTTACAATCGAATGAACCATTGTTTACAATCGAATGAACTGCAAGACCCATTCCTGGAAACGAATTGCGAGAGAATGAATGTTTCGTATCAGGTCATCAGTGGTTTATGCGGTCGTCCAATACTCGAATGGACCGCTGGATGTCGATCCAATGCCGATTTCATATTAAAGCGTTGATGCTATATGCCATATTTTTGATTGTAACGATCCTGATTAAATTCGCTATCTGCATTCTTATTGTTGTGTAATATTAGCCGTGTTTTTTTTTACACGCGTATATGTTTCGGTTGCGCGTGAAAAAAAAACGCCTATCCTCGCTTAGATAATACTTAGGGGACCCATCTAGCGGCTGTGGTTCAACAACCAGCTACAGCAACAGGGTGTACCGAAAAGCGGAGACACAACGCTCTGATGGCCATAGGGTATAACATATAGCTGAATAAGTTGCGATGAATTATGGACACACATAGAATACATAGAATTAGTGTAGAGGGTGAAACAAAGACACATTTTTTAGTTACATCTGAGTATAATGCCTATTGAAATTTAGTAGGACAAAATTTATGAGCAGCGATTTATTTAAAGTTTGTCGCTTAGCAGTCCATATAAAGTTTATTCGTAAACGGATATACGCATGTTAAAAAACACGGCTATTATAATTTTGATTGACATTTATATTGTTGCTGCTGCTGCGACTCCTACCAGCGCTAGTGTGTGTGTGCCACGTGCGGTGCAGCAGCCTTGTAGATCACATCAGTTAAATTATTTCGTTTGTTTTCGCATGCAGTTTTTTTATATACATTCATACATACATATGTACAACGATTCTAAAACAATGTTTATATATTTTTCATTCAATAAAGCTAATGGAATGCTCAAGCCTGTCGGCAGTTTTTTTTTCTTTTTTTAATTTTGTTACACAGTTTCGAACAAGATATTATATTAATGCCTGGTTTTTGCAGTTTAACCTTGCCAATTTGTTCGATAAGTTCGATAACATACAATTTTGCTACTCATCTCAACTTAAGCGGCCAGGGGGTCGATTCCGGTTGTGCGTTATAGTGAAGTGAAAAAAAAATTATCACTTTGGTTATCACTTAATGTTTTAATTTTTTCACTTCACTGAGTTCGAAAACGCGATTCTTATAACTGCTCTGAAAACTGTTAGCTGAAAAACATTTGAATTTACGATGTGTGAAGTTTTCTTTGCTGAATGATAAATTATAACAGATTTCTTTTGTTTTTGTTTTCTTTTTGTTTGAAAATTTTTTTAAATTCAAACGTTAACAAAATTTGTATCGGCGTCAACTTTGTTTTGACTTCACTTCAATTTGAAGTTTTGACGCAAAAAGAGAATCAATAATCGTGGTGAATTGGTGTTAATACTTTTCACTTTACGATAACGCACAACCGGAATCGACCCCCAGGGCTTCAAGGGGATTCAAGGGGTTCTGTAGCGCAATATATAGCTTCTCCAACCCAATTGTCAACCTCACTTTCGAGCGGCGAATCCCGTTTCACTAACAGACGAGGCTCTGGCGACCCCAAGCTCCTCATGGAACTTGGGGGTGGGGAGGGAGGGATGGCCTGAAGGTTCAATGTGGCCATATAAATCGTTCCCAAGATGGTCGGGCCAGCACCTTAATGGTGCTGTGTTACCGGAGCGTATCGGATATGTATCCGACAAAGGACCATCACATCGATAACACTCCCCAGAGCCTTCGGGGAGTAACCTAATCGCTACAACAACAACAACAACAACCCCCAGGGCTAAACTCTAGTCAACTTTAATTGGAGTTTAAATTTGCACTGAAAAACCCGGCCTAAATTGTGGTATTATATTATATTTTATTTTATTGCTTTTCCACACCACCTATGTGTAGACTTGCAAAACTATCAATGTTATTAGCCGTGTTTTTTAACACGCGCGTATACGTTTCGTTTGCGCGTGTTAAAAAACGCCTATCTTCGCTTAGATAATGCTTAGGAGACCCATCTAGCGGCTGTGGTAAAACAACTAGCTACAGCAACAGGGTGTACCGAAAAGCGGAGACGCAACGCTCTGATGGCCATAGGGTATAACATATAGCTGAATCAGTTGCGATGAATTGTGGAAACACATATAATACATAGAATTAGTGTACAGGGTGAAACAAAGACACATATTTCAGTTACATCTGAGTATAATGCGTATTGAAATTTAGTAGGACAAAATTTATGCGCAGCAATTTCAGAGGTGTATTTATAGTTTGTCTCTTAGCAGTCAATATAAAGTTTAAGCGTAAACGGATATACGCGTGTTAAAAAACACGGCTATTAGCTTTTTTTTTACTTCTATATACGCTTACGCTTATACTTTATATGGACTGCTAAGCGACAAACTTTAAATACATCTCTGAAATTGCTGCGCATAAAATTTGTCCTACTAAATTTCAATACGCATTATACTCAGATGTAACTGAAATATGTGTTTTTGTTTCACCCTCTACACTAATTCTATGTATTCTATGTGTGTCCACAATTCATCGCAACTGATTCAGCTATATGTTATACCCTATGGCCATCAGAGGGTTGTGTCTCCGCTTTTCGGTACACCCTGTGCTGTAGCTGTAGTTATTTAACCACTGCCGCTAGATGGGTCTCCTAAACATTATCTAAGCGAGGATAGGCGTTTTTTTCACGTTCGACGTTCGATAAAATGCGATAAAATGAAAATGAGTTTTCAACCATTTGAAAAATTTTTGTTTTAATTTTTTTTCATTTTATCACTATATAGAACGCGAATTGCCCCCGAAAGTAAAGAATGAAATACATGTACGTATAAAATCAAACCTGAAATATAGAAAAATATAAAAATTATTAATGACTAGCTTTACCCGGCGCACGTTGTAACGCCCTAGATGGAAAAAATGTTGCATTATTTTTCTGTTTTGTTTGTTGATAATTTAGTTTATTGTTCTGTAAATTCAATTGAGTTTTGTACGCACATTTGGTGAAATTTTCGTTTAAAACATTTTATTATTGTATCTTATTGTAATGCAAGTGGGTACACAATATTTTTGGTTCTTTCGTTCGGTGCAAAGATAAACAAATTTTTTGGCGTTCCAACTCTAGAGCAAAGAACATATAGCTGGAAAAGCACGGACTCTCTAAATTTAATCCTGGACCAGTAAGCGATTGTCCTTCTGCTTTGTTAATTGTAATTGCAAAAGCAAGGCGTACAGGAAACTGTATAAGCTTAAAATTGACTGGCAAATCTGTAGGAATCATTGGGATCCGTTGTATAAGCACATCTTCACCTTTGCTTTTACCGCTGATGATTGTTGCTTCGATTACAATCGGCATTAATTTCTTAACGCAAAGTCTGGTTCCATTGCACAATTTTGGTGGGTCTAAATTTCGAAGAAGCATGATTTGTGATACAATTTAATAATATTTTAAGTTAATATATGCGCAGGCATTCAAGGTGGTTCTAAAGAGTTTAGAAATTCAATTGGATAATTCACAATTTGATCTTCATCTGTAACTGTGTCGAACGTTTTATATTTCGCCACTTCACCAGGAATTTGATTTTGATTGCTATCATTGATTTTGTTAACATTATAATTTTTGGGAGCTAAGATTGTTCGTTCGCATAGCCAAACAAAAAAATTTAAATTTAAAATTCTTAATTCTGAACTATGAAAAACTTTCGCCTTGATCGAAGGAACCTATAGCCAAAATTTGGTGATGATTGAAGTGTGGGAAATACGTTTCACACACGCAGAATTTGATTTTTATATAAGATGTAGACGGACTGAAGCTAACAATTTTTTTTAACGGCGGCAGATTAATAAACGTCCAAAAGGAATAACAGCCAAACTCAACAATGCAGTCAAACTTTAGGTGTTAAAATAACCTAAGTTTGTACGGCAGCCAGAGTTCTTAAAAATTCCATTTGTAGGGAAGGTGCCACGCCCCTTTTTTCCAATTCCACATTTTACTGGAGGTGTTAGGACTTAACCATATAGCTCCTTACCAATTTTCATTATCCCACCATTACTACATCCAGAGATGGGAGGTGCCACGCCCCTTTTTTCTAATTCCACTTTTTCTTGGTGTTAGGGATTGACTTCATATAACTCCTTACTGAATTTCAATTTTATGGCATGTATACCTTCAGAGTTATGCAGTACCAAAGATTCCATTTGTATGGGAGGTGCCACGCCCCTTTTATATATCGAAATTATTTTTAGCCTAAAACCTTTGTGTTGATCGAAGGAACCTATAGCCAAAATTTGGTGATGATTGAAGTGTGGGAAATACGTTTCTATAGCGAACACACACACACAGAATTTGATTTTTATATATATATATGTTATGGAGATATACATATATAAAATGGCGTTTCTTGCTTTGGAGTACCCTGGGTTGCAAACTACAATTTAACCAATGAATGCTTCCTTCCACTAGGTAGTGTTGTCTCGCAACATCCACTTTGCGTTTTCAAAGAGGAGGAATTTTATGAGGAAATCTAATAAGGTAATACGATGAAGCAAACAAGGATCTGTTCTAGCAAACCATACAGGAAATACTATTTCGGTTTCATGAAGAATTATAGGGAGAAAGAAACCTTTGATATGTACCATATGCGCGTTTTTAGGAAATAGCTGAGTGAACCACTTCATTTGCACCCGACACGCTTCGAAAATCCTTTCCTTCGGATTTAAATCATCAGCTTTGAGCAGGGCTTCGATATAGTTTTTGTGACCTAGTTGTGTCTTCGTCAAAAAAGTGGTGCAACGTTCACACTGCAGCTGACTTTCTAGTTTTCCGCAAATACCATAGACAGTATAGTACAGCTTCACCTGTTCTTCAGCTTTATCCTTTGCCCTGACGGAACTTTCGTCCGGAATATTAAAATCTAATAAGGGTAAATCTAAGGTTTTATCAGCAACATTTATCGGACTCGCTGATTACAGTCCAGTCTAAACTTTCTTCAAATTCGTCCTCATAATTATTATCTTTTTTTTAAACCTTTGTCTAAGAATTTGCATAGACGCAAACAGAGCAAGAATGTATTTAATGTCATGTGCCGTGGCATTTTTGCTGTCTTGGCTAGCGCGAACTTTAATAAATAATTTCTCTAAGGAATACTGATTTAATTTTGCTAATAAAATACAATTTAAATCTTTTTCCTGCTGAAATAATTCTTCTGACATCATTAACATGGCAGAGATGGTGGTGCGAAAACCAGAGATGCAAAAACTGTTCGTATTCCTATAGACCTTGTCCCCTTCATCATTAAACCTAAATACATTCCAAGAATGCAAATATTCCAGTGTCTTCTGAAGCCTTTCGATTTTTTCGGAACTACCTCGCTTAATAGGGTACTTAAGAGGATTTTTGGAGGAAAAACTTATTGCGTCGAGTTCATCGAATAAGTCGTTACATTTTTTGACAAACACCTGGGTATCTTTAGCATATCTCATTACATGAAAGTGTTGCAATATTTGTTGCAATTGTTGTTGTCGCAATTATTTATTTTCTTTTTTAAGGTCCCTAATTTTTTTAAAAAGCATATTAAGTTTTTGCGCTTGCAACCTATTTTTTTCATTAATATTCGAGTAGCACGAGCAACTCATGTTGTCGGCTTTTTTCTTCTTTATCTTCCAAGTTCATGCCAAACAAGCTCGGATGATATGACTTATCGCGAACTGCGGGATCTGAGTCATCAACGCTATCATTAGAATGAGCTCCAAATGTAACGACTTCAAAAGTATTCTCGACAGGGGGAAACTCCCAAACGGAGCCATCACAAAGACAAGGGAATCCCCCAGGGAAGAATTTTTTTCCTACTAACATATTCCTGTTTAAAATGCCTCTGACATACAAACATTAAATCGGAGGAAGCATTGACTTTGCAAGCCTGTGCCCACCTATTCCGCTTACTTTGTTCCCTAGGAAATTCGTAAAGAGTCTGCTTTACGTCGGTAACGCAGCTCCTCTTTTGTACATGTATATATGTATGTATAAAGGTATAGGTTAACGCAACATGTTTCATTAGCTGCTTTTTGCGGACGATAACGCAGGTACTATCTTATAAATTTTTTGAGTTTTTTATTGTATGTGTACCACAAAATATTTTTACAAAACTTTGCCTTTTTTTATAAATTAAAACAAAAAAATGTATCAGCTTACTCGCTGATTTATTCGAAAATAATGAACCAATACATCAATTGGTAAGGATTATGCCATAAAAACTTCACATTTAAGGTACGCGCACATTACGCTGCGCGACATGTAGCGACAGTGGCGCTTCACAGTACGGTACGTCATATTTTGGTAATTCACACTAAGCGGCAATCGAGCGACACAATGCGGCAACAGTTTGTGTTTATTTTTAAGGTAAGGCCATATTAGGCTGCACTACGCAGCACTGCACTTCACTGTAAAATATTCTTTGCATGTATGCTTATGGGGCAATTCACACTTAGCGTCATCAGCACTGCGCGACCCGGCACAGCGCAGTACTGCTGCCGCTAGGTGTGAATTACTTGGCGGCAAACCACCCGAGGCAAATTTTGTTTGAGGAATGAGAAAAAAATATGTTTGGGCCGAAATATGCATCTTGCACCTTCTTCGAAATGACGGCTGCAGACAAACGAATTTTTACGAGGAAGGTCTTCATAAGTGGGGATTTGCATATTATCCCTCCACTTTTGCTGCTCCTCCTTACTCCTCGGAAACAAAAAAAATTTTACCTCGATGTACTATCGGAAGTACAAGCGAGAAAGCGACACTTTCGAAATTTCGGCATTTTTTAAATTAATAGTTTAAAGGTTAAAGAAAAACCAAATTGAAATCTCGACCGACCAAATAGAAATCAATTAATCGAATGATGAGACGGCCGTTGAAATATCTTCTTCGAAATTTGAAAGCAACCATGGCCCATGGAGATTCAAAGTTATTTTCTCTCATTGGACGAGTTCTTCTTTGAAATTTGAAGCAACCATGGCCCATGGCGGAACTAGGGTGAGGTGGCAGCCAGCCTTCTACCTACAAACATAAATAATAGTCCAAACATAAGAATTCTGTTAAATTCCCTGCAAAACACAAGTATTCTGTTATTCCTATGCCAATCTGGCTGGTCATCGAGCAGCGGCAACGTCAGCCCTGCGTCTAAGGGAGTTGTCGTGCTGGAAAAACAGGACCACAGGACACTCAAGTATACTAAACAAATACAGTTTTCTCCCTCCTAGCACGGATCGCTGTGCGACCACAACAGTTGCGGAAACCAACTTTAAGATAAACATACCCAGCAGGGATGACTGGACGGAGTCGGATAAGTGCCTTGCTATGAGCAACAGCATTTCCATATACACGGACGGCTCCAAGCTAAACGGGAGAGTTGGGGGTGGAGTATACTCAAGGGACCTTGACCTCCAGCTCTCATTCAGACTACCCGACCACTGCAGTGTATTCCAGGCAGAAGTTGCAGCCATAATGGAAGCCGCAGCTAGGATAGGGACATACATTGTCGGCAAAGAAATTTTTATCTTCAGCGACAGCCAAGCTGCCATAAAATCTCTGGGCTCCCACTCGTTCAATTCTGAACTAGCACTAAACTGTCGCCGATCTCTTCAAGAGATGGCTCAACAGAACCGTGTACACCTCACATGGAGGATTTTTGGAGGAAAAACTTATTGCGTCGAGTTCATCGAATAAGTCGTTACATTTTTTGACAAAAACCTGGGTATCTTTAGTATATCTCATTACATGAAAGTGTTGCAATATTTGTTGCAATTGTTGTTGTCGCAATTATTTATTTTCTTTTTTAAGGTCACTAATTTTTTTAAAAAGCATATTAAGTTTTTGCGCTTGCAACCTATTTTTATAAGCTTTTATTTACTTTCACTTTTGTTGTCTGTAATGGAATCTTGCAAGTTAAATTTGATACACTTCCCGGTGTCCGATTGAGCTGAAATATTGCACACATGTATAACTCCGGTGACAATGCAATATTACTTTGTTAGAATTCGATAAATTAATCGATAACACAGTTATCGGTGAAGATTTGTATTTACTTTGGCATAACAGCCTAAGTCCCATACAAACACGCCGGTACCTATCCGTGGATTGTGATATTTGGACGTGGTGAATCACGTGTCACGCGTGGTGAATCTCATCGCTTGCGAAAAGCGGAGACACAACCCTCTGTTGTATTTCTGTGTATAACCAACATAGCTGAATTTTTAAGGCTGTATAACCCTGTAATCTTTTCTGTAATTTATTTTGCTTTTGGAAAAATTACCTATTTGAAAAAAGCTGGCTGAAAAATATTGGCATAACAGCTTAAGTTAAATCAAGAATGGAAAATCTTTGGAAAATTTGAGCAGATGTGGCAATTTCGCGCGTCCGTTGAACGAAATATTGACAATCTGCTGATCATCGCTAAGAAATTAGCGACATTCCATCAACTAAGCAGCACTTTAGCAATACTACTGTTATTATTTGGCCGCTCAAACACACAAATATTAATTGTGCATTAAATCTAAAATATACAAATACACCATAATAATTTACACGGCCAAAGCCATAATAATTCACACGGGTCATCAATTCTTTCTCTGATTCAAAATCTGAACTACCAGCGCTACCGTCAACAGCTCAGTGTCATCACTGCCAGTAGCGCCAATAACACCAAACTCGTGCCTGACACACAAAAGTCGTTTCACTCAATAGCGCAAGTAAAATGTACTACGCACTCACTACTAAGAAGCGTCAAAAATTCGCTTGGAGTAATTTCGTCAATGAGCTACCATTGAGCTGGCACCGCATTGGCGCTGGCGCCATGCAATTTACATCACTAAAATTGCGCGAATGCCCAGGCTCATGACTTCAATACTTATATTTACAATGCTTTAAACTTTAAATACACCTCTGAAGTTGCTGCGCATAAAATGTGTACTAATAAATTCCAATACGCATTATACGCAGATGTAACTGATATATGTGTTTTTGTTTCACCCCCTGTACTTATATTTAAAGCTTTTATAAGAACAAGCTTCTATTACTTGTTAATAAAACGAACTAAAAAGTAAAAAATAAAATTAAAGAAAAAAAAACTTTTTTAAAAATAAGCTTGTATTATTTTGGTTAATAAAATTAATAATTAGGCTTTTTCGTCTGCGACAAAAAAATTCTATATTGTAGATAATCATATATTTTTAACATTAAAACTTTACACCTAAATTATTAAATCTTACAGTTTATATCACAGTCCTAATTGTTCTAATAAAAGCGTGTTACATTGCGATAGCAAGAAAAGGAGATCGTAAATGTTCTTAATTATACCATCAAAATTTAACACGTTTTTTATTAGAACAATTAGGACTGTGATATAAACTGTAAGATTTAATAATTTAGGTGTAAAGTTTTAATGTTAAAAATATATAATTATGTACAATATAGAATTTTTTTGTCGCAGACGAAAAAGCCTAATTATCGTTTAAGCTTACAATGAACTTATAAAGTGTTATATTTCTTTAGAGTCAATTTATTGTTTACTTTTTAGTTAATTTTATTAACCAAAATAATAAAAGCTTATTTTTAAAAAAGTTTTTTTTTCTTTAATTTTATTCTTCTTTATCTTCCAAGTTCATGCCAAACAAGCTCGGATGATATGACTTATCGCGAACTGCGGGATTTGAGTCATCAACGCTATCATTAGAATGAGCTCCAAATGTAACGACTTCAAAAGTATTCTCGACAGGGGGAAACTCCCAAACGGAGCCATCACAAGGGGAGCGAACTTTTAAATCGTCATCGAAACAAAGACAAGGGAATCCCCCAGGGAAGAATTTTTTTCCTACTAACATATTCCTGTTTAAAATGCCTCTGACATACAAACATTAAATCGGAGGAAGCATTGACTTTGCAAGCCTGTGCCCACCTATTCCGCTTACTTTGTTCCCTAGGAAATTCGTAAAGAGTCTGCTTTACGTCGGTAACGCAGCTCCTCTTTTGTACATGTATATATGTATGTATAAAGGTATAGGTTAACGCAACATGTTTCATTAACTGCTTTTTGCGGACGATAACGCAGGTACTATCTTATAAATTTTTTGAGTTTTTTATTGTATGTGTACCATAAAATATTTTTACAAAACTTTGCCTTTTTTTATAAATTAAAAAAAAAAAATGTATCAGCTTACTCGCTGATTTATTCGAAAATAATGAACCAATACATCAATTGGTAAGGATTATGCCATAAAAACTTCACATTTAAGGTACGCGCACATTACGCTGCGCGACAGTGGCGCTTCACAGTACGGTACGTCATATTTTGGTAATTCACACTAAGCGGCAATCGAGCGACACAATGCGGCAATAGTTTGTGTTTATTTTTAAGGTAAGGCCATATTAGGCTGCACTACGCAGCACTGCACTTCACTGTAAAATATTCTTTGCATGTATGCTTATGGGGCAATTCATACTTAGCGTCATCAGCACTGCGCGACCCGGCACAGCGCAGTACTGCTGCCGCTAGGTGTGAATTACTTGGCGGCAAACCACCCGAGGCAAATTTTGTTTGAGGAATGAGAAAATGAGAAAAAAATATGTTTGGGCCGAAATATCCATCTTACACCTTCTTCGAAATGACGGCTGCAGACAAACGAATTTTTACGAGGAAGGTCTTCATAAGTGGGGATTTGCATATTATCCCTCCACTTTTGCTGCTCCTCCTTACTCCTCGGAAACAAAAAAAATTTTACCTCGATGTACTATCGGAAGTACAAGCGAGAAAGCGACACTTTCGAAATTTCGGCATTTTTTAAATTAATAGTTTAAAGGTTAAAGAAAAACCAAATTGAAATCTCGACCGATCAAATAGAAATCAATTAATCGAATGATGAGACTGCCGTTGAAATACCTTCTTTGAAATTTGAAAGCAACCATGGACCATGGAGATTCAAAGTTATTTTCTCTCATTGGACGAGTTCTTCTTTGAAATTTGAAGCAACCATGGCCCATGGCGGAACTAGGGTGAGGTGGCAGCCAGCCTTCTACCTACAAACATAAATAATAGTCCAAACATAAGAATTCTGTTAAATTCCCCGCAAAACACAGCAGCGGCAACGTCAGCCCTGCGTCTAAGGGAGTTGTCGTGCTGGAACAACAGGAGCACAGGACACTCAAGTATACTAAACAAATACAGTTTTCTCCCTCCTAGCACGGATCGCTGTGCGACCACAACAGTTGCGGAAACCAACTTTAAGATAAACATACCCAGCAGGGATGACTGGACGGAGTCGGATAAGTGCCTTGCTATGAGCAACAGCATTTCCATATACACGGACGGCTCCAAGCTAAACGGGAGAGTTGGGGGTGGAGTATACTCAAGGGACCTTGACCTCCAGCTCTCATTCAGACTACCCGACCACTGCAGTGTATTCCAGGCAGAAGTTGCAGCCATAATGGAAGCCGCAGCTAGGATAGGGACATACATTGTCGGCAAAGAAATTTTTATCTTCAGCGACAGCCAAGCTGCCATAAAATCTCTGGGCTCCCACTCGTTCAATTCTGAACTACCACTAAACTGTCGCCGATCTCTTCAAGAGATGGCTCAACAGAACCGTGTACACCTCACATGGGTCCCTGGACATAGGGATATCGAGGAAAACTGCGTTGCAGATGAACTCGCTTGGCAGGGTACAACCAAGCAGGTTCTTCCTGGACAAGAACGCTTAGGTATGCCCCTGTCCACATGCAAGCTAATGCTAAAAGAGCACATCTACCGTCAAGCCGACGAAAGATGGCTTCAAACACCGGGATGTCGAACATCGAAAGAAACCTGGCCTAAATGTGATCCTAAAAGGTCCCGTCACGTGCACAACCTAAGAAGGGATACAATTTCCACACTTGTGGGGGCACTAACGGGTCATTGCCTCATAGGTAGGCATGCAGAAAGGCTAGGAGCGCCTTATCGTCGTTGCTGTAGGAGTTGTAAAGAAGATGAGGAGGAGGAAACGGTGGTTCACCTCATTTGCAACTGCCCAGCGTTAAGCGGAGCACGGCAGCGCTTTCTGGGAGCTCCATTTCTTGATACTATGAGTCAGGTTGTGGAGCATGACGTCAAGGACCTGGTAGCTTTCATCAGGTCCTCAAAATGGTTCGAAGAGGAAAGGTAACGATGTTTTTCGCGGTATCACAACGGGCCTAGTACTATTGGCCTAAGTGTGCCCTCGGGCAGCCACCCTAACCTAACCTATGCAAAACCAGAAAAATCAAACTGATTCACTTAGAAAGTTTGAAGGCCACATATCACATACATTGTTTATATTTTCTGGCTGTGGCAAACGCCAGCAAACTTGGATAGATGCTTTACGCACAGATGGCGCTGAACAATAATCCGGTTTGACACACATATTTATGTGTACTTTAAACAGAGATGGCACTGGAGTGCGAATAGACACACATTTGTATCAAAATTCATGTAAGGAGCGGCAAAGAGACGTGAGAGAAAAGCGAGAACACTTGGACTTATTTTTGTAATCGGCATGTAAAAAGATTTTCGTTCATTTATACATTTCCTTTAACGATCTGTAACTGACGTGCTATCTGAGGGGCAATACTAAGTGGAGAAAAATGACAAGTGCCAACTTGTTACTTAAAAATAAAAACTGTTTAATTTCGACTAATCATGGGTGTCATAGAATTCAATTGTTTTCGGAATCGGAATTGAAACCAATAAGCATATATGCCATGGATTGGGAAATTTTCGCTTTGATATTGAAACTCGATTTGGGCCAACTGTTAAATGAAATAACTATCCTTAAATATTAAGGAAAATGACTTTTAAAATTATTTTTTACACTTCATCATATTAGCCGTGTTTTTACACGCCTATACGTTTACGTTCGCGCTAAAAAACGCTTATCCTCGCTTAGAAAATGCTTAGGAGACCCATCTAGAGGCAGTGGTTAAACAACTAGCTACAGCACAGGGTGTACCGAAAAGCAGAGAACGAACCTCTGTTGTAAGTCTGTGTATAACCTATAGCTGAATAAGTTGCGATGAATTGTGGACACGCACCATTTTAAGAAGTGATACATTGAATTAGTGTAGAGGATGAAGCATAGACACATCTGAGTATAATGCGTTTTGGAATTTAGAAGTACAAATTTTATGCGCAGCAATTTCAGAGGTGTATTTAAAGTTTGAGGCTTAGCAGTCCATATAAAGTTTAAGCGTAAACGTCTATGGATGTAAAAAAAAACAAACACAGCTATTCTAAAAAAGAAAAATTTTATTCAGAACCAACATACATACGAATAAACACGTTGAGCAAATGTAGCGAAAAGTATCTCTGCTCGGTAATTTGACTTGAAATTCCAAACGTTGAGTGGAAAGTTATCACTTAACAACTGCTCATCATTTGTTTTTGCTGAAAGCGCTCAATATAAACAAACGCAGCGTTTTACGAATAAAAAAGTAAAGTTGATTCAAAAATTGGCTGCTTGCTGCTTGCCACCTTTATTTCCAGAAATTGATTGGGACATCAATATAATTCTTATTTATGCGCCAATAATGTTTCATCCAAATCGTAAGAAAAAGCTCAAGAATTGGTTTCGTTTTCCGCTTGTGAGCCAAGCTTGCAGCTCTTTTATTTGAAAATATCTATTTTGCTTTATTATTCATTTTCCTTATAAAAAAAGCGCTGACTCTTTGCTTAAAGACAACAGATACTTCGCATCGTACTATAGGGTGACCACCCTGTCTGAAACCTAGTTTAGTTTCGAACAGCTCGGAGAAGTCCTTCCCAATCCGGACTGATCTGATGGTATTGCTTAACAATATTTTGCGTAGCCGGACCTGTGTTTTTCGGTGAAACAGACATAGCGGCATAGGTGATGTGTGTCAATTCTTTTTTCGCAAGTTTTCTCAGAGATTTATGGCATTGTGAAAATCTGGTCGATGGTAGATTTATCAGGTCCGAAGCCCCACTGATAAGGTCCAATCAGGTGATTCACGGTGGGCTTCAATCTTTCAATACACTTGACAGGGCCTTTTATACGATATTAGAAGGCTGATTCGGCCTCTTTGCCGCGGGTAGGTAATTCACCATTGGAGAAATGTGGCATGAAATTCGCCAATTCCAGCGCTAGAAAAATATCATTTTGATATATCTAATAACCACAATTTAACTATTTTTTTACATTGCGAATCACTTTTTTCTGAAACTTTAACGAAAACACCGCGATTTTTTGCTAATCTTCAAGTAGGTAATGTGGTGAATTACCTACCACCAGTTTGACAATTTCTATTACTGTCCGTCGTTGGCGGTTCTCTATACATATGTATACGTATCTGAAGATTGCGGTTTTCGGCTGGTTTGAATCTGTGCAGGACTATCCATTCAAAGCATTTTGTAAGGCGTACAATGCACCTTGTGAACTCTCACTCACATACTTTTGAGAGGTAGGACTCCTTACTTATTAAACGGTTTAATTTAGGTTGACTTGACAGGCTGGTTGGAGAGCACTTCTTTGTAATTGAAATTTAAGTCATATTTGTAGTCCGATTTCGCCCATGTTTGCAACACATAATACATACAAGAATAGAAATCGACCTATGAAAAAATCGCCGCTAGATGGCGCAAAGATCGAGATATTCACAATAATAGCCGCGTTTTTTTTACACGCGTATATGTTTGGATTGCGTGAAAAAAACGCCTATCGCTTAGATAATGCTTAGGAGACCCACCTAGCGGCAGTGGTTAAACAACTGTGCCGAAAAGCGGAGACACAACCCTCTGTTGTATTTCTGTGTATAACATATAGCTGAATCAGTTGTGATAGATAGTGGACGCGCATAGAATACATGAAATTAGTGCAGAGGGTGAAACATAGAACATATTTCAGTTACATCTGAGTATAACGCGTATTGGTATTTAGTAGTACTAATTGTATGCGTAGCAATTTCAGAGGTGCATTTAAAGTTTGTCGCTTAGAGGTCCATATAAAGTTTAAGCGTAAACGTATATAGACGTGAAAAAAATACAGCTAATATAAATGTAGTTTTAAAAAAACTAAAAAATACGCAAATATCGTGCTGTTTTAGTATCTACAATCCACTTA
Source organism: Eurosta solidaginis (assembly GCF_040869045.1). Classification (NCBI taxonomy): domain Eukaryota; kingdom Metazoa; phylum Arthropoda; class Insecta; order Diptera; family Tephritidae; genus Eurosta; species Eurosta solidaginis. The sequence goes on along the minus strand of NC_090319.1, from coordinate 96,425,659 downwards.
GATATTTGCTGTTGATAACATCGTAGCACAGAGGTTCGTGTCTCCGCTACTAAGCACAACTCTTTTTGCCGCTAGATGGGTCTAACTCTCCTTTGCGCGCGTAGGCAAGCGTCATAAAATTGAAACTAATATAAACGTGTTAATAAGGATAATGGGAATCTGTTCTCAAATAATTGCATTGTCATCGGAGACTTGATACGTATGCAAAGTTTCAAATTAATCAGACTTCTGGAAACCGGTGAAAATTAAGCTCAAAGATTCCGTTAATTCATTTCCGAAATCATTTTTGACATACAGAAATAGAAACCGCTGTAGTAAAAAAAATTCACGCTAGGTGTCGCAAAAATTGAAATATTCAAAAAACTCGTAATTGGCTTGGCTCTTTGAATAAATATTATATACAGTCCGGTAGAAGTGACATCAAAATACTTTGGAGCACATAGAAGAGACGTCAAAATACTTTGGAGCACATAAGTTCAAATTTTGTTAGTGGAATTATAGTAACAAATTCATTTCCCGGTAGAAGTGACGTCAGAATACTTTGGAGCACATAAATTCAAAGTTTGCTAGTGAAATTTCAGTATAAAAATTCAAGTCCCGTTAGAAGCGACGTCAAAATACTTTAGAGCATATAAGTTCAAATTTTGTTAGTGGAATTATAGTAAAAAATTCATTTTCCGGTAGAAGTAACGTCAAAATACTTTGGAGCATATAAATTCAAATTTGGTAGTAAAATTTCAGTATAATAAAATAAATTAAAAAAAATGTTTAAGTTAAACGGTTTTATTGAAAGCAATATTTACATTAAGTAATAATAGCCGTGTTTTTCAGCTATATGTTATACCCTATGGCCATCAGAGCGTTGCGTCTCCGCTTTTCGGTACACCCTGTTGCTGTAGCTAGTTGTTTTACCACAGCCGCTAGATGGGTCTCCTAAGCATTATCTAAGCGAAGATAGGCGTTTTTTAACACGCGCAAACGAAACGTATACGCGCGTGTTAAAAAACACGGCTAATAATACTAAAAGGTAGAAAATAAAATAATTAAAAAATTTGTTTAAGTTAAACAGTTTTATTGAAAACAATACTTACATTAAGTATCAATAATAGCCGTGTTTTTTAACACGCGTATATCCGTTAAAGCTTAAACTTTATATGGACTGCTAAGTGACAAACTTAAATACACCTCTGAAATTGCTGCGCATAAATTTTGTCCTACTAAATTTCAATACGCATTATACTCAGATGTAACTGAAATATGTGTCTTTGTTTCACCCTCTACACTAGTTCTATGTATTCTATGTGTGTCCACAATTCATCGCAACTGATTCAGCTATATGTTATACCCTATGGCCATCAGAGCGTTGTGTCTCCGCTTTTCGGTACACCCTGTTGCTGTAGCTAGTTGTTTAACCACAGCCGCTAGATGGGTCTCCTAAGCATTATCTATGCGAGGATAGGCGTTTTTTTTCCACGCGCAAACGAAACGTATACGCGTGTAAAAAAAACACGGCTAATACTAAAGGATATAAAATAATTAGGTTGGTTCTAGGTACTACTCATCACACTCCTCATCAATCTAGGGCGTTGATCAGACAATTATTTTCTATCTTTTAGTATTATTACTACTTAATGTAAGTACCTATTGTTTTCAACAAAACCATTTAACTTAAAACATTTTTTTTAACTTATTTTATTTTATAATTAATAGAAAAAGTATTTTTGTAAATTCGAACAATATCTGCAAATATCGAAATTTAATTTCGTGCCCAAAAGTGTGCCATCTGTAGGACCAATTATGTTAGTGCTCTAAGACAAAAACCAACATATGTAACCCCGCTGTGTTCTGATTTTCAAGGTCTAACTCTGTAATATATTTTGCTTTTGGTAAAATGACCTATTTGAAAAAAAAAATGAGCTGGCTGAAAAATAGCGGCATAACAGCTTAAGTTAAATCAACAATTGAAAATCTCAACCAAGTGATTTGTAAAAAAGCTAATTTGTATATTTGTTTCTCATTTGCTCGATATAGGCTGTATATTACTTACTATATTTAATATTGGGCTAACTTTGCTGGATTATATGCCCATTAACCGGATGCTTATATCCTATAACTCTAATCTGTTTATATCGCTTAAAGTTATGAAATTAATTTTATTTTAGTAAATATGTTTGCGTGAATAATATCAATGTTTTTGTTTCTTTTTCTTTTCTTTCTAATTTATTCTGCTTTGTTAAATTTTAGTATTATATCGTTCACAGACGATATTTTATGGTAGATATGGTCATATATATTCATGAAATGGGGTGTTTACAAATTTAATACAAAATAATTACGTACATAGCTCTCAATGGGAATCCCAACATTAAAAGCCCCCACACATAAGACCTTTTTCATATAGATGAGTTTAACAAATGCTTATGCATTATGAGTGGATTGCACGTATTTTTATGGAGAACGGTAGAATGAGCGACACTGGCGCCATCTGATATTGAAAAGTAACCAACTCCCAAATTTTGTTACAAGCAAAGCATAAGAAGAATTTGACATTTGCTTTGCCTAAGGGTGTTGGCACACTTTCTTTGCAAGTGCAATTATTTTTCACAATGGTTGGTAAATATTCTAACATTTTTCACAATTAAAAGCTGCAATATAACAATCGAATACGACACAAAATATGTTAGCAAGTCTTTTTCTTGTATAGGCAGAATGTTTACAACAGTGCTTCGCGAAATTTTGTATGTGAATCGCAAGGCGTAATAAACATCAATTGCGAAGTCTAAAGTTCCTTCATATTTACAAATGCAACATCTTGGTTGATTGTGGCGATGTTATTGGAATGCATAAGCTTGTGTTAAACGCATCTATATGAAAAATGTCATTGTGTCACCGCCTTAAATATCCGAGCTTTAGAATCTTCATATTTTCACAATGATAACAGCCGTCTTTTTTTCACGCGCGTATACGTTTACGCGTAGATATTGCTTAGGAGACCCATCTAGCGGCAGTGGTTAAATAACTACAGCTACAGCACAGGGTGTACCGAAAAGCGGAGACACAACTCTCTGATGGCCATAGGGTATAACATATAGCTGAATCAGTTGCGATGAATTGTGGACACACATAGAATACATAGAATTAGTGTAGAGAGTGAAACAAAGACACATATTTCAGTTACATCTGAGTATAATGCGTATTGTAATTTAGAAGGACAAATTTTATGCGCAGCAATTTATTTAAAGTTTGTTGTTGTTGTTATTGTAGCAATGCTCGCCCCACCTTATAGCCGCGACCGATCACAAATCGTCATCAATATCCTCTAACGGGAGTCCAAGGAAAGTTGCCGTTTCAACAGGGGTGGACCATAAGAAAAGGGGTGTTAGAGGCGTTGGTTCCACATTACAATTAAAGAGATGGTTGGTGTCATGTGGGGACATATTGCAAGCGGGGCATACATTTTGTATGTCGGGGTTGATTCTGGATAGGTAACAGTTTAACCTGTTACAGTATCCAGAACGAAGTTGAGCAAGAGTAACACGCGTTTCCCTGGGGAGTATGCGTTCCTCTTCCGCGAGTTTTGGATACTTTTCTTTAAGTAGGTACTGGATTCACCGGGCAATTCGCCTTTTTATGGAGTTCACCAAGGACCTGCTTGTGTTTTTTCGCTTCATACGGCTGGGTTCTCAGGTGCCGTATTTCCTCAAAATGCTTACGGAGATGACTCCTTAAGTCCCTAGGCGGTGCTGGTTCATCAATCAGATGTCTGTTGGGATGCCCAGGTTTCTGAGTATTCAACAGGAACTGTTTGGTCAGCATCTCATTTCTCTCCCTGATGGGGAGTATTCTCGCCTCATTATGCAGATGGTGTCCTGGGGACATAAGAAGACAGCCCGTGGTGATTCTGAGAGCAGTATTTTGGCAGGCCTGTAGTTTCGTCCAGTGGGTAATTTTTAGGCTTGGCGACCATTTGGGTGACGCGTAGCACGTAATCGGCTGGCTAATTGCTTTGTATGTAGTCATGAGCGTTTCTTCATCTTTTCCCCAGGTACTGCCAGCGAGGGATTTGGGGATTTTGTTACGGCTCTGAATTCTCAGAACAATTGCGGCTGCGTGCTCACCAAAATGTAGATCCTGATCAAACGCCACACCCAAGATTTTGGGGTGTAGGACAGTCGGTAGCGTAGTGCCATCGACGTGGATGTTCAAAATGGTCGACATTTGGGACGTCCATGTTGTAAATAAGGTCGCGGAAGATTTAGTAGGTGATAATGCTAGGTTTCGCGAGGCGAAAAACTGGAGAGATCAGGGAGGTAGCCGTTTATTTTATTGCATAGCGCATCAATCTTTGGGCCTGGGTCCATATAAAGTTTAAGCGTAAACGGATATACGCATGTTAACCCTAGAACGGTAAACATCGCCTATCAGGCGCATAAATATTTTTTTTTTTCGATATTTCCAAATCGGTCATTCCTAGCAAAGCATGCGTTCGTGCCAACACAGTTAAGCATTGTAAATTTTACCAAGTAGCGCAACTAACAGCTGATCGGTGAACTTCGCACATTCACACGCACAGTTCTCGACTCAATTTCAAAAAAAAACTTTAGGTTATTTAGCTTAAATTTTAAAGTGAGATAAACCTTACCAATTGATGTATAAATAGAATATATAAGGCGTATTTGTTGTTATTAAAATAAGCTTTTTATTTATATTAAAGTTTTTAACATTCTTTTGTCATCTTTAATTTAACAATTTCATGCGTTTTTAAAGCATTTTCGTGCATAAAAATACAACCATGAGCATATACGTTTTGACATTACATTTCATACACGCTCGTATTTGCCATTCTCATTGTTTCTAAATTCGTAAACAAGGACTGCAGTTATTCGGCGTGATTTTTCGAAAAAATGTATTATTTTTATGAAATTTTACACTTAATCTGTGGTATTAGTTACGTTCCATTGAGACTTGAGCGAGATACGGATAGAAATTTAACATGCAAATGCAACAACAACATTGTGATCCTGATATTTATCTGGTTCAATTTCTGATCCGTATAGCAGTTCTGTTCGTTTCGTTTTCTGCAGTAGATTTTTTGACAGCTAACCACTTTTGAGTTGGTAGCACTCATGGCTCAACTATATGGTTGGTTCATCTCTACAGCAACAACATACATTTGTTCACATTGCCAAAATCAGAGTGTTGCTGTTAGACGAATGGAATGGAATGAAAACATAAAACTTAGCAGCATTTGTATGTAGTAAGAAAATGTTGAAAATTCGTTGGTTTCATTTTAAGTTTGCCATCTCCTTTTGACAATCCCTACTACAGTGAAATGAAAAAAATAAAATCAGCTGGTGAGATGAGCCAACCATATAGTTGAGCCATTGTAGCACTGAACTAAATATGTGTACATTTGTGTATACATAAATGAATTCGCCATATTTAAAAGCAAAAACACTGAAAGAGTAAACAACTTGAAGATGATGTAAGGAAAATAAATAGTTTGCTTACGTGCGAAACTATTTAAATGTTAATAATTCTATCAGTATCTTAAAATTTTGTGTACGTTTCTTCTTATTTTCAACAAAACAGATGTTTTATATTAGTGCTGCCAGTTCTCATAAAGTTGATCCAGATCGTTCCAATGAGATTTGAGCCAGAGCCAGAGCTCGATAAACCAATGGAACGGCCCTATTGTGGTGGTCAAAAAGGTTTTATGCAAAAATACTTTGGCTTACAACGCGACCATGGTTCAACTATGTACAGGTTGGCTCATCTGCAAAGCAACAAAACATGTCTGTTCAAATTGTCAAAATCTGTGTATTGGTGTTGGTGCGAATGTAATAGAAATGTCAATAGTTTGCAATATTGTAGTCAACAAACATGAATTTATACTAAAGTTTATTTAATATTAGAAACATTAAAATTGATGTGCAACTTATTTGTTAATGAAAAACCATCATCACGCCATTAAAATAAAAAACCCTGAGTGCACCCACAATCGGTTTGGGATACAAAATTACCACCAAAGATGTGGTAAGGCGGTAGATGGACGTTTAGTTTCATTTTTATTTTATTTATCTTATGGCGGCCAATGGAATGTGTAAGTCAATTTAAGAACCACACTTGGTTTAAGGCTAATAAAGATATGTTTTCCACAGACTATAGTTATGAGGGGAGCATGCTCATGAATGCCATATTGAAAAGCAAGCTTCGTGAATACTCTTAAGTGTTGCGAGAAAAATCGCGCACCGAGGATGACAGACGCACAATTTTTTATTTACGTGTTTGGATTCGCGAATCTGGCTCCAAAGCGCGTCCTCCGATACCCCTCCCGATATTTTTGGATGTGTATTAAGAGTATCATGCTGTCGTATAGAATTACCCTTTATGGGAAAGGCAAATAAAGTTTCAGTCTGGGGCTAGATATTGTAAGTGGGAGTTTTGAAATGTAAATTTTGGGTAAATTGAATGCACTTTTAATGTAAATTATATTTAAAATTTCTCAGTTACTGAATCCAGCCCAGCACTTTCTTTTACTAATGTACACACATATATATATATACATGTTGGTTTATTTATTAACATAAATAAAGCTTAGATATATTCACATTTTCCAATTTTTTTCATATTCTTGCAAACAGAGAAAATAAATACATTCGAACAAACAAAAGTAAATGTAAATGAATGTTTTAATACGTAAGCTTGCTGAAGAAGATGTTAAGTTTACAAGAAGATGATGAAAGTATTTAATATTAATGAATTAAGGAAATTTTCAAGCATTTAGACTCGGCTTAATCTATTCAGAAATTTTGTTCGACTCGCTACCAATAAATGATTTCAACTGTGCACACGGGATGTTACGGGATTAGAAATCAATTGAAGATCATATATAAATTAAACTGTTGTTTTCATCCATAAACAAATTCATTTCAATTTTAACTGACCGCGATCTTTTCCACGTAATTCAATACCAATTCCACGCTTAATCTTGCCCAAAATGAAGTTATTGAGATGCCGCTTACGTAGCTGGTTGTGACCAAAGATAGATATGTATTTATATATTTTTATATATAGTATATAGTTTGTACATACTTACAACACTTAGAGTTTCAGTTTGATGTACTTTCTGAAACCCATTAGTCTCTGTTTGGCCTTACAAATCTTCAGTCGTTTATTTAGGTTCCAAATACGGAAATGAATCCGACACTTAAAAAAAAATCGTTTGACGTGTTCCGGAAGATCAACGCCGGCACTTCTTTGAATTAAACGCTCCTTTATGTTTTTGCAATGGAGTATATCCATACCGTTTATTTGAAAAAATATGTCCTCAAGTCTTTTGATGCCATCCAAAAATTGGGGAGATGGTATAATTAAACTGCCCTTAGACAACGAGCTGGTCCATCCACTTGAAATTGACGTGCTTTTCTCATCTTCAAGGCCAAGCTTTCTTATAATGTAGCCACCGATATACTCCAATGCATCATTTCTAAGAGTGATGCATGGGTCTGAATGGTCTTCTTGTGGTGGATTGAGGGCTTCGAGAACTTCCGGCTGCATCTCTTCATCAAAGCTCTCGTCGAACGCATTGCTTGACCAAAGGAAGTCACTTGCACACAAGGTTTGGGAGTGAGGTTGGGTGGAATCCAAAGTAAGCAGCCAATTAGTGGTATCCTGGCCCACATTACCGGTACCTTTCAGGTGTTCAGTGTTTCGTGCTATATGCAGATCAAACATAAAATTTGAAAATATATAGTTGGTAAGACATACCAATAGCAATTAACATCATACCTAAAATGTACTTCCGGAGTCTGTATCTGAAATCCTTCGGAGTAGGGTGATTGTTAAGACCTCCTTTGCTGCGGATAGCAGAAAATAAATTTTCCAGAACGTCCTGGTTTAGCCTATGTGTTAAAATGTATTCCACATCCGAGTTAGTATTTAAGTACTCGTATAGCATGACTAAAGCCCGATTAGACATGACTATGCCATTTTGGAACAGCTCTACGATATAGTGTTTATTTTTATTTTTAAATCTTGGAACAATCGGCTGCATCATGAGCTCGTTCATTTTCTTTAGCACATCGAGCTGGTTTGAAAGAGATCTTCCAAACGGCTCCTTTAAAAATTTATTAGTTTCAAAAGACATTTTATTAAAAGGTCAAGTAAGGGTTGTACATGTTGTATCTGATTACCTTTCCAGGGTAACCATATGTTTTCATGTTCGAGTTCATAACATCAAACCAATCGTTAACGAGCTGAATAAAGTCTGCTGTCTCCTTTGGTTTGTAAATATCGAACCCTAGCGAGTGACAAAGTCTAATGGCATTTGCCGTTGTGTTGGAGAACAACTGCGCTGCTGTTTTAACTTTTTGTCGTCCTGTAAATTGGATTTCCCTTGTGAACAAAGGAAAACCTTTAGTAATATTAACATACCGATTCCTTTAACAGAAAGGTTGTCTTCAGACAACTTATAAGTAATCGATAAATCCGACGTCGATGCGCATTTTAAGATATCACAAATGGTCCTCGTAGTCAGCAGTTCCCCTCAGCACATCAAACCCGTATCCAAGTAATGATTTCTGATAAGCTTTAAAAGGTGCGGAGCATCGGCGAAGGTAAAAATCTTTTCTGCTTCGTTTGCTGGGTTGGCGAACCATGGTTTGTCTAAATGGTACAAGCATGCATATATATGAACGGCAGCAATACAAAACGTAATAGTGAATAAAAAAAAAACTTATAAACATATCCGTTAAATCGAAGTTCAAAAAATAGTTTAGTTAAATTGGACAGGTCATTGAAACCTTATATGCAGTTTGTATGAAGATTCCCATTTTTAATGAGTTTTTTTTTTTTGTATTTTGTTTTTATTGATATGCTTATAAATTTTTCCCTCATGCACTATTAAAGTAAATATAGTTTTTATTGCCGGCTTTAATATGTATTTGATATTACAAAAGGTGATAACTCACCAACAGTAACATTCAACTCTTTCCAAAGCCCACGATTTTTTTATCCCATGTCAGTCACTATGGCAACTACAATATTGTATAGCGCCAAAATTATGGAGTTTAAAATACTTTTGGTCATAGAAAAGTCGAAGTCAAAGAATATAGGCTGTTTCCATGACTAAAGTAGCCCGCGAACCATTGCTACTTGTACGAAGCTTGATTGCTTCCGCACATAGTCTTCAACCTGCTCGTAGTCATAGACTTCAAAAACTTTCATTTCGTCAAACGAAAGTACGCACATTTTGTCTTTATGACTAAGACATTCAGACATAGACTCCATAAGAATAAGTGAGGCCGTAAGTATTCCTTCACTTACTTCAGTTTTGCCATACCAGCGCTTCAAGGTGGCCACAGAAGGAAGCGGGAAACCATTCGCATACAAATGGTTATAGGCCCTGGGACCCGACGCATGAAGGCAAATGGCACTGGATATATCTTTCCATGACCATTGCACCACTCCTCCTGAATATATCAAATAATGCGGATTATAATTAAATTTTCAATTATCGCTATAAACAACTTACATCATACCAGATACAATCATTTTCCTTATCTGACCTTCTGTGAAAATTTTCTTTGCCGAATCCATGAAGGCATTTGCCTCCTGCAATACTTTCTCAAAACTAAGTTTCACTTCCTTGAGCTTCTTAATCTCCTTTTTGAGGTCAGAGATTTCTTTCATGCTTAGAGCTTCCAATATTTCAGGGCTACGAGTATATTGGAAATAAAATTATATACATAACAGATACAAAACAGTCTAAACAAAAAAAAAATTAAATACACTCACTCAGTCTGTCTTTGTACGTCCTTATAATTCGAATTCCACTGCAGACTGTCTAAAACTACCCCAGAATCACATAATTCCGCTGGTTTACAGTATGTGTGATCGGAAAGTGACCTATATACAAACATGTATCGCATAAGTGCTATATACCATTCTTTAATAAAAATATGAAAATGAGCGAAATCATAGTCCATCCAATACGTTCATTCACTCACGAATGTTTATGCTCTTTTAGTTCGAACACTTCTGTGCGGGATGTTCTCGTAGTGCCTAGAAATGAATTTTATTTGCCCTAGGCATGAGCTGCACTGGGTAGATTCTAAAGGGATCATAATATAACAGGCCGGTCCTAGCTATAACGACTATGTCTCTAGAAAACGCAACAACCGAGCAGCATTTCAACTCCTATACGATATGGTAGCCGAGCTTAAAAGAAACACACGAGAGGAAACTTCAGGTATGTCAAGAAACTGGGCGAAATGCCCCGGGATGTCCTCCTATGTCGCCACACCAACATCTACACAATATTCCGGGAGTACTCCCCATCAAGTAGAAAAATTAAATGCTGCACAAACAGTTTCTGTCAAATACTAAGAAATCTGTTCAACCTAACTGGCATCTGATTGAAGAGGCCCCGCCTCTCAAATACCCGAAAATAGTTGTCGAGGAAAGCAGAATTCCTATTTATTTATCTCGAATCTACCCCGACATACACAATGTAGGTCCTAAATGTAGTGTCTCTTCACCTTACACCAACCACCTTTTCAATTTCAATGCATAACCATCGCCTCAATTTACATCCACGTCCATTTCGTCTAACTGCTACTGACTGAGCAAACAGCCATCTAGGCCAAGAACTTACCCAAGATGCACTATGAGTTCGCAACGCATCGTTCGTATATATAAATCATACTCTGCCAATTCAGGTTTATCCAAATGTTCTTCATCAAGCCATATGTTTCCGGAGGTACATGGAACCATTGGTACCGCATTGGGCATTAAAGTCGCCCTCTTTCCTCCCAAAATGTAGTCAGTGGACGTGAAGTGTTCAGCGCATATTAGTTCTCGTGTTTTGAAATATCGCTTGCAAACCCGATTCCATACTTCGCGGCGTTTAAGGTCTTTAGGAGCTTGGGAAAACGGGCCACTTCCTGCATGGTATCATTTTCCACATATCACACACTTGGACATCTTTCTTTTTTTATATTAAAATTCTTTATTTGTAAATATATTAAATTTGAAAATGAATTTAATTAATTTTCAAATCAGACTTAAAAACAATAGCCTTTTGGTTGTTTTTGTAACCTTTGTTTACATTTTGTATTCTCTATTTCCTTTTGACAATCCCTTCGACCATGCAATGACATAAACAAAATCAGCTGATGAGATGAGCCAACCTGTACATAGTTGAACCATGCAACGCGACAATGAATTTCTTAATGTCGAAGTACTTAAATGTGTATGTATTTGATGTGGAAGCTTGCATTTGAGAACACGGTTGCCACCTCAGTCCATTTGGATAAAAAATGGCCCTTTTCAACTCCATATGGTCCGCTGGTCCGCTGGTCCCTTTTTCACAATTTTGGTTCTTGTTCGGCACGGATTTGGTACTTTTATTTCTTTTTCACTGAAACAAAAATTCAAAATACTGCTAATAAAATTTTCGGCAAATCTATTACCCACACATAATTTTCAATTTACTTCTGTAAACCCATTATGTACAGTAGCTTAAGTTATTAGAAACTTTTAAGACGCTTGATTTTTAGTATGAGTTCCAACTCACACTTACTGAATCTAGGCTCTGGTATGAAGTTTAAACGTTAGGGAAAAAGTAAACATCTATAAAAATAGCATTAACACCACTGCTTAGTTTTATTTACGATTTAGTGAGTTTGCCACAACGCAAATTTTTTAACCGTTCTTTAATAAAACCTAACTGCGCTATGCACTTTATTCCACTGCAATCAAGCTAAACTAGGTTCACAACGTTTGGTTGGTGAAAGACATAGACTAATCCTAGAAATGTGAACATATAATACCTAAAGGTGCACTTTATTTTTGTTTGTGCAGTTTGAATTAAAACCAAGTTTCTACTTTATTAAAATTTTATATATTAAACCATTGAAACAATCCAATTGTTTGTATACCAATAAAAAACCTAAAATTTGGTCCTTTTTTTTTTGAGATCTGGTCTTTTTTTCGATGCATTTTGGTCCTAAATGAAAACATGGTGTGGCAACCGTGTTTGAGAACGCATGTGACAAGGTTGCATTTTTCAGAACTATTTTTTTTTTAAATAATGAAATAGTAGTATGGAAGCGACAGCTATAGTAGTAGACATGTATGTGAATATTAGCAAAGTGTAAAAAACAGGCATGCTTAACCAACGAAACGATATCATTTCGTTACGATAATCAACGTTAATAAACGAAACGAAGTCATTTCGTTTCGTTTATTAACGTTAAGATCGTCAAATTAACGAAATGATTTCGTTTCGTTTTCTGCCATATCAAAACGAAATCAAATCGTTTATGTTGATTATTAATTTCAAACTATGCTGGCAAAGCTGATTGATGGCGGAGTCATTAAAGGTGAAAGCATTATCCAAGCTGATTGCAACTTTTCTCATGAATTTTGACAGTACGAACATTTCTCAGAGTATTTTTGACATTACCACCAACGAATTACACAAACAAATTACATAGAGTTTGTGTGTGTATATGCGCTCGTTGTTGCCACCTTACGGCTTCACTATTGCTATAGCATTGCCAGCATAATTCAAACATAAAGTATCACGTTTTCGTTAACGTTTTTAACGTTAACGAAAGCTTTTCGTTTCGGTTAAAAACGAGATACAATTTATCTTGATAATTTCTTTATCGATAATATTTCGAAGTGTTTCAACGGAAACGGTGGAAATTTTTTGATAAACGATTAGCTTAACGTTAAGGTGCATCCCTGGTAAAAAACAAAGCATTTTTTCTTTGAAAATAATTTAAGGGAAGATGCACGCGAGGCGTATCTTCATAGACGTATTATGTACAGCATAAGAACTCTTGAGGCGTAGAAAATCGTAGCTGCATTCCTTATTTTGTGCGCGTTTACGAAGCTATGTCTCGTGTGTATCTTGCCTAAGTTTAGCTTCTTACGAGATCCAACACTTTTAATTAATAATGATAAATAACACGTGAAGCAACTAAGCTTAAGGTGACTTTTGAGTCGTTTTGGCATTTGCGTTGCGTCTACATCTGACTTTTAACACACGCGCTTTAATTGCTTCAATCTATAAGCAACGCACCGCCAACGTCAAAGCAAAACACAAATAATTAAAAACTTAGGGTTTTTCTTGAAGTTTCCTGGATTTCTTTAAAAATATAAGAATTTCTATCGCCGTTCAACTGAATAAAAAACACAATTTTGTATTCATGTCGATTTCGTGATCGATCAGGAGAGACGGTGGAACATATCCCCCTGGAACGCGACGTAATCTGATGAGGGCACAATAGATCAACGGTCGCAGTGCAATCCACAATAAATTTTCTATCTATCTTCATGTTATAAAAATAGTTGTATTTCACTTTTTCCTCATGTGACAGGGGAACTTTTAACGTCCGTTATTTTAAAGTAACCCTTATTTGACGAATCACTGAACGATTTCTTTCAAATAAAGTGTTTGTTAGCGTTCACCGAAGATGGTGAAAACGGCCCCTGGAATTGTTATCTTATATAGCCAAAGAAAGTCATGCATAAGCAAAATGTAGTCAGCACAAAACGAATAGTTAGGTAGAGAAAATTGAAAATATAATGCATATGTATAAAATGCATGTAATTTATGAGATCATTTTTATTATATAAAATTAGTTTGACATATCATGACATTTGTCAATATTATTTTAGTCTTGCTACTTTTACCACATTTATAATATTTAAGAAGAACACTTAAGAAATAAGAAACATGATTAATGCTTACATTAATACCTGTTCCATTTATTTTCATTGAGGAATAAGTTCGTAAAAATAAAATGCACGTTTTTATAAAGTGCATGTGAAGCTCCATAGATAAAATGAGTAATAGAAGGAACATTGGTTTATGTATTACATTTTTAAAATGAAAATATCCTGCTAAAAAAGTAATAGAATGAACATTGGTTTGTATATTACATTTTTAAAATGAAAATCACCTGCTAAAAAAGGAGCAAAACCTAACTACATTTTTTCATTTTCGTACTTAACTACACTCCCTTTTATGATTCAGGATTTCCGGCAAATTTTGAAAAAACTCCGAACATCAATTCCTTCATTCCCAACAAACATTTAGGTTAGAAAACGATTAGAAGACGAATCGAATTCTAGTGTATTTCTCTAAGGTAGAAGGTTAGAGAACGATTTGCGAAACTGTCGCGAATTATAGCATTCTCGACAAAAAGGGGACTTCGTTCTCGATATCGAGAAAAGGGTTAGAATTCTAATCGAATTCTAACGTCAATTGCTAATGGGTTTCTAATGAGAATTTTTAAGTGATGCGCAATTAAGTTCAGATATTTAAAATCAGCGAAATTTTCATTGTTTCATTATATCAGATACTTTTATTTGGTTATAAGCTTATAAATTATAATAAAATAAAAATAATTAAAAATCCTATCGTATGTTTCACAGTTTTCAGTACTAGATATTGTGTTGGAATTTTCGTTTCCACTTATTTCCTCAGGATTGAGCACGGCATTGGTTTGAGGTACGGATGAGGAAGCGTTTTCTTCATGCCATTCAAATAGCCCTTTTTAACTTTCTTGGATTCATTTTCACTTACTAGTATTTATTATTATAAATAGAAAAACTTATTTCTCAGCTTATAATATTTCCACACAACTTTTCACTATTTTTATTTTTTTGTATAACACTGTGACTGATCATGTCGTGCAAATAATCGATAACTGTGACAATAATCATAACATCGCATTTCTAGTGTTATTCGAATCGTTTCACAGTCGAATGCTAATCGAGTGCTCTAACCTAGTTTTCGATTCGAAATGCATTAGAGAACTACATTAGAATTCTAATGTAAAACTACAATATTTCTCTAACGTTAGAAACTGTGTTTGCTGGGTTATATGACATTCGACTGCCTAGTCCACTGCCTTCCACTCTATTCGCAACATAAGGTCTATTTAAGCTGCCAAACTATATAGTAAACAATGCAGTTAAGTGTTAAACGAACTTGTTTGAAGTAGTGTTTTGCTTTTGCTCCGTTGCGCTGCTGAAACATATGTATATGCGTCGCCTGCGAGGCACTCTTTAGCAATAAAGGTCATTTTTTTGTAGGCTTTTATTTGCGTATTTTTTTTGTTTGTTGCTAAAAGTTAGGGCCTGTATATACTTTTATGGTTTTAGAGAGGGCTACTTCTGAAGCGCAACTAATAAAATGGCTGGAGGCGATATCGCTAGATGGAAGTGAGTTAGAGGACGACTTAGAAGTAGTTTTCGATTCGGATGACAGTTTGGCTGACCCCACTTACGTAGCAGATTCAGACGATGGAATAAAAAAGGGTAAAAGATCAAGATGCGATTTCTGTGATCTGAAGTTGAAGCGTATGAGTGTATATTACTGCGCAAAATGCAAAAAAACTTACTGTTTAGAGCACAGATCACCGAACTGTTGGCAATGTGACGGAAAAACTAGGTGAAAAAACACACAATTTTTTTTTTACTGTGCACAATTTGTTCTTACACAGAAGTTTCATATTATTTTTTAGGATGTAAAATTGATATAATATCTATAAGCCAGAGAAGATTTACACAATTTTCTCGAATGGAAGTATTTTTTTTTTCCAAACGATCTCTGTATACCACCATTTAAAAAATGTGATCTACTTATACGACTATACAATATTTTTTAGATTAAGAAAATGAATTGTTTTTTGTTTATTTTTGTTACGAAAGATATAAGAAATATGTTTTTGCTTTTGTTTTAATAAAGCTTTGTTATAAAATGCGCCTCACTGGTTAAAAAACACGGCTATTATTATTTCGATTGACATTTATATTGTTGCTACTGCTACGACTTCTACCAGCGCTGGTGTGTGTGTCATCCGTGCGGTGCAACAGCCTTGTAGATCACATCAGTTAAATTATTTCGTTTGTTTTCGCAAGCAGTTTTTTTACATATATTCATACATACATATGTACAACGATTCTAAAACAATCTATATATATAAAAAGAAGTGTACATTTTGATTGTCACTCCATAACTCGAGAACGCCTCGACAGATTGCCATGACATTTTTAGGAAAGATACAGGAAGGAGAGATGATGGTTAGTTGATTTTGAAATCCCAAATCGGTTTAGCCATATATATATAAAAATCAAATTCTATGTGTGTGTGTTCGCTATGGAAACGTATTTGCCACACATCAATCATCACTAAATTTTGGTTATGGGTTCCCTCGATCAACGGGAAGGTTTTAGGCTAAAAATAATTTCGATATATAAAAGGTGCGTGGCACCTCCCATACAAATGGAATCTTTGGTACTGCATACCTTTGAAGGTATACATGCCAGAACATTGAAATTCAATGAGGAGTTATGTGAGGTCAACCCCTAACACCACCAAGAAAATGCGGAATTTGGAGAAAGGGGGCGTGGTACCTCCCATATAAATGGAATCTTTAGTAATGCATAACTTTGAAGGTATACATGCCAGAACATTGAAATTCACTAAGGAGTTATATGAGGTCAATCCCTAACACCAACAAGAAAAGGCGGAATTGGGAAAAAGGGGGCGTGGAACCTCCCATTCAAATGGAGTCTTTGGGACTGCATAACTTTTAAGGTATACATGCCAGAACATTGAAATTCAGTAAGGAGTTATATGAGGTCAATCCCTAACACCACCAAGAGGTAAGTTATTTTAACACCTAAAGTTTGCCTGCATTGTTGAGTTTAGCTGTTATGCCTTTTGGACGTTTAGTAATCTGCCGCTGTTAAAAAAATTTTTTAGCTTCAGTCTATCTACATTTTCTATAAAAATCAAATTCTGTGTGTGTGTTCACTATGAAAACGTGTTCGCTCATCACCAAATTTTGGCTCGAGGTTCTTTCGATCAAGACTAAAGTTTTTCATATTTCAGAAAATGTTTTTGTTTTTTGGCTATGCGAAAGAACTATCTTAGCTCCCAAAAATGCTCATGTCAACAAAATCAATGGTCGCTTTCAAAATCAATTTCCTGGTGAAGTAACGAAGAAGATGAAGATAAAATTGTGAATTATCCAAATGAATTTCAATACTCCTTACAACCAAAAGGAATGCCTCCGCATATATCAACTTTGAAAATTGGCTCACCAGTCATGCTTCTTCGGAATGTAATCAAAGCAACAATCATCAGCGGTAAAAGCAATACAATAATATAAAATAAGATACAAGAATAAAATGTTTTAACAGAAAATTTCACCAAATATGCGTACAAAATTCAATTCAGTTTACAGAACAATAAATTAAATTATCAACAAACAAAACAGAAAAAATAACGCAATATCTATTAGAGCTCGGGCGTTACAACGTGCGCCTGGTAAAGCTAGTGTTTATATATTTTTCATTCAATAAAGCTTAACATATATGACACTACTTTATTTTTGCTTGAATTCCAAGCTAAAAAAACTGACGAAACTTTATCGGAACTTCAAAACACAAAAACAATTTCTATCATGAAAAAGCGAGACCATTATTCCCCCAACATGAGTGAGTTTGACTTTGTTTATGTTTTACATTTTATTTTTACATTAGGGGGACTCATGTAACCGTATAAATGCCTTATAAAGTGTGTAAACGTATAAATTTATCTAGTGCGTAAACGAACTGTCAAATTTTGTATGAAAAATTATTTACACAATTTGTATAAATTTACGCGCACATTTCATTAGGGGGACTCATGTAACCGTATAAATGCCTTATAAAGTGTGTAAACGTATAAATTTATCTAGTGCGTAAACGAGCTGTCAAATTTTGTATGAAAAATCATTTACACAATTTGTATAAATTTACGCGCACATTTCATTGCGTAAACGCGATAAACTCAAAGGAATGCAACCCTGCAGACATTACAGCAGACATTTTCATCAGAAATCTCCAACATTAGCAAGTAAAGGTGTTTTAGTTTTGATTTTTCACTTAATCTTGGCATTTTTTAATTTGTATAACAATCAAAAAAATTTTGTTTGGCAATAATACAGCTGATAAACAATCAAGTTTATCAAGAGTATTACTAGGTGCGTTCATATAACAGCGTGTGTAAATGGATATAATTTTACACCTTATAAGTTTACATGCTTTCATGAGTCCCCCTATTGTGTAAACGCGGTAAACTCAAAGGAATGCAACCTTGCAGACATTACAGCAGGCATTTTCATCAGAAATCTCCAACATCAGAAAGTCATTTACAAGAATATCTTAGTAAAGACGTTTTAGTTTTGATTTTTCACTTAATCTTGGCATTTTTTAATTTGTATAACAATCAAAAAATTTTTGTTTGGCAATAATACAGCTGATAAACAATCAAGTTTATCAAGAGTATTTCTAGGTGCGTTCATATAACAGCGTGTGTAAATGGATATAATTTTACACCTTATAAGTTTATATGCTTTCATGAGTCCCCCTATTACCACTTTTAACAATACGAACACTGCAAATAATACACGAAAATTATTTCGGTCTCTAATGGTTCACTTTTTTCACAAGACATTTGATTTTAATTGTGTTTTTATGCACCAAATTTTCACACTAAAAACAAAATGTTCATGTGTCAGAAAAAAATAAAGAAAAAACGGCCGAATGTCAAAAAAACCTATAGAAATACAAACTGACTCGTTTGTTTTTAATGAACTAATTGTATTTTCCTTGCATTTCGTTAGTTTTTTGAAATATAGTTTACACACTTACACCAGTTCTGAAGCCGTATTAGGAGGGAGTTCGACAAAAAATTTAAGATAAAATACACGAAAATAAAGTAGAGTTATATAGGTATAATGGAATGCTCAAGCCTGTCGGCAGGTTTTTTTTTGTAAAATTTTGTTACAAAGTTTCGAACAAGATATTATACTAATGCCTGGTTTTTCAGTTTAACCTTGCCACTTTGTTCGATAAGTTCGATTACATACAATTTTGCTGCTCATCTCAGCTTAAGCGGCCAGGGCTAAACTCTAGTCAACTTTAATTGGAGTTTAAACTTGCAGTGAAAAACCCGGCCTAAATTTTTGTATTATATTTTATTTTATTGCTTTTCCACACCACCTATGTGTAGAGTTGCAAAACTATCAATAGCCGTGTTTTTTAACACGCGCGTATACGTTTCGTTTGCGCGTGTTAAAAAACGCCTATCTTCGCTTAGATAATGCTTAGGAGACCCATCTAGCGGCTGTGGTAAAACAACTAGCTACAGCAACAGGGTGTACCGAAAAGCGGAGACGCAACGCTCTGATGGCCATAGGGTATAACATATAGCTGAATCAGTTGCGATGAATTGTGGACACACATATAATACATAGAATTAGTGTACAGGGTGAAACAAAGACACATATTTCAGTTACATCTGAGTATAATGCGTATTGAAATTTAGTAGGACAAAATTTATGCGCAGCAATTTCAGAGGTGTATTTATAGTTTGTCTCTTAGCAGTCAATATAAAGTTTAAGCGTAAACGGATTAAAAAACACGGCTAATGTCATTATTGATTTATTTATTTAGTTAATTTTAAAGCTCTACCCGTGAGGTAGCAATATATGCCCCTATTACCGTTTACAACTCAACTCTGATTGGGTTGAAATTTCGCAATTTGGTATTACGGATTACAACTCAACCTGTCAAAAAAATGTCGGTTGAGTTGTCTAGTCTAACAACTTTTTGTGGCATTACCGTTTACAACCTTGTGTTGGTGTAGTTGTCAAAGACGTCAAAATCTTACAACTGATTACTAGCAGTTGTCTCATACAATTTTGCAGTTGTTTTGAAAAAATGTTAAGTTTTAGAAGACGGTTTACCACCTAATTTTTAACAAAAATTTTCAAAGTTGGTATCAAAAGACACGTTTCGACCTCCGATTTAAGAATCCGAAAAGAAAAATTAAAAATTTTATTTCTGTCATATCATTTCGTTTCAAATTTTCATGTGGTTGTTGTATTATGCCAGATTTTTTGTACACACTAATGCAGAAAGGTGTTGGATCTACCCAGGGTTATTTTTACAAATCGCGGACAAAGGCCGCCAACGCAGAAAGATGGTCTGTGCAAAAAAACTGTGCATCGGACCTCATATTTCGAAACCTCTCGGGCCATTTTGTGAGTTTTTGTAAACATCTTTCGACAGAAATAAAATTTTTAATTTCCGCTTTCGAATCCTAAAAACGGAGATCGAAATATGTCTTTTGGTACCACCTTTGATAAGAGTTAAATGGTGCACGGTCTCATAAAACGTTACCTAATAAAAACAAAAAATTGAAAGCCGATGGTTAAACCTTTTTTAATCAAACAATAATATGAAAAAAACAACGTTTAAACGAAGGATTATATTGAATAATTTTTTTACTCAATGGAGCGACATTCCGTAGTTGGACGAGGCTGCCCGCAGTTCGGATGCAGCCAAAATAGGTGAAATAATGCGAAAATGAGTCCCATTGATACTAATTACTACTCCTGGGAATCCTGTTTTAGAGTAAAATACAATTGTTGCTGTTTGGGTTTTAATCCACTTCGCACAAATATGCTCCTCAATAATATCTAAAACCAGTCCAACACCAAAATCATTTCCACAGCATATTTGATAGCTGCCGCCAGCAAGAAATCGGAGTGTGGCGCATAATTTTAAAATACGAAGGCGTATGCAGAAATGGTCCTTAATTTTGTTTAGTAATGAGCAAAATGCTTCCTTTCAAATCTGCAAAATAACTTCATGAGAAAGCTGATCATTTGTCATTTAAACATTTTCTTACTTGGTGCTTGGTAGTTTCAAGGGATTGGAATGATCACGTGAATGTTTTCCGCATTCGCGACATGTCAATCACCAACATTTTCGCCGTTATAAAATAGATTTTCATATAATCTCCGTTTTGCTTTTATTTCGAAAATGTTTAAATTTCCCCCACAAATTGATCAGCTGGTCATTTATCTGTCATATCATCACTTTCTGAAGTTGGCAACTCAATTCAACTTCAACTGAAATCAGGGATGCACCTTAACGTTAAGCTAATCGTTTATCAAAAAATTTCCACCGTTTCCGTTGAAACACTTCGAAATATTATCGATAAAGAAATTATCAAGATAAATTGTATCTCGTTTTTAACCGAAACGAAAAGCTTTCGTTAACGTTAAAAACGTTAACGAAAACGTGATACTTTATGTTTGAATTATGCTGGCAATGCTATAGCAATGGTGAAGCCGTAAGGTGGCAACAACGAGCGCATATACACACACAAACTCTATGTAATTTGTTTGTGTAATTCGTTGGTGGTAATGTCAAAAATACTCTGAGAAATGTTCGTACTGTCAAAATTCATGAGAAAAGTTGCAATCAGCTTGGATAATGCTTTCACCTTTAATGACTCCGCCATCAATCAGCTTTGCCAGCATAGTTTGAAATTAATAATCAACATAAACGATTTGATTTCGTTTTGATATGGCAGAAAACGAAACGAAATCATTTCGTTAATTTGACGATCTTAACGTTAATAAACGAAACGAAATGACTTCGTTTCGTTTATTAACGTTGATTATCGTAACGAAATGATATCGTTTCGTTGGTTAAGCATGCCTGACTGAAATAAGTTGTAATTCGCAATACCAAACAGGAGTTGAGTTGTCTAAAAGTTGAGTTGTTTTAATTACAACCCAACTAAGTTGAGTTGTTCACCGTAATAGGGGCAATAGGCGTGTTACAGATTTGTTTCGGCACATATTTGACAATAATATATACATATGTATACAATATACAAAATAAAAGTTAAAAGTATAATGATTTCACTGCTTAATTCATTATAATTAAACTAACAATAGCTATCATCCGGTGACAAAATCCTGAGCCAGATAAATAATTTTGCATGTAAATGCAACAACAACGATTTGAGCCAGATAAATCCAGATAGAAGTCTGGTTCAATTTGTGAGCTAGATAATTTGTTAATTACTTCTTTTTAGGTTGGCAACGCGGCCTTTAATATACCTACTTTTTCAAAAATAGATGTCGCTGCTTAGCCTTTCGCCGTATGAGTTAAATGAAAAACAGCGGCGACATCTGCCTATAACATTTCACGTGTGCGAAAATTTCACGACATCTGCTTCTCAAGTCTCTCAATGATCCAGAGCATTCCCGTGAGAATTGAGCGTGAGCCGGAGCTGTAAAACTCACAGAAAGACGGCAAATGTTTTAAAATAGATCTAGGCTTAAGTCCCTCGGGGGGCAATTCACGTTCGACGTTCGATAGAATGCGATAAAATGAAAATGAGTTTTCAAACATTTGAGCAAATTTTTTTTTTAATTTTTTCACTTCTCATAGAACGCGACACATTTCGAAAACCCTGTCCTTCGGATTTAAATCGTCAGCTTTGAGCAGGGCTTCGATATAGTTTTTATCAGGGATGCACCTTAACGTTAAGCTAATCGTTTATCAAAAAATTTCCACCGTTTCTGCTGAAACACTTCGAAATATTATCGATAAAGAAATTATCAAGATAAATTGCATCTCGTTTTTAACCGAAACGAAAAGCTTTCGTTAACGTTAAAAACGTTAACAAAAACGTGATACTTTATGTTTGAATTGTGCTGGCAATGCTATAGCCATGGTGAAGCCGTAGGGTGGTAAGAGCGAGCGGATAAACACACACAAACTCCATGCAATTTGCTTGTGTAATTCGTTGGTGGTAATGTCAAAAATACTCAGAGAAATGTTCGTACTGTCAAAATTCATGAGAAAAGTTGCAATCAGCTTGGCCAATGCTTTCACCCTAAATGACTCCGCCATCAATCAGCTTTGCCAGCATAGTTTGAAATTAATGATCAACATAAACGATTTGATTTCGTTTTGATAGGGCAGAAAACGAAACAAATTCATTTCGTTAATTTGACGATCTTAACGTTAATCAACGAAACGAAATGACTTTGTTTCGTTTATTAACGTTAATTATCGTAACGAAATGATATCGGTTCGTTGGTTATGCATGCCTGGTTTTTGTGATCTAGTTGTGTCTTCGTCAAAAAGGTGATGCAACGTTCAAACTGCAGCTGACTCTAGTTTTCCGCAAATACCAAAGACAGTATAGTACAGCTGCACCTGTTCTTCAGCTTTATCCTTTGCACTGACGGAACTTCGACTCGTTGAGAACCCTCCAGCCATATATCCAACCCTTTAGTTCTCTACTAACCAGGGTGAGGTCCAGGACCTCCTCCCTTACCCCAGTGATAAAAGTCGGGTCATTCCCCCTATTACATATGCAAAGCCCCTCATCTACAATAAAAGTAAATAAAGACTCACCCCTAGCATCGGCACCGATGATCACGCCAACACCTCTCCGCCTTACTTCAGCGGTGTCGCCCAGTATCGCAGGTGGTGGTCCCGCTACATCCCCGTGGGGCACGTACGCTGAGACCACCCACATTTCAATACTTCCTCGCTCGAGGCATACCGTGGTTACGTCAGCATTGCTGAAATTAGGGAGAATAAAAGCTTTAATCTCTTCTTTAACAAGCACACAGGATCTAGGCCTACTTTCCTCCCCATGCATCAAGGTGTTGAATTTTCCAGTCCTTAATCCAGAAATCTTACTGTCGTTACTACTCAGCCACGGCTCCTGGACAAGGACTATATCCACTCCGCCTTTTTCAAGGCAGAGGAACAAATTTGCGGAAGCTACCTTAGAGTGCGGAAGATTGATTTGACGGATTTCCATCAAAACCGCTATTCTTCCGCGTCCCCCGTCCTTGGCGGATTCGTGTTAGTCGTGTTCATTATAAAAAGTCACCCTACAAGGCCGCTATCCGGAGCCGATTGTGTAGTCGCCTTTCAACGGTCTCGTCGTTATCTATGCTACGCAGGGAGCCCAAGCGAGGGTTGACGCATTACCTTATGAGTAATGCGTTCAGAGCCAGACCGGACGCGAAGCGGGAAAATTTTCAACCGCACCTACACCACCAACTTAACGGCGACGGAGCCGGAACGTACCTCGAGGCCCGCCACGGTTTTAACGGGACGTGGGCAGGTGCAGCATTAGGCTACCAGCCATTTCGGTAGGGTTTCACCCCGACCTACTAAGGTGGCAGAATACCGCACCTACCAGCCCAAAGGCATCAAGTCAAAATTTAATGTCAATAATCAAAAGCCCTAAATAATCCAGTTCGTCACCGTTGTGTACCGATATTGACTCTTAAAGAGTCCTCCCTCCCCTGAGCTCGACACAATGACTCAGGGGTGCGAGTTTTATCGAGTTGTCCTCTCTATATCCGCCATTATCAGTAGAAGCAGGGGCATCTCGTGCAGGACGTGATAACTAATCACGCGTGACACTCATCACTATGGCCGGTCTAAGACTGATAACAGTCCCTGATCCAGAGCCTAGAACCACATATGATATCCAAGCCAAGTATCTTAGCCCCCACACTAAGATATAACAAAGCAGAATAAATTTCACTAGCAAAATTTGAACTCATGTGCTCCAAAGTATTTTGACGTTACTTCTACCGGGAAATGAATTTTTTACTAAAATTCCACTAACAAAATTTTAACTTATGTGCTCCAAAGTATTTTGACGTCTCTTCTAACGGGACTTAAATTTTTCTACAGAAATTTCGCTAGCAAATTTTGAATTTATGTGCTCCAAAGTATTCTGACGTCACTTCTACCGGGAAATGAATTTTTGTAATGAACAGACATGCCATTTGAATTCAAGCGTTTTCAATTTCCATAGTGTACCTATACAAGTGTGTCAACTAAGCATAAACGTCAAAACTACAAATAGCCTCGCTCACATGATGCAAATCTCAGATCTAGAGTTGCATTTTTGGTACGTAAGAGTACTTCAAGCTGAGTTGCATTTGATAGTTAAATAAAACTTTGTAGTATTTACAGATGAAATAGTTGCATATATTTCCGCGGAAATAAGAATACTAGAAGATTTCTAGCCTGCAATATTGCAGAAACATACGGAAAGCAAAATTTATTTAAATTAGAGTCAAAATATTAAGCGCCACACGTGTAACATGGAAAAATTTTACTTCTAAGGCTGTTTACACAAATGCATAAGGTCAAAATTATGAAAACGCTTTGATCGTTTCAAAGCAAAGCTAACGTACGGCATTTCATTGTTTTTCGTATTTCGTTGTCAAAGCGTAGGCACGCAACCAAAGCATTTATGTAAATTTTTCGATACTTCGATACACAACCAAAGCGTCTGTGTAAATCCGCCTTAATTTTTGTAGCTGTGAAAGTCTCCTGCGAATAAAATGGTGCTGTAAGTGCAAACAAATCAAACTCCTATATGACACTACTTTACTTTTTATGTATTTTTCTTGTATTTTCTCTTTTCTTTGTCGAGGAAGCCAATAAGGTTTCAGTACTGGTGTAAGTGTGTGAACTATATTAAAAAAAAACTAACGAAATACAATAAAAATACAACGTAGTTCATTAAAAAACAACAAGCCAGTTTGTATTTCGATAGGGTTTTTTGACATTAGTCCGTTTTTTCTGACAAATGAAAATTTTGTTTTTAGTTTAAAAATTTTGTTCATAAAAACACAACTAAATTCAAAGTGTAAATTGTGTATGCAAATGAGTTTTCAATAAGTGTACATTTTTCAGTTTTTCATAGTTAAGGAATTGACCTACAGATTCTTGTGTTACACAAATATAGTGAACTTGGGTACAGAAATTCAAATTGAAAAGTTTTTCACAATAATTTGAAAAACTCTACGTTTTCTCTGCTTCTTACACTTAAAGGAGTAATACTGTTTCACACAGACGGCTTATTGAATAATAAAGGCAATTTTCTACATTAAGACGCTTATTGAGCTCAATCTTCCCTACAAAATTCGAATCTATTATTATTTCATTAGTAGCTAATCGAATGCCTAATGAAGTCAAAAGCACAATGCAACTCTGTTGGCAGCGTTCCGCTTCCGATTCCGCTTCTTAGCTTTTGGTGTGTTCAGTGCTTAAAAATGTCATTTGTCAAAGCAAATGTCATTGTCTGCATGGCGGAACGATACAAGGTGGCCGCATCGAACAGCTGATTATAACCTTTTTTATTTGATTTGAAACATCAACTACCGGCGCAGTACGATTTTGACATTTGTCCATCGAATTTACAAGTACATGGAATTTTTTTGTTTGTAGGTATGTCACCATGCTCCCACCTTGTATCGTTCCGCCATGATTGTCTGTCTCATCCTTCATACTAATCGAGCAGTTACTTCTGTGTGAAAGGAAAAAATTTACGATTTCATTAGCAGGTGAAATGAGATCATTAAGTTTCTGTGTGAAAACTGTATAACCCTCCGTAATAAATTAAACTTTTAATGAAAATCAGTAACTCTGAACTGAACACCTTTCGCCATGATATAAAATTAAAATGCTGTGGAACAGGAGCAACACTTTTGTGACTACATAAACCCTGTTTCAATCTTTTACGTCTGTGCACAGAACCATAGTTGACCGTTTTCAACCGAAACAACAATGGCAACCCAGATTTTCCCGTTATGCTCAATTAAGCGAGTGCCTGTCAGAAAGAAGTCAACACACTTGTACTTGTACACTATGCCAATTTCCAGTGCGCCTGTCTTTGCTATGTCAGACAACAAGGCGCACGCACAAACGCTTCGAGTATGCGGATTGAATTTGGAGAAACCGTGCTTTTCGCACCGACAACTATACGTTGCCTGTTCCAGAGTAGGCATTCCAAATTGTTTGTTTATTCATATCCCAAATGGAAAAACGAAAAATGTAGTGTATCCAAATGTTTTGGATTAAGAATTGAAATAAAGATTAAACAAATTCTATGATGTTTTATTCTTTTTCCAATATTTCTATTGGTGTGGCGAAGCACACCGGGGTCCCGCTAGTTCCGTAATAAAATAACTGTTGAGCGGACCTTCAAATTTAAACAATGCGGTGGCATACCATATCCCTAAAAAAACGCTCCAGAACAAGTAATGTGGAAAAACGTTTTAAGCGCACTTGCTATAATTTTTATTTTATTTATTGTTTATATTTAGGTTTGTGATTGTTGGTGAGTGTTGGTCAAATGAAGGACTATTGGTCTGAGAAGTACGCAGAGTTCTATAAATCGATCTGCAGTAAATAAAGATAGTATATAAATCTCTTACTTGAAAGAGCACTCTTACACGATGGTTTTTCGCCCTCTTTATGTAAAAGTGACCGTGAAAACACTCGGAAATTAATATTTAAAAAGAAGTAAACAAAAAAGATAGGTTGGCAAGTTATTGTGTAAATGGGCTCAAAACAAACCAAGCTTTATTCACAGTTTTTGGAATATTTTCATTTCTGTTTTGAACACATTTCTGTTTTGATGCAAATTAACTTTTTGTATGAAATAAATAAACTGTAAGCATTCTATAATATACTATTTATTTAAAAAACAAACCAATACATTTTTTTTGCGATAGTAACATTTTAAATCCGTTCGTACAAACCGTATTGTTCAATGGAACAACGTTTTAAAAGCCATCAGTACAGATGCTGTGCATAATGGAAAAACGTTTTAACTGCTGTCGCGCTTTGGGATATGAAACGTTTTTCCACTGAAAAAAGTTTTAAAATGACCGCTTACTTGTAATTCGAAATTGAAATTCCTTAATTTTTTTCATATAAGTTATTAATGTCATTGTTTTGGACAAGCCAACAATACAGGAACAAAAAACAATCACAAAGCATCCAAAAAACGTTTTTTTTCCTTTCCTGTAAAAAAACGATTTTGTCATTTACAACGTTATTCGCGGCTACAATTGTACAAAAAAATTTTGGGAATGTAATCAAACCATTTGTTTTGTCGATTGAAATTTTGCCATTTCCGACCTCTAACAATTGCTTCGAGAACTGCTCTGCAGACTGATCATTGTGCAACTGAACACGCATGTTTATGTGTAATGTTAATTTTTTCACGTATCGCCACAAAAGGGAAAACTTCAAACATGCATTGATCTCATCTGCCGGTGTTGATCGTGGAATAACGGACAATGTTTGTCGTAAGTCACCTGACAATAAAATTGAAGCACCACCAAAAAGCCTTCGGTTTCCACGTAAATCTTGCATCGTTCGATTTAATGCTTCCAATGATTTTTTGTTTGCCATTGTACACTCATCCCATAGAATGACCCTTCTTGTTGCAAAACTTGTGCCATCGCTGAATTTTTGAATATGTTACAGGTTGGAGTTTCAACCATCTGTATATTCAATGGCAATTTTAAAGCTGAATGAGCTGTTCGTCCTATATCCAATAAAGTTGCAGCAATTCCAGAAGAAGCGAGTGCCAAAGCAATTTTCTGTTGAGATCGAATAGTTGCTAAAATCAATGAAATCACAAATGTTTTTCCGGTGCCGCCAGGTGCATCCAAAAAATATAATCCACCAGTGTTATCAGAAACAGCTTGCATGATTTTGTCATATATGCATATCCTTTTGTTGATTGTTCAATTTGGGTGATGTTGGATTGAACAAATATACGTAATCGAATTGTTGTTCACGCTGCAACACTCGATCAAATAAATCATGCATTGGAGGATTTGGTGAAATTAAAGCTAACTGTTTCAATGCTTTATTGGCAATCGCAAGACACATATCTTCAATTATTATCAAAGCTTCATTGTACATTTCCAATGTAATCAGCAAATCAAGATCCATTGCTCTACGACGCATCCGAATTAAAATATCTTAAGTCATGTAATCTTTATATTTATTCCACAATTCAATTGGATTCGATGACATACATATTGATATTATAATCGAAAACAGCATTCGTATTTGCTGTGGATGAGATGAAATCAATACATCATGAAGTATTGCGTCCCAATGAGTATCATCTTCTAGCAAATGCAAGAGCCGACATGCTTCGCGATATGTCTGACAAAAATGACCGTGAACTGTTCTTATATCCTGAATAGAAACGTTCAGAATTGTTGGGATGTACCGTATACATCCTGTCCAAGGCATCTGTTTGGAAAATACGTGGATGACCATCAACTGGTGTTGATATTGCGTTATATCAACATATATCAAATTTCTGGCAAATGTGTAGATTTCACACAATTGAAAAAAAGCAGTTAAAGTAGTTGCTGATGGTTGTGCTGCTCTCCGCTGTACATTCTCAGTAGTGAAATAAACTCGTTGACCATTCTCCAGATGAACTGCCAAATGGACAACAACAGAATGTCTTTCGTGCAAAGGAAACGAAAAGGTACGCCAAACTGCTTCATTACTGCTTATGTATCGCCCCATTTGATATTAAGTGATTTCATCATTTCTATTTTCACCATCTACTCTCAAAACAGCCATATCACTTCCTTTATTCACATATTTACAAATGTATTTGATAGACTTTACTGAGTTACAGTACTCAACATTTGTGTGAGCCTGAAAAACTTTTGACAGTATCGGTGAATATGGCACGATTGTTAACATCGATGTCTTGATTGCGCACTCTTATTATCGCCGGTTTACCATTATTTTCAAATGATCGACGTCGATACAGTGGATATCCGCATTACCTGTTATGGTATTGGAATTTAAATGTCGGCATAAAATTGTCCCTTATAATTTTTGTAACACCAAAAGAAGTCATTTGAAATGATGAATTGTATTCTTGTATATGATTCATAAAATGCTTCGACATTGGTGATCCTCCAAAAATCAATGAGTGCAATGGATCAGGTGAAGTTTCAAATGCCGGAAACTTCACTTTGCCATTAGCACAACACATTCCAGCCGTTTCACCTAGAAACTTATCTGCTTCACAATGTGGACATATCGCACTCATTAATCCAATATATCCATGCATACTGTAATCAATTTGTGGATCGTAATTAAAAGCAGCACGATACATATTTTCTAGAACACGACGTATTATTTGTCTTGATCGTGCTGAATTTCTTTGCCGCTGTGGTTCTGCAGATCTATTTCGTGCATATCGTTCACGTCGTATTTCATTTTGTTGTGACAGGTCATCAATACTTTGCACTCTCCTTTGAAGTAACATCCTGTTAGCACTACCCGTACGTCGACCGATATTTTGACGTCTGGCTGGAGGCATTTTCTTCAAGAGAAAGGAAAAAATTCACTAAAACTCCATGTTCAACGCAAGAAATTTAATTTAAGAAAAGCCCATGTGCAAACAAAAAATGCGCGGTCGAAATACACCCACACGTATATGTCCAAAAGACAAAACGAAAATACATACCGTGCAAAAAATTTGATGAAAAACACAATAAAATACGTGCGCACGATTAGATACAGTTGAAATCACTAAATGTATTCTGTAAAATGAACGAAGAAAGAACATTTGAAAAAATATATTTGAAGAGGAAAACATGATACATCATTGCCACAATTTTCTACTATGTTTGTATTCAACGATACGACATACTTACAGAAGGAATTCCCAATGTATTATAAATGTTGATATGAATTCAATTGAAAATGAAGAAATACTCAATTATGAATCGAAAACTACATAAATATTGAACACACGTGTTGATTCTCCATTGTTCATAACAAAAAGACCTAATGTCAATATACACCGAAAGTACGATGTGACAGATATGTTGTGTTGTGTTGTATCTCTTTCCATTGTATCTGAAAAATCCCTATTGCCAAAATGGCAGCCATGTTCATTGTTCATACTCTTGTCTAAGAAAACTCGATCAGATGCAGATGAATCTGTACAACACATCATAAATACATTTCTTCATTCCTTTTTTTTTGAATTTTTTTATTCTTAAGGCATCAGAGTAAAAAAGGTAGTAAGTGTGTAGGAACAACAATTTTCGGGACGCTGGTGAATATATTCGTTGAACTCGAGGGATGCATGGGTTAGGTTACCAAATAGTTGTAGCGATATTGATTCGAAAACAGATGGGCTAATGTTTCTAATGTTGACTTCATCCGTATTTCGAAGAAACATTGTATATGTAAAGCGGCAATTACCCACCGACGTGTGCCGTACTTACGGACGTTTGTCGTATGAAACACGTTTGACCGAACCCTCAAGCCCGTAGGAATCAATGTGTGCGTCTGTGTACATGTACATAACATATTTGTGTGTGTATTGTTTACAGATAAGCACTGGTGCCATTGACCATTTTGCATGTATGCTTATGGAATTCAATTTTTGATGTTGTAAAAAGCTGGAATTAATATTAAATAAATATAAATAGATTACATATTTATAATCTGCACTTTTACATAATTATTTCGAATTATTTTCACAATTTTCAAACTTTAATTAGGTGTTTTTGCATAAAACTGCAAACGGTCAAAAATTAGCGCACAAAAGTTTACTAGGCAACTCTGTCTAGTGAGAGAGCGATCAGCTGACACGTTCTTACGGAAAAAAATCAAAATTGTTTTGATTTCTACGTTCCCGGCTACGTACGTACGGGCGTTGCACGTCGGTGAGTTTTCGTTTACATTGCACACTCATAAGATAGGTCGTGTCAGCTGACACGTTTTTGGTACGTACGTTCGTGAGTAACTGCCGCATAAGTGATTTCTCGTCGTGAAAGAAGATTGAACATCTTTTTTTCGTTTGGTTTTCACTTGAGAAATGCTGAACGTCAAATTATAATTCTGGAAACGTCAATTCCATTGAATAATGCAAAATGGAAGTAAGCCCCACCTATTCCATTTCATGAAATAACGCAAATATGCAAATAAGCACCTTCTATTGGTATGAAACGTAGCCGTAGCTTGGTGTGATATATCTCATGAACCGCTCGACCAAATTCAATCAAACTTTACAGAAACCATCTACATGATAGCCCGAATGTACCGTAGAAATTTGGTGGAGCCGGTCTCAAGTTATAAAGTAACACCAAAAATGTGCAGTTATTTTTATATATATAGATGTATTATGTGTTCCAAATATGAGACAAATCGGATAACAAATACGATTTTTGTGAATATCTCGATCCTTGCGCCACCTAGCGGCGATTTTTTTCTTATTATTGCATTGTCATCGGGTTCTGAACTATATTCCAAGTTTCAAGCTTGTAGCTTATCGGGAAGTTACTTAAATTTTAATTAAAAAATTCGCGCTGGCCGTGCAGCCTGTCAAGTCGACCTAAATAAAATAGTTTAAAAATACTGTAATATTTGTTAACAAAAAAGGCCTATGCACTGTGGCTGATCCATAAGAATCGATTCATATACCTTTTATATGGTTTTATGTACATATGCCAACTATGCGAAACAGCCTGTCAATTGATTGTATGGAAATTTTGTTAAAAAAAATAAATGTAAGGCGCGATAACCTCCGAAGAGATCTAAGGCCGAGCTTCTCTTCCAATTTGCGTCGTGCTCCTCTTGATTTTCCCTACAAATTGGCCGGACGGGACCTACATGTTTTATGCCGACTCCGAACGGCATCTGCAAGGCAGATGAGTTTTCACTGAGAGCTTTTCATGGCAGGAATACACCCGGAGCGCTTGCCAGACACTGCCGAGGGGCGACCCCGCTTAGAAAAATTTTCTTCTAATTGAAAAACCTTATTTCTAAAATTTTGATGTTGCTTTGCCCGGGGTTTGAACCCAGGGCATACGGTGTGGTAGGCGGAGCATGCTACCATCACACCACGGGAAATTTTGTTAGCGTAGTAATATACACTGGATCACAAATTCCAATTTTTTTTCTGAACCAGAGACGCCATTATGAAATTCCTATGTAAAATCACCTCCTGATTCCGAAAATCAATGTTATTTTTAATTATATGGCAACGTTTTTGAGATATGTACGAATAACGGTTTTTTCCAATAAAAAAAAAATGGGTCCACTTAATCATATATATCTCAAGAACGAAATGAGCAATTCCAAAACGGTTTGAAGTTTTAAAAGGCAATAAAATTTGCAATAAACTGTGCATACAACACTTTTGCTGCTAGGCCCTGCAGATTCAAAGATAACGAACAATCATTGCGGATTTTTTCAATTTTTTTTGTAAAAATATAAAAAAATTTGTATTTTGCGAGGAAGGATCTCGAAAACTTTTTATGTTTTTGCAGATTCATTTAATAGCATATGCACATAAGATTCTATTTTAACTCTATGACCTTATTTTATAATTGAAAAAGTTATGTGTCTTGTTTTGACGTTTATTTAGAGATTAGGATCGGTTTCTCTTATGAGAAAACAACAGTAGTCACCCATCATAACGACATCCCACAATCCTTGAAACCGACTCTCAATCATTTTCTTTTGCTGGCGAAACCTTTCGTCATGCTCGTCACAGAGTCGTATGAAGCAACAACAAAAACAATAGCGACCCTCAAAGAGCAAGTTCAAGAAAAACAAACAGTCAATGCTGTGAATTCAAAACCAAAAAAGACATACGGGAGCAACAAAGACAATAACAAAACAAAATTCAAATCGTGTTTAGGTTGTGTACATAATCATAAAAGAGAAAATTGTAAATTTAGAAATTCTGTATGCCATAAATGCAATCAGCTAGGCCACATATCTGCAGTGTGTATGGCAAAGCAAAACAAACCTAATGAAAATAAGGAACGAAACAAAAATAAAGAACATCATCGAAAAAAGAAACAATTTACAGTGTGACAGGAATAATGACAACTGAAAATAATAAAAATCACATAAATCTGCAAATTTTAAACAAACTTGTACCATTTCAAATGGATTCGGGGGAAACCATTTCGATTATAAACTACTACAACCGCTTAAATTGCCCAGACTTGCGAAAATATTCAGGGGTATTATTTGCAGTTGGCCAAAAAAGAATCTCAGTAATTGGTGAACTTTTTGTTAAAGTGAAGTGCGGAGAGAAGGAGGAAAATGTTCCAATAGTTGTGGTTGATGTTGAGCATGGCAATAATTTATTTGGGTTAGACTTGTTTAAAGTGTTTGGCTTTGAAATACAGCAAGTATGCAACATCAGTGCAAGTGAAAAAAAAGCAGTTCATAAACTATGTGACACGTATAGCGACGTTTTCCAGCCAGTGCTAGGTACAATAAAAAATTTTTAAGCCAGCGTATTTTTAAAACCAAATGCGCGCCCCAAGTTTTATAAAAGCCGCCAAATACCGTTCTCTCAAATACCACAATTTAGGAAAGAGATTAATGGTCTCATTAATGCCTGTATTTTAAAGCCTGTAAAATTTTCTAAATGGGCTTCACCCATTGTGTTAGCACCAAAATCAGATGGTTCCTTAAGAATTTGTGGAGACTTCAAATTAGCTGTCAATGCGCAAACTGACATAGAGCAGTACCCATTACCAACACGCGAAAGTCTTTTCCACACAATTAGCCAAGGCCAGCAGTTTTCTAAAATCGACCTTAAGGACGCTTACTTACAAATGGAGCTCAATGATGAGTCTAAAGAAATAGTGGTTATTAACACGCCGCTTGGGTTGTTCCAATACCAGCGTCTCCCCTATGGGATTGCAAGTTCTCCAGCCATATTTCAAAAATATCTTGAACAGCTGTTGCAAGGGGTAAAAGGTTGTGGAAATTACCTAGTTGATATAATCGTTACAGCGCCAACGTTCTCGGAACATATTAACCGCCTGGACTAAATTTTGAACATATTACAACAAAATGGTATACAGTGCAAACGTGAGAAGTGCTGTTTTTGCAAGAGCAGATTGAATATCTCGGGCGCAATATAAGTGCTAAGGGCATACTGCGAGACGAATCGGGCGTTAAAGCGGTTCAAAACCTTCCACCGCCTACAAACTTCAAGCAAGTTGAAGCCTTCATGGGTAAGGTAAACTACTATCATAACTTTATACCTAATTATTCCCAATTATCAGCCCCTATTAATATGCTGCGCCGAAAGAATGTTAAGTTTTCTTGGGGGTCTGCTCAACAACGAGCTTTTAAGGCTCTTAAGTTGCACATAGTCAACGCAACACAACTGGTGCATTACCAGGAGGAGTTACCATTAACCCTTGCTACTGATGCGTCTTCCTATGGCATAGGAGTGGTGCTTTCACACATGTATGATGATGGTAGTGAAAGACCAATCGCGTTTGCCTCTAAAACCTTCGACAAACATCAAGTGCGGTATAGTCAAATTGAGAAAGAAGGGTTAGCCATTATTTTTGGAGTACAGAGTTTTCACCAATACCTATATGGAAGGAAATTTACATTGATAACGGACCACAAACCGCTTGTAAGCATTTTTAATCCAAACCACCAATTGCCAGTGATGACGTCACATCGCTTACAACGCTAGGCCATCATATTTATGGCTTAAGCCGGAGTCATTGGTGCCGTATGTCGTATCGCTGTATCCGTATCCCTAACGTAATCAGCTGTTTATCGTTACGACGGTAAACCAAAACCCAATTGGTTGGCTACGATACGGTTACGACCTTAGCGGCACCAATAATCGATTGCATTGATTCTCATAAGGTTGGTCGAATCAGGTGTTATAAGGTTACCGATACGGTTACCGATAAAGCACCAATGTCTCCAGCTATATCAATATGATGTAAGGAACAGGAAAACGACTGAACATGGCAACGCCGACGCTCTATCGCGTTTACCGCTGGGCTACGATAAATGTTTCGATGACAGGGAAGCCTGCTACAATGTATGTGAGTTAGTTACGCCCATTAACGCGGAAATTGTGTGTAAGCACGCTGTCAACGACAAAATTCTAAAGCGTGTTCGCTTCTACGTACTGCATGGTTGGCCTGAAAATTGAAGACAGAATATGCAGATCTGCAACCATTTTTCGACCACCGTTTCGCTCTTTGCCTTCAAACGGAGTATAATCGTGTCGTTATTCCCGCTTCTCTCCGCGGTAAAATTCTTCGGTTACTACATGATGGACAATGGGGTGTAACAAAAATGAAGCAATTAGCTAGGCAAAAAATTTGGTGGGTCAATATGGACAAAGACATTGTCGAAATGGCTAACAAGTGCGACATTTGCAAAGTTGTGAATCCTGCACCATTACTGCAGTATGAAAGCTGGCCTGAGGCAAATTGTCCATTGGAAAGAGTGCACATCGATTTTGCAGGGCCTATATTTAATTCCATGTGGCTTATTTGTGTCGATGCATTTTCGAATTTTCCATTTATTGTACAAATGACCTCTACTACATCCGACCATACAATATCTGCACTATCGGGAATTTTTGCCATTGAAGGAATTCCCGAAACCCTTGTTAGCACCAACGGCCCTCAATTTACCTCTGACTCATTCAAGGATTTTTGTGCATAACTGGGCATCAAACATGTGACATCAGCGCCATTCCATCCTGCTTTAAATGGGTTGGCAGAACGTTTTGTCAGAACCTTTAAAGTTTCGGTCAATAAAAATGGTGGTCTTAAGATTCAAGCCGCAGTAACAAAGTACTTAGCTACTTACCGTTCCATGCCCAACGCTGCTGGTGTTTTACTTCTTCATGGAAGAGCAATTCGCACCATACTAACTCAAATTTTTGAACAACCACGCCGAAGCAAAATAAAATTCGAAAGGAAACAAGATTTCCAACTAAATCAGTCGGTATTCATGAGAAGCTACGCAAGAGGTCCCAAGTGGATAAAAGGTACTATTGCACGACACATTGGAAAAATGTTATACTTAGTAAAACGCCGAATGGCTATTTTAAACGTCATAAAAATCAACTTAAAGTAGAAACAGCTCCGACGCACAAACACCTACGAATTTGAATACCAACCGCCAAGAGAGAATGAGACTTTACTTTCCAATAATCAACAAATACCAAATCCGATTGCAGAGCCTTTTGATCCCCCTGGCACATCCGCCGAGGAAACCCAAGTTCGTAAGAGTACACGCATGCGAAAAGAAGTCATCAGATACGAAGCTCCTGATTTCCGAAAAACTTAAATGTATCTATTTTGATTTCACACATGAGCGTATGTATGCATATACAATTTTTTTAACTTTGTGTATTTATGAATTTAATTGATTGAAAAGTTCTTAGCATTGCATCAAACGAAAGATGAATTAGTGTTATATACTTATGAACTTTGATCATTCCATTTTCCCAATATTTTATTTGATACTATTTCATACAACCATTCGTATCATTAGATTAAGTAAATTATAATACAACCCTGTAATGAAATGACATTCAATTTGGAATAAAGTTGAGTTCAAACATATACGTGAAACTGTTCGGTACTGCAATTTTATCAAATTAAGGTTTAGGGCTATATATTCTCATGTAAATTTAAACATTTTCATACAAATTGTTTGTTTATCGGGCAGATAGGTTTTAAAGTTAACTGAGAAAACGGTCTTAAATATGTTTTTTTATTTTCCCATTTCCGCATAGTTTTTGATTAACGGGCCGATTCTGAGCGTTACCGGTAAAATAGTACCCAGAACATTATGTAACCGAAAATCGTTACCAGTTCTTTTATTCGCGATTCTGGCCAAAGTGGAAACGCTGTCATCACCGAAGAACTCACCAATGTCTGCGGTGAAATTTAAAAGTTGGTTTTCTTCGCTTTATCCATGGCGGAACGATACAAAGTGGCAGCATGCGACAGCTGAATATACACTTTTTTAATTGAATTGATACATCAACTTCCGGCGCAGTACGATCTTGACATTCGTCCATCGAATTTACAAAAACAAAGTACATGCAATTTTTATTTATGTTTGTAGGTATGTCACCATGCTGCCACCTTGTATGGTTCCGCCATGGCTTTACCGAAAATGTGTCACTCGTAAATACGAGGTTAACGAATAAACGAGACGATGTGTATATATGTACATACATGCATAAGATTTAACATAGTTATATTGTAATTTATTCTTTAAAAGAACATAATGTAAACAAATATATAATATATAGCAAGAGGCATTACTTTTTTACTATTATCTTTATTTATTTGCGCTTACAATTCTTTATTTTTCAGTTTTGCTTTTTTCTAAACAACAGCTGTTGTGTGGTTATTTCGATGTAACCACCTACTTTTGTGGGTAAAAAATTATCCGGCTACTTTCGCGGATAGAATACCAAAAGGGTGTAAAAGTTTCCACATGATTTCGTTACCGTGGTGAAGAATGTTGTTACCACACTAGAATCGGGGCGTAAGTCGTTCACTATCATCTCGTAGTTAGGACTTTTGTGTTTGCCGAAAAAAGAAGTAACGACCTTTTCAAAAGAATTCCTCGCTGCTGCCTCCACTGGTGACAATAGTTGTTTGAAATGGTTATTGGTCATCATTTTCCTTATTTGCGGCGCCACAAAAATTCCTTTATTTTTGCTTCTCAAATCTCTGGAAAGATTGTCTTCAAATGATGAAAAGCTTCGCCTTCTTTGTCCAAAGCCTTGACAAAGTTTTTGATAAGGCCGAGCTTGATGTGGAGCGGAGGTAGAATTATTTTTTCCTTCTTGGTAATTGGGGAGTATTTTATGTTATCCACCCCAACTTGAAACTAGATTCGTTCTGGCCAATCCCTTATGATGTAGTGGTCTTGACGAGCTCGGCTATTCCATTTGCATAGAAATCAACAGTATTTTGTGTATCCACTTTGTAGACCACATAGCATTCCAACGACTTTAAGATCGGCACATATTTTCCAATCATGTTCTTCGTATTTGATTAATTTGAACAATTTTTGCATTATCTCATACTTTTCCTTCGCATTTACTACATGCGCGATCGAGATAGATGGCTTTTGGTTGCCAATATGCAGTAATACGGTCTTTAAACTGAATTTCTTGCCGTCTATGAACAATCGCCACTCTTTTGAATCATATGGTTCACCAAACTGTTTGAATAGACCAGCAGTGCCTTTGCAGTAACAAACACTGTCCTCCTTCGTATAGTACTTGGAGAATTGTTCTTGACGAGTTCTATAATATGTTACCTTTACATGGGATGAAACAAATTTAAATTGTTGCATACGAGATGCGTGTAGTTCGGCCTTTTCCTTTGACAATTCCAAATCCCTTATCCAATCATTGAGTTATGCTTGTGACAAAGAGTTTCTTTCGTTTTCCGTTTGAAATCCAGTGCAATATAATGCCGCGTAATCAGATACTGCTTTTGACCATGAAACTGGAGCCGGAACTAAAGTTAAATTTGATTCTTGCAATGTACCTTCCGTTGAATTTAGTTCTGGTAACGACACTGTAGATACGCTCGCATAGGTTACTTTTCTTGACTTTCCAACCCCAAGTACTTTTGTAGTAAAAATATAGCAGTCAATTGAATGGCAAGTTGGTTCCATCCACTTTATTGGTGTAATAAATTTCATATGTCGCCTAAATAGATAGTTTCAGAAATTAGTCTTACTTACTTAATTGGCGCTTAACCGTCTAAACGGTTATGGCCGTCTAACAGGGCGCGAGTCGCTACTTCGCTCCGCCAACCGGCACCAATTGGTCACACCAAGGGAGTTTAAATCGTGTTCCACCTGGTCCTTCCAACGGAGTGTGGGCCGCCCTCTACCTCTGCTTCCACAGGAGGGTTCCGATAGAAACACTTTCTTGGCCGGAGCATCATCTTTCATTCGCATAACATGGCCTAGCCAGTGCAGCCGCTGCGTTTTGATTCGCTGGACTATGTTGATGTCTGCGCACAGCTCGTACAGCTCATCATTAAATCTTCTTCGGTACTCGCCATCGCCAACGCTTAGAGGTCCATAAATCTTTCGAAGAACTTTTCTCTCGAACACTCCCAAAGCCGCTTCATCTGCTGTTGGCATGGTCCATGCTTCTGCCCCATATAGCAGGACGGGTACGATAAGTGGCTTGTAGAGTATGATTTTCGTTCGCCGAGAGAGGACTTTACTTTTCAATTGCCTACCTAGTCCAAAGTAGCATTATTTGGCAAGATTGATTCTTCGCTGGATTTCAGTGCTGATGTTGTTGGTAGTGTTGATGCTGGTTCCCAAATAAACGAAGTCTTTTACTATTTCGAAATTATGGCTGCCAACAGTAGCGTGGTTGCCAAGGCGCGTATGCGCTGACTCTTTGCTCGATGACAGCAGGTACTTCGTTTTGTCCTCATTCACCATCAAACCCATCTTTACCACTTCTTTTTCCAGTTTGGAGTAAGTAGAACTAACAGCGCGGGTGTTTAGGCCGATGATATCAATGTCATCAGCATATGCCAGTAATTGCACGCTTTTATAGTATATTGTTCCAGTGCGGTTAAGTTCTGCAGCCAGTATAATTTTCTCCAGCATAAAATTAAAGAATTCGCACGATAGCGGGTCACCCTGCCTGAAACCTCGTTTAGTTTCGATCGGCTCGGAGAGGTCCTTCCCAATTCTGACTGAGCTGATAGTGTTGCTCAGCGTCATTTTGCACAGCCGTATAAGTTTTGCGGGGAAACCAAATTCAGACATAGCGGCATATAGGCAGCTCCTTTTTGTGCTATCGAAGGCGGCTTTAAAGTCGACGAAGAGGTGATATGTGTCGATTCTCTTTTCATGGGTTTCTTCCAAGATTTGGCGCATTGTGAAAATCTGGTCGATGGTAGATTTACCAGGTCTGAAGCCGCACTGATAAGGTCCAATCAGCCGGTTCTCGGTGGACTTCAATCTTTCGCACAATAAACTTGAAAGGACCTTATATGCGATATTAAGAAGGCTGATTCCACGATAGTTGGTGCATTTTGCAGTATCCCCTTTCTTGTGGACTGGGCAAAGAACACTTAGATTCCACCCATCGGGCATGCACTCTTCCGCCCATATTTTGCTAAGAAGCTGCTGCATGCGCCTTACCAACTCCTCACCGCCGTACTTGAATAGCTCCGCAGGCAATCCATCAGCGCCCAAGGCCTTGTTGTTTTTCAATCTGGTTATTGCTATTCTAACTTCTTCATAATCGGGCGGGGGGACATATATTCCATCATCATTGATTGCGGGATCGGGTTCTTCATCTCTGCGCTGTGAATTGCTGCCTCCATTTAGGAGAGCAGAGAAGTGTTCCCTCCATAATCTAAGCACTCTCTGGACATCAGTTACAATGTCGCCGTTTTCGTTCCTACAGGAGTTTGCCCCGGTCTTAAAACCTTCCGTCTGTCGTCGTATTTTTTGGTAGAATTTTTGGGCGTTATTCCTGGTGGCTAGCAGCTCAAGCTCCTCGCACTCCCGCCTTTCTGCTTCTGCTTTTTTCTTCCTGAAAAGGCGTCTCGCTTCCCTTTTCAACTCACGATGGCGTTCACACACTCCTCTTGTCGCGCTCGCTTTTAACGTAGCCCTGTAGGCAGCGTCTTTTCTTTCGGTTGCAACGCGGCATTCTTCATCATACCAGTTGTTTTTTCTTGGCCGCCGGTAACCAATTTTTTCCTCGGCGGCAGTACGAAATGCTTTGGAGATATGCTCCCACTGCTCCTGTATTCCTTCAGGATGAGTTGTGCTCTCAGAGAGCAGGTGTGAGAGTCGAGTTGCGAAATCATTGGCAGTCAGTTGTGATTGAAGCTTTTCGACTTCTAGCTTTCCTTGTGTTTTTTGTTCCTTGGTTTTAGCCGCGTTGAGGCGGGTGCGTATTTTGGCTGCAACGAGATAATGGTCCGAGTCGATGTTAGGTCCTCGGATCGTGCGCACATCTAAAACACTGGAGGCATGCTGTCCGTCTATCACAACGTGATCGATCTGATTGCGAGTATTTCGATCAGGAGACAGCCATGTAGCTTGATGTATCTTTTTATGCGTGAACCTCGTGCTGGATATGACCATGTTTCGAGCACCGGCAAAGTCAATCAGCCTCAGTTCGTTAGGAGAAGTTTCATTGTGTAGGCTGAACTTTCCGACTGTAGGGCCAAAAACACCTTCTTTGCCCACCCTGGCGTTAAAGTCGCCAAGCACGACTTTTATATCATGACGGGGGCAGCGCTCGTATGTGCGTTCTAATTGTTCATAAAAAGTGTTTTTCTCCTCATCGTCTTTCTCCTCTGTCGGCGCATGGGCGCAGATGAATGATATATTAAAAAATTTTGCTTTTATTCGGATAGCGGCGAGACGTTCGTCCACAGGCGTGAACGCCAGCACTTGGCGACAAAATCTCTCTCCCACCACGAATCCGAGGCCAAAACTGCGCTTATTCGCATGGCCACTCCAATATATGTCACAATTTTTGATCCTCTTTCTTCCTTGCTTCGTCCAACGCATTTCTTGGATGGCGGTGATTTCAGATTTTGCTTTGACGAGGACATCAACCAGCCGGGCATCTGCACCAATCCCATTCAGGGAGCGGACGTTCCAGGTGCATGCCCTCAATTCATTGTCCTTCAAACGTTACCATGGTCGGTATCAATTTTTACGTGGCGGGTCCCAAGCCCAGCCCAGTGAAAATATTACTTGGCACGTTTATATAGGGAGCCGCTTGCTCCAAGACAGACGCCCGCTTGCAGCCGCACCTAGAGGTGTACAGACGCTGCCGATGAGATCTCCCCCGGCTAGCCCTTAAACCGATTATGTCAGAGTGGCCTAGCCAGGTTGTCGCCTTCTCACATTAGCTCACCGCTCATCCGTTTAGCGGCTACCCAGAGAATACTTGGCCGCAAGCGACCGGCAGTAGTGAGCTGCTTGAACCGCATGCAAAAGAATCGCTCTGGCCATTCCCAGGTGAATGGCGGTCAGAAGCTTTCCCCACTTTCGTGGACTTCTACACACGGCTCCACCCTCCTCAAAAATTAGTCAGCTATGCATTAAAAGGGAGAAAATTCCTAATTTTTACAACGCAACTTTTTGTTCCGGTTTCCGAAAAAATCAATTCGACTTGACATGTGTTACACACAGCATTCGGTGTCCATGGTTTTTCAATTCCAAAATACTTATAGTTTGTAATTTCCAAAGGATTTGAAAACACACGTCGCATTCTTTTAACGGTAAATTTACCGCAGATGAAACAGTACATATCTGGATTATTTGTACACTCAAACTTTCGCGCCCTTTTATTCATATTATATTTTGAAGTAAATTACGGGTAATAAACTGCAATTATAAACTGAACAGTATCCGGCGAGCCTTGCAGATATTATTAAGGAACAAGGCGCATGTTTTATTATTTATACTGAGATCGTAAAAATGCAAGCCAACCTAGACAAAAAGGTTCCCTAGTTCTACAAAGAAAACACTACCTGCCTTAAAAATATGCTCTTGCTTGAAATGTACCTGGGTTTGAGAAAACGACACTCACAGTTATTTGTATCTAATAAACCTTCGAAAATCTACCTGCAAACTAACTGATATACGAATACTAAACACATATGTACCAGTAGGGTGCTTAAGTATTAAATGGATATATTTACTTGAATGATTATAACTTTTTTATTAGTCCATCGATTTTGTTGAATGAAAGCTTATTTTTTTTGTAATAAAATAGAGATTAGAGAGAAAAAAACCGCAAAAAAATAAAAAGTTTTCGAGATTCTTCCTCACATAATAAAATTTTTTTATATATTTTCAACAAAAATTGAAAAAATGCGTTATGACTGTTCGTTATATCTGAATCTGCAGGGCCTAGCAAAAAGTATTGTATGCACAGTTTATAGCAAATTTTATTACCTTTTAAAATCTTCAAACCGTTTTGGAATTGCTTAATTCGTTCTTGATATATATGATTAAGTGCACCCAATTTTTCTTTTTTTGGAAAAAACCGTTATTCGTAAATATCTCAAAAACGTTAACACCTTGATTTTCGGAATCAGGGGGTGATTTTACATGGAATTTTATAATGGCATCTCTGGTGCATTTTGGCTGTAAACCAGTTTATATAGATAGTAGAGTAATATACGGCCTATGCAATATTTCGACCTAAAATCGAAAACGTTTTTGAGTCGTTTTTTTTCCGTTTAATATACAACGTGAAATTTTCCGATGCAATCAAGTTGCATTTGAATAATAATAAACTAAGTTGAAATAAAAGACAATATAATAAAATAAAATAAGAAATATCAAAATAAATTAGCATAAAAGACAATATACAAATTTTAATGTAATACCTCTGTAGCAAATTTATTTATTTTTTGTTCAGTATAAGACGTGCTATATCTAAAATGAGCATAAAATCTGGAAATGCAAAAAACATTTTAGGTCAAATTTGCAATTAATTGTTATAAATAAATAAATTTAGTCAGTTTGAACAAAAGTTGACTAATTATTTGTGATTTCATATTTTTTTGAAAGCAACTAAAATAAAAAACAAAGAATCTGTTAAATACACACCTATGCATTTACGTGTAAGTAAAATTTGTCCAAAAAATATGCCGGTTAAGTTAGTACTTCTCTTTAAAGTTTTTTTGTGCGCTAACAATTATTTTAGAACAATTTTTTAAGGATTTTGGTAAAGACCAATATAGGTAAATGGCAACAATGGGAAACAATATTTTATTTGAACTGAAAATTAGTGACGCAGTAGTTCTCTCACCGTTTGGCGCGTACGAATATGTACATATGCAGATGAAACA
This sequence comes from Eurosta solidaginis, assembly GCF_040869045.1. NCBI lineage: Eukaryota > Metazoa > Arthropoda > Insecta > Diptera > Tephritidae > Eurosta > Eurosta solidaginis. The sequence goes on along the minus strand of NC_090319.1, from coordinate 96,381,248 downwards.
TTTGAGCAACGTTACAATGCAGCTTTTGGAATTTCGAATTCAGCGGGGTTTGTGAACATAATGGGTCCTACAGATGGCAATTTCGATATTTTCACAGATTTTCGAATTTACAAAAAAACTTTTTCTATTAATTGTAAACAAATAGAGTAATATTTGTTAACAAAAATAGGCCTATGCACTGCGGCTGATCCATACGAATCGACTGATATAACTATGCGACACAGCCTGTCAATTGATTGTATGGAAATTTTGTTAGCGTATTAATAGCTGTGTTTTTTTTCACGCCTATATACGTCTACGCTTAAACTTGATATGGACTGCTAAGCGACAAACTTTAAATGCACCTCTGAAATTGCTACGCATAAAATTAGTACTACTAAATTTCAAGACGCATTATACTCAGATGTAACTGAAATATGTGTCTATGCTTCACCCTCTCCACTAATTGTATGTATTTCATTCGCGTCCACTATTTATCACAACTGATTCAGCTATATGTTAGACACAGAAATACAACAGAGGGTTGTGTCTCGGTTTTCTGGTACACCCTGTGCTGTAGCTAGTTGTTTAACCACTGCCGCTAGATGGGGCGAGGATAGGCGTTTTTTCACGCGCAAAAGAAACGTATACGCGTGTAAAAAAAACACGGCTAATATATAGATTACACAACAATAAGAATGCAGCTAGCGAATTTAATCTGGATCGTTTGTAAATCAATTTAATCAGGATTGATTGTTACGATCCTGGTTAAATTCGCTAGCTACATTCTTATTGTTGTGTAATTAGCTGTATTTCGTTGCAAACTAATACAATTAAAACACTAGCTAGCTTACCGAATTGCATGGAAAGCAACAATAAAAAGTAATCGAGTTGAGTTGAAACCGCTTAGGTAATTGTCGACCTGATTGATAGTGTTGTATAGTGTTGCATATTCAAAAATAGGGCACTATTGTGAACGAGCGAATGAAATGAACATACGAATGTGCAGATAAACAAAGATAACAAAATAACAGCGTAGCGGCAGGGTGACATACATACAAACAAACACACGCATTTCATGTATTTTGTTTTTGTAATTCTCTGGTTGAGTGTCAAAAACATACTCCGCTAGAAGTAGAAATGTCAAAGCAGCTAAAAAAAGTAACCATCTGTATGGTTTTGCCATAATGAAACTGTTTAGCTAGTTGGAGCGTTTTTTTCGAGTTCGCGTAATAAAAAAACGCCTATTATTATTATTTCGATTCACATTTATATTGTTGCTGCTGCTGCGACTCCTACCAGCGCTGGTGTGTGTGCCATCGTGCGGTGCAGCAGCCTTGTAGATCACATCAGTTAAATTATTTCGTTTGTTTTCGCATGCAGTTTTTTTATATACCTTCACACATACATATGTACAACGATTCTAAAACAATGTTTATGTATTTTTCATTCAATAGCCGTGTTTTTTTTACACGCGTATACGTTTCGCTTGCGCGTGAAAAAACTCCTATCCTCGCTTAGATAATGCTTAGGAGACCCATCTAGCGGCAGTGGTTAAACAACTAGCTACAGCTACAGGGTGTACCAAAAAGCGGAGACACAACCCTCTGTTGTATTTCTGTGTATAATATATCGCTGAATCAGTTGTGATAGATAGTGGACGCGCATAGAATACATGGAATTAGTGCAGAGGGTGAAACATGGACACACATTTCAGTTACATCTGAGTATAATGCGTATTGAAATTTAGTAGTACTAATTTTATGCGTAGCAATTTCAGAGGTGTATTTAAAATTTGTCGCTTAGCAGTCCATATAAAGTTTAAGCGTAAACGTATATAGACGTGAAAAAAAACACAGCCATTAAAGCTAAACATATTCAATGAAATAAAACCCAAAATGTGTATTCGTTGTCACTCTACAAGTATATTATTATAAATTATATTATTTTGTTTTGCATTTATCAGGACAACAACCAAAACAAAAATCCACTGTTGCATGTCCTGACTTTATTTGCCCATATCTCTGGAAGCAGTAGGAATATTCGAATGAAACAAAAGACAAAATACTTGTTATATATTAAAATATACACCTCAAAAAAAATCTGGGAAATCGGTTGAATAAGCATTAAAAAAAACCGCAAAATAAGGTCCCGGGTACAAACGTATCCCGGGTGTGTGTTTACGTGTTATTTTCTAGGTGTGTGTTCTAGGGTTAATAGGGTACTTAAGAAGATTTTTGGAAGAAAAATTTATTGCGTCGAGTTCATCAAATAAGTCGTTAGATTTTTTGACAAAAACTTGGGTATCTTTAGCGTAACTCATTATATGAAATTGTTGCGATATTTGTTGCAATTGTTGTTGTCGCAATTCTTTATTTTCTTTTTTAAGGTCCCTGATTGTTTTAATAAGCATATTAATTGTTTGCTCTTGCAACCTATCTTTTTGCATTAATAGCCGTGTTTTTTAACACGCGTATATCCGTTTACGCTTAAACTTTATATTGACTGCTAAGAGACAAACTATAAATACACCTCTGAAATTGCTGCGCATAAATTTTGTCCTACTAAATTTCAATACGCATTATACTCAGATGTAACTGAAATATGTGTCTTTGTTTCACCCTGTACACTAATTCTATGTATTATATGTGTGTCCACAATTCATCGCAACTGATTCAGCTATATGTTATACCCTATGGCCATCAGAGCGTTGCGTCTCCGCTTTTCGGTACACCCTGTTGCTGTAGCTAGTTGTTTTACCACAGCCGCTAGATGGGTCTCCTAAGCATTATCTAAGCGAAGATAGGCGTTTTTTAACACGCGCAAACGAAACGTATACGCGCGTGTTAAAAAACACGGCTAATGCGGCAGTTACCCACCGACGTGTGCCGTACGTAAGGACGGTTGTCGTACGAAGCACGTTTGACCGAACTCTCAAGCCCGTAGGAATGAATGTGTGCGTCTGTGTACATGTACATAACATATTTGTGTGTATTGTTTACAGATAAGCACTGTTGCCATTGACCATTTTGTACGTATGCTTATGGAAACATCAACTTTTTCCAATTTAATTTTTGATATTGTAAAAGGCCGGAATACATATTAAATAAGTATAAATAGATTACATATTTGTAATCAGCACTTTTACATAATTATTTCGAATTATTTTCACAATTTTTCAAACTTTAATTAGGTGTTTTTGCATAAAATTGCAAACGGTCAAAAATTAGGGCACAAAAGTTTACTAGGCAACTCTGTCTAGTGAGAGAGCGATCAGCTGACACGTTCTTACGGAAAAAATCAAAATTGTTTTGATTTCTACGTTCCGGGCTACGTACGTACGGGCGTTGCACGTCGGTGAGTTTTCGTTTACATTGCACACTCATAAGATAGGTCGTGTCAGCTGACACGTTTTTGGTACGTACGTTCGTGAGTAACTGCCGCATAATATTCGAGTAGCATGAGCAACTCGATGTTGTCGGCTTTTTTCTTCTTTATCCTCAAAGTTCATGCCAAACAAGCTCGGATGATATGACTTATCGCCAACTGCGGGATCTGAGTCGTCAACGCTATCATCAGAATGAGCTTCAAATGTAACGATTTCATAAGTATTCCCGACACGGGGAAACTCCCAAACGGAGCCATCACAAGGGGAGCGAACTTTTAAATCGTCATCTAAACAAAGACAAGGGAATCCGCCAGGAAACATTTTTTTCCTACTAACATATTCCTGTTTAAAGTGCCTCTAGCATACATACATTACATCGGCGGAAGCATTGACTTTGCAAGCCTGGGCCCACCTATTCCGCTCATTTTGTTCCCTAGGAAATTCGTACAGAGTCTGCTTTACGTCGGTAACGCAGCTCCTCTTTTGTACATGTATATATGTATAAAGTTATAGGTTAACCCAACATGTTTCATTAACTGCTTTTTGCGGACGATAACGTAGGTACTTTCTTATACATTTTTTGAGTTTTTCATTGTATGTGTACCACAAAATATTTTTACAAAACTTTGCTTTTTTTTATAAATTAAAAAAAAGTGTATCAGCTTACTCGCTGATTTATTCGAAAATAATGAAATTCGAAACTAATGAACGCATACATCAATTGGTAATACCAATATGACACTACTTTATTTTCGTGTATTTTTTCTTGTATTTTATCTTCAATTTTTTGTCGCACTCCCTCCTAATACGGCTTCAGTACTGGTGTAAGTGTGTAAACTATATTTCAAAAAACTAACGAAATACAAGGGAAATACAATCTAGTTCATTAAAAACAAACGAGCCAGTTTGTATTTCGATAGGTTTTTTTGACATACGGCCGTTTTTTCTTTATTTTTTTCTGAAACATGAAAATTTAGTTTTTGTTTGAAAATTTGGTGCATAAAAACACAATTCAAATCAACTTTCTTGTGAAAAAAGTTAACTATTATAGACCGAAATAATTTTCGCGTGTTATTTGCATTGTTTTTATTGTTAAAAGTGTTAATGTAAAAATAAAATGTAAAACATAAACAAAAACATGTGAACCTTACTAATTTGGGGGAATAGTGGTCTCGCTTTTTATTATAAGCTTTTATTTGGTTTCACTTTTGTTGTATGTAATGGAATCTTGCAAGTTAAATTTTATAAACTTCCGGTATCCGATTGCAATATTACTTTGCGAGAATTCGATAAATTAATCGATAACACAGTTATCGGTAAAAATTTGTGTTTACTTTGGCATAACAGCCTAAGTCCCATACAAACCCGCCGGTACCTAACCACGGATTGTGAGACTTAGACGTGGTGAATCACGCGTGTCATACGTGGTGAATCTCACGCTTGCGAAAAGCGGAGACACAACCCTCTGCTGAATTTTTAAGGCTGTTTAACTCTGTTATCTTTTCTGTAATTTATTTTGCTTTTGGAAAAATTACCTATTTGAAAAAAGCTGGCTGAAAAATATTGGCATAACAGCTTAAGTTAAATCAAGAATGGAAAATCTTGGAAAATTTGAGCAGATGTGGCAATTTCGCGCGTCCGTTGAACGAAATATTGACAATCTATTGATCATCGCTAGGAAATTAGCGACATTCCATCAACTTAGCAGCACTTTAGCAATACTACTGTTATTATTTGGCCGCTCAAACACACCCATATTAATTGTGCATTAAATCTAAAATATACAACTCAAAAATGACGCCGGTTGGTATATCCGCAGCATTTATTTGGTGCAAATACACCATAATAAAATACACGGTCAAAGCCATAATAATTTGCACGGGTCATCAAAGCTGAACTACCAGCGCTACTGTCATCAGCTCAGTGTCATCATTGCCAGTAGCGCCAATAACACCAAACTTGTGCCTGACACACAAAAGTCGTTTCACTCAAAGCGCAAGTGAAATGTACTACGCACTCACTACTAAGTAGCGTCAAAAATTCGATTGGAGTCATTTCGTCAATGAGCTACCATTGAGCTGGCACCGCATTGGCGCTGGCGCCATGCAATTTACATCAGTAAAATTGCGCGAATGCCCAGGCTCATGACTTTGTTAATCCAGATGGAAACAAGGACTCAAAGTAATGCAACCTTGCAAACAACAGCCGTCATTTTCAAAGTGTAAAAATTTTGTGATACAACGAACGCAAACGCGGTTAGGCTGTTATCGGTAAGTGTTGCATACTTTTCTGCGCACTTGATTTTGTTTTACAGATTTTTGGCGATGGAATATTAGCTAAGCGAAAGTTGGAATATTAGCCGTTTTTTTATACACGCGTATACGTTTACGTTTGCGCGTGAAAAGAACGCCCATCCTCGCTTAGATAATGCTTAGGAGACCCATCTAGCGACAGTGGTTAAACAACTAGCTACGGCTACAGGGTGTACCGAAAAGCGGAGACACGACCCTCTGTTGTATGCCTGTGTATAAAATATAGCTAAATTAGTTGCGATGAATTCTGGACACACATAGAATACATAGAATTAGTGTATAGGGTGAAACAAAAACACATATTTCAGTTACATCTGAGTATAATGCGTATTGAAATTTAGTAGTACTCATTTTATGCGCAGCAACTTCAGAGGTGTATTTAAAGTTTGACGCTTAGCAGTCCATATAAAGTATAAGCGTATAGACGTTTAATAAATAAATAAATAAATAAATGTAAGGCGCGATAACCTCCGAAGAGATCTAAGGCCGAGCTTCTCTTCCAATTTGCGTCGTGCTCCTCTTGATTTTCCCTACAAATTGGCCGGACGGAACCTACATGCTTTATGCCGACTCCGAACGGCATCTGCAAGGCAGATGAGTTTTCACTGACTGCTTTTCATGGCAGAAATACACCCGGAGCGCTTGCCAAACACTGCCGAGGGGCGACCCCGCTTAGAAAAATTTTCCTCTAATTGAAAAACCTTATTTCTAAAAATTTTGATGTTGCTTTGCCCGGGAGTTGAACCCAGGGCATACGGTGTGATAGGCGGAGCACGCTACCATCACACCACGGTGGCCGCCATAGACGTTTACGTGTAAAAAAAACACGGCTATTATTTTAAAACAGATTTAACCCATGGTACAATTACCAGGTAGAAGCATTAGCGAAAATGCAACCCTCCCGTGTATTTTGTTGTTGCCGATTGTACATAAACTGTCAATCGTTCTTTCAGTTTCTTCTGTCAAAAGTGATGGAAGAAGAAAAATGTCACATGTAATTTTCGTCAACAAAGCCAAAACAAAAAAAGAAAAAAGTTGGTTTGCTGATGAAGCTGGAGGAAAAAGGAATTTTTAATGGAAAATAAAGGTAATTAGCTGATTTTTAAATGATATATATTTAATTTATTGTTATTATTTATTTACATATAGAAGCCGAATCACTTCTTCAACGTTACCAGCGCATCAACTCTTGGTAATTCTATACGACAGCATGACACTGATAATATGCGTCCATAAATATCGAGAGAGGTGTTAAAACGCGCATTGACCTCGACAACAATAATCAGAAGGCGGAGGTAAATTATTTTGTGTTGGACAAGAGATATTTGCAAAAGTTGAAAATTTTCAATTGAAAATTTTCATGGGCGCGTTGTAATGTTGATGATATTGGTACCCACAAAAAAAATTGTGGACATAAGTGTTTTGCGCAGGTCTCCAAACCGGTGTTGGATCCACCCAGATTAATTTTTTATAAGCGCGGCCGAAGGCCGCCAGCGCAAAAATACTATGGATCCCACCCCGGTCTCGAAGCACTCCGGGTCATTTTTCGGTTTTTTGGGAATATCTTTTAAGCGAGCTAAAATTTTTCTTTTCCGCCTTCAGATTATTGTTATTGGATTTGGTGCTGCATGTTATCTTGCACTCAAAGAAATGGAATATGATAACAAATTTATAGATTTTCTGTCGAAACGTTTATATGATCGCATCACTTCAAGATCATCACATAGTATATGTAATGGTGAACCAGAGCAAAGGTATAGTGGTTTATTAAATTTATCATTACTTATGGCCTTAAAAGATGTGGCGTTGTCTAGTGCCTCAGCATGTACTTCTGCATCACTGGAACCTACGTGCGATTGGAACTGATGAGGATTTGGCACATAGTTCAATAAGGTATACGAGTTTCCGTACTGAATTGTTTAGTTAATTTGAGAGTAATTTATTGTTAAATTTTTATAGATTTGGTATTTGTTGTTTTACCACCATTGAAGAGGTTGATTATATTACCGATACCTGCACCAAACATGTCAAACGTTTACGTGAAATGTCTCCATTATGGGAGATGGTTCTAGAACCAATTGATTTGAAAAATATCCAATGGTCGCAACATTAATTTTGTTTATGATATATAAATAAGGGACCGTATGCATCTTTTAGTGTATGTATTTATATTCCAAAGGAGTTCAATGTAAAGTGAGATACAACTTTTTAGGAATTATATTGTTCCTACTTTATCTGCCTAAGGTCGTTATTTTGTAGTATTAAAATTATATTGGGAAATGCTATTGCTAAATGTTTTTTGTAGTGGACCTTATTTTCAATACATGTATGTATGAATACTAACGTTACTGTCTCTAAGAGATGTTGAAAATTTGGGATGAGATTGTATATAAAATGCTGAGTTAATAGTATGTTCTTGAATAAATACTGATTTATTTAAAAATTTCATGTATTTTGTAAAGCAAAAATTTAGTAATTTTGTAACCTAATAAATATCGAAGATACATATATACATAATAACGTTTAACGTTGGAAACTCGTCGTGTCGGTATTTGAGGTGCAGATTTCTTTGAAGGATATATACTCCATGTCTTTAGATGTAATCTTTTTTAATTAAAAAAAGCACGGGTGTGTTGAAAATTTCAAATGAGTCGCTATTTATTTATTTATTTATCAGTCTACAAATTAAACAATTATACAGACCAAATATACCGACACTTAAATCTCAGATGTAATACACGATATAAACAACATAAGCAGTCATCAAATTTAAAGTAATATTTAAACAGTATTGAACTAAACGCTTGACCATTTCAATTAAAAACTTAGAGAAGTAAGCAAAAGGTAAAATGTTGTAAATGTGTTAAAATGTACTCATGAAGGAGCTAGTAAATAATAATTTATGAAATTGACAATAAAGCAAATTAATAGTAGATAAAATATATACAGAATAGAATTTATACAGAGTAAATTTGATTGCATACATATAAAAATAATTATCACAACGCAATTTTGCAAACAAGTTTCAAGTAACTGGTACTTCAAATTTAAAGCAGAGGGTTGAACAGTATAACCCGGTTTAGCGTTCTTTGCTTCATTTCGAATTACAAATTTAATGTAGTTAAAAGGTATTTTTTAATACCAAGAAACGAGTCGCAGACGTCTAAATTTTAAAGTGTTTATTAAAATCACGACATAGACAGTGAAGTGGTTCGTGCATTTCATAATTCAACCTGCATGTAGCTACAAAAATGGATTGAAAATGTCTAGATGGCCTAATAGGAACATTAAACTTAATTTCACCAAGCAAAAATGGACTATTTATTGACCCTCTTATTAATTTAACAATAAATAAGACACCAAGCATCTCCCTGCGGCTCTGCAATGTGGGTAGCTGTATTAGTTTTAACCGGCTGCAATAGGGCGGACGATTTTTAGAAGGATCTCATGGTAAGTGTTTCAAAGCGAAAAGCAAAAATTGTTTCTGGACCGATTCCAGCTTGTCAGAATGAACCTGATAGCGCGGATTCCAAATTATTGAAGCATACTCCAAAGTAGGTCTGAACAATGATGTAAAAAGAGTTTTTGTAACGTATGGGTCATTAAATTCTTTAGACCAACGTTTAACGAAAGCCAAAGTACCTTTAGCGCTATTCACGCAAGATTCAATATGAAGTTTAAAATCGAGTTTTGGGTCCATTGTAACGCCTAAATCAATAAAATTAGTGACTTGCTTGATTACATAGTCGCCAATAACATAATCATGGGATTGGAAGGACTTCCTTGTAAAACACATGAACTTACATTTAGGTAGGTTTAGTGACATGGCGTTTACATTACACCAGTCACCAAGACTATTCAGATCAGCCTGAAGACATGCCCTATCCACGGGTGAGCGGATAGGCATAACAAGCTTCACATCATCAGCGTACATCAACGGCTTGCAGCTCTTCAAAACACTAGGAAGGTCATTAATGAACAACAGGAACAAAACCGGACCAAGATGGCTGCCTTGGGGAACACCAGAAGTTACGTTTATGAACCGAGACCAACAATTATTAAATATAACTGTTTGTTTTCCTTCCCTCACATAAGAATAAACCCAAGATAGAAGCAAAGGAGGAAATCCTAACAGATCAAGTTTGAATAAAAGTATAGAATGAGAAACTTTATCAAATGCCTTACTAAAATCAGTATAAATAACATAACTTCTCAATTAGTCTTAAAACTGTTGGATACAAAGGTTGTAAACTCGAGCAAGTTGGACACCGTTGATTTACCCTTGCAAAAGCCATGTTGTGAAAAGTCAATTAATGAAGATACTCTAAAAGCAATCTGTTTTGTGATAATCAATTCAAATAGCTTAGGAATAGTGTTGAGTTTGGCTATTCCCCTATAATTTATAACCCACGTTCTGCTTCCATTTTTATGCAGTGGTATAATGAATGATTCTTTCCACTTCTTGGGGAATACCCCTTGCTTCAGGGACGCATTAAACAAACAGGTTAGAGGTCGATATAAGTACAGAACTTTCGGGTTCAGCGCCATTGCATGATTGTTTTGATCCAATTTTTCTTTTGGCTCCTCTGTTCGGAACCGATTTTGCTTTCGGTTTAATTTTTGTATACTAGTTCGGTTGTAGTACTGACTTCAATTACGGTTCCGGGTTTTCCTTCTGGCTTTAGGTTGGATCTGGTATCGATACCTGCTACGGTAAAAGTTCGGCTTGGAATATTTCCATTTTCAACTCCAGTATCGGTTATACTCCAGTTTTTTTCTTGTCATCATATGGATGATATAAATAATCCAAAAGTAAATCTATAGCATGTAAAACATAATTGTCTAGCAATATTTTCTCTTCGCAAACTGTTTGTGGCGCTGATAAGGGTCGCTTTTCGTAGGTATAATTGTTTAGCATTTTTTTTCTCTTTGTTGACTAGTGGTGGCCCTGATAAGGGCCGTTTTGCGTATACCTGTATAGTATATCTTCGCTCTTTGTAAACTAATGGTGGCCCTGAAACTAGGGGAGGTTACTGCGTCTGGGTTTCACGACTTATTCGTGGTACATCATGCATATCCGTTTGTGCTGCAGCTGTTCCGTGCGAAGTATTGACCTTTCGCTCCAACATTGTCACTTAAAAAAAAGCGATCATGTAGAAGGGACTTTATTAGTTATCCTTCATCCTTCCTTCACATTGTAGCGGCGAAAGTATTGCCCGATATTTTGGTAGATAACTGTAGGAATGACCGTTGGGGACGATGAGATAACTTCCGTTTTTTTTGCAAACTCTTGATTAGCACTGCTAAGTCATATATAAAATTATATTATATTTTTTATCTTACTAAATTTGGGAAACAATATTTACATCAAAGACGGTAAATATAGCGATGGAGTGGAGTTGGGTATCAAATTTACTCTCTGAGCTCCCACAATAAGGTCACAGGCTTGAAAATGGAGCGAAAAAATTAAGACATTTTAGGGAAGCTAACGCCACAAGCTTTTTCCCAATTTTTCCTCGTCCTTGATCTTGCGGGGTAATTCTTTACTTTAGCTCACAACTGCAAAAACTCGTGCAAAAATATCGGGACAGGTGTCAAAAAAATGCGTTTTGGACTCAGGACGACGAATCCGAAAGCGAAAATTAAAATTGAAAAATGGCACCGGAGCGCTCCGAAACCGGGGGTGGAATCCATAGTATTTTTGCGCAGGTAATAGTCTAGTTGAGGGGTCGACTGCTAATACGCTACAATAAATATCGAGAGAGGTGTCAAACGACGCGCCTTGACATCAGTATTAATAATTCGAAGGCGGAAAATAAAAATTTTAATTCGTTCAAAAGATATTAACGAAAAACCGAAAAAAGAATTTTAAAGAAAGTAATTTTGCGCAGAACACCGTTCTGCGTTGGCGGCCTTCGGCCGCGCTTATAAAAAATTACCATGGGAGACCAAATCTATATCCGCGCAAAACTCTTTTACCCACATTTTTTTTTTGCGGGTACGCGACACCATCAAAATTACAACAGCCACATGAAAATTTTCAACTTTGTAAATATATCTGGAAAGAAATAAAATTTTCAATATCCGTTTTCGGATTCGTGGTCCTGGTTCCAAAGCGCATCTTTTGACACCTCTCCCGATATTTTTGGACGAGTTTTAGTAGTTGTGAGCTAAAGTAAAAATTACCTAATAAATTTTCACATCAAAAGTAAATAAACAAAAAATGTAAACATAAACAAAGTTTGACATTTTATGACCACCTTCGAATAAAAAAACATATAAAATGCAACTCTGATGCTTTTACCTGGTTATTGTACCATGGATTTAACCCACAGAGCAGAGATCTGCAATGAGTAGTTGCAAACTGAACGCGACATAGGCAAAGTCACAATAAAATATGATTTTAAGTTAGTTAACACTGTTTGACACAATTTTATATGTGCTCTCTGTCAAAAATGCTTCAACTAACTTAGTCACATATCATATGCCCCAATATATTCGGATCATGATATAAAAAATCGTGTACTCATACTCAGTCAGGGTTATTCAAACGTAGCGATTCGTATCAGTAATTGGGTTGAGAGTCTTTTTTCATCCTGACACCGCGTTAGCGTTGAACGCGAAAGATCTGACAACCGAAGATGCTGATATCCGCGACGTTTTTATCGATGGGTTGTTGACAGTTGGCTCAACGTATCGTTTCAAAAGCACAATTTCTTTCACTCAGCTGATAACTGATTACCTGAGCTAGCAGTTGCGCTTTGAAATTCACCCTTCGAAGCAAACTTTTTCTTCGTATTTCAATTAAAATTTCATACGAAAACAAACCAAACACGAGAATAGTTCGTGAGAGACCGTTGTAGCTTGTAACCATATACATCATAGCTTATACTTACACAATAATTTTTGTATGTAAACGAATAGATCAGGCTAGCTGCGCTTGGTTGTTTTATACATACTCATACCCAAATTGCTGCGGATATATTAGATCATGAACCAATAAACAGATCCCGCATTAAAAAATGAGAGAGCAAAAAATCATAGTTAGCCGTGAAATAAATTTTCTCGGCGTGACGTCACGCTTTTGACAACATGTTTCATTACTGACGCAGTGTTCAGACTTTATTCCAATCGGAGTATTTTGCTCCGTTCTTACATAAGTAGTATTACTACCTAATATCTTTTGGTTGAAGTTTTTATTGTATACGTATGAAAAGCTGATAGTTTACAAGTGACGATTGGATGAAATGACGTGAATTCTATGTTTATGTCTTCATACATGTTTCTTCACATTTTGCTCACAGTTTTTGTACTTTTTTCGTACGGAATGAGAAAAGAAGAAGTAAAATGTAAGCCAAAAATGTGTTCGGGTGTGATCTGTAAATCCTGGCAAAATTTAACATACAGCACTTCTGGAAGTACGTTGAGTCAGTGAGGTCAGCTAACCCTGTTTTGCGATAATAGTCGCCAATTGGGGGACCAACCGATGTAAAATTTTCCTCCAACTGTCTCTCCCAACTCTTTCCTCTGTTTACAAGCTGCCGGAGCGTATTCGTTCATCCGCATAGCATGCCTTAGCTAGCGAAGCCTTGGGATTTTCAATCGTTGCACTATCGTCATGTCTGCGTAAAGCTCATATAACTCATCATTATACCTCCTTCGACACTCGCCGTCGACATCACGGATATAACTATAAACCTTCCGGAAAACTTTTCTCTCGAATACTCCAAGAGCCATTTCATCTTCTCTCGACACCTTCCATGATTCCGAGCCATACATCAGGACAGGTATTATGAGTGACTTATAGAGCGAGAATTTTGTTCGTCGAGGGAGGACTTTACTTTTAAATTGCCTGAAGAAACACTAGTTGGCAAGTAATTCTCCGTTTGATTTCTAAGCCAACATTGTTTTTGCTTTTAATGCTGCTTCCCAAATGAACGAAATCCTTCACAGTCTCGAATTTATATCCGTCAACAGTGACGTAGCTACAAAGGTCACGAGGACAGCAAGTACTTCGTCTTGTCCAAATTTACTGCAATACTCACTTTTTTTTGCTTCTTTATCTTCGCCTCCATGTTTGAACAGCCCGGCGGGAATCCCGTCATTACTTGGCACCTTGTGATTTTTAGCCGTGATATTGGATGCCGGGGAGTGTTTTTCATCATCGGCGATCGGGGTATCGGGTTCGTCTTCCCCATCACTCTGTATGTCAGTTAACAGGTCGCCATTATAGTTCCTACAGGAATCTGCCCCGGTCTTGAAACCTTCTGTCATTAAAAGAGCATGAAACATGTATGGTAACCGAAAATAATAATATTTTTTCGCGATAAATATCCGGGGATATAGAATGTGGTGGGTTAATGGGAGCATTAATGGGGCATCCTACACGTGCATCTGATAAGGCAGATAACTTTTTTTACTAAGAAACATTTTATGGCAAAAACACAATCAAAAGGTTTGCCAAGCCACCTAATCAATTTGATGTTAGTTGGTCGCCCGCTTTCAAAAAGGAAGAAAAAATATACTCCGAAAATTTTATTTTACTCCGGCGTAGTCGTTTGCTCAGGTAACAGTTTTAAATACTCCGAACACTGTTAGCGAAATATGAGAGAAATGTAATAAATCGAAAAACTTCAAAAGCGCTACGTCATCAAACTTTTTTTTCAAATTCGATTACAAATACAACAATTCCGGAATGCGGGGTCTTGGCTCATTCGATTATGATATTAGAGTATCAAAAAACTTAGCTAATGCCGATCTCTGCCACAGAGAAAATTTGTTGGTTATGAATGTGGATTTTTTCTGATTTATTATTAGTATTTGTTACCCAATGCCAAGGTGAGCACGTGCCGAGTGGTGTTCGGAGTTTTTTCAAAGTTAAAAAAAAAATGATAAAAGCTTTAATATAAATAAAACTATTGTTTTAGTAACAACAGAAACGCCTTATATATTCTATATATATAAATTCGTAAGGATTGTCTCACTTTAAAATTTGAGTTAAATAATCTAAAGTTTTTTTTTGAAACTGAATCGTGTGAGTGTGCGAATTTTCACCGAGAAATATAACACTTTATGAGTTCATTGTAACCTTTAACGATAATTAGGCTTTTTCGTCTTCGACAAAAAAATTCTATATTGTACATAATTATATATTTTTAACATTAAAACTTTACACCTAAATTATTAAATCTTACAGTTTATATCACAGTAGTAATTGTTCTAATAAAAGCGTGTTACATTGCGATAGCAAGAAAAGGAGATCCTAAATGTACTTAATTATACCATCAAAATTTAACACGGTTTTTATTAGAACAATTAGGACTGTGATATAAACTGTAAGATTTAATAATTTAGGTGTAAAGTTTTAATGTTAAAAATATATAATTATGTACAATATAGAATTTTTTTGTCGCAGACGAAAAAACGTAATTATCGTTAAAGGTTACAATGAACTTATAAAGTGTTATATTTCTTTAGAGTCAATTTATTGTTTACTTTTTAGTTAATTTTATTAACCAATAATAAAAGCTTATTTTTAAAAAAGTTTTTTGCTTTAATTTTATTCATGATAGAATTTGTTTTTGTGTTTTGAAGTTCCGATAAAGTTTCGTCAGTTTTTTTAGCTTGGAATCCAAGCAAAAATAAAGTAGTGTCATATATGCTTAAGGTAAGGCCATATTAGGCTGCACTACGCAGCACTGCAATTCACTGCAAAATATTCTTTGCATGTATGCTTATGGGGCAATTCACATTTAGCGTCATCACCACTGCGCGACCCGGCACAGCGCTTCAAATTTGATCAACTAAGCAAAAAAAGCCGCATAGGGAAGTGTCGCGCAGTGCTGCTGCCGCTAGTTGTGAATTACTTGGCGGCAAACCCGCGAGGCAAATTGTATTTGAGGAATGAGAAAATGAGAAAAAATTATACTTGCGCCGAAATATCCAAAGAAATTGGATGAATTTGTTGCAACAGGTGTTAAATTATAACCAATTGGGCAAGGATCTAATGAAAACACCCTCAATCGTGGTTTTTTCTTACTATATTATTGTTATATCTGCTGATACAGAAACCTTCGATTCTAGTACAATCGCCAAAAAAAGTTAACATAAATTAGGCTAAAAATAATTTAACACATCTCACAGGTCTAGATATAGAAATATATAAAAGAATTATCAAATTCAAATAGCAAACAAACACTGGTTTGGAGGCCAAAAATATATAAGCGCAGTTTTTTTTTTGTGGGTACTACAAAATCATCAAAATTACAGAACCACATGAAAATTTTCAATTTTGTTTGCAAATATCTCCGGAAAGAAATAATATTTTCAATTTCCGCTTTCGGATTCGTGATCCTGGGTCCAAAGCGCGTATTGACACCTCTAACGATATTTTTGGACGAAGTTGTGAGCTAAAGTAGCATTCACCATTCACTTCTAACGTGCTAGCTACACACAATACAGAAGTATGTATATATATATGTATATTACAAAGAACTTACCTAAATTAAGGGTGGGGATAGCACTAAGCTTTAAACATTTCCCCAACCTTACACCTTCCTCAAAATGACAGCTGCAGACAAATGAATTTTTACGGGGAAGGTCTTCATAAGTGGGGATTTGCAGATTATCCCTCCACGTTTGTTGCTCCTCCTTACTCCTCGAAAACGAAAACAAGTTACGTTTTTCGATGTGCTATCGGAAGTACAAGCGAGAACGCGACACTTTCGAAATTTCGGCATTTTCTAAATTAATAGTTTAAAGTTTAAAGAAAAACCAAATTGCAATCTCGACCGACCGAATTGAAATAAATTAATCGAATAATGAGACGGCCGTTGAAATCTCATTTTTGAAATTTGAAAGCAAACATGGGCCATGAATATTCACAGTTATTTTCTATCATATTTCTCTCATTGGACGGTTTCTTCTTTGAAATTTGAAAGCAACCATGGCACATGGTGGAACTAGGGTGAGGTGGCAGCCACTACTTGCGAACATAAATAATAGTCCAAGTACTTCGTTCTTGTAAATTCGATGGACAAATGTCAAAATCGTACTGCGCGCCGCAAGTTGATGTATCAAATCAAATAAAAAAGCATACAATCTCAAATGCTTGTTGCAACCTTGCACCTGTTACCTGTTAGAATTTGAGACCTGATATTTGCAACGTTTTGCTTTGCTTTTTGCTTTCAGCTTTGTTACTATTTCCGAAATTAAAATAAATTGTTGTATAAATTTTTATTGTATATCAGCCGTGTTTTTTAACACGCGTATATCCGTTTACGTTTAAACTTTAGATGGACTGCTAAGTGACAAACTTTAAATACACCTCTGAAATTGCTGCGCATAAATTTTGTCCTACTAAATTTCAATACGCATTATACTCAGATGTAACTGAAATATGTGTCTTTGTTTCACCCTCTACACTAATTCTATGTATTCTATGTGTGTCCACAATTCATCGCAACTGATACAGCTATATGTTATACCCTATGGCCATCAGAGCGTTGTGTCTCCGCTTTTCGATACACCCTATTGCTGTAGATAGTTGTTTAACCACAGCCGCTAGATGGGTCTCCTAAGCATTATCTAAGCGAGGATAGGCGTTTTTTCACGCGTAAACGAAACGTATACGCGTGTAAAAAAAACACGGCTATTTTAAACCATGTTCCATGTTATGTTTATTTAAAATAGGTTTTCCGTTTTCTGGCAAAATACTCTGCTTTCTTTAGGCAATAAAATGAGATAAGTAAAAATACTCTGCTTTCTTTTGTGGGTTGGGTGGGTGGTTGGTGGGTGGGTATGTGGGGTTGTTGTGGGGGTGTATGGCAAGGGGAAGGGGGGGGGGGGGTTAGTTTCCTCCTCGAAACACAAGAATTCTGTTAAGTTCCTCTGCCAAACGCCAAACACAAGAATTCTGTTATCCTCTGCAAAACCAGAAAAATCAAACTGCTTCACTTAGAAAGTTTGAATGCCACATACCACATACATTGTTTATATTTTCTGCCTGTGCCAAACGCTAGCAAACTTGAATAGATGCTTTACACACAGATGGCGCTGGACGATAATCCCGTTTGACACACATATTTATGCATACTTTATACCGAGATGGCACTGGAGTGCGAATAGCGACATGCATTCACAAATCACACAAGATTGCGCATTGCGCATGTAATCATTAGATCAGCTATTTTTATGACGTATGAGTTGACTCTTTTCCTTTAGCTCTTTTTTTGTCGCTCTTTTTTTATTCGTTCAAGAGTCAACTATGACATTGATGCACAGAACGAAGCAATTTTGGACTCGTGAATGCGCAATAAGACATGGGCAGTTCCATGCAAGAAGCGACAAAAAAACGTGAGAGAAAAGCGAGAACACTTGGACTGGTTTTTGTAATCGTCTATTAAAAAGATGTTCGTTCCTTTATACATTTCCTTTAACGAACTGTAACTGACATGTGGTCTGAGCTGATGGTGTTGCTTAACAATATTTTGCGTAGTCGTATATGTTTTTCGGTGAAACAGACATAGCGGCATAGGTGATGTGTATTTATTCTTTTATCGCAAGTTTTCTCAGAGATTTATCGCATTGTGACAATCTGGTCGATGGTAGATTTATCAGGTCCGAAGCCCCACTGATAAGGTCCAATCAGCCGATTCACGGTGGGCTTCAATCTTTCACACAATACACTTGACGGGGCCTTTATGCGATATTAAGAAGGCTTATTGTCAAAGAACACTTTGATTCCAATAGTGAAGCATGCACTAGTCTAACCATACTTTGCAAAGAAGCTGATGCATGCACCATATCAACTCTTTGCCAACCTATTTGAATAGCTCCGCAGGCAATCCATCAGCGCCCCCGAACTTATTCTTTTTTAATCTGGTTATTGTTATTCTGAGTTCGTCATAATTGATTCCATCATCAATGATTGCGGGATAGGATTCATCGTCCCTGGAGAGGAGAGCAGGGATTGTGGGATTGGATTCATCGTCCCTGGAGAGGAGGGCAGCGAAGTGCTCCCTCCATAATAGGAGCGTTCCATTGCGTTATCGAGCTCTGGCTCACGATCAAATCTCATTGTAACGATCTGGATCAACTTTATGAGAGCGGGTAGCACCAAATTATCTTTTTTTTTTTTTTTTTTTATTTAATAATTTGGGAAAATGAACAGGACGGAAATGACATCAGGATGGACAAGGCAACAACTGTTTCGATTATACCTTGTAAATCTCTTTAAAGCCTCCGGGAGTGGGATTCGAATCCGCACTGCTACGATAGTTGAAATGGTTACAAACGCATTCAGCTACGTCATGCCTTAGTTGTTGTAAAGTTTTTCCCAATTTTCTTCTTTTGCATATACTAATCTGCTACACATCACATACTTCGTATGTAATTATGTGTTGAAGTTATGCATGTTTGTAAGGCGGTTTCAGAGAAACTGGTATTGTTGCTGTTTTTTTGTTCTATTTATAGAACTACAACGAATTAACCAAATGTTGTCTGTTTGTAAGAGTTTATCGGGGATTGCCCGTATTGCTTTAAATGTATGAAAACATTTATTTCAAGCAATTTTTATTTTTATAATTTATTTAATAATTTGGGAAAAATTTAAACAACGTGACATCAGGACGGACAAAGCGGCAGCTGTTTCAATTACACCTTGTAAATCTTTTCAAAGCCTTTTCTCCCAGGAGTGGGATGCGAACCCGCACTCCTACGATAGTTGAAATGGTTACAAACGCATTCAGCTACGTCATGCCTTAGTTGTTGTAAAGCTTTTGCCAATTGCCTTCTTTTGCATATATTAATCTTCTATACATCACATACTTCGTACGTAATTATGTGTTGAAGTTATGCATGTTTGTAAGGCGGTTTCAGAGAAACTGGTGTTGGTGCTGTTTTTTTGTTCTATTTATAGAACTACAAAGAATTAACCAAATGTTGTCTGTTTGTAAGAGTTAATCGGGGATTGCCCGTATTGCTTTAAATGTATGAAAACATTTATTTCAAGCAATTTTTAATTTTATAATTTATTTAATAATTTGGGAAAAATTTAAACAACATGACATCAAGACGGACAAGGCGACAGCTGTTTCGATTATACCTTGTAAATCTCTTCAAAGCCTTTTCTCCCGGGAGTGGGATGTGAACCCGCACTCCTACGATAGTTGAAATGGTTACAAACGCATTCAGCTACGTCATGCCTTAGTTGTTGTAAAGTTTTTCCCAATTGCCTTCTTATGCATATATTAATCTTCTAAACATCTTCGTATGTAATTATGTGTTGAAGTTATGCATGTTTGTAAGTCGGCTTCAGAGAAACTGGTATTGTTGCTGTTTTTTTGTTCTATTTATAGAACTACAACGAATTAACCAAATGTTGTCTGTTTGTAAGAGTTAATCGGGGATTGCCCGTATTGCTTCAAATGTATGAAAACATTTATTTCAAAGAATTTTTAATTTTATAATTTATTTAATAATTTGGGAAAATTTTGAACACCGTGACATCAGGACGGACAAGGCGACAGCTGTTTCGATTATACCTTGTAAATCTCTTCGAAGCCTTTTCTCCCGGGAGTGGGATTTGAACCCTCACTCCTACGATAGTTGAAATGGTTACAAACGCATTCAGCTACGTCATACCTTAGTTGTTGTAAAGCTTTTCCCAATTGCCTTCTTTTGCATATATTAATCTTCTATACATCACATACTTCGTATGTAATTATGTGTTGAAGTTATGCATGTTTGTAAGTCGGCTTCAGAGAAACTGTTATTGTTGCTGTTTTTTTTTTGTTCTATTTATAGAAATACAACGAATTAACCAAATGTTGTCTGTTTGTAAGAGTTAATCGGGGATTGCCCGTATTGCTTCAAATGTATGAAAACATTTATTTCAAGGAAGTTTAATTTTATAATTTATTTAATAATTTGGGAAAAATTTTAACACCGTGACATCAGGACGGACAAGGCGACAGCTGTTTCGATTATACCTTGAAACTCTCTTCAAAGCCTTTTCTCCCGGGAGAGGGATGCGAACCCACACTCCTACGATAGTTGAAATGGTTACAAACGCATTCAGCTACGTCATGCCTTAGTTGTTGTAAAGCTTTTCCCAATTGCCTTCTTTCGCATATATTAATCTTCTATACATCACATACTTCGTATGTAATTATGTGTTGCAGTTATACATGTTTGTAAGGAGGTTCTTTGTTGTTGTTGTTGTTGTAGCGATAAGGTTGTTCCCCGAAGGCTTTGGGGAGTGTTATCGATGTGATGGTCATTTGCCGGATACAGATCCGGTACGCTTCGGTAACACAGCATCATTAAGGTGCTATCCCGCCCATCTCGGGAACGATTTATATGGCCACGTTAAACCTTCAGTCCATCCCTCTATCCCCGCCCAAGTTTCATGGGGCGCTTGGGGTTCGCCAGAGCTTCGTCTGTTAATGAAACAGGATTCGCCGCGGATAGGTGAGGTTGACAATTGGGCTTGGAGAAGCTATATATTGCGCTGGAACCCTGAAGGGTTGCGCTACACAGCCCCTTGAATCTGGTATTTTAGTCGCCTCTTCCGACAGGCATATTATTTCAGTGCTACCATATTTCAACTATGTGGTCGGCTCATCTCATCAGCTGACTATATTTTTTTCATTTCACTGGAGTAGGGATTGTCAGAAGGAGATGACGAACTCAAAATGAAACCAACAAATTGACAACATTTTCTTACTACACACAAAAGCTTCTAAGTTTTCGTTTTCATTCCATTCGTCTAACACCAACACGCTGATTTTGACAATCTGAACAAACTGTAGAGATGAGCCAACCATATAGTTGAGCCATGAGTGCTACCAACTCAAAAGTGGTTAGCTGTCGAAAAATCTACTACAGGAAACGATACGAACAGGGCCCGAATTACGTATTCCGTGAACTGAACACTCGTCTCTTAAAAGTACTTATTTGGTGTTACGTGATACGTGAACGAATAGCTGCTATCGAAATTCGGTGAACGTACACAACAAATCGTAAACGTCAAAAAATTTCATACGATAGCAAAAAGACGTTCGAGTGCATTAAAAATTGGTTGTAGTTTGAAAATTAAACGAATTAATTTATAGTTCTTACGTTTTAAATTTGTTTTTATAAAAGTAAAGTGATCTTAGCACAACTAAAAAGGAAAATTTTATCAAACATTAAAAGGAAAATTTCGGGTTTAATAATGTAAGTAAATAAATATAAAATTAGTTAAAAGTATTTATAATATAAAATGTTTGTTTCCCCAAAGGACGCATCTAAATAAGCTTAATTATAAGCAAAAGGAGATGATGGGAGAATTTATGCAGCAGCACCCCAACCTGGCCAAAAACATCATACCAAATTGTGCGCAAGGAAAGGCGACATCTCAACGATTGTGGGAGGATCTATCTAAAAAACTTAACGCTGTAGGCCAACCTATGAAAGATGCAAAAATGTGGAGAAAGGTAAATCAAACAACCGATCGGAACACTCATCTCTTGGTATGATAATTTGTAATTCTGTGATATTTATAATTTGTAGGTATGTACATATATGCTGACCAAAAATACCAAGCGAAGCGAAAACTAACTTTTAACCGGAGCTCAAAGTCTCGGACTGGTGGTGGACCATACGAGGAGAAATTGATAACATCAGCGGAGGAAAATATCATTGAAGCAAGAGGAGGAACTCTCTTCCATCTCTTTTTTATATTTATTATTAAGTGTGCACTCATCACTAGAATTACCTGTGTAAAGGCTCCATTACTGATACTTAGCATAGACTTGGCGTAAACTTGGCAACTTAGCCACGATTATACTCCACTTAGCGCATACAATCTGGCATCATAATCAGGTTTGAAATTTACTTTTAAATAAATGTCAATTTGTATCACAAAATGTCAAAATGACATGGAAACAAACAAATGGCATCTCAAAATGTAAACGTCACTTAGAACTTACATAGAAAATTAAAATTCAACAGACTTCTAAGTCAAGTTAAGTGTTGCCAAGTTTTGAGTAATCAGTAACATGCACTGTTCATTTAACAGAACTATAAGTGACAGTTCTCAAGTCAAGTCAAGTCTATGCTAAGTATCAGTAATGGAGCCTTTAATTTCTTTGTAAGCAATTCTTTTCCCCTTTTTTCCTTTTAAAAGTTGCTTAGGAATTTATTCCACAATGTAAATAAATAATTTTTCTTATTTACAATCAGAATATGACATTTAACTGTCAAAGTATCTATTACAAATCACCATTCAATCTATTACTGCCTGTCATAAATTACGATACGTTACTGAACGTACCTCATAATACCAATATTGCCATTCGTACGATCAGTCACGTAATCTTCATTCGTACGATTGCCGTTTCGATCACGGAATATGTAATTCGAGCCCAGAACTGCTGTACGGATCAGAAATTGAACCAAATAAATATCAGGATCACAACATTGTTGTTGCATTTTAATGTTAAATTTCTAACCGTATCTGGTTCACGTGTCACGTTTTTGACCGAACTCTCAAGCCCGTAGGAATCAATGTGTGCGTCTGTGTACATGCACATAAGATATTTGTGTGTGTATTGTTTACAAATAAGCACTGTTGCCATTGACCATTTTGCATGTATGCTTATGGAAACATCAACTTTTTCCAATTTAATTTATGATATTGTAAAAGGCCGGAATACTATTAAATAAGTATAAATAGATTAAATATTTATAATCAGCACTTTTACATAATTATTTCAAATTATTTTCACAATTTTTCAAACTTTAATTAGGCGTTTTTGCATAAAACTGCAAACCGTCAAAAATTAGCGCACAAAAGTTTACTAGGCAACTCTGTCTAGTGAGAGAGCGATCAGCTGACACGTTCTTACGGAAAAAATCAAAATTGTTTTGATTTCTACGTTCCGGGGTACGTACGTACGGGCGTTGCACGTCGGTGAGTTTTCGTTTACATTGCACACTCAGCTGACACGTTTTTGGTACGTACGTTCGTGAGTAGCTTCCGCATTACTGGGACTGTTGGTTTGACAGTGCGATACCACCCGTCGTTATACTCCAAGCTGTTTTTATAGAAAGAGAAACAGAAAATACATAGTTTTTGGACGACCTCGGGCTACCGCGGGTTCACCAAAGAACTTAGAGTGTATTTCCTTTTTTACTCCAATTCGCGTTTAACGAAAGTTGTTGGATTCTTTTTTAACGATACGTGTTGGGACTTTCTTAACGAAGAATAAGAAGAAAACAAATTAAGAATTGAATGGCGTTACTGAAAGTAGAGGCAAAAATTCATTGTCAAAAATAGAACAAATTTATTAAAATATATTATAATAAATTTTCATAAAAAAGTGATAAGAAAAACGTATGAATCGAGCGCGCAGCTAACCACAGCATTCAAATACAAGAAAACGTGCATTGAATCGAATTTGCCAGCAAGTTAGCGGCGATATTGTGTGCGTACAGACGTGTGTGCATTATTTGGGAAAAGCGAGGACTTCTAGTCGTCGACGACAACGGCCAGTGCACACAAGAAAAAATAGCAACAATTAAAGCCGCAGCTTCATTTAGACCTTTAATCCTTTTAATTTTTGTAATTTTGTTTCAAATTATGGGAAAGGTAAAAACTGCACGACTACGATAAATCATTATTAAATTATAGTTTGTTGGCGCACACTTAAAATACAACTGCGAAGTGTTTTAACGATTTGAAACAAAACGCTGTGCACGCTTTACACTTGAAAGCTTCAATATCCAAGCCGTTATTTATTCACTGTGTAAATGAAATAAACGAATATACTGCTTTTAAGTATTTTAAGCAATATGCATATTGTGCATTGTGAAAATAGTTTGGTAAGAGTTGCATACGCTAGTGAAAAGATAGCAGATTCCTCAGCCGCTATGGCCTCAGTAGTGGGCAAGCAAACATTCAGAAAAATGTGAACCGTGCGAAGAGGCTGCGCTGTTAAAGAACAATAAAAGAACAAGAAGCAGCAGCACCAATAGCTGTTGAAACATAAAAAGACAAAGAGTGTTGCCAAAAGGCATCAGGAGGAGTGGAAAAGTGAAAAAGTTAAAGTGTAGAAGAAAGGTACGTGAAGAAGGAAAGAAGACCTTTAGATGAAGAACTAGCCTTAGTATATGTAGCACCAGTAATTTTTGTTTTGCACCCAAAACATGAGAAATTTGAAATATTTTTATGCAAAGATCTGCGTTAAGTGAAAGAATCAAAACAATTTTGCTGGAATTTTTTTGTTTAACCGAATTGCACCCAGGACTGCATAGTGAACAACAACAATGCATTCAATTCAATACATGGACGTAGGGAGCAAGAAGTGAAGCTGATTGGATTTCCAGTAGCATTAGATGTTATTCCTCAATGATATTTATGTCATGGAAACTTTGCAGGTTAGTCATAGTGAAATCGTTCTTTTGTACATATTTTAATGTTAAGGATTAAGAAATTCAATCATTTTAATCGCGACATGAATTTTTCCTTGAAAGTGATTGTTAAGTCAAGCACACTTTCATATCCTTCGCCAAATTGACCCAATCGCCATGGGATTAGAAAAAGTATTGCCATTTATGGTCAGAGAATAAGCACGCACGCTCTTATCAAGCCTTAGTACTGAATTTCTGAAAAGCAATCGGCCTGACTTTGGCTGTCTGGGCGGGATGTTGACAGAAAAGGTGTTGTATTAGCGATAGTTAAAGACACTGTCAAAGGGTTTTTGGGGTCATATCTAGGCTTATAATTGACAACTAGAAAGATATGCGCGCTCAAACAACTTTTTGGATCCCATTGACAAATAAATGAATGGAACGAAATAATTGACAACTGGCGCAGTGTGATAATAGTGGCATCTTCTCCCACACCGAAGTGGCTAGATCTAAGTGCCGGCAATTTGTAGAAAAGTTGAAGGGAAATTGGAAGAAAAGTTCGGCCAAAATAGTATTATAGTTTTTATTTTTTTTTATCATTTTAATTGTTATTATTTAAATTTATATTATTTTAATTTATATTATTACGAATGACTAGTATAGGATGGCGAAGCAGTACAACACACTGTAGGCTAGGGTGGGTCGATTTGTATGGACGAAAGTCCGACCATCGATTTTTCGATAGGATTTGAGCTCAGGGAAAAAAATTTCACTACGCATACCCAAAAAAATTATTTGCGAGCCTTAGAAATTTCATCTTCTTGACTTTTTTCGACTTTGATTTTCAGGTTTTTTTTTCATAACCTACTAAAAAAAATTGTATTTGCTAAAAACGTTGTCGAGCACAGGTTTCGGCCTGCGTTGGATTCTTCCAGCAGGAATAAAAAGAGCCGACGCGGATCCATTGGCCTTGTGGAAATCACGCTGACGGGCTATTTTGTTATCTTTTCACTTTCCTTTTTTGAAGTTTTAGATTTTAGTGTAAGGAATGATGGGTGATGAATGCTAAGCTACTTCCATTACCAATGTGACGATCCTTTTTTGCAGGCATTGTAGTTATCCAAGAACCTAGATCCCACCCCCAGCGGGTTAGGGGGCAGAATATACCCGCGGTAGGTATGCCTGTCGTAAGAGGCGACTAAAATACCAGATTGCTCCTCATGGATCTTGGGGTCGGGAGGGAGGGATGGCCTGAAGGTCTAATGTGGCCACATAAATCGTTCACGAGATGGTCGGGCTAGCATCTTAATGGTGCTGTGTTACCGGAGCGTACCGGATCTGCATCCGGCAAAGGACCATCACATCGATAACACTCCCCAAAGCCTTCGGGGAACAACCTTATCGCTACAACAACAACCTAGATCCCATCGTATGGTTAGCTATATTTCTTCTACCCCTTCATAATGTGAGTTAGTCCTCTTATTCAAAGTTAAACTAGCTTGAAGTCCTTACTGTGAGCACAAAGGAGCGGAGAACTGCGTCTGGATTTCCGTTCATAAACACTGACTATTTAAGAAAATGGAATTGACCCGAAATGCAGGTATCGGGCACATTCTGTGAAAGATTAGTAGTTGACAGTAGAGTTATTGGATAGCTAAGTTAGGTTAGGTTTAGTTGAACCGGTCGGTCTGTTACCCCTCGCACAGACTGAATGAGTCCGCAGCGTTACCAGAAGTTTGTTTAACGACCAAACTAAAAAACCCCAACAAAAACTAGGACCTATGCTATAAATTAAATCGGATCTCTTAGCAAATACTTTAAGCTTTTTAGAACCTACGCCAAATTCCTACATCTGCTATCACTGATTAAGCCATATTTAAAGGAATATGACGCCAGAAGCCAGTCAGAATACCCATCATGAGTCAACAGTCCTCTCTTTTTAAGTCTAAGGTTGTAAGAGCTACACATGGCCTTCGACACTTTAATATAATTTAATTTATTTATTATTACAGCTGTTTAAGCTTAAACTCAAACTACTAAATACAATTGACTACATAACCATTGAATATGCTGTCGGAATGCCAAGTGAACCCGATCAGCATAGTTACTGGCATGACAAACGGGTTAGTCTGGAAGGCACTCTTTTAAGGGAGGTTGGAAAGGACGCGTTTCTGATCCTCCAGTGCGCCCAGCTTAAGGTGACATTATTCGGGACATATATTTTTCTATTATCTATTATTTTAACCTGATGAAATGTATTAGTCTCCGATCAACACAGCAAAACATGTATTGTAATGTTGCAAAAAGGTATCGGGATGCATGAAGACTCCGATCATGGATGCATGAAGACATCACCACAGCTCAACATACAATGGGATGTTAAAAAGGACATATTTCCAATCCCCTCTGTTCCAACCTTTGTTTGGCTTTATTTTCGTTGTACATCATATTATGTTCTTGTTATATTAATGCTGTCGGAAGCAAGTGATTCCGATCAGCAACAGCAAATATTGGCTGAAATTACCAAATTCAAGCGAAATAAGTTGTTGGAACGCTCTCGAATTACAGCTCTGTGCTTGGGTAAATGGCTTTCCCACTTGGTCGATCATGTGCAACTGTCGCATTCTCTTAATTTGGCCCAAACAAGCTGGGACCCGTCTATTCCCATATGCTCTGAACCCCAAATAAAGATGTATGCTTCTCCCTATCCCGATTCTTTCCATTCAATGGACACGACCACTCCCAGATTGTCATCGAAGTCCTCTAAGGCGGGTCCAAAGAAACTGACAGTTTCAACATGGGCGGGACATAGGGAAGTAGGATATTGTATGTTGATAACAGGGTTTACCGGGCGCATCCTGGCAAAGGCGTTTACCGATTCAGTGTGGATTTTGCTTAGGGCCTTTGCAAACGGCTGTGTTGGTAGGTGCCGAGTCTCATCATTGCGCTTATGGAGATGTTCTCTTAACCCCCGTTCTGATTGCAACATTTTGACAGGCCTGCAGCCTTTTCCGGTATGTGTTTTTAAGCCCAGGCGACCAAACTGGTAACTCGTAGCACATGAGCGGTGCTTTGTACGTGGTTATCAACGATTTTGTATCTTTTCCCCGGCAAGCAACTTAAGGCTTTTATTGCACCTTTCTACTTTAGATACAATTTCGGTGGCATGCGCTTTGAAGGTGAGAGTATTATCGAACGTTACCCCTAATCTTTGGGTGACTTGACAGTCGGTATCGTAGCGCCACCGACGTGCACGTCTTAAGGTTACTCCCCGAAGGCTTTGGGGAGTGTTATCGATGTGATGATCCTTTGCCGGATACAGATCCGCTACGCTCCGGTAACACAGTACCATTAAGGTGCTAGCCCGACCATATCGGGAACGATTTATTTACCTTCATGCCATCCCTCCCTCCCCATCCCCAAGTTCCATGAGGAGCTTAAGGAGGAAAAAAACTGGTATCAGAAGGTGTATATAAAGACAGTACGGAATATTTGGGATACGCTTATACATGTATTGTCAATGAGAGCTTTAGAGAAAGTGTATTCCCAGCATGCTGGAAAACGTCAACAGTGGTACCAGTTGAAAAATTTAAATGGACTGAAAAACCAGAGCATATACGGTCTATTAATACGTTGCCTAGTGATGAAAAGATTATAGAGAAAATCGTAAAAGACCGGCTTCTCGATTACCTGAATAAAAATGAAATTATTATATGTGAACAATCAGGGTTCAACACTCTTGTGAAACCGCTTTAAACCTGGTTATAGCAGAATGGAAAGAAAGCCTGTAAAAAAAATTAGTAAGAGTGTCGGTCTTCCTCGACCTAAAACGGGCATTTGAAACCATCGATAGGGTCATCCTACTGAGGAAAATGTATAACATAGGGGTACGTAATATAGTACTGCGGTGGTTTAAAAGGTACCTTGCTGGCAGAAAACAGAAAACCATAATTAGAAAAGCAACGTCGCCAGAAATTGATATTGACATAGGTCTTCCACAAGGATCTGTTCTAGCTGCAATATTATTCATGCGGATGATGCATTATTGACCATAAGCTGTCCTTCGGAGATAGAATCTATGTCTAAAATGCGAGCGGAGTGGAATGCTGTATATTTATATTATTTAACAAATAATTAGACTAAATGTAGTAAAGATTACAAATAAATTACAGAAGTATACAAAATGAACAAAATTATATTATAAAATATGTATATATATTATTAAAACAGTTGCTGGGATGGACTCTGATACCGAGCAACTGGAATTGATTATTAGTGCTGTCGGAATGGACGTGATTTCAGTTTTTATCGCTACAACAACAACAACAACAACGTGATTTCGAGCAGCTGATGTATATTTGACACACAACAAGTAGGGCTGCGATGTGTGGGAGGCTGGAAAGGATGTGATTCCAAGCCACCCGGCCAAAGTTACTGGAGCTGGTGATAAGACGTGATTTCGAGCAGCTGAAGTATATTTGGCACCCAACAAGTAGGGCTGCGATGTGTGGTTGGAAAGGACGTGATCCCAAGCAACCCGCCCAAAGTAACTGGAGCTGGTGATTATAGTGGGAGGTTGGGAAGGACGTGATTCAAAGCCACCCACCCAAATCATTGCGTATTTAAGGTAGTCAGCAGATATTGTTTTTTAATACGTAGAGTGAGTCACACGTATCAATTTTTTTGCAGTGCTTATTGAAGTCAGTACACAGACAACGAAGAGGTTCGTGCATTTCAAAATTCGATCTGCATGTGCTTATATGAAGCGGTTGAAAATGTCTAGATGGTCTAAACGGAACATCAAATAAAATTTCACCGAGCAGAAAAGGGATATTTACCATCCCTCTAATAAGTTTTACTACAAATAAAATAAATATTGACAAAACGAAATGGATGATTATGAGAAGAAAGCATGCCGAAAAAAATAATATAGCCTTGAAAATAGCAAACAGTACCATTCAAAAAGTCAATTAAATCAAATACCTAGATAGATAGATAGATAATTAATTGAGAATCACACTGCGACCATTGGTCTATTATGCCCTCAGCTACTTCACATCACCTCATCCAAGCCGACATCTCTGATGAACCCTAGCAGTTCACCTGGCTTGAGGGATTGTCACACTCCAGGAGGATATGGTCCGACGTCTCCGCTGATCGATCACAAAATCGGCATGTGCTGTCCGATACCTAGGAATTATAATTGATGACAAACTACTAGAAATATACAGAGGCAAAAATATCGAAAAAATTGGATTTGTGTTCCGAACATGCAAGCACGTCAGCAAATATTATAAAATTATGGTTTATAGGTCCATTATAGAACCTCATTTCATATACTGCCCTACGATATTATTCATGTTAGCCGACTCCGAACATTGGAAAGCTACAAGTCAAACAAAATAAAGCAATGCGGTTTATTCTTAGAACACGATACGATACCCCAATACATGAAATGTTAGAAAGTTTAAATTGGCTAAGTGTAAAGCAACTCATAGTATACTACACCCTAAAATTTATACACAACATGCAACTAGGCCACCTGCCGAAATATTTAAATGACCGAGTAACATATAACAACGAGGTTCATGATTACCACACAAGAAACAGAAATAACTTTCGTCTGCCAGCTGTTCGATCAGAATTCGACAAGAACAATATATACTACGAGGGATTGAGAGAATATAACGGACTACCATGTGAAATAAGACAATGTCAAAATATCGATAAATTTAAGAAATTATTATATAACTATTGCAAAGCACTACCATTTAGATAATGATCTCATACATACATGTACCTAATTTAGGTCTACAAGACCGTAAATAAATGAATAAATAAATAAACAGCGTGGCCTTGAATTTTGTCGGTGATAATGCCAGATTGCGCGAGGTGTAGAAACTAGAAAGACTGGGGAGACAATTGTTTATTTTAGAAACCAATTCGTCTTTGAAGAACCAGGTGCCGTTGCCATAATGGTGCAGTCGTCGGCATATGAAATTTAATTTGTTGGAATCATCGGTGTAGACGTGTGTCGCATAGTCCGCCATTTGGGCACCCTTGCGCCAACCATCATCCCATATTGTGGCTCTAAGAGACCCTTCGAAGCACAGGTGCGGAATGAGGTAGTCTGTTCGTCCTGTTATTGTTGTTGTTGTAGCAATGCTGTAGCAATGCTCGCCCCACCTAATAGCCGCGACCGATCACAAATTGTCATCAATATCCTCTAACGGGAGTCCAAGGAAACTTGCCGTTTCAACAGGGGTGGACCATAAGGAAAGGGGTGTTAGAGGCGTTGGTTCCACATTACAATTAAAGAGATGGTTGGTGTCATGTGGGGACACGTTGCAAGCGGGGCATACACTTTGTATGTCGGGGTTGATTCTGGATAGGTAAGAGTTTAACCTGTTACAGTATCCAGAACGAAGTAGAGCAAGAGTGACACGCGTTTCCCTGGGGAGTATGCGTTCCTCTTCCGCGAGTTCTGGATATTTTTTTTCAAGTACTGGATTCACCGGGCAATTCCCGACATAAAGGTCCGACGCCTGTCTATGGAGTTCACCAAGGACCTGCTTGTGTTTTTTCGCTTCATACGGCTGGGTTCTCAGGTGCCGTATTTCCTCAAAATGCTTACGGAGATGACTCCTTAGGCCCCTAGGCGGTGCTGTTTCGTCAATCAGATGTCTGTTGGGATGCCCAGGTTTCTGGGTATTCAACAGAAACTGTTTGGTCAGCATCTCATTTCTCTCCCTGATGGGGAGTATTCTCGCCTCATTATGCAGATGGTGTTCTGGGGACATAAGAAGACAGCCCGTGGCGATTCTGAGAGCAGTATTTTGGCAGGCCTGTAGTTTCTTCCAGTGGGTAGTTTTTAGGCTTGGCGACCATATGGGTGACGCGTAGCACGTAATCGGCTGGCTAATTGCTTTGTATGTGGTCATGAGCGTTTGTTTATCTTTTCCCCAGGTACTGCCGGCAAGGGATTTGAGGATTTTATTACGGCTCTGAATTCTCGGAACAATTGCGGTTGCGTGCGCACCAAATTGTAGATCCTGGTCAAACGTCACACCCAAGATTTTGGGGTGTAGGACAGTCGGTAGCGTAGTGCCATCGACGTGGATGTTCAATATGGTCGACATTTGGGGCGTCCATGTTGTAAATAAGGTCGCGGAAGATTTAGTCGGTGACAATGCCAGGTTTCGCGAGGCGAAAAAAACTGCAGAGATCAGGGAGATAGCCGTTTATTTTATTGCATAGCTCATCGATCTCTGGGCCTGGGCCTGTGGCCATTATTGTGCAGTCATCGGCGTAGGAAACGATTGTGACTCCTTCCGGTGGTGAAGGTAGCTTAGATATGTAGAAATTAAACAAAAGTGGGGATAGGACACCACCCTGTGGCACCCCTTGTTTAATTCTCCTTGGTTTTGATGTTTCGTTTCTGAATTGCACCGATGCCTGCCGACCACCCAGATAATTTGCGGTCCACCTTTTAAGACATGGGGGAAGGGTAGACCCTTCCAGGTCTTGCAGTAATGAGCCATGGTTGACCGTATCAAAGGCTTTTGATAGGTCTAGCGCTACGAGTACTGTTCTATGGTGGGGGTATTGATTCAAACCGCAATTTATCTGGGTGCTAATGACATTTAGCGCGGAGGTAGTGCTATAGAGTTTTCTGAAGCCATGCTGATGAGGGGCTAGCTGCAAATGTGCTTGGAAATAAGGGAGCAAAATGGCTTCAAGCGTCTTTGCCACTGGCGATAGGAGAGATATCGGACGATATGACTCACCTACGTTAGTGGGTTTCCTAGGCTTTAGTAGCGGGACCACCTTGGCCATTTTCCATTTCTCGGGTATGGCAAAGGTGGAGAGAGACAGGTTGAAGACATGCGCTAAATATTTGAAACCCTCTTTCCCTAGGTGTTTAAGCATCGGCATGGCTATGCCGTCTGGGCCCACTGCTTTGGATGGTTTAGTGCGACCAATGGCGTCCTCAACTTCTCTAGCGGTGATGGTGATTGGTGACGCGCTGAATTTGTGTTTATGTGCGTGTCTATTGGCTCTCCGTCTATCTTTGTCGACCGTAGGATGCATTATATATTGTCGGCAGAAAGCGCTCGCGCATTTTTCCGCATCCGACAGCACCTTATCGCCAAAGGCGATGGAAACTTTGTCTTTGTGCTTAGTCGGATTCGATAGGGACTTTACGGTGGACCAAAATTTACCTACACCGGTAGAGAGGTTACAACCTCTTAGGTGCTCTTCCCATTTCGCCCGCTTGTGTTCGTCCACAAGCAATCTGATGCGTTGGTTTATATCCCTTATTTGGGGGTCGCCTGAATCAAGCTGTCTTATAAGGTCGCGTTCCCTCGCTAAGCTCGTGGCTCCGCCGGGAAGTGGGGCCGGATTTCGGGAATTCTCCCGGCGGGAATGAAATGTGCCGAGGCGGATTCAATGACCTTACGGAAGGCACGCTCCCCTTGGCGGGCATCAGTCGGGATAGGGAGGGCAGCAAAGCCGCTGTCTGTTGCAGATTTATATTCTTCCCACTTTCCTTTTTTGAAGTTTATGAAAGTGCGTTTTTCGGTGACGATGAAGTCGGCGGTGCGCTCGAACGAAATAAGTATGGGCAGGTAGTCGGATGCCAATGTTACCATCGGCTGCCAGTTGACGCAGTTTACGAGTTCTGCACTCACGATTGAGATATCTGGCGAGCTATGACAGCTTCCTACCATACGTGTGGGGGCGTCTCCGTTTATTGTGCAGAACGTCGTTTCTTATATTTGATCCGCCAACATCTCACCCCTACTGTCCGCCCGCAAGTTTGAATGCCATAGGTCGTGATGGGCATTGAAATCGCCTAAGATAATGCGATTGTTGCCAGTGAGTAAGGCCCTTGCACGAGACACACTGAACAGAGTATGACCGTCCTAAAAAGATTCTTTTCTGGCAAATGCAGCAAAACCATTTCTCAGGACCGGGGTCAGGAGACGGACCCGGATTGGGTTCGATACCTTCCCGGAGTAAGAGAATATGTAGCAGTCCTGCTGCAAGGAGATGCTGGGAGGATGACAATTTGTGGGAGGGACGAAACAAATTAAATGGGGTCACACTGAAATGACAGTCCTTGGTCGGGAAAAATCCCGAGTCGCTCCGGTACATAGAACCGACTTCCTTGGGAAGCGCCTGTCCTGTAGTTGACGTCACTGTTCTGCTATGGCCGTATGGTCTGCGCTTGAGGCACTGAGCATCACTGCAGTTGTTAAAGCTATGTTCTTTAACACCAGGTCTATAGGTGGAATGTGCCGACTGACATACAGTGCAGACCGGTGTAGTTTTCAGGGCTCCCACAATGCTTTTGATTGGATTATAGCCTGCATACGCCCTCTAATTTTTTGAGGTAGGTTCTTTTCTGTGTGGCCGTCCACCAAACAAAGACTCCATAGTATAGGATGAGCTTTACAAACGCTGAAAATACCAAATTCATTTTTTCGTAAAAATATGTCGGGACGGGAAGTTCACATTTTAAGCGGACTCCGAACGGCATCTGCAAGGCAGATGAGTTTTTTGTGAGAAGCTTTTCGTAGAAATACACTCGGGGTGTTTGCCAAATCACTGCATAGGGGCGACCCCTCTTAACAAAACTTTATTCTTATGAAAAAGACTTGTTTTTGTTTTTATCGGCCTATTGATAAATGATTCAAGGTTCGATTCGAGCTCAAGGCCAGAACAATAATTTTTTTCTAATGATAATTATTGTTATTTTTTAATTTTTCTAAATTTGAAAAATTGTATTTTGTTTTTGGAATAGTAAGTAGAAAATTTTTCAGACAACCTGCCATAGCTGCGCAGATAGATCCATTTCGAAGGGTGCCAAGCCTTCATCATCAGTACGCTTTAGGCATGCTGTGCTAACCATTTAGCTATACAGCGGTGGTTTGTTTGACTGGCAAATTTGCTACTTCTATTCCTTTTTACCAACTATATTTATTCAGTGTTGCGCCATCTGGTGCAAATCACTGATAATGCTGGATTTTTGTTTATTGTCAATTACTTTGTTTGACATTCCAAAGTGCTCATCGTTTATTAACAATTGTTTTTGTTTTTATCGGCCTATTGATAAATGATTCAAGGTTCGATTCGAGCTCAAGGCCAGAACAATAATTTTTTTCTAATGATAATTATTGTTATTTTTTAATTTTTCTAAATTTGAAAAATTGTATTTTGTTTTTGGAATAGTAAGTAGAAAATTTTTCAGACAAAAACAAAATACAATTTTTCAAATTTAGAAAAATTAAAAAATAACAATAATTATCTTTAATAATCGGGGATTGCCCATATTGCTTTTTTTTTTTAAATGTATGAAAACATTTAGTTGAAGCAATTTTTTTAATTTTATACGATCGTAGGGGTGCGAGTTCGACTCCCACTCCCGGGAGAAAAGGCTTTGAAGAGATTTACAAGGTATAATCGAAACAGCTGTCGCCTTGTCCGTCCTGATGTCACGTTGTTTAAATTTTTCCCAAATTATTAAATAAACAATAATTATCATTGGAAAAAAACTTGTTTCTAAATTTTCAATGTTGCTTTGCTTTTCTTTTCTCTGTTCCTTGTGAAACCTTCCTTCTATCATTTCTTGATGTTGTTGTAGCGATAAGGACACTTTCCGAAGGTTTTGGTCAGTGTTATCGTTGTTGATGGTCGTTTGCCGGAATATAATCGGGTACGTCCCGCAACAAGCTTATTTAAAGTACTAAACCGAACATCTCGGAAAGGATTCTTATGACCGCATTGAACCTTCTAGGCCTAGGTATCATACTAGGTCTTTTGTTGTTCAAGTTTTCAGGTATATGGTCTTGTTTTGTATGCGGATGATTTGAAAAATTTTAAGGAGGTAAGAAGTTCCTCAGACATTGAAGTTATTCAGCATGAACTCAATTATTATGATGACTGGTGTAGACGAAATGAGTTGGCTCTTAGCATTGACAAGTACTGCTTTATAACTTATTTCTTTATTCTTACACCTAGTTTATATTATTCCTAAGGCATACTCCTGTTGTTGTTGTAGCGATAAGGACACTCCCCGTAACCATCTTTACAATGCAATGTGGAATTAACGCCTCTAATACCCTTATCTCTCTGGTCCAACAGTGTTGAAACTGCAAGCTTTCTCGGACTCCCGTTAGAAGATATTGATGACAATTAGTGAGTGGTCGCACCTATTGTACGGGGCAATCATTGCAGGGTCACTCTTTGCTACAACTCACAAAATAGATAGTTCCAAGTATGTCCTTTTTGATCCTTTTGCTAATGACTGTTGTAGGTGGCCGCCATGGTGTGATGGTAGCGTGCTCCGTCTACCACATCGAAGATACTGGGTTAACACCCCGGGCAAAGCAACATCAAAATTTTAGAAATAAGTTTTTTCAATTAGAAAAAAAATTTTCTAAGCGGGGTCGCCCCTCGGCAATGTTTGGCAAGCACCTCGAGTGTATTTCTGTCATGAAAAGCTTCTCAGTGAAAACTCATCTGCCTTGCAGATGCCGTTCGGAGTCGGCATTAAACAAGTAGGTCCCGTCCTGCCAATTTGTAGGAAAAACTAAAAGGAGCACGACGCAAATAGGTAGTGAAGCTCGGCCGAAAGGAGGTAAAGATAAAGATTTTGATATTCTCCAGTGTCTTTGATTTCAAATCTGGCACCCCCCTAAAACTCTGACAAAAAAATGGGCGGAATGTGATCACTGCTATGACTTTTTTTAAAATCATACTTACGAACTTTTTTGACCTAAATATTTCTTCTTAAAATCTTTCCATGAATCTGTTAAATTTCGAGATATCGCTAATTAAGTTGTATGTAAAATAAAATGAAACACTTAAGGCTATTCAAAAACAATTTATTCAAAAAAATTTATATTATATTTAAAATTATTAGTCGAGTTTATTTTTGTTGCTCCATTTTTGATTGAGTACTAAAAGCATAGCAAATTGTTGTGTTTTGTGTTCAATCGATAATCACGTATTGTCGTCCATATCTTCATTATCATCGGAACATATTTCATCTAATTATTCTAATGCCTGACGTAATGTTGACGTGATGTTGTAGGCTTATCATCGTCAAACTCATTAGGAGGATATTTCAAAAGTGCGACTACTTCAGGTGGAAATGTTTGTTTTTTGTTGAATAAATCCTCTTCATACTAGATAATGGGGATCAGTTGAATCTATCAAAGACATCTTTTTGAAGCTCTTTCAAAGACATCTTTTATATTATTTTCCCTGCTAGTTTTTCTGCCATGCTATATGTGATCTCTTTTATAGCATTTGTTACGGCTTTCTGAAGCATTTTCTCCCAGACAGCCTAGTGGTACACTAGATGATTGCATAATTTGAGTGGAGTGAACTAAAATTTTGTGTAACGTGGCTGACATAGGATACCAGTCGTATTTTCCATATAAATTTCGAATGAAATTAATGCCGCAGGTAACAGAAGAGATGTGTTACCTGATTGCTGAGAGCAAACTTCTGATGCTATCTCCGCTTTTGCCGCTCACTTCCTTCAGAATAACTCACTGTAGGTCGACCTTTATGCGAAACATAAAAAGTAGTAGTTAAGTCGACTATTGAATTTTCGTAACTATAATCCAATCGAAAACAGCTTTTTGTTGCTTATTATTTTCCACCCACACATTAAATAATCTCCGTTTTTGATCTTGATATGCTCTTAAAATGTTTGATGTCAGCTATTAGCAAACTCTTGCAAAAGATATATACACTAAATTAAAGGAAAAACAACACACTTTTCTCTCAAATATTTTTCATGTCGGACCCAGTCGGACCCCACAACTTCTACTTTACGAAACCGGAGCAACATTTTTAAACCCACATAATTTTAACTAGCACATAACTACTGCGAAGTTTTAAATATATGTTGCTTGTATTGTTTTTGCACTTATACACATTGTTATACACACCTTCACGATTATTTTCCATTTTAAAAAAGAGATTTATCTGTAAAAATTTTCCTTTCGCACAATTTTAAGCTTAACAAATTTTCGCACAATAAAAATCGTAAAATTTACGTTCAAATAAAAAAAGTATGTCTTCGCAATATAAGGTTTATTCCTACCTAGCGGGTAAGGGGGTCAGAATATACCCGCGGTAGGTATGCCTGTCGTAAGAGGTGACTAAAATACCAGATTCAAGGGGTGTGTAGCGCAACCCTTCAGGTTGCCAGCGCAATATATAGCTTCTCCAAATCCAATTGTCAACCTCACCTATCCGCGGCGAATCCTGTTTCACTAACAGACGAGGCTCTGGCGACCCCAAGCTCCTCATGGATCTTGGGGGTGGGGAGGGAGGGGATGGCCTGAAGGTTTAATATGGCCACATAAATCGTTCCCGAGATGGTCGGGCTAGCACCTTAATGGTGCTGTGGTACCGGAGCGTACCGGATCTGCATCCGGAAAAGGACCATCACATCGATAACACTCCCCAAAGCCTTCGGGGAGCAACCTTATCGCTACAACAACAACAACAACAACATAATTTGCCAAAAATTCGAAACTAAAAAAATTGACTTTGGACCGCAGAACATGGTCATTTAAGCCACAGTGGTCTAAGGTTAGTTACTATAGACTGTACTTAATAAATAAATAAACCAATAGATGCGATCACTCACAAATTGTCAACAATATCCTCTAACGTGAGTCCGAGGAAAGTTGTAGTTTCAAAAGGTTAGAGGCGTTGGTCCCACATTGCTATTAAAAAGATGGTTGTTGTTATGTGGGGACACGTTACAGACATACTTACTTTGGGCATCTCGGAGTTGATTGTGGATAAGCAAAAGTTCAACCTGTTACAATATCCAGATCGTAGTTGAGATAGAGTGACGCATGTCTCCCTGGGGAGGTTAGATGTGCCTTTGCTCTACTTTGCCACAACTGCGTCTAATATACATAACCCAACTTTTTATACTTAGAGGGGAATTACAAATAGTAACTAACTGTAACAACTCCCTGCAGTGAATCGTACTAGTTCCGAACTAGCGCAAAACTGTGACATTAAGGGACGTTACTAGTTCTAATTCTGTCCCCTCGCAATGCTTTCAACTGACAGTTTTATCATTGTTCTGTCCACCCTTTGCAGGCCTTCTGAACGCGTTTTTAACTGGCTCAGTGATAGCTGGTTCTGAAATAGTCGCTGCTTTTATCAATT
This sequence comes from Eurosta solidaginis, assembly GCF_040869045.1. NCBI lineage: Eukaryota > Metazoa > Arthropoda > Insecta > Diptera > Tephritidae > Eurosta > Eurosta solidaginis. The sequence continues at coordinate 96,341,963 of NC_090319.1, read as the reverse complement.
AATTTAAATACATATAGCTTAGACTCAAGGAGGTCTCGTGCTGTCTCCTACTGGCTCTCTACACCCGTTTCATATAAAAATGAGAAATCACGAACTTGAAATAAGAAAACTTCATTTGAAAATCAGAATAGACAAATTAAAATGAGAAAGCTTCAGTTTAATGTAAGAAAATTTCATTTGAAAATCAGAATATTCAATTTAAAATAATAAAACTTCAGTTTAAAATGAGACACTTTCATTTGAAAATCACAATAGTCACTTCAAAAACGAGAATATTTCATTTAAAAATAAGAAACTATTATTTCGAAAACAGAAATTTTTATTTTAAAACGAGAATCCACTAATTTAAAATGAGAAAAAAAATGTTATAACAATATGTTTTTATCTTAGCTCAAATGGTTTCAATAGGGTTTATCATTGGCGAATAAGGGCCAAGGCGTAACACCTGCGATAGTCCACTTGAATGGGTAGCTACAGCGTTCTCTATTATATTATGACTAAGTCTGCTAAATTGTTGCCTTGCCTTTCCCATCGTTGTAAGACATTAGCTATCCATGTGCCACAAGTCTCTTTTCTAAATGGACCCAGCTGCCTATCCATTGCAACTTTATCCAGCCCTAAGCGCTTTTGTACGCCACACCCAATTGTTCTGCGAGAGATAGCCAGTCTTACCCACGTGCAGAAGTGATCACAACTCTGTTTCGGTCCTCACTTGAGTTTTTGTTGTAAACTTTTCTCGGACATTCTTCGGTATCTGGAAAATTGTATTGTTACAAGAACTATATCAGTAGGATTAAGAGCCAAATTGTTTACTCTGGTGGTCCGGATCAAATTCGGTCAGTTGTGCCGAAATCTTGTGCTCGATACTTATATCGACCTCTAGCCTGTTTGTTCAATGCCTCGCTGATGCAAGGGATATTTCCCAAGTATTGCTGGTCTCGGTTGATAAACGTATCTTCTGGGGTTCCGCAAGGCAGCCACCTTGGTCCAGTTTTGTTCCTGTTGTTCATTAACGACCTTCCAAGTGTTTTGAAGCACTGCAAGCACTGATTGGTGTAATGTAAACGCCTTGTCACTAAACCTACCGAAGTGTAAGTTCATGTGTTTTACAAGAAAGTCCTTCCAAACCCATGATTATGCTATTTGCGATTATTTAATCAAGCAAGTCACTAACTTTATTGATTTAGGCGTTACAATGGACCTAAAAGTGGATTTTAAATTTCATATTGAATCTTGTGTGAATAGGGCTAAAAGTACTTTGGCTTTAGTTAAACGTTGGTCTAAAGAATTCAATGACCCATACGTTACAAAAACTCTCTTTATATCGTTGGTCAGGCCTATATTGGAATACGCTACAATAATTTTTGGAATCCGCGTTATCAGGTTCATTCTGACAAGCTGGAATCGGTCCAGAAACAATTTTTTCTTTTTGCCTTAAAACACTTACCATGGGATCCCTCAAAAAATCTTCCCCCTTACTGCAACCGGTTAAAACTATTACATTTACCCACGTTACAGAGCCGCAGGGAGATGCTTGGCGTCTTATTTATTGTAAAACTAATAAGAGGATCAAAAAATAGTCCATTTTTGTTTGTTGAAATCAAGTTTAATGTTCCAATTAGGCCATCTGCACCATTTTCAGATTAAAATGGGAAACCTTCAATTAAAAATCAGATAATTCAGTTTAAAATGGGAAAATTTCAATTCAAAATCATACTTTTCAACTTGAAATAGGAAAAAAGGCTTCATTTAAAACCCAGAAAATTTCGAATCAAAATAAGAAACACTTAATTAAAACTCAGATTAAACAATTTAAAATAAGAAACCTTCATTTTAAAATAGGAAATATTAATTTGAATATACACCATTTTCAGATTAAAATGGGAAACCTTCAATTAAAAATCAGATAATTCAGTTTAAAATGGAAAAATTTCAATTCAAAATCATACTTTTCAACTTAAAATAGGAAAAAAAGGCTTCATTTAAAACTCAGAAAATTTCGAGTCAAAATAAGAAACACTTAATTAAAACTCAGATTAAACAATTTAAAATAAGAAACCTTCATTTTAAAATAGGAAGTATTAATTTGAATATACACCATTTTCAGATTAAAATGGGAAACCTTCAATTAAAAATCTGATAATTCAGTTTAAAATGGGAAAATTTCAATTCAAAATCATACTTTTCAACTTAAAATAGGAAAAAAAGGCTTCATTTAAAACCCAGAAAATTTCGAATCAAAATAAGAAACACTTAATTAAAACTCAGATTAAACAATTTAAAATAAGAAACCTTCATTTTAAAATAGGAAATATTAATTTGAATATACACCATTTTCAGATTAAAATGGGAAACCTTCAATTAAAAATCAGATAATTCAGTTTAAAATGGGAAAATTTCAATTCAAAATCATACTTTTCAACTTAAAATAGGAAAAAAAGGCTTCATTTAAAACCCAGAAAATTTCGAGTCAAAATAAGAAACACTTAATTAAAACTCAGATTAAACAATTTAAAATAAGAAACCTTCATTTTAAAATAGGAAGTATTAATTTGAATATACACCATTTTCAGATTAAAACGGGAAACCTTCAATTAAAAATCAGATAATTCAGTTTAAAATGGGAAAATTTCAATTCAAAATCATACTTTTCAACTTAAAATAGGAAAAAAAGGCTTCATTTAAAACCCAGAAAATTTCGAGTCAAAATAAGAAACACTTAATTAAAACTCAGATTAAACAATTTAAAATAAGAAACCTTCATTTTAAAATAGGAAATATTAATTTGAATATACACCATTTTCAGATTAAAATGGGAAACCTTCAATTAAAAATCAGATAATTCAGTTTAAAATGGGAAAATTTCAATTCAAAATCATACTTTTCAACTTAAAATAGGAAAAAAAGGCTTCATTTAAAACCCAGAAAATTTCGAGTCAAAATAAGAAACACTTAATTAAAACTCAGATTAAACAATTTAAAATAAGAAACCTTCATTTTAAAATAGGAAATATTAATTTGAATATACACCATTTTCAGATTAAAATGGGAAACCTTCAATTAAAAATCAGATAATTCAGTTTAACATGGGAAAATTTCATTTCAAAATCAGACTTCAACTTAAAATAGGAAAAATAAGCTTCATTTAAAAACCAGAAAATTTCGAGTCAAAATAAGAAACACTTAATTAAAACTCAGATTAAACAATTTAAAATAAGAAACCTTCATTTTAAAATAGGAAATATTAATTTGAATATACACCATTTTCAGATTAAAATGGGAAACCTTCAATTAAAAATCAGATAATTCAGTTTAAAATGGGAAAATTTCATTTCAAAATCAGACTTCAACTTAAAATAGGAAAAATAAGCTTCATTTAAAAACCAGAAAATTTCGAGTCAAAATAAGAAACACTTAATTAAAACTCAGATTAAACAATTTAAAATAAGAAACCTTCATTTTAAAATAGGAAATATTAATTTGAATATACACCATTTTCAGATTAAAATGGGAAACCTTCAATTAAAAATCAGTTTAAAATGGGAAAATTTCAATTCAAAATCATACTTTTCAACTTAAAATAGGAAAAAAAGGCTTCATTTAAAACCCAGAAAATTTCGAGTCAAAATAAGAAACACTTAATTAAAACTCAGATTAAACAATTTAAAATAAGAAACCTTCATTTTAAAATAGGAAATATTAATTTGAATATACACCATTTTCAGATTAAAATGGGAAACCTTCAATTAAAAATCAGATAATTCAGTTTAAAATGGGAAAATTTCAATTCAAAATCATACTTTTCAACTTAAAATAGGAAAAAAAGGCTTCATTTAAAACCCAGAAAATTTCGAGTCAAAATAAGAAACACTTAATTAAAACTCAGATTAAACAATTTAAAATAAGAAACCTTCATTTTAAAATAGGAAATATTAATTTGAATATACACCATTTTCAGATTAAAATGGGAAACCTTCAATTAAAAATCAGATAATTCAGTTTAAAATGGGAAAATTTCATTTCAAAATCAGACTTCAACTTAAAATAGGAAAAATAAGCTTCATTTAAAAACCAGAAAATTTCGAGTCAAAATAAGAAACACTTAATTAAAACTCAGATTAAACAATTTAAAATAAGAAACCTTCATTTTAAAATAGGAAATATTAATTTGAATATACACCATTTTCAGATTAAAATGGGAAACCTTCAATTAAAAATCAGATAATTCAGTTTAAAATGGGAAAATTTCAATTCAAAATCATACTTTTCAACTTAAAATAGGAAAAAAAGGCTTCATTTAAAACCCAGAAAATTTCGAGTCAAAATAAGAAACACTTAATTAAAACTCAGATTAAACAATTTAAAATAAGAAACCTTCATTTTAAAATAGGAAATATTAATTTGAATATACACCATTTTCAGATTAAAACGGGAAACCTTCAATTAAAAATCAGACAATTCAGTTTAAAATGGGAAAATTTCAATTCAAAATCATACTTTTCAACTTAAAATAGGAAAAAAAGGCTTCATTTAAAACCCAGAAAACTTCGAGTCAAAATAAGAAACACTTAATTAAAACTCAGATTAAACAATTTAAAATAAGAAACCTTCATTTTAAAATAGGAAGTATTAATTTGAATATACACCATTTTCAGATTAAAATGGGAAACCTTCAATTAAAAATCAGATAATTCAGTTTAAAATGGGAAAATTTCAATTCAAAATCATACTTTTCAACTTAAAATAGGAAAAAAAGGCTTCATTTAAAACCCAGAAAATTTCGAGTCAAAATAAGAAACACTTAATTAAAACTCAGATTAAACAATTTAAAATAAGAAACCTTCATTTTAAAATAGGAAATATTAATTTGAATATACACCATTTTCAGATTAAAATGGGAAAACTTCAATTAAAAATCAGATAATTCAGTTTAAAATGGGAAAATTTCAATTCAAAATCATACTTTTCAACTTAAAATAGTAAAAAAAGGCTTCATTTAAAACCCAGAAAATTTCGAGTCAAAATAAGAAACACTTAATTAAAACTCAGATTAAACAATTTAAAATAAGAAACCTTCATTTTAAAATAGGAAGTATTAATTTGAATATACACCATTTTCAGATTAAAATGGGAAACCTTCAATTAAAAATCAGGTAATTCAGTTTAAAATGGGAAAATTTCAATTCAAAATCATACTTTTCAACTTAAAATAGGAAAAAAAGGCTTCATTTAAAACCCAGAAAATTTCGAGTCAAAATAAGAAACACTTAATTAAAACTCAGTTTAAACAATTTAAAATAAGAAACCTTCATTTTAAAATAGGAAATATTAATTTGAATATACACCATTTTCAGATTAAAATGGGAAACCTTCAATTAAAAATCAGATAATTCAGTTTAAAATGGGAAAATTTCAATTCAAAATCATACTTTTCAACTTAAAATAGGAAAAAAAGGCTTCATTTAAAACCCAGAAAATTTCGAGTCAAAATAAGAAACACTTAATTAAAACTCAGATTAAACAATTTAAAATAAGAAACCTTGATTTTAAAATAGGAAATATTAATTTGAATATACACCATTTTCAGATTAAAATGGGAAACCTTCAATTAAAAATCAGATAATTCAGTTTAAGATGGAAAAATTTCATTTCAAAATCAGACTTCAACTTAAAATAGGAAAAATAAGCTTCATTTAAAAACCAGAAAATTTCGAGTCAAAATAAGAAACACTTAATTAAAACTCAGATTAAACAATTTAAAATAAGAAACCTTCATTTTAAAATAGGAAATATTAATTTGAATATACACCATTTTCAGATTAAAATGGGAAACCTTCAATTAAAAATCAGATAATTCAGTTTAAAATGGGAAAATTTCATTTCAAAATCAGACTTCAACTTAAAATAGGAAAAATAAGCTTCATTTAAAAACCAGAAAATTTCGAGTCAAAATAAGAAACACTTAATTAAAACTCAGATTAAACAATTTAAAATAAGAAACCTTCATTTTAAAATAGGAAATATTAATTTGAATATACACCATTTTCAGTTTAAAATGGGAAACCTTCAATTAAAAATCAGATAATTCAGTTTAAATTGGGAAAATTTCAATTCAAAATCAGACTTTTCAACTTAAAAAATAGGAAAAATAAGCTTCATTTGAAAACCAAAAAATTAGAAAAACTCAATTAAAAATCAGATTAGACGCTTCAAAATAAGAAACCTTCATTTTAAAATAGGAAATATTCATTTGAATATAGGAATAATCATTTTAAAATGAGAAAAAAACATTTGAAATTGAGAAACTTTAATTTAAAAATAAGAAAGTTTTGTTTTAAAATGAGAATATAATATCGTATGTGCTTAAGTTTTAAATAAAAACAACTATGTACAACAGCATTTCTTAAATGAAAAAGACATCAAGTACGCAACGAAAAATCAGAGTTACCTATGCGAAATATCACAGGAAACAAAAATAATAATATTATTAATAGAGTAACACAGAGCAGCAGTAATAATGCAGTTCCAGGACAATTGTACTATTTGCGTTGAAAAAATGGATAGAAGAGCGATTTCGCGTATTCTACCATGTAAGCACCTATTTCACGAACACTGCATCCGTTCTCTATTGAACAGGGATAACAAAATGTGCCCAATTTGTCGCCAAGAAATAGATTGTATGGTCAAATGCAGACAAGCTAAAATCTTTGTATACCTAAATGTATTTATATGCATATAATTTTTCAGATACCGAAGAATGTTCGAGAAAAGCTTATAAGAAAAACTCAAAGGAAGACCGAAACAGAGTTGTGACCACTTCTGCACGTGGGGAAGACTGTTAATCTCTCGCAGCACAATTAGGTGCCTCGTACAAAGCTGCTTGGGGCTGGATAAAGTCTGGACGCACCGAACATGAAACAAGAGGCGGCTGCAAACCCAAACTTCTTTCTCGGGAACAAGTTATATCATGGTTTCATGGTTAGAGAGAACTTACTTACTGCAATTCAGACGAGAGTTTGTGCTGAGTTCAACGTGTCCCTGGCTCTTTCAACGATTAGCAATTACCTTGACGGTAAATTGTACACACGAAAAGCTGTACATACAGAGCCAATAACCATGAACATCAACATTAATATAAAAAAAAAATTATAATTTGCGACAATGTTCTATGTCACTCTACAATAGAGAACGCTGTAGGTAACCATTCAGGTGGACGATCGCAGGTGATACGCCCTTATTCGCCCATGATCAACCCTATTGAAACCATTTTGGTTAATATAAAAAAATATGTTAAGAGTCACATGACCATTCTCATTTCAGTACTTGGAAAATTTGGTGGACGGAGATAAAGTAACCATACTGGCGGTGATTGTGCACGAGCGTTTCAACACTCATCCTCTTTCCATACAAATGATGTAGCTTTCTGTGAAATATGCCTGTAGGCAATTAGTTATAATCAAATTGTTATACATTTTTTTTCTCATTTTCAATTGGAGGATTCTCGTTTTAAAATAAAAATTTCTGTTTTTGAAATGATAGTTTCTTATTTTTAAATTAAATATTCTCGTTTTCAAGTGGCTCGTCTTATTTTCAAATAACGGTTTCCTATTTTGAAATAAAACGTTCTTATTTTGAAGTGACTATTCTGATCTTCAAATGAAAATGTCTCATTGTAAAATGAAGTTTTCTTATTTTAAATTGACTATTCTGATTTTTAGATGAAATTTTCTCATATTAACCTGAAGCATTCTCATTTTAATTTGTCTTTTCTGATTTTCAAATGAAGTTTTCTTATTTAAAGTTGAAGTTTTCTCATATTAATATGAAAATGGTGTAGACATTTTATTTAAATTTTTGTAGCTTCATGCATATCGATTTATGAAATGCACGAACCACTTCGATGTTTATGTCATGATTTTAATAAATACTGTAAAAATTGTGACGCCTGTGACTCGTTGTTTAGTATTAAAAATATCTTTTAACCATTCAATTTGTAATTTGAAATGAAGCAAAGAACGATAAACCGCGAAAATACTGTTCAACCCTCTATTTCAAATATAAAAGTCCCAGTTATTGGAAGCTTGATCATTATTTTTATACCCAGTTGAGCAGAGCTCACAGAGTATATTAAGTTTGATTGGATAACAGTTGGTTGTACAGGTATAAAGGAATCGAGATAAATATAGACTTCCATATATCAAAATCATCAGGATCGAAAAAAAATTTTATTGAGCCATGTCCGTCCGTCCGTCCCTCCGTTAACACGATAACTTGAGTAAATTTTGAGGTATCTTGATGAAATTTGGTATGTAGGTTCCTGAGCACTCATCTCAGATCGCTATTTAAAATGAACGATATCGGACTATAACCACGCCCACTTTTTCGATATCGAAAATTTCGAAAAACCGAAAAAGTGCAATAATTCACTACCAAAGACAGATAAAGCGATGAAACTTGGTATGTGAGTTGAACTTATGAAACAGAATAGAAAATTAGTAAAATTTTGGACAATGGGCGTGGCACCGCCCACTTTTAAAAGAAGGTAATTTAAAACTTTTGCAAGCTGTAATTTGGCAGTCGTTGAAGATATCATGATGAAAGTTGGCAGGAACGTTACTCCTATTACTATATGTATACTTAATAAAAGTTAGCAAAATCGGAGAAGGGCCACGCCCACTTTTAAAAAAAAATTTTTTTTAAAGTAAAATTTTAACAAAAAGTTTAATATCTTTACAGTATATAAGTAAATTATGTCAACATTCAACTCCAGTAATAATATGGTGCAACAAAATACAAAAATAAAAGAGAATTTCAAAATGGGCGTGGATCCGCACTTTTTCATTTAATTTGTCTAGGATACTTTTAATGGAACAAAAATTTGTCAATCCTTTTGAAATTTGGTAGGGGCATAGATTTTATGACGTTAACTGTTTTCTGTGAAAATGTGCGAAATCGGTTGAAGGCACGCCCAGTTTTTATACACAGTCGTCCGTCTGTCCTTCCGCATGGCCGTTAACACGATAACTTGGGCAAAAATCGACATATCTTTACCTGAACTCACTTTATCTTGGTATAAAAAATGAATGAAATCCAACTATGACCACGCCCACTTTTTCGATATCGAAAATTACAACAAATGAAAAAATGCCATAATTCTATACCAAATACGAAAAAAGGGATGAAACATGGTAATTGGATTGGTTTATTGGCGCGAAATATAACTTTAGAAAAAACTTTGTAAAATGGTTGTGACACCTACCATATTAAGTAGAAGAAAATGAAAAAGTTCTGCAGGTCGAAATAAAAAACCCTTGAAATCTTGGCAGGTATTACATATATAAATAAATTAGCGGTATCCAACAGATGATGCTCTCCGTCACCCTGGTCCACATTTTGGTCGATATCTGGAAAACGCCTTCACATATACAACTACCACCACTCCTTTTTAAAACTCTCATTAATACCTTTAATTTGATACCAATATCGTACAAACACATTCTAGAGTCACCCCTGGTCCACCTTTATGGCGATATCTCGAAAAGGCGTCCACCTATAGAACGAAGGGCCACTCCCTTTTAAAAATACTCATTAACACCTTTCATTTGATACCCATATCGTACAAACAAAGTCTAGAGTCACCCCTGGTCCACCTTTATTGCGATACCTCGAAAAGGCGTCCAACTATAGAACTAAGGCCCACTCCCTTTTAAAATACTCATTAACACCTATCGTTTGATACCCATATTGTACAAACGCATTCTAGAGTAACCCCTGGTCCAACTTTATGGCGATATCTCGAAAAGGCGTCAACCTATAGAACTAAGGCCCACTCCCTTTTAAAATTCTCATTACCACCTTTCATTTGATACCCATATCGTACAAACACATTCTAGAGTCACCCCTGGTCCACCTTTATGGCGATATTTCGAAACGGCGTCCACCTATAGAATTAAGGCCCACTCCCTTTTAAAATACTCATTAACACCTTTCGTTTGATACCCATATTGTACAAACGCATTCTAGAGTCACCCCTGGTCCACCTTTATGGCGATATCTCGAAAAGGCGACCACCTATACAACTACCACCACTTCCTTTTAAAACCCTCATTAATACCTTTAATTTGATACCCATATCGTACAAACAAATTCTAGGGTCCCCCCTGGTCCACCTTTATGGCGATATCTCGAAACGGCGTCCACCTATGGAACTAAGGATTACTCCCTTTTAAAATACTCATTAACACCTTTCATTTGATACCCATATTGTACAAACAAATTCTACAGTCAACCCTGATCCACCTTTATGACGATATCCCTAAATGGCGTCCACCTATAGAACTTTGGCCCACTCCCTCATAAAATACTCTTTAATGCCTTTCATTGGATACACATTTCATACAAACACATTCCAGGATTTCCCTCGGTTCATTTTCCTACATGGTTATTTTCATTATTACATGGTTATTTTCCCTTATTTTGTCACCATAGCTCTCAACTGAGTATGTAATGTTCGGTTACACCCGAACTTAACCTTCCTTACTTGTTATATGTATGTACTCAAATTTATTCTGTTTAAATTTTGTCTATTATTAATTTGCTCTATTGTTGTCAATTTCATAAATTCTCGTGTGCCCCTTCCGGGAAACAGCTCCATCATGATTACTCTGTGTGAGGTCTTTTTGAGATACAATAATTCATTTTCCACGTTTTAACTTCTCAGTTTTGAATTTGAAATTGTCAATCGTTTAATTAAAAACTGTTTAAATATTTTAAAATATTGCATATGTTATTTATATCGTACATTATCAGACCAATTCTAAATATTCTCGCGGATTTTTTTATTCCCGCGGAAAAATTCCTCCAATTCTTTTCTCCTAGGGAGAAGAATATTTGGGGAATAGGAATTTCGAATTTTCGAAGTCAGCTATTTTGTCAATTGAAATTTCGTTGCGCATTTGTTATTTTGTTTAAAAAATTTAAAAGTTTAATTATTGTTGCGAATTTGTTTGAAATTAAGAAAGAAGGTATAAACAATGCACATTATTGCATTTCATGTGGTAGGTATTCACTGAAATGAGTAATGAATTGGTGCCACAGCAACATCAACAGAGGAGCATAAGAAGAAGACCGGCGGGATAACACAAATCCGCCGGAGTTGCCTGCATTCATTCTGCAAAGCAATTTTCTGGCGGCCAAGTCGAGTTGAGTTCGCCTTTCGCCATATGCCAAAATCTATTTAAGCCTTTTTAAAAAATCCTTGCGCAATTTCTGGATGGCTGCATCAAATATGCGAAGAGCTCTTCCGTTGCTTATGATATACTTTTCGACTTAAAATAAAGAATATTGTGGTTGTTGTTGTTGTTGTATTAACAGTGAGAATATTGTGGTAGAATGTAAATACATATTTTAGCACAAATTTGTACAAATAAGTGTTCTTTCTTAAAATAACCAATTTCCTTTAACTATTTTGATGCATTCCCTTTAACTAGTGAAAAAACTCCTATGGAATGGCAGAGATATCTCCCTCTCCCTAACATTCATAATACCTACTTTTCTCCCATAACCGGTTTCCGCTTTTTCGAACATTGTTCAGAATAGGAGGAAAGGGAGCAGTGAAAAAACTCACAAGGAATTTTCGTTTAGAATTGGGCTGTATATCTTTAAAGTAAGTGTCTGTATATTTGGTCTGTATGATTGTTTAATTTGTAGACTGATAAATAAATAAATTAAAAATATAAATATACGTATACAAAGATTTCAGCTTGTCTGCATTTGACCATACCGTCAATTTCTTAGCGACAAATTGGGCTCATTTTGTCATACCTGTAGAGAACGGATGCAATGTTCATGAAATAGGTGCTTACATGGTGGAACAACCGAATTCGCTCTTCTATACATTTTTTCAACGCAAATAGTACAATTGCCCTGAACTGCATTATTACTGCTGCTCTGTTTTACTCCATTAATAATATTATTATTTTCGTTTCCTGTAATATTTCGCATAGGTTACTCTGATTTTTCGTTACGTACTTGATGTCTTTTTCATTTAAGAAATGCTGTTTTTACATAGTTGTTTTTTTTTTTTAAACTTAAGCACATACGATATTATATTCTAATTTTAAAACAAAACTTTCTTATTTTTAAATTAAAGTTTCTCAATTTCAAATGTTCTTTTCTCATTTTAAAATGACTGTTCTTATATTCAAATGAATAGTTCCATGACGGAACGATACAAGGTGGCAGCATGGTGACATACCTACAAACATAAATAAAAATTCAATGTATTTTGTTTTTGTAAATTCGATGGACAAATGTCAAAATCGTACTGCGCCGAAAGAGTATGTATCAAATCAAATAAAAAAAGGGTATGATCAGCTGTCCCATGCTGCCACCTTGTATCGTTGCGCCATGAATAGTTCCTATTTTAAAATGAAGGTTTCTTATTTTAAATTGTCTAATCTGATTTTTGATTGAGTTTTTTTTATTTTGACTCGAAATTTTCTGGTTTTTAAATGACGCTTATTTTTCCTATTTTAAGTTGAAAAGTCTGATTTTGAATTGAAATTTTCCCATTTTAAACTGAATTATCTGATTTTTAATTGAAGGTTTCCCATTTTAATCTGAAAATGGTGTATATTCAAATTAATATTTCCTATTTTAAAATGAAGGTTTCTTATTTTAAATTGTCCAATCAGAGTTTTAATTAAGTGTTTCTTATTTTGACTCTAAATTTTCTTATTTTAAACTAAATAATCTAATTTTTATTAACGGTTTGTCATTCTAATCTGAAAATGGTGGAGATTAATAATGTCACAGCGGATATTGTAAATCACATGGAGCGCACCAGAGTTAAAGTTCCGCCATTTTGTCATTATTTCTAACGTAATTCACTTCTTATCATTAAAAAAATAGTTTCCTCCCTCAAACTAAAAACAAAATTTTATACGGCTATTAATTGTTTTCTGTTTTTTATTTTATTTCAGGTTTACTATGAACCGGTGTCCTTACCCAGCAACAAAGGAAATCTATAAGCTGAGTCTTAAAGCTGGTGTGAGCTATTGAAAGATTTGTAACGCAATGCGTTTTTATGAAATATATTATAAAACAAAATTAGCATCGAATTTCGCATTGAATTTCGCTTCGAATTGTGCCATTGCGTCTATAAAAACGGAAAACGAGACTTAAGAAAAACTTGCCACCATAGGTTTATATTGATAATAAATTAATACACTGTGCTGCCGCTAGGAAGAGCAAGCAGCAAGTTTCGTCGCCATCCAAGTTCTTTTAACAAAACAGCGCGCTTTCACAAGAAACGCGCGATATTAACAAATTTCCTTTGCGACGTTGTAACAATAAAACCGCCAACATTCGGAAGAAAAACACTACGAATATGACCCACCATCTCGGTATGGCTCCATATCGTTTGACGGGTCCTGCGGGTGGTTTATGCCCACCTGATTTTAAACCACCGCCTCCAACGGATATTATCTCAGCGCCGAGTAATCCAAAAAAGCGACGAAAAACATCAAATGCCAATTCGGTCGCGGCAGCTGCGGCGGCGGCAGCAGCAGCTTCAGCAGCCGCTAATTCAATGCAATCACAAGCACCACCGACACCTGCAGATTTACTACCACCACCACCAATGGGCGGTTTTGGTGACACGATCGTTGCATCGAATCCATTTGACGATACACCTCCTAGCATGTCGAGTAGCAGCATGTCCAGCATGAATCATATGATGGGTCCGGGTCATTACGGTCCTGGCGTTATGGGTGGACCGCATATGAGTATGGGTGGCCCCCATCATGGTCCACCACCACACATGCATCCGCATATGCATCCACATCATCCCGGCGGCGCACCTCATCCTCATCAACATCACATGGGTGGTCCATCTATGCGTGGAATGAGTCCAATGGGAATGGGTAGCCCTATGGGCGGACCTGGACATCCAATGGGACCCGGCGTTGGATTACCTCCACATATGAATCATAGTCGTGGCGGCGGACCAATGGGTAGTCCTATGGGTGCGATGGCGGCGATGGGCGGTATGAGTCCTATGGGTGGCATGGGTGGCCCGAGTATATCCCCGCATCACATGGGTATGGGTGGATTGTCACCTATGGGTGGTCCTGGGCCTGGGCCTGGCCCTGGGCCTAATGGACCGCGGGCAATGGGATCTCCAATGGGAAACGCATCAGTTGGTGGACCACCTGGAATGTCTCACGGACCTGGCCAGAGCTCGCCTATGAATTCGATGCCGATGGGCTCGCCAATGAGTAGTGCAATGGGTAGTCCTTTGGGCCCACATCCACAGCATCATCAGCAACATCAACATCAACAGCAAGCACAACAGTCTCAATCACAACCTCCGCCGCATATGAATAATGGCCAGATGGGTCCACCACCAATGCATAGTCCGCTTGGAAATGGTCCAACGAATCACAGCCATTTATCGGGTGGACCAGGACCAGGGCCAGGAGGACAGGGACCAACGCAAAACCAGCTAGTCGGTAATATGATGGGAGCTATGGGTGGACCCGGAAGTGGCGTTGGCCAAAATAGTGGATCGCCAGCAGGTGTTGGATCCGCAAACAACATGAGCAATAGCAGTAACAATAGTAATAATAATAATACGAATAATAGCAACAATAACAATCAAAATCATCATCTTTCACCTGCGGCGCGCATGGGAGGAGCGCCGTCTCTAACCAATGGTCCCATGACACCATCATCCTCAGCATCATCAACTGCGACGTCAACGGCGTCGTCAATTTCTGTGCCCAGTTCTTCGCCAGCGCCAGGTGGTATTAATGCAGCCATGTCACCGTTACATACGTTAAGTGGGAATTCTAGTACAGGACCCGGACGTAGTCCGGGTATATTAAATAGCGTAGGATCTAGTGCTGGTCCAGGACCAAGTCCATTACAATCGCCTTCGCTAGGTGCCGGCGGTGGAAATATTGGTGCTAGTCCAATGGGTTGTGGTACAGGCGGCAATACTCCAAATCTGAACTTGGGCCCCGGAAGCGGAAGCAGTAGTAATAGCAATAGTAATAATAATACCGGACCAATGGGCACGAATGTCGGTGGCCCAATGGGAGGTTCAATGCAACCACAGCTGAATGCGAATGTTCCTATGCAGCAACAACAACAACAGCAGCAACAACAACAGCAGCAACAACAACAGCAACAGCATCAACACCAACTACAGCAGCAGCACCAACTGCAGCAACAACTACATCAACAGCAAAAATCTATGTCACATGGCGGCAATACAGGTATGGGACTTGGTGGTCAAATGCATATGAACAACAGCGGAGGTCCGCATAACATGAACCTCATGCCTGGCCAAAGTTCTGGTGGTCAAGGTCCTGGCTCAGGCCAAGGACCGCAAGGAATGTGTGGCAATATGGGTGGAGGACCCAGTCAAATGCTTCCACCCCAACAACCACATCTTGGTCCAACACAACAACAGCTAATCAATCATCCACATCATCATCCAGGTGGTCCAATGCCATCACATTTAATGGGCAGCGGACAAAACGCGCATATGCATGGGCCAGGGCACGGAGGCATGATGCCGCATCATATGGGTGGCCCTGGAGGGCCGAATCATCTACATCCACCACATCACATGATGGGCGTACACGGGGGTGGTTCGCATATGGGACATATGGGCAGTGTACCAGGACCAGGCGGTGGTGGCGGACCTGGCGGCATGAATGGACCACCACATCATCCACATGGACCTCATCCGCATCTACATCCGCATAGCCCGCACCACACAATGGGTGGCCCGAATCCAAATATGTTTGGACCAGGTGGTCCAATGGGCCCCGGCGGCCCAATGGGTGGCCCAGGTGGACCAATGGGACACGGCGGACCTATGGGTGGGCATATGGGCGGCCCTATGGGTCACATGGGTGGACCAGGCGGACCTATGGGTCCACTTGGCGGCGGCGGCGGCATGGGTGGACCAAAACCAATGTCAATTGGCACTGGCAAAATGTATCCTCCCGGTCAACCAATGGTATTTAATCCACAAAATCCGAATGCGCCACCGATCTACCCGTGCGGCATGTGCCACAAAGAAGTCAACGACAACGATGAGGCAGTATTTTGTGAATCTGGTTGTAATTTTTTCTTTCATAGGTGAGTTATTTAGCAATAATAAAAAGCTAAATAGTAAAAACCTAATATAATTATAAATACAATTTTATTGGCAGGACGTGTGTGGGTCTAACGGAAGCGGCCTTCCAAATGCTGAAGGATGAAGTTTATGCAGAGTGGTGCTGTGACAAATGTCTATCGACTAAGCCTATACCAATGGTGAAATTTAAGTGTTGAAATTAATATACAAAGAAACGCTTTACGGCGTTGGCTAAGAACTTAAACCGATAAACAGAAGAACAAGTGAAGGTATTGAGCTGACGTTGGACGTACGATACAAGCATTACTGGTGCACTACTTCTGATCGTCAGTCTAGTTAAATGGTTGTTAGTGGTGCTGAAAACCCCATTGAAGACAGGAGCTACAATTCCACGAGACAGAATAAAACACAAACACCAATAGAAGAAATAAGTTAAGTATATATGCATGTATGTACGAATAAAATGACAGCGAATGTGTGAATAGTTGACAGCGCCTGGTACTCAATGGTCGGCCCATAAAAACACAAATACACACACACGCATGCACTCACATGCAATCACGAAACACACACGCATACACTACTTTGTATAAATAAAACGCAACTAAATAGATTTAAGATTTAAAGTATACAGTTTAATAATAATATAAGAAATTTAAACAAGTCAAAATTAGAAACGCATAAAATTGATTTATCAAAGTATTGAATGGACAAGTGAAGAGCAAATGTAGACTACACAGCTTAATATCATGAAAAAATTTATGTAAACCACGCTCACATGCGTACTAAATTTTGACCATAATAAGGTATAAAAACAAGTCGGCTTAAACTATAAATTATCAAATTAAAAACAGATTCAATTTAAAAAGGCTTAGGCACTATTGCTCGATAAAAGGTATGCAACTTTCAGAATCTACGTCTTTAGTACACAACACGCTTTAAATATAAATTATATTATGTTCACAAAACTTAAGTTTCCTGGCGTAGTAAAAACAATATTCTATTACAACGAGTCGGTCCAACTGCTTAAAACATTATTAAAAGATTTATATATATATATATTTTTTTTTTTTAAATTAAGTAGAGATATGTTATATATTTGATTTAAATTTGTGTTTGGAAACTATAAATTCTTTTTGCTTAATGCTTTTGTAACAGTATATGAATTTTAATGCATTTTAAATATAACACAAAATTAAAAATATTAAATTAAAAAATGTGTTCTGATTTACCCATTTTAACATAGCTAAAGAAATTTTATTTAAATTAATTTAACTAAACAATTTATATTAACTAAATTAAAAAAGAGCTGGTATTCACAGTACGTTTGTAAAATATAGCGTAAAGCCGAAATTTTTCAAAGGCCAAAGTTTATTTTCATCATGTCTTTACAACGCCGTTTTACGTGATATTGCGAATACCATAATCGTTTTAAAAAATTTTAGCTGATAATCTTGGCTATCGAACCGACTAACTATGAAATGGAGCATTCGTTTTGTTTCAAGATTGTGTGCCTCGTAAAAATACCAAACTTTTTACTTACAAATATTGCGTCATTGCTGCGTGTTGCCTAACTCAATAATAATAACAACAACAACAAAAATGCTAATTTACTGCATTAACTATTTGTTTTGCTCTAGAGGATATTTGCTTTCATTTTAAATTATTTCTTTGCCTTAAATTTTGAGTTTATTTTTACTTCCATTCTTTTTTAATTCCTATTCGTTTAATAAAAATTTACACAATTCGAAAATTGAAGATTTACCGCCTTATTCATCATAAAATAAAATAGGTTTATGCAGCTGGAAATTTGTAAAAGAATGTCATCTTAAAAGGCTTTATAAACCTTTTGTATTTCTTATGGATGAGTGGTTAATTCTGAAGTAAAAAAAAACAATCACGCTAAAAATTATAAAAGCAAAAGCAAGAGGCGTAATGAATATTGGCTAGAAAGTAAATATGAAAAGTGTAATACATAACAGCTGTAAATTTCAAGTTGTGTCATTTGCTTACTAAAATATTAACATAGTAATAGGCAGACCTGTAAAAAATAAATAGCAGTTAAAGTACAAGTACCAGTACCTTAGTACTGGAAAAGCTGAAATGCAAGTATAAGCACTACATTATTTCAACTGTTCAAGTGGAAGTACGGTACTTGAAGGTACTTTGTGAGCAAAAGTTTTTGTTTTTTATGAAAATTTATAATGAAAATCTGATACCTTTTGTTAAAAAAAGTTTCTTGAGTACTTCTAAGTACTTTATAATGGCTTAAACAGATACAATACGTCACTTACGTGGCAGACAAGGCACAAACTGACAGCAAAGTTGGATGTGTTATTTTAGTGGCCAGATAGGCTACGTATCCATCGACGCCAATTTTCTACTTTTGACATACTTCAACCATGTCACATATGTTGTTCTTTATTTTTTGCCATTTATAGTACGCGTCTGTGAAAAATTGGTGTTTCTAGTGCGTAAACGAGCTGTCAAATTTTGTATGAAAAATCATTTACACAATTTGTATAAATTTACGCGCACATTTCATTGTGTAAACGCGGTAAACTCAAAGGAATGCAACCTTGCAGACATTACAGTAGGTATTTTCATCAGAAATCTCCAACATCAGCAAGTAAAGGCGTTTTAGTTTTGATTTTTCACTTAATCTTGGCATGTTTTAATTTTTATAACAATCAAAAAAATTTTGTTTGGCAATAATACAGCTGATAAACAATCATGTTTATCAAGAGTATTACTAGGTGCGTTCATATAACAGCGTGTGTAAATGGATATAATTTTACACCTTATAAGTTTATATGCTTTCATGAGTCCCCCTAATATTAATGTCAAACAACGGTATTTATGTCAGTCATTATGCGTCTCACTACGCCACGTACGTGCTGTCAGTGGAAAACGTCGCGCGTCCCGACGGTGCCGGATTGTATTTGCATAAGCCATAAGTATTTGTACTTTGTGTTTACCTATTCAAGTACTTCTGTACTTGTACTTTGTTGGTACTAGTACTCAGTCTTTAACAGGTCTGGTTTTAGTTGCATATGTATATATATAAAAAATGATCATTAATAAATGATAAAACGAAACATATATTATATGTAAAGAATGAACACAAAAGTAGGTAAACAAAAAGGAAGAACGTTAAAATACGCAAACAATGAATAAACAAAGAATATCTATAACTAATAAATTATACAATATTACAAAAACAAAAAAACAAAAAATGGGAAAGCCACGAAAAATATTACATAGTTGTAACATACAAACCATTGTATAATCAAGTACACAAAAAAAGCAAACAAAAACTCAAAAATTATATGGACTTCTTTTTAAATGTTAAAGCAAATAATACTAACTAAATATATAAATATATAAAAAGTTTACAAAGTACAGCATAAATGAAGTGAAATTAATATTAAAGCAGTGAATCATAATATAGAAGTATTAAAGTATAAGTTATTTATAAATAAAGGCAAAAAACAATTCAATAAAAAAATTATAAAAATTACAGTCTTATCACCCTTGTTGTTTTAATGAGGTTTGTAAATTTACTAGAATTTGATGTAATTTCAAATGACTAAAACGTGCCCTAGTTTTAAGAGAGATCGCTAAGAATGCGGCAAGAAAACTTCATTCCAAGGCAGTTGGGTTTATGCACCGGAATGACTCGTGTTTAGCTCAGCAGGGCTGTTATTTTAGTATCTCTGTTTATTGAGTAACGTTCCATTACCATGATTGGATGTACGGGCCGAATGAGGCGAAGTATTGTTACTACAACAACAAAAACAACCAGAAAAAAAATGTTTCAGAATGGAAACGAGAAGGTGGATTCGGTTGCTAATCGCTACAAGTCTTCTCATCATGATACAAAAAATGGAGGTAGTTCCATTTACGCCCCGATTCTAGTGTGGTAACAACATTCTTTACCCCGGTAACGAAATAATGCGGAAACTTTTACACCCTTTTGGTATTCTATCCGCGAAAGTAGCCGGATAATTTTTTACCCACAAAAGTAGGTGGTTACATCGAAATAACCAAACAACAGCTGTTGTTTAGAAAAAGGCAAAACTGAAAAATAAAGAATTGTAAGCGCAAATAAGTAAAGATAATAGTAAAATAGGTTTGCCTCTTGCTATATATTATATATTTGTTTACATTATGTAATTTCACAGAATAAATTACAATATAACTATGTAAAATCTTATGCATGTATGTACATATATACCAGGCATGCTTAACGAACGAAACGATATCATTTCGTTACGATAATCAACGCTAATAAACGAAACGAAGTCACTTCGTTTCGTTTATTAACGTTAAGAACGTCTAATTAACGTTAATTTCACGATCTTAACGTTAATAAACGAAACGAAGTGACTTCGTTTCGTTTATTAGCGTTGATTATCGTAACGAAATGATATCGTTTCGTTCGTTAAGCATGCCTGATATATACACATCGTTTCGTTTATTTGTTAACCTCGTATCTACGAGTGACACATTTTCGGAAAAGCCATGGCGGAACCATACAAGGTGGCTGCATGGTGACATACCTACAAACATAAATAAAAATTCTATGTACTTTGTTTTTGTAAATTCGATGGACGAATGTCAAAATCGAACTGCGCCGCAAGTTGATGTATCAAATCAAATAAAAAAGTTTATATTCAGCTGTCGCATGCTGCCACTTTGTATCGTTCCGCCATGGATAAAGCGAAGAAAACCAACTTTTAAATTTCACCACAGACGTTGGTGAGTTTTTCGATGATGACAGCATTACCACTTTGGCCAGAATCGCGAATAAAAGAACTGGAAACGATTTTCGGTTACATAATGTTCTGGGGACTATTTTACCGGTAACACTCAGAATCGGCCCGTTAGTGTGACGTTAGCCACTTGACTTTTGCGGGGACAGTGACAATTTCACAAAAAACAAGCTACCAGATTGAAAACTTACGAATTTTTCTAATTTTGATGGATTTTATATTAACCGATACGACTAAATTACTTTTATAGTTATTAAAAAAAAAAAAAAAAAAATTAGCCGCATGCGCTGAAAATATTTTAATACGAAATATCAGCCCAGAAAAGAAAGGTTTTAATAAGTTTTTCGAGCTCCCGAAAATTGCTTTGGTGGAAGAAACGTCGTTTGAAGTATACAAAGCAAGGGAATATAGCCTTCTTAAGTGTTCGTACGTTTGCTCAGAGCACGTTGACACAACCTACAAGTTAGTCAATTAATTGCCCAAATGTGGTCTTTATAAGCTGACACGGCAATTTCTAAAGAGTTTAGCATACTTAAACGCAATTTTTATGAAATTGAATTATGATAAATTGGCGACAAGTCCACATTATTTATTTATTGTATAATTCAAGAGTAGCTCTCGAGGAGGGAATTGTTACAGTTAAACTGTAATGGACTAACTGGGAAGATTACGGAGATAGTCGATTTCATGAAGCGACACAACATCCGCATTGCTGCGATTCAAGAGACTAAACTCACAGCAAGATCTGCATTGCAGACCTGCTCTGGGTATAATGTCCACAGGAAAGACCGCGAGAGCGGAAATGGAGGCGACCTCGCGTTTATCATACACCACTCTGTGCAATATTATATATTTGATCCTGGCATCGACCGCAGGGACAATGTCTTAGAACGTCAAGGCCTATCTGTCCGGTCAGGCGATGCAAACCTAGAAATCATCAACATCTACATCCCCCCAGCCACCTGTTGCCCCAGTGGATACCGCCCTAATATCAGAGCCTTACTCACTGGCAACAATCGCATTATCTTAGGCGATTTCAATGCCCAAGTAGGGGTGAGATGTTGGCGGATCAAATAGAAGAAACGACATTCTGCACAATAAACGGAGACGCCCCTACACGTATGGTAGGAAGCTGTCACAGTTCGCCAGATATCTCAATCGTGAGCGCAGAACTCGTAAACTGCGTCAACTGGCAGCCGATGGTAACATTGGCATCCGACCACCTGCCTATACTTATTTCGCTCGAGCGTACCGCCGACTTCATCGTCACCGAAAAACGCACTTTCATAAACTTCAAAAAAGGAAAGTGGGAAGAATATAAATCTTTTACAGACAACCTCTTTTCTGCCCTCCCTATCCCGACTGATACCCGCCAAGGGGAGCGTGCCTTCCGTAAGTTCATTGAATCCGCCTCGGCACGTTTCATTCCCGCCGGGAGAATTCCCGAAATCCGGCCCCACTTCCTGGCGGAGGCCGCAAACTTAGCGAGAGAACGTGAGCTTATAAGACAGCTTGATCCAGGCGACCCCCAAATAAGAGATATAAACCAACGCATTAGATTGCTTGTGGACGAACGCAAGCGGGCGAAATGGGAGGAGCACCTAAGAGGTTGTAACCTCTCTACCGGTGTGGGTAAACTTTGGTCCACCGTAAAGTCCCTATCGAATCCGACTAAGCACAAAGACAAAGTTTCCATCGCCTTTGGCGACAAAGTGCTGTCGGATGCGAAAAAATGCACGAGCGCTTTCTGCCGACAATATATAATGCATTCTACGGTCGACAAAGATATACGGAGGGCCAATAGACACGCACATAAACACAAATTCAGCGCGTTACCACTCACCATCACCGCTACAGAGGTTGAGGATGCCATTGGTCGCGCTAAACCATCCAAAGCAGTGGGCCCAGATGGCATAGCCATGCCGATGCTTAGAAGCCTAGGGAAAGAGGGTTTCAAATATTAAGCGCATGTCTTCACCCTGTCTCTCACCTTTGTCATACACGAGAAATGGAAAATGGCCAAGGTGGTCCCGCTACTAAAGCCTGGGAAACCAACTAACATAGGTGAGTCATATCGTCCGATATCTCTCCTATCGCCAGTAGCAAAGACGCTTGAAGCCATTTTGCTCCCATATTTCCAAGCAAATTTGCAGCTAGCCTCTCATCAGCATGGCTTCAGAAAACTCCATAGCACTACCACCGCGCTAAATGCCATTAGCACCCAGATAAATTGCGGTTTAAATCAATACCCCCACCATAGAACAGTACTCGTAGCGCTAGACCTACCAAAAGCTTTTGATACGGTCAACCATGGC
Source organism: Eurosta solidaginis (assembly GCF_040869045.1). NCBI lineage: Eukaryota > Metazoa > Arthropoda > Insecta > Diptera > Tephritidae > Eurosta > Eurosta solidaginis. The sequence continues at coordinate 96,318,720 of NC_090319.1, read as the reverse complement.
TCGTTACTGCAAGACCTAGAAGGGTCTACCCTTCCCCCATGTCTTAAAAGGTGGACCGCAAATTATCTGGGTGGTCGGCAGGCAACGGTGCAATTTAGAAACGAAACATCAAAACCAAGGAGAATTAAACAAGGGGTGCCACAGGGTGGTGTCCTATCCCCTATTGTTTAATTTCGACATATCTAAGCTACCTTCACCAGCGGAAGCAGTCACAATCGTTTCCTACGCCGATGACTGCACAATAATGGCCACAGGCCCAGGCCCAAAGATCGATGAGCTATGCAATAAAGTAAACGGCTACCTCCCTGATCTCTCCAGTTTTTTTGCCTCGCGAAACTTGGCATTATCACCGACTAAATCTTCCGCGACCTTATTTACAACATGGACGTCCCAAATGTCGACCATTTTGAACATCCACGTCGATGGCACTACGCTACCGACTGTCCTACACCCCAAAATCTTGGGTGTGACGTTTGATCAGGATCTACATTTTGGTGAGCACGCAGCCGCAATTGTTCCGAGAATTCAGAGCCGTAACAAAATTATCAAATCCCTCGCTGGCAGTACCTGGGGAAAAGATAAAGAAACGCTCATGACTACATACAAAGCAATTAGCCAGCCGATTACGTGCTACGCGTCACCCATATGGTCGCCAAGCCTAAAAATTACCCACTGGAAGAAGCTACAGGCCTGCCAAAATACTGCTCTCAGAATTGCCACGGGCTGTCTTCTTATGTCCCCAGAACACCATCTGCATAATGAGGCGAGAATACTCCCCATCAGGGAGAGAAATGAGGTGCTGACCAAACGGTTCCTGTTGAATACCCAGAAACCTGAGCATCCCAACAGACATCTGATTGATGAACCAGCACCGCCTAGGGGCTTAAGGAGTCATCTCCGTAAGCATTTTGAGGAAATACGGCACCTGAGAACCCAGCCGTAAGAAGCGAAAAAACACAAGCAGGTCCTTGGTGAAATCCATAAACAGGCGTCGGACCTTTATGCCGGGAATTTCCCGGTGAATCCAGTACTCAAAGAAAAGTATCCAAAACTCGCGGAAGAGGAACGCATACTCCCCAGGGAAACGCGTGTCACTCTTGCTCAACTTCGTTCTGCATACTGTAACAGGTTAAACTCTTACCTATCCAGAATCAACCCCGACATACAAAATGTATGCCCCGCTTGCAATGTGTCCCCACATGACACCAACCATCTCTTTAATTGTAATGTGGAACCAACGCCTCTAACACCCCTTTCATTATGGTCCACCCCTGTTGAAACAGCAAGTTTCCTTGGACTCCCTTTAGAGGATATTGATGACAATTTGTGATCGGTCGCGGCTGTTAGGTGGGGCGTAGCACTGCTACAACAACAACAACATACTATATTTTTTATACCATGGTATAAATATTACAAGGTAAAACCGGTGAGAGCCGAAATGACTGTTAAAAAAATTTTAAATTCTCACTGCTCTCACATTTTAATTTTTTTATTTTGGTTTCGTTTTCATAACAGAAATATAACAAACTGTAATATATTTGGTAATTCTATACGACAGCATGACACTCTTAGTACACGTCCAAAAACATCAAGAGGGGTATAAAAATACGCGTTTTGGATCCAGGATCGTGGAAGCGAAAGCGGAGGTAGACAATTTTGGGTCTGTCAAGGACATTTGCAAAAGAAATTTTGAAAATTTTCATGTCGTTGTTGTATTTTTGATGATTTTGTTGTACCCACAAAAAATTGTGAACATAAGTGTTTTGCGCGGATATAGTTTTGGTCTCCAAACCGGTGTTGGACCCACCCAAGGTAATTTTTTATAAGCGCGGTCAAAGGCCGCCAATGCAGAAAGGTGTCCGCGCAAAAATACTATGGATTCCACCCTCGGTTTCGGAGCATTCCGGGGTCATTTTTCGGGTTTTCGTTAATATCTTTTGAACGATCTAAAATTTTTATTTTCCGCCTTCGGATTATTGTTTTCGAGGTCAATACGAGTCTTTTTACACCTCTCTCGGTATTTTTGAACGCGTATTACCAGTACCATGCTGTCATATAGAATTACCGTATATTTTTGCAGTCTAACATTAATATTATGATATTTTATCCAAAACCAAATTTTTTATTGGTGGAAATAACTTTTTTTTGTGGGAAAGAAATCTCAACGGTCAACCGCATTCCAGAATTTTCAATTCAGAATTGTATTGTGGTTTCCCGCAAAAAGAAGCATCAGGCCACGATCCTCTTCTGCGGAATTTTCTTCAACAAATTGTTGTGCTAAGGTGTACGTACCTACTAATAATAGTGACATATATCTGAGGAGATTAAGGTCTAGCTTTCCATCCAATTTGAAGGCTACGTATCGTGTATTCATTTTCTACAAACCGGCTCATCTAAATACATGTTATATGCCGAGCCAAAACTTTATCTGCTAAGGCGGACGAACTTTTGGTGCCAAGGTAATGCCGAGGGACAATCGATACCATTTATACAAATTTTCTTAAATATTTTTGATGGATATGCCAACACACTAGCTCTAGACAACGGCCGTTCAGCCGGTAAATTCAGCCTCCACGAACTATCATACTCCAACTGAATGATGATGTTTAGCTAAGCTGCGAAGAGCTACAGCGCTTTTGCTGGCGTGGGCAAGTTATGGGAAGATGTCCACTGAGTTCGGAGAAGCAGGTGGGGGAAGACTTTGATCTCTCTTGGTGCCCCCTGTTGGCGAAACAAGGTTTGCTGGAGTGACTTGTTACGCAACGACCAGCATCTCCTAAACGGTTAAGCGCCAATTAACGAATTTATCTTCCAACCGCGAGGAACATTTGAGACTGCTGATCTCTTATGAAGTGAAGTGTCAGCATATTTAAGGGTTGAAGACGTATCAACCAAGTGAAGAAGGATGAATGAAAAATCAATAGGGGTGGTCTCCAGCATTCACTTCTTAATTAGAAGAGGTTAAGAAGTAAGGTCTTTTCTTTTGTCCCTTTGCAAAAATATGACGTGTTGAGGAATCCACTATATTGGCAACTAATTTTTTTGCCATATACATAAAAACGGATTTCAAAACTTCGAAATATTTTTTAACTTATTTCATAAGCATTTTATTTTTTTGGCATTAAAAAAAGTGAAAAATGTCATACCAACAATGTTTTGTGTGTTTTCTTTGGTTTGGCATTTCCACAAAGTTTAAGAGAGTGATTTAAAAATTTTTTTAAAAATCAAGAAACCATCATGGCCGCCAAGAAGATTAAATGGTTTAACCTGGTAATATTTATACCATGCTCCAAACTGCTCAACCACATGAATATTTAGGACTTGTCACATGTGGTTGAGTAAAAATCTAGATGGCAAGGAATTTCACAGCATTTGTGTACAAATAAAACACGTTCTTTTTTAATAAATTCAAAGAAAATAAAACATTTTCAACTAATAAACAAAGCCAGCTTACGGGAAGTGTTAAATATACATATATGTGTAGGGTTAAATACCTACGTAGTTACTTCACCACACTTGCAACTACGAAGAAATAACATTTCGTCCCGATCAGAAAAATTTCCTGATCTAAACGCCGCCAGCCTTTCCAGATAAAGCACTTTCATTTTGGTTCGTGGTTTGTGTGCGACTAGCTACATCGTTGATTCGTTTTACAACTTTGTATGGGCCATCCCAATTACACTGCAATTTCGGGACAAACCTTTTTTTCGTTGTGGGTTTTATAACAGCACCAAATCTCCTTCCTGAAAACCTTCCGATTTAATTGCTTTATCGTATCTGGCTTTCATCTTGTCACTCATAATCTTTGTTCGTTGCCTTACAAGATCGTGTATTTCTCTCATCTCTTCTTCCAAGACGCCAGTGGATTTCTCGACATTTCTCTCCGCATCGGCATCTACCCCAAACTTCAAATCAGTTGGCAGTCGAAGGTCATTGCCAAAAATTACCTTTGCGGGAGTTAGGCCCATTGTCTCATGCACTGCCGATCGGTAAGCCATCAAGAATAATGATATGTGTGTATCCCACTCTTTATGGAACTTGTCTACTACTTTCTTTAAGTGCTCGTCCAAGGTTCTATTAAATCGTTCCACCATACCATCGGACTGAGGATGCAATGCAGTTTTTCGATTGCCCAATTTCTTACACATCCCTTGGAACACAGCTGATTCTAAATTCCTGCCTTGGTCAGAATGTAACTCCATTGGTACACCATACCTTGCAACCCAATCGTTTGTAACCACTTCTGCTACTGTTTCCGCTTCTTGGTTTCGAATTTGGTATACCTCTGGCCATTTACTGAAATAATCCATAACCACCAGTACGTATTTGTTTCCGCGGTTGCTACTAGGAAATGGACCTGCGACATCCATGGCGATCCTTACAATTGGTGCACCTGAAATATACTGCTTCATCTGGCTATGACTTCGTGTTTTGGGCCCTTTCGCTCTGCTACAAACCTCGCAGTTGGCAATCCACTCGGTGACCGACTGACGGCAACCAATCCAAAATAATCTGCTTAATTTTTTCGAGCGTTTTCGTGATTTCAAGATGACCTCCGCTTGGACCATTATGCAGCTCGCTGAGCACGTCAGGAATCCTCTTTCTGGGAACAACTATCCGTTTTTTCTTGCATTGACCATCCTCACTCTCCCAAACTCGACGCAAGCAACCGGATACCAATTCTAAACTGTTCCACTGTGCCCAATATGACTTTGCAATGGGACTCTCTGCTGACATCTCCTCTCTTTTTGGTCTTTCGTTTCGTTCGAGCCCTTGCATAACATGTCACAGATCTTTATCTTCTTGTTGACTAAATCTGATCGAACGATGAAATGAGATGCACCCGTATCCATAGCCAGTAAACGTTCCTTTCCATCCACATGTCCTCCGACAGTAAGATTGCTTGACCTTCTTCCAATTTGCCAGATAGAGATTATGGGGCATTCAATTGCGGAAGCCAGCTGTCGCCCCTTGCGGCTGACTCGCTTTAGTTTAACGATTGAGTAGATTTGGAGATTTGCTTATCTCCTTCAGCTCTTCGGTTACGGCCACCCACATTGTTGGAACTGTTAGGGTTGGTATTGCAATAACGTGCAATGTGCCCTGGCTTTCCACACTTGAAGCATTTGACAGCACAATCGTTTTTCTGCTGCGTTCCTTTTAATGCTTCGAAAATTGTGTCTACCCAGTCTGGCCTTTCCACTTCCACGCGATGAGCTTTGTATGCGGGCTTACTCAAAAGTGACGCTGTTTCCTGAGTCAGTGCATGGGATACCGTTTCAGCAAATGTTAGCTTTGGATTTGCGTATGTCGCTTCGTTTCACGTCCCGTATGCCATTTATAAAACTCTGGATTTTTACCCTCTCGGTGTATTCCACGGGTGCGTCCGCATTTGCCAAATGAGCCAACCTTTCAACATCCGAAGCAAACTCTTGCAAAGTCTCATTAGCTTTTTGGTAGCGGTTTTGCAACTCTTTTGGTATATCTGTTTCCTGTGTCCGCTTCCGTATCGCCTCTCTAGACCGCTCATCTTCAATAAAGAATACGCCTAAAAGTATTCGTCAATATATTTTTAAATTTTTCACCATCGTGAAAATTTTTGAAAATTGAAAAATCAGTATTGAAAATTAAAATATTGATAAAACATTTTAAAATAACAAAGTCCAAAGTATCTAAAATACAAAGTTAAATAAAAATAATAAGAACCCTAAACCTGAAAAGGAACAGAACCATCAAAACATGGAGTTTTAACCTTCGTATTACTCGCTGAAGTAGCCGGGTGATTAAGTTGCAACTCCTGGATACGTCCTCTTAAAGCATCCACCTTGGCCTGATTTTTTCCTCAAACTGCATTATTTTCTCGTCCATACGCGCTTCGAGTTTTGATGATATACGCGTCTCTTGTGCTTCGAGTTGTACTGTTATGCGTGTCTGTTGTTCTTGCGGTTGTTTTCCGTCTTGGTTGTTATATGAGTCTCCTGCGATTCCAGCTGAGATGTTATATATGTCTTCTGTTCTTCGAGTTGAGATGACATTTGCGACGACATTACTGAAATGCGTGCCTCCTGTGCTTCCATCTTTGATGTTACTGTCGATGTCTGTGCAGATATTGCAGCCAAGTCTGTGCTCGCAACTGTCTGCGATGCTTCCTTTTTTCTTCCATTTTTGTTATTGCCTCGTCCCCATCAAGATGAAAGACATCTCGCCCAGATTAATTCCTTCCGACTCCATAACCTCTCGTAGCCGTGCTTGAAGTTCGATCTTATTGCCGGTTGTATTCAATCCCCGGTTCTCCAACGCCTTTTTCAGTTGCTGTATCCTCAATTCACTCAACTTTTCCATGTCCAAGTCGTATTCGAAATCTTCGGAATTTATTCAACAATTTCTCTTCTTACACCAATTTTAACGAATTTAGGGAAATTCCGCTTATTCCAAACTTTCTGGTAACGTTCAAATCGCTAAACTGTTGAATAAATAACTCCAAAATGGTCTTTATTAGACTACTTCACAATAACCCTTATACTTCACAACCAATAGCGTGCTTAAATCAAAACTGATTAATGATTCATCAGCTTGCGCTGCTTTTTTACTCACAGTTTTCCCGTTCATCCATTTCTCCTAAGGTCAGTCATTTCGCGAAATTTTATTCCAGAACAATTGTGGCCCTTGCTTAGTTATTAGCTATATACATGTATACCTATTTGTAGTTTATGTTTCTCTTATAGCGTGAGTACTACTTCGGCTGCTGATTACATGTGTTTGCGAGTATCTCTTCGTTGCCTTGTATGTACATATGTATGTAAATGATGATTGATTTGTTTACGTACATACGAGTGGCTGCTTAGTATCAGCTTTGTGATCAATATATTGTGACGGATATTAGCATCACTAACCTGATACTAGCATCCCTAATCCGCAACGAATTTAGGAAACTCCGCTTATTTTACACCTACTAACGTTCGTACCGCTAAACTGTTGAATAAAACTCTCCAATATTCTGCATGACAAAATGGTCTTTATTAGACTACTTTGAAAGTATTTCACAATTAAACTTCACTTCGCAACTGATAGCGTGTTCAAAACAAACTGACTGATTGCTGCTTACTCAGCTTTCGCTCCTTTTATACTCTCTGCTGTCTCGTTCGCATACTTCTAGGCGTTTCTTCTTCTAGAATTTACTACTTAGTTACCAGCTATTAACTTACTAGCTATAAACTACAGATGTACGTTTATAGCCTCTCGCATAGCCATATGCGCGTGTATATGTGAGTAATACTTCCACCGATGATTGCATACTTTTGTATCTCAGATATGCATGTGAATTTGTAGTTTATCCTCTCGCATAGCCATATGCGCGTGTATATGTGAGTGATAGATAGATATCTATCTATCTATCTATATGTGAGTGATACTTCCACCTGATGATTGCATACTTTTGTGAGTATATCTCCGCTGCCTTTATGTACATATGTGTATACATAATGATTGATTTGTTTATGTACAGACAAGTGACTGCTTAGTATCGGCTTAGAGATGATAGTATCCCTTAGTGTTTCCATTATTCGTCACAATATATTGTAACGAATTTAGTGCAATTCCTCTTATTTGCAACCTTCCACTAACGTTCGAATCACTAAACTGTTGAATAAATAGCTCCACTATTCAACAACGCAAAATGGCCTTTATTAAAGTACTTCACAATAACACTTCTACTGCTCAACAGATAGCGTGCTTAAATCAAACTGAATCGTCGTGCCTCAGCTGCTGCTTTTATACTCTTTGGTTTCTTCGTTGACATATTTCTAGGATTTTCTATTTCTAGAATTTGATATTTGTTTACCAGCTATAAATTTCTCAGCTATAACTACAGATGCACGATTTTTATAGCTTCTCGCATAGCCCATGCGCGTGTATATGTGAGTGATACTTCCACAGACGATTGCCTACTTTTGGGAGTATCTCAGATAAGATATATGCATGTGTTTGTGCGTCTCTCTCCGCTGCGTGTACGTACATATGTGTAGACATAATGATTGATTCGTTTATGTAGATACAAGTGACTGCCTGCTTTTGTTGTTGTTGCTTCATTTACTTAGCATCAGACTAGTGATGTGAGTATCACTTAGTGTCACAAATATTCGTCACACTGCCCTCCACCTAACTCTGGTCGTCCGATCAGACAAATATCTCGATCTAACCGCTGCTAGCCTCTCCAAATGTACTACCGTTCTATTTCGTGGTTTCCCAATTGTTTGTATGCGGTAGATGACATCACTGATCCTCTTCAAAACTCTTCACGGGCCTTCCCAACTGCACCAAAATTTGGATGGAACACCTTTCCGCCGGCGAGGGTTGTATAGCAGTACCAAATCTCCCTCCAAGAAACCTTCCGAATTATAGTTCTTTACGTACCTGTGTTTCATCCTACTACTCATTACCCTGGGCCGTTCCCTCACACTCTGTTCCTTGGCCAATGAACTACTTCGCAGAGCTTGCGCTTGACGGATTGGCTTCGCATAATCAGTATCGTTCCCACGTTTCACAACAGTAGTGCGCCCTGGCTTGAAACTACCCTCGCATTTCTTCTGGGAAATTCTTTCCTTCGTTTTTTTGCGTCCCTTTGGTTTTTTCAATGACAGTGTTTCTCTCGCAGGTACTTTTGATTTCGATTTATTAGGCCCATTCGATTCATCAACCTTTATCTTTGACTTTCATGGTCTTTTTCGAGTATTCTCCACCAGCACTCCATTACTGCTGAACCCTTTCTCCAAACTGAAGTTAAGTGGCACATTCTGGTTCTTAAAACGCATAACCCTTCTCCGCATATCGATCTGGATGTCATGGTCAACTAAGAAGTCCACTCCCAATATGACTTCATCAACAATCTCCGCCACAACGAATTTGTGTAGAACCATGACCTTCCCAATTAAGACTTCACAGATCACTTCCCCCGGACTTGGTTATACTCGGCAGTGGCCGTACGCAACCTTGCTCCAGGTAATGGCTTTACTCTCCTGTTGACCAAATCAGATCGGATTAAGGAATGAGATGCGCCCGTATCTACAGTCAGTAAACGCTCCTTGCCATCCACATTTCCTCTGACGGTAAGACTGCTTGATTTCCTGGAGCAGGTTTTCGATCTTTACATCTGACTCGCTCTTGCTTATCTCCTCCAGCTTTGCGTTTACGACAAGCCAAGTTGGAACTGTTAAGGTTGGTGTTGCAATAACGCGCAATGTGACCTGGGTTACCGCACTTTAAACACTTCTTAACTCCGTCATTTTTCTGTTGTGATCCCTTCAGCGCCTCCAATATTTTGTTCGCCCAGTCTGGCCTTTCCACTTCCACACGGCGTGCTTTGAAAACTGGCTTACACAGAAGCGACGCTGTTTCCTGAATCAGAGCATGTGATACCATTTCTGCGAATGTGGCTTTGGGTTTGCGTATGTGGTTAGCTTCGTTTCGACGTCCCGTATGCCATTTATAAAGCTCTGAATTGTTACCCTTTCGGTGTATTCCACGGGTGCGTCGGCATTCGCCAAATGTGCAAGCCTTTCGACATCTGACGCAAACTCCTGCAAAGGCTCATCAGCTTTTTGGTAGCGGTTTTGCAACTCTATTTGGTATATCTGCTTCCTGTGTTCGCTTCCGTATCGCCTCTCTAGAGCGCTCATCAATGTTTCGTAGTTGTTCCGCTCCCCCTCGGGAATAGTCTGTAGGATTTCAGCAGCAGATCCTTTCAATGCCACGAATAGTGCAGCAACTTTATCTTCCGCATTCCAGTTGTTCACTGCTGAAGTCTTCTCAAATTGCAGCTTAAATACCTGGAAAGGAACAGAGCCGTCAAAAGATGGAGTTTTTACCTTCAGATTGCTTGCTGAAACAGCTGGGCGATTTAGTTGCAGCTCCTGTATACGACCTCTAAATGTTTCAATCTCGGCATCGATTTTGTCCTCGAGTTGTACAATTTTTGTATCTTGTGCCTCCAGCTTCGATGATACCCTTGTTCCAACTCCTTTTTCAGTTGCTGGATCTTTAATTCACTCAGCCATTAGACTAGTGATGTGAGTATCACTTACGGCACGATTCTTAGCGTTACCGGTAAAATAGTACCCAGAACATTATGTAACCGAAAATCGTTACCAGCTGTTTTATTCGCGATTCTGGCCAAAGTGGTAACACTGTCATCACTGAAAAACTCATCAGTGTCTGTGGTGAAATTTAAAAGTTGGTTTTCTTCGCTTTACCCATGGCGGAACGATACAAGGTGGCAGCATTGGGACAGCTGAATATAAACTTTTTTTATTTAATTTGATACATCAACTTCCGGCGCAGTACGATTTTGACATTTGTCCATCGAATTTACAAAAACGAAGTATATGGAATTTTTATTTATGTTTGTAGGTATGTTACCATGCTACCACCGTGTATGGTTCCGCCATGGCTTTACCGACGATGTGTCACTCGTAGATACGATGTTAACGAATAAACGGGAAGATGTGTATATACATATGTGCATACATGCATACGTTTTTACATAGCTATATTGTAATATGTTATGGAGTTGCATTTACTATGGAAGCAGTAAGGAAGGCGGTCGGCATGATGTGTTGGTGCACAGTGGCTAGTCATTGTCGGCTGGGGCGGGTCCTTGCCAACCTTACTGTTCCTGCGCCATAAACAGAAAAAAGTTCCTATCATGCCTATCAAAACTGAAAGCTGTCAAAATCAAAAACACTGACAGAAGCGCAGAGACCGACTCAAAACGCTTATAAATTCAAACTAAAACAACATCCGGTCGAACCGGATGTCACGGACAGACCGTTAAACATTCAAAAAAATTCAAAAATCTAAAATTAAAAAAAAAACTGGCGCAAAAAAAAATTACCGAACCGGACATGACCGGTTACTAACTCTAAAAACCAAACTCAAAAAAAACTGCTGAAATTAGAATAAAATAACCAAAGGGAAAATAAACATAAAGGGCCGAATATATATGGGGGGCGCCGCGGGTGGTGTTGCGACGCCCGGTGCTTGTCCCACCCTCAATAACCATGGCCACCGACGCACCTGTATTTCGGTGGCCCCTTACCTGTATGCCTACCTAGTGCCTTCTAAATAAATGGCGACGCCAGCATTCCCATATTGCTAACAAATTTATTCAATGTTCATTATTGCTACTAACATAGCTTTCTACTTTTGTTCTTACTATAAGGGTTTTGAATGGGTTTATGTTTATAAATTCATTGAAAGTAATAATAGTCGGTTTGTTTTATAATCTAATATACTATGTATGTAATAAAAACAAATCTTTTTTTTTTTTGTAGAACTTTGGTCAAATGCCCTTTTCTCCTTTTTCTTTTACAAATCTATCTTAGGGCTGTACAGTTTGGATACAACTTCTGATAATTGGGGCCCCCTTACAAAATTAATAGTTGTTGTATTAAACTTACTTTGAGTTTACCTGAACATCAATTCGATGTTACACATAGTATAATGACAGTAATATGTACTATGCACTAAGAAATTAGTTATAAACGCAACTAGGACTAAACTTGGGGTAAATCCTACCCCTCAAAAAATATTGTTTCACAAGCTCAAGTAAAACGTAAGCTTTTAGATTCATGGAGAAATTACCGAAGTCATTCACCTGTTCAGGTAAAACATGAACCCTTTAACCTTATAGTACAATTAATGAAATTGTTTTACTTGTTCAGTTGAAACGTTAACTATTTTATCTGTAACAGTCAGGGTTGGTATTGTTTCGGGTTTGGTTCGACTCAGTCACCAAAAAATGTATACAACACAAAGTTCTGTTTTGATAACGCAAGCTAACCCGCATTACTTGTTATTTGCGTCTCTTAATATAGAGTTAATGCATTTTACTGATAATGCAACTGAACCTGAATTACCAACAAAACTTTATTCCTTACCGAAGCAATATCAACACTTTTGCTCACTACAAAATCCTATTCGCCACGATGGCATCAATTAAAAAAAAATGTAATAGTAAAGTTTTACCACAACGCAAGGCAGATTTTAATACCTGAAACGCCTTTTTCTTTGTTTCACATGCAGTATAAATTGCACACCTATGACCGTTAAAATATGCTTTGTTTTTTGTTGGCTAAAAATTTTTTTTCCCAATTAGCTTTATACCTTGTTTTGCAACACTAAATAATCACATTAAATTGATCTTCGTAATTTTTTTAGTTATAGCATATAAACTTCACATTATTATCAATTTTGAGTTGTTTTTATGCTTTTTTTTAATATTAGTGCATTTAACTACAGGGAATTCATTTTTCATTTTTCTACCAAATTGCAATCCTATTTACAGTGCAAAGGTATTTAGCACATTGGTCTTTGTGTTTTATATAAACAATTCACTTTTAATTTCGTGGTTGCTACATTAACATTATATAATGTTGCGGAGTCAGAATATAATTTTAAAAGAAAAGGTTAAGGCTACAAATACATAATTTTAGTTCAGTAGTGGAACGAACTCACCGCTTTACCCGCTGATGTTCGTTATCTCAATTGGAATGGCCACAGGCCTATATTCGCTGTATCGTGATTGTCATTGTAGCAGGTTTAATGTAGCCCAATTTGGTCGTAGTTGATAAGGGTTGCGCTAGTAGTGTTATTGCCGGTATGGACGCAGTCAATAAAGGTGCGCTAGTCTTGGAGTCGGTGGAACCGCCTGTGGTTGGTGTTGACATTAATGGCCTCAAGCCTATGTACGTGGCCCCGCTACGTGCGTTGCAACTGGTGTGGCGGTACGTCTAATGGTTGTTGCGCTCGTGGTTGAGCTTATGAAGGAGTTGGGGGAGGTACTGCCGATGGTGATGCCCGTGGTAATAGTAGGCACCGTTGGTGGTGGTTGACGCTGTGGTCCGAGGTGACCAAATGACCCAGGTAGCGAAAAAGCTTCGTGCTGGCCTTTACGCCAGGGGTAGTGTCCTAACTAGTTAAGATTGATTACCACCCAAAATTTTTTCATTTGCTGCGCTGCATACAATTGCCACTTGAACATGCCTAATGGTTGATAGGTTAAATGCAGATCTAATTCTGGCGTTGTTTCATTGATGGGAAAATGTTCACGTTGTAAGTCCCAATAATTACTTACAAACACCATAGGTGAATACGTTTTACCACCATCATCTTTTTTGGTGTCGATTTGGCCGGAAACTCGGCAATTTTTCTTGATTTTTTTCCTTACCAAATTTTTTGTTTTCTGTCTTTTTGTGTATAAGACCGAAACTCAATCTTCAAAAAAAAAAAAGGGGCGATTTTTTCCGTCGTGATGGCCGGTCTGTCTTTTTCTTGTTTTCGATATTTTTTTATCGTATCTTTCGCCACATCGCTAGGTGTGTTCGCATGAACACGCTCCCAAGTGGATCGTAGCCGTAGACCGTAGCAGCAGACCGTAACAAACCTGCTTCGCTTTGAAGACCTGACGATCAAGCGAACAGGAAGCCGGATCATCTGTGGGAAGCTATTGTCAGGGATCTCCGACGACAAGCAACGTGGGGCACCACTCACCCCTGAGATAAGAGTCTCAAAGTCCTACTACGAAGCCAGCCGGGCAACATAGGTCTATCAAAAAAAAAATTAAGTCAAGTTGGGAATATTTCTGTTTCCTAGTTAAAAGGGCTTTGCGGCAATTAGACATTTATTATGGAGAACTCGTCAAAACTCCGAAAGATGATTCCTAGTGTGTATCGCTCCCACAGGAATGCAAAATAAAGAAATGTAGACATTTTGATATGGAGAACTCGTCAAAACTCCGAAAGGCTAGTCCGACCTAAGTGTGGACTGCCAGGGTGTTCACGGTCCTCGGTGAGTACGCGCGTGAACATCCTATGAGGTCAGTGCTCGGGGAGAATACTGGGCGAGATGTCCCCGACCGCCAAAACGCCCAGACAAAAAAAAAGGTCCAATTGGTGGGTATAGAAAAAAAATCAAATTGTAAATTGGCAAAAGAAACGCCCTTGTTGGTTCATTGCGGACGAATATCCGAAGCATGGAAGCGACCTATCAATTTCCCGTTTAGGTCCTCGAGATCATACAATGCATTGCCTATTTTTCGAAGCACGCGACACTTCAGGTATTTGGGTAGGAATTTGGCGCTAATGCCCTGTTTAAAGTTACTTAAGGCAAAGTTTCTTCGGAAAACTTCCTGACCTTCCTTGTAGTTGACTTGTCTAGAGCGCTTGTTATAGGTGGTTACTCCCCTATCCTTAGCCTGATCTAAATTTTTACGGATTTGCTCACGGATATTAGTCAACTTGTCAGTTCTGCTTACTACCGTAACCTGGTCTTCCCGAAGGCTGCCGAGTTTCCCTAAAATGTTGTACGTTGAGGCATGTTGGACCATATTTTGGCCATATAATGCAAAGTATGGAGAACACTGAATCGCCGTATGAAAATCACTTCTCAAAACTGATAAAATCTCGGGTATATGCTTATCCCAATCGGTATGGTCAGGTTTATCTTTCAGGAAAATCCTAATCTTCGAAACAATTTCTCTATTAACGCGCTCGGATGCGTTTGCTTGAGGAGAATATAACCCCGTCCTCACGTGCGTCACCCCGTAATTTGCAAAAAATTGGCTCATTTCCTTCGAGATAAACTGTTTACCATTGTCACTGTGAATAAACTCAGGGACCCCTACAGCTGGAAAATTTTCTGTAGCGAAGTAATTTATAACGTTAACAGTGGTGGCTCTCTGCATGGGCTTTAGCCAAACGTATTTTGAAAAATGGTCTAGTACTATGAAAAGAAATTGATTTCGCCGCATAGATCTCGGATACGGCCCTAGAAAGTCGCAATATAACCGCTGAAATGGCCTTTCGGATTCAAAGGTACTCCCTATAGGTGGTCTCGACTGCTGATTGGTGGGTTTTACCGTTTTGCAGGTGTCACAACGCTGGACGTAGTCTCTGACGTCCTTAGCCTGCTGCGGCCAGAAGTACTTCTGCCTAACATGTTCTAAGGTTTTCTGCCATCCGCCATGGTAACTCCGGTTAGCGTCATGTGCTAATCTCACTGCTTCCTCAGTCAACCCTTTTGGCAACCATAAACGCCACAACGAGTCTTCTTCCCCTTCCATCCCCTTACGAAACTTAACTCTTTTGAAAATTACACCGTCCACAACTCGTAAATCCGGAAGTGATTCCTCGTTTTCGGTGACGGTCCGAATTAAGTCTAAATACTCGTTGCTGCTAAATTCGGGAGAGACTAAATCTATTTCTCCGGGTGTGGTAGTGAAAGACAACTCATCGGCATCAAAACGTGACAGCGCGTCTGGTACTACATTCAGGGCGCCTTTACGATGTTCCATTCTAAAGTCGTATCTTTGCAGTAAGAGTGACCATCTCGCTAACCTCCCGCTTAAGTCTTTCTGTGTCATCAACCACTTGAGACTGGAGTGGTCCGTAAGGTAATCCTTCGACATAGGGTCGGAAGCGCTTCACGCTGATTATGGCTGCAAGACATTCCAGCTCGGTTACTGTATAATTGCGTTGAGCATTATTCAGCTTTTTCGACACGAATGCGATTGGATGCTCAGCGCCCTCATCATCGACCTGGAACAACACTCCGCCAACACCTACTTTGGAAGCGTCGCATTGTATTACGAATTCCCTTGAAAAGTCTGGTTGGGCCAAAACAGAGGCGGAACTCAAAGCTACTTTTAGCTTTTCGAAGGTCTCTATAGCTTCAGAGGTAAGCTTGAACGGTCCTGCTGACTTACGAAGACAGTCGGTCAAGGGACCTGCCAAGTCAGCAAAATTGGTAATAAACGCCCTGTACCAATTCGCCATGCCCACAAACCTACGCACTTGCCGAGGGGATTTAGGGATCGGGAAGTTTTGCATTGCTTCTACTTTTCCCGGATCCACTTTCAGACACCCGCTGCCTATCAAGTATCCTAAGTAACGTATTTCCTTCTGACAAAATTTACTTTTTTCCACGTTGATTGTCAGCCCTGCGTCTCTCAAACATTGGGCCACTTCCGCTAGCAATTTCAGGTGATCCTCAAAATTAGTGCTACATACCATCAGATCGTCCAGGAAGACAAAGACGTTCTCTCGCAGACGCGAAGGGATTGCCTTGTCCATCAGCCTACTCATAGTCTGCGGTCCATTGCACAGACCAAATGGCATTACTTTGAAGTGGTACAGAGGCCTCCCCGGAACTGCGAATGCCGTTTTTTCCTTAGAGGACTCTGTCAATTTGATCTGGAAGAACGCGTCCTTCAGATCAATGCCACTAATAAAATGCGTATCTTTCAGTCTGCTCAATAAGCCGTTGATATGGGGCAGGGGGTACGAGTCCTTCTTAGTCACCGCGTTGACCTTCCTCGAATCTATGCACAGCCTAACTTTACCTGGTTTCCGGACCAGTGCTACAGGACTACACCACGGGGAGTTGGATTCTTCTATAACTCCTAATTCGAGTAACCTGTCTAGTTCTCTAAAAGCTTCGGCTTGCCTCGTTGGCGAAAGAGGGAAATGTTTGCTTTTTATAGGTACAGCATCACCGGTGTCGATGTGATGCTCCACTAATTTGGTTTGTCCTAGGCCTAACTTCTCCAACGAAGGGAACGTCTCGATGACCTTTTGCAATTCTAATTTTTTTGTTGGTGACAATTCGTGCAGGTTAAGTTCTTCTTCCTTCTCAAGTCTAACCTCTAAACACTATACGCTTGGGAATATTTCGGGAGCTAACGCAAATGCTCTTCAAAAATCTACCCCGAAGTAAGCTTCTTGGAGCAATGAGGGAACAAGATAAAAACGAATAACCTTTGTGATATTTTTGAAGGTGACTGGTAGGGATACTGAGCCTAAAATTTTTTTCTTGTTGCCGCCCGCGGTATATACGAACGCGTGTAAGGGCTGATATTCGAAGCCGTTATCCTCTAAGAATTCTACTCCATTTTCCCTAAGATGGAGACGTTGGCTCCCGAGTCCAACAACCCTACAAGGAAACTGTCTTTAATTTTAGCCTTAATTAAAGGCCTTTCATCCTCGGTAAGCGTTAACGTGGTGGCTTGCAGCAGTCTACGCTCCTGTACTCTCCTGTGGTATCTCTTCCTACACTTCAAAATATTGTCCGTTACCGGATATTGTTCAAAAATGGTATGTCTTATTTGTTTATACCTATGTTCCCTTTCTTCTAGGTTTGGTGAAAGTTGCGTTTGGCAAGCGACATCCCTATGCTGGTGTCGCAGAATTTTAATCGGCTCGCCCATCACGGATGAAGACGTTTGACTCTCGGCTTCAGAACAATTCGAATTGTCAGTACTGTCAGGGAAGGTTATTATTACGTTTGAGCGTTCTTCCGCCAGGGTACTACTGCACCTCGGAAGCTCACCATCTCCATGCAGAGGTTCGCCCTCTGGTTCGGTGCCTGGGACGACGCCTCGAGCACCGGCTGGTGTGGGAGCTATGAAGCCGAACGAGTTTCCCCCATCTTCTCGCTCGGGTACTGGTTTCCCTGCCTACGATGGTCCCTAGGGCATTTAGGAGTAAATACCCCCTTATACCCACATTTGAAACAAAAAGGATTTTTTATGGGTACCCATTCCCTGGCAATTCCAGCATTGGATTCCCGAATAGTCCGGTCTTCTGCTGCGTCGATATTCCAGCGCCTCTATCTGCGGATCCGTCTCGCCGTCTTCGTTTTCCATCCTCATGTCCGGGGTTGTCACGCGTGCTTCGTTTACATGCCGTCCTGGGTAAGTAGCTCCCAACAGCTTGCTTTCTTTCAGCACTTGTTCACCTCTGCGTGCTACATCCCGTAGATCATGAAGGTTCCTTACATCTGCGTTGAAAAGCATCAGCTTAAGGCTACTGTCGACGTTTCCTTTTTATTATGTCAATCAGTAGAAGCTCCGACATTGGCTCTCTTAAGCGCGCGTTCAAGGAGATTATGTCCGTGTGAAACACGTTATAGCACTCACTTGATTTCTGCTTTCGCATGGAGATCTCCACCATGATCTCGTGGTCAGTTTTCAAAGTGCCAAACTCTCTTTTCAATGAGTAGCACAAAAAGGCATATGTCGCATTAGGGTTTTGTTTTGTAAACAGCCAGTACCATTCTTCGGCCCGCCCGGAAAGAAAAAGGTGGAAACTAGCCATTATTTGTTCGTCAGGGCATTGTGTGCGCTCACACAAGGTGTTCAGTTTGAAGAGGAAATCGGCTACGCTCCCAGTGCCGTCAAATGAGATTTTCCACTCCTGCGGTTTTACTGCTGTGCTGCTTGGCGTCGGGTACATTGGTGGTACTCCCGTTGGAAATGGGTTACGGTCCATCCTACTTGCGTTCCTATTTTGCTGATTCGCTTGCTGCGTGGATTCGAGAGCGGCGTTGAGCTGGGCCATATTGGCTCTAATTGAGCCCATCTCTCTCCGCATTTCCTCCTGCGAAGCCTGGAACAGTTGGTGTAGCACGTCCACCCACGAGCCTCCACGAGTGGCTTCGTCCTGCATTCCTAAGGTATTCGCCCGATCACTTGTAGCGTCTCCGAAATTTCCAATCTCCTGATTTGGTGGTAAAGCACCAGCTCCTTCTGGTGCGTAGATCTGCACATTGGGCATTAGCCCCGAGATATCGTGCGCGTTCACGTGACTGGTGCTTACAGGTCCGTCCAGTTTCTCGCGAGGGTCATTCAGGTCCGAGCCCATGTTTATTAACGCGGGGTCTCCATATTGTCCGCCTACTGGGGTGTGCACCACCAAGGGACGCCTGGCCTGAGAGAAGGCCCTTCTATTTTTACTGCCCCGGTTCTGGTTTCCCCGGTAATTCCCTGCACTCCCAAACGGGGTATTCCGGCCCGGTTGCCCGAACGACTGGTCGCGCGACATATTAAAAAAAAATGGTCAGTTATAGGTCAAAAAACTTTTGCCACGTAAGGCAGTTAAGAATTCAAAAAAAGGTTTGGGTATATAAATTTATACACAACAAAAAAAATAAGTAAAACTTTCAAAAGCTGAAAAAAACAGAAGCGACGAAGCAATTCAAATGTGTCGTGCAATCAATGGGAATGCTGGCATCCCTTCCCGAAGGCATTCGGCTACAGGCAAAAAAAAACAAAAAAAATTACATAAACTCATTCATACTTGTCCATAGTGCTCCCAACCGCAGTGATACCATTTCTGCGAATGTGGCTTTGGGTTTGCGTATGTGGTTAGCTTCGTTTCGACGTCCCGTATGCCATTTATAAAGCTCTGAATTGTTACCCTTTCGGTGTATTCCACGGGTGCGTCGGCATTCGCCAAATGTGCAAGCTTTTCGACATCTGACGCAAACTCCTGCAAAGGCTCATTAGCTTTTTGGTAGCGGTTTTGCAACTCTATTTGGTATATCTGCTTCCTGTGTTCGCTTCCGTATCGCCTCTCTAGAGCGCTCATCAATGTTTCGTAGTTGTTCCGCTCCCCCTCGGGAATAGTCTGTAGGATTTCAGCAGCAGATCCTTTCAATGCCACGAATAGTGCAGCAACTTTATCTTCCGCATTCCAGTTGTTCACTGCTGAAGTCTTCTCAAATTGCAGCTTAAATACCTGGAAAGGAACAGAGCCGTCAAAAGATGGAGTTTTTACCTTCAGATTGCTTGCTGAAACAGCTGGGCGATTTAGTTGCAGCTCCTGTATACGACCTCTAAATGTTTCAATCTCGGCATCGATTTTGTCCTCGAGTTGTACAATTTTTGTATCTTGTGCCTCCAGCTTCGATGATACCCTTGTTCCAACTCCTTTTTCAGTTGCTGGATCTTTAATTCACTCAGCCATTAGACTAGTGATGTGAGTATCACTTACGGCACGATTCTTAGCGTTACCGGTAAAATAGTACCCAGAACATTATGTAACCGAAAATCGTTACCAGCTGTTTTATTCGCGATTCTGGCCAAAGTGGTAACACTGTCATCACTGAAAAACTCATCAGTATCTGTGGTGAAATTTAAAAGTTGGTTTTCTTCGCTTTACCCATGGCGGAACGATACAAGGTGGCAGCATTGGGACAGCTGAATATAAACTTTTTTTATTTAATTTGATACATCAACTTCCGGCGCAGTACGATTTTGACATTTGTCCATCGAATTTACAAAAACGAAGTATATGGAATTTTTATTTATGTTTGTAGGTATGTTACCATGCTACCACCGTGTATGGTTCCGCCATGGCTTTACCGACGATGTGTCACTCGTAGATACGATGTTAACGAATAAACGGGAAGATGTGTATATACATATGTGCATACATGCATACGTTTTTACATAGCTATATTGTAATATGTTATGGAGTTGCATTTACTATGGAAGCAGTAAGGAAGGCGGTCGGCATGATGTGTTGGTGCACAGTGGCTAGTCATTGTCGGCTGGGGCGGGTCCTTGCCAACCTTACTGTTCCTGCGCCATAAACAGAAAAAAGTTCCTATCATGCCTATCAAAACTGAAAGCTGTCAAAATCAAAAACACTGACAGAAGCGCAGAGACCGACTCAAAACGCTTATAAATTCAAACTAAAACAACATCCGGTCGAACCGGATGTCACGGACAGACCGTTAAACATTCAAAAAAATTCAAAAATCTAAAATTAAAAAAAAAACTGGCGCAAAAAAAAATTACCGAACCGGACATGACCGGTTACTAACTCTAAAAACCAAACTCAAAAAAAACTGCTGAAATTAGAATAAAATAACCAAAGGGAAAATAAACATAAAGGGCCGAATATATATGGGGGGCGCCACGGGTGGTGTTGCGACGCCCGGTGCTTGTCCCACCCTCAATAACCATGGCCACCGACGCACCTGTATTTCGGTGGCCCCTTACCTGTATGCCTACCTAGTGCCTTCTAAATAAATGGCGACGCCAGCATTCCCATATTGCTAACAAATTTATTCAATGTTCATTATTACTACTAACATAGCTTTCTACTTTTGTTCTTACTATAAGGGTTTTGAATGGGTTTATGTTTATAAATTCATTGAAAGTAATAATAGTCGGTTTGTTTTATAATCTAATATACTATGTATGTAATAAAAACAAATCTTTTTTTTTTTTGTAGAACTTTGGTCAAATGCCCTTTTCTCTTTTTCTTTTACAAATTTATCTTAGGGCTGTACAGTTTGGATACAACTTCTGATAATTGGGGCCCCCTTACAAAATTAATAGTTGTTGTATTAAACTTACTTTGAGTTTAACTGAACATCAATTCGATGTTACACATAGTATAATGACAGTAATATGTACTATGCACTAAGAAATTAGTTATAAACGCAACTAGGACTAAACTTGGGGTAAATCCTACCCCTCAAAAAATATTGTTTCACAAGCTCAAGTAAAACGTAAGCTTTTAGATTCATGGAGAAATTACCGAAGTCATTCACCTGTTCAGGTAAAACATGAACCCTTTAACCTTATAGTACAATTAATGAAATTGTTTTACTTGTTCAGTTGAAACGTTAACTATTTTATCTGTAACAGTCAGGGTTGGTATTGTTTCGGGTTTGGTTCGACTCAGTCACCAAAAAATGTATACAACACAAAGTTCTGTTTTGATAACGCAAGCTAACCCGCATTACTTGTTATTTGCGTCTCTTAATATAGAGTTAATGCATTTTACTGATAATGCAACTGAACCTGAATTACCAACAAAACTTTATTCCTTACCGAAACAATATCAACACTTTTGCTCACTACAAAATCCTATTCGCCACGATGGCATCAATTAAAAAAAAATGTAATAGTAAAGTTTTACCACAACGCAAGGCAGATTTTAGTACCTGAAACGCCTTTTTCTTTGTTTCACATGCAGTATAAATTGCACACCTATGACCATTAAAATATGCTTTGTTTTTTGTTGGTTAAAAATTTTTTTTCCCAATTAGCTTTATACCTTGTTTTGCAACACTAAATAATTACATTAAATTGATCTTCGTAATTTTTTAGTTATAGCATATAAACTTCACATTATTATCAATTTTGAGTTGTTTTTATGCTTTTTTTTAATATTAGTGCATTTAACTACAGGGAATTCATTTTTCATTTTTCTACCAAATTGCAATCCTATTTACAGTGCAAAGGTATTTAGCACATTGGTCTTTGTGTTTTATATAAACAATTCACTTTTAATTTCGTGGTTGCTACATTAACATTATATAATGTTGCGGAGTCAGAATATAATTTTAAAAGAAAAGGTTAAGGCTACAAATACATAATTTTAGTTCAGTAGTGGAACGAACTCACCGCTTTACCCGCTGATGTTCGTTATCTCAATTGGAATGGCCACAGGCCTATATTCGCTGTATCGTGATTGTCATTGTAGCAGGTTTAATGTAGCCCAATTTGGTCGTAGTTGATAAGGGTTGCGCTAGTAGTGTTATTGCCGGTATGGACGCAGTCAATAAAGGTGTGCTAGTCTTGGGGTCGGTGGAACCGCCTGTGGTTGGTGTTGACATTAATGGCCTCAAGCCCATGTACGTGGTCCCGCTATGTGCGTTGCAACTGGTGTGGCGGTACGTCTAATGGTTGTTGCGCTCGTGGTTGAGCTTATGAAGGAGTTGGGGGAGGTACTGCCGATGGTGATGCCCGTGGTAATAGTAGGCACCGTTGGTGGTGGTTGACGCTGTGGTCCGAGGTGACCAAATGACCCAGGTAGCGAAAAAGCTTCGTGCTGGCCTTTACGCCGGGGGTAGTGTCCTAACTAGTTAAGATTGATTACCACCCACAATTTTTTCATTTGCTGCGCTGCATACAATTGCCACTTGAACATGCCTAATGGTTGATAGGTTAAATGCAGATCTAATTCTGGCGTTGTTTCATTGATGGGAAAATGTTCACGTTGTAAGTCCCAATAATCACTTACAAACACCATAGGTGAATACGTTTTACCACCATCATCTTTTTTGGTGTCGATTTGGCCGGAAACTCGGCAATTTTTCTTGATTTTTTTCCTTACCAAATTTTTTGTTTTCTGTCTTTTTGTGTATAAGGCGGAAACTCAATCTTCAAAAAAAAAAAAGGGGCGATTTTTTCCGTCGTGATGGCCGGTCTGTCTTTTTCTTGTTTTCGATATTTTTTTATCGTATCTTTCGCCACATCGCTAGGTGTGTTCGCATGAACACGCTCCCAAGTGGATCGTAGCCGTAGACCGTAGCAGCAGACCGTAACAAACCTGCTTCGCTTTGAAGACCTGACGATGAAGCGAACAGGAAGCCGGATCATCTGTGGGAAGCTATTGTCAGGGATCTCCGACGACAAGCAACGTGGGGCACGACTCACCCCTGAGATAAGAGTCTCAAAGTCCTACTACGAAGCCAGCCGGGCAACATAGGTCTATCAAAAAAAAAAATTAAGTCAAGTTGGGAATATTTCTGTTTCCTAGTTAAAAGGGCTTTGCGGCAATTAGACATTTATTATGGAGAACTCGTCAAAACTCCGAAAGATGATTCCTAGTGGGTATCGCTCCCACAGGAATGCAAAATAAAGAAATGTAGACATTTTGATATGGAGAACTCGTCAAAACTCCGAAAGGCTAGTCCGACCTAAGTGTGGACTGCCAGGGTGTTCACGGTCCTCGGTGAGTACGCGCGTGAACATCCTATGAGGTCAGTGCTCGGGGAGAATACTGGGCGAGATGTCCCCGACCGCCAAAACGCCCAGACAAAAAAAAAGGTCCAATTGGTGGGTATAGAAAAAAAATCAAATTGTAAATTGGCAAAAGAAACGCCCTTGTTGGTTCATTGCGGACGAATATCCGAAGCATGGAAGCGACCTATCAATTTCCCGTTTAGGTCCTCGAGATCATACAATGCATTGCCTATTTTTCGAAGCACGCGACACTTCAGGTATTTGGGTAGGAATTTGGCGTTAATGCCCTGTTTAAAGTTACTTAAGGCAAAGTTTCTTCGGAAAACTTCCTGACCTTCCTTGTAGTTGACTTGTCTAGAGCGCTTGTTATAGGTGGTTACTCCCCTATCCTTAGCCTGATCTAAATTTTTACGGATTTGCTCACGGATATTAGTCAACTTGTCAGTTCTGCTTACTACCGTAACCTGGTCTTCCCGAAGGCTGCCGAGTTTCCCTAAAATGTTGTACGTTGAGGCATGTTGGACCATATTTTGGCCATATAATGCAAAGTATGGAGAACACTGAATCGCCGTATGAAAATCACTTCTCAAAACTGATAAAATCTCGGGTATATGCTTATCCCAATCGGTATGGTCAGGTTTATCTTTCAGGAAAATCCTAATCTTCGAAACAATTTCTCTATTAACGCGCTCGGATGCGTTTGCTTGAGGAGAATATAACCCCGTCCTCACGTGCGTCACCCCGTAATTTGCAAAAAATTGGCTCATTTCCTTCGAGATAAACTGTTTACCATTGTCACTGTGAATAAACTCAGGGACCCCTACAGCTGGAAAAATTTCTGAAGCGAAGTAATTTATAACGTTAACAGTGGTGGCTCTCTGCATGGGCTTTAGCCAAACGTATTTTGAAAAATGGTCTAGTACTATGAAAAGAAATTGATTTCGCCGCATAGATCTCGGATACGGCCCTAGAAAGTCGAAATATAACCGCTGAAATGGCCTTTCGGATTCAAAGGTACTCCCTATAGGTGGTCTCGACTGCTGATTGGTGGGTTTTACCGTTTTGCAGGTGTCACAACGCTGGACGTAGTCTCTGACGTCCTTAGCCTGCTGCGGCCAGAAGTACTTCTGCCTAACATGTTCTAAGGTTTTCTGCCATCCGCCATGGTAACTCCGGTTAGCGTCATGTGCTAATCTCACTGCTTCCTCAGTCAACCCTTTTGGCAACCATAAACGCCACAACGAGTCTTCTTCCCCTTCCATCCCCTTACGAAACTTAACTCTTTTGAAAATTACACCGTCCACAACTCGTAAATCCGGAAGTGATTCCTCGTTTTCGGTGACGGTCCGAATTAAGTCTAAATACTCGTTGCTGCTAAATTCGGGAGAGACTAAATCTATTTCTCCGGGTGTGGTAGTGAAAGACAACTCATCGGCATCAAAACGTGACAGCGCGTCTGGTACTACATTCAGAGTGCCTTTACGATGTTCCATTCTAAAGTCGTATCTTTGCAGTAAGAGTGACCATCTCGCTAACCTCCCGCTTAAGTCTTTCTGTGTCATCAACCACTTGAGACTGGAGTGGTCCGTAAGGTAATCCTTCGACATAGGGTCGGAAGCGCTTCACGCTGATTATGGCTGCAAGACATTCCAGCTCGGTTACTGTATAATTGCGTTGAGCATTATTCAGCTTTTTCGACACGAATGCGATTGGATGCTCAGCGCCCTCATCATCGACCTGGAACAACACTCCGCCAACACCTACTTTGGAAGCGTCGCATTGTATTACGAATTCCCTTGAAAAGTCTGGTTGGGCCAAAACAGGGGCGGAACTCAAAGCTACTTTTAGCTTTTCGAAGGTCTCTATAGCTTCAGAGGTAAGCTTGAACGGGCCTGCTGACTTACGAAGACAGTCGGTCAAGGGACCTGCCAAGTCAGCAAAATTGGTAATAAACGCCCTGTACCAATTCGCCATGCCCACAAACCTACGCACTTGCCGAGGGGATTTAGGGATCGGGAAGTTTTGCATTGCTTCTACTTTTCCCGGATCCACTTTCAGACACCCGCTGCCTATCAAGTATCCTAAGTAACGTATTTCCTTCTGACAAAATTTACTTTTTTCCACGTTGATTGTCAGCCCTGCGTCTCTCAAACATTGGGCCACTTCCGCTAGCAATTTCAGGTGATCCTCAAAATTAGTGCTACATACCATCAGATCGTCCAGGTAGACAAAGACGTTCTCTCGCAGACGCGAAGGGATTGCCTTGTCCATCAGCCTACTCATAGTCTGCGGTCCATTGCACAGACCAAATGGCATTACTTTGAAGTGGTACAGAGGCCTCCCCGGAACTGCGAATGCCGTTTTTTCCTTAGAGGACTCTGTCAATTTGATCTGGAAGAACGCGTCCTTCAGATCAATGCCACTAATAAAATGCGTATCTTTCAGTCTGCTCAATAAGCCGTTGATATGGGGCAGGGGGTACGAGTCCTTCTTAGTCACCGCGTTGACCTTCCTCGAATCTATGCACAGCCTAAATTTACCTGGTTTCCGGACCAGTACTACAGGACTACACCACGGGGAGTTGGATTCTTCTATAACTCCTAATTCGAGTAACCTGTCTAGTTCTCTAAAAGCTTCGGCTTGCCTCGGTGGCGAAAGAGGGAAATGTTTGCTTTTTATAGGTACAGCATCACCGGTGTCGATGTGATGCTCCACTAATTTGGTTTGTCCTAGGCCTAACTTCTCCAACGAAGGGAACGTCTCGATGACCTTTTGCAATTCTAATTTTTTTGTTGGTGACAATTCGTGCAGGTTAAGTTCTTCTTCCTTCTCAAGTCTAACCTCTAAACACTATACGCTTGGGAATATTTCGGGAGCTAACGCAAATGCTCTTCAAAAATCTACCCCGAAGTAAGCTTCTTGGAGCAATGAGGGAACAAGATAAAAACGAATAACCTTTGTGATATTTTTGAAGGTGACTGGTAGGGATACTGAGCCTAAAATTTTTTTCTTGTTGCCGCCCGCGGTATATACGAACGCGTGTAAGGGCTGATATTCGAAGCCGTTATCCTCTAAGAATTCTACTCCATTTTCCCTAAGATGGAGACGTTGGCTCCCGAGTGCAACAACCCTACAAGGAAACTGTCTTTAATTTTAGCCTTAATTAAAGGCCTTTCATCCTCGGTAAGCGTTAACGTGGTGGCTTGCAGCAGTCTACGCTCCTGTACTCTCCTGTGGTATCTCTTCCTACACTTCAAAATATTGTCCGATACCGGATATTGTTCAAAAATGGTATGTCTTATTTGTTTATACCTATGTTCCCTTTCTTCTAGGTTTGGTGAAAGTTGCGTTTGGCAAGCGACATCCCTATGCTGGTGTCGCAGAATTTTAATCGGCTCGCCCATCACGGATGAAGACGTTTGACTCTCGGCTTCAGAACAATTCGAATTGTCAGTACTGTCAGGGAAGGTTATTATTACGTTTGAGGGTTCTTCCTCCAGGGTACTACTGCACCTCGGAAGCTCACCATCTCCATGCAGAGGTTCGCCCTCTGGTTCGGTGCCTGGGACGACGCCTCGAGCACCGGCTGGTGTGGGAGCTATGAAGCCGAACGAGTTTCCCCCATCATCTCGCTCGGGTACTGGTTTCCCTGCCTACGATGGTCCCTAGGGCATTTAGGAGTAAATACCCCCTTATACCCACATTTGAAACAAAAAGGATTTTTTATGGGTACCCATTCCCTGGCAATTCCAGCATTGGATTCCCGAATAGTCCGGTCTTCTGCTGCGTCGATATTCCAGCGCCTCTATCTGCGGATCCGTCTCGCCGTCTTCGTTTTCCATCCTCATGTCCGGGGTTGTCACGCGTGCTTCGTTTACATGCCGTCCTGGGTAAGTAGCTCCCAACAGCTTGCTTTCTTTCAGCACTTGTTCACCTCTGCGTGCTACATCCCGTAGATCATGAAGGTTCCTTACATCTGCGTTGAAAAGCATCAGCTTAAGGCTACTGTTGACGTTTCTTTTTATTATGTCAATCAGTAGAAGCTCCGACATTGGCTCTCTTAAGCGCGCGTTCAAGGAGATTATGTCCGTGTGAAACACGTCATAGCACTCACTTGATTTCTGCTTTCGCATGGAGATCTCCATCATGATCTCGTGGTCAGTTTTCAAAGTGCCAAACTCTCTTTTCAATGAGTAGCACAAAAAGGCATATGTCGCATTAGGGTTTTGTTTTGTGAACAGCCAGTACCATTCTTCGGCCCGCCCGGAAAGAAAAAGGTGGAAACTAGCCATTATTTGTTCGTCAGGGCATTGTGTGCGCTCACACAAGGTGTTCAGTTTGAAGAGGAAATCGGCTACGCTCCCAGTGCCGTCAAATGAGATTTTCCACTCCTGCGGTTTTACTGCTGTGCTGCTTGGCGTCGGGTACATTGGTGGTACTCCCGTTGGAAATGGGTTACGGTCCATCCTACTTGCGTTCCTATTTTGCTGATTCGCTTGCTGCGTGGATTCGAGAGCGGCGTTGAGCTGGGCCATATTGGCTCTAATTGAGCCCATCTCTCTCCGCATTTCCTCCTGCGAAGCCTGGAACAGTTGGTGTAGCACGTCCACCCACGAGCCTCCACGAGTGGCTTCGTCCTGCATTCCTAAGGTATTCGCCCGATCACTTGTAGCGTCTCCGAAATTTCCAATCTCCTGATTTGGTGGTAAAGCACCAGCTCCTTCTGGTGCGTAGATCTGCACATTGGGCATTAGCCCCGTGATATCGTGCGCGTTCACGTGACTGGTGCTTACAGGTCCGTCCAGTTTCTCGCGAGGGTCATTCAGGTCCGAGCCCATGTTTATTAACGCGGGGTCTCCATATTGTCCGCCTACTGGGGTGTGCACCACCAAGGGACGCCTGGCCTGAGAGAAGGCCCTTCTATTTTTACTGCCCCGGTTGTGGTTTCCCCGGTAATTCCCTGCACTCCCAAACGGGGTATTCCGGCCCGGTTGCCCGAACGACTGGTCGCGCGACATATTAAAAAAAAATGGTCAGTTATAGGTCAAAAAACTTTTGCCACGTAAGGCAGTTAAGAATTCAAAAAAAGGTTTGGGTATATAAATTTATACACAACAAAAAAAATAAGTAAAACTTTCAAAAGCTGAAAAAAACAGAAGCGACGAAGCAATTCAAATGTGTCGTGCAATCAATGGGAATGCTGGCATCCCTTCCCGAAGGCATTCGGCTACAGGCAAAAAAAAACAAAAAAAATTACATAAACTCATTCATACTTGTCCCTAGTGCTCCCAACCGCAGTGCGAGGGGGTCTTAAGGCCCCCCTCCGAGACTGGTTGGGGCCACTAGGGTCACTCCAGGCACACACGGGGCAGTCGCAGGGGCAGTCTCCAGGGGCTTGCCCCTGGGACTTGTTGGGGTGTTGAGGCCTCCCGTCCATTCTCGTTGGACACCTCTCCTGCCTCCGCCGCAATGGGTGGAGCGGTTCCGGAACCGCTCCCCCAGTCTGGTGGGACAGGAAGGAGTGCCCCTCTGAATCCCAGCTCAACCCGTCACAATCCAGGTGGCACTATGTGTTGCCACCTGAGACGTGGGATGAGCTGGGGTCCTATCAACACATACACACACTCCAGACAACACAAAACAAAACAAATTCGGCAAAAAAAAAATAAAATTTATTAAAAAAAAATTTAACATTAAAAAAAAAATTGAAACCCAATTAGCGGACATATATATACCAAAGCCGACTAACGGACAAAACATCCGGAAACATAAAAACCCACTTACAAAAAAAAAATCAAGTGCGTGCAGCACTGCCTCATCGGGTGAAATAAAAAAAAAAATCCGGAGACTGACGTGAAGTCACGTGGAACCGTTGGCCACTGCCCCCGATGACCAGCCCGGACAACCTGATCCGTCTAACCATCCCACCGCAACGTAGGTGGCAGCTCCTGTGGCTGCTCACTCGGACTGGTGGGATGGTCAACTTCACAGGTTGACCCGACTGACCCTCGCAACCAGCGCCTCAGGCGCCACGTTGGGCGCCATCTGTTATGGCACCCTCAGCAACTGTCATCGATGATCATTCTGGACAACTTGATCCGTCCAAACATCCCACCGCAACGCAGGTGGCTGCTCCTGCGGCTGCACACCTCCGAATGTGGGATGGTCAACTTCACAAGTAGACCAAAACGACCAGCGCGACAGCGCCTCGGGCACCAAATCCCGTTGGGCGCCATCTGTTATGGAGTTGCATTTACTATGGAAGCAGTAAGGAAGGCGGTCGGCATGATGTGTTGGTGCACAGTGGCTAGTCATTGTCGGCTGGGGCGGGTCCTTGCCAACCTTACTGTTCCTGCGCCATAAACAGAAAAAAGTTCCTATCATGCCTATCAAAACTGAAAGCTGTCAAAATCAAAAACCCTGACAGAAGCGCAGAGACCGACTCAAAACGCTTATAAATTCAAACTAAAACAACATCCGGTCGAACCGGATGTCACGGACAGACCGTTAAACATTCAAAAAAATTCAAAAATCTAAAATTCAAAAAAAAACTGGCGCAAAAAACAATTATCGAACCGGACATGACCGGTTACTAACTCTAAAAACCAAACTCAAAAAAAACTGCTGAAATTAGAATAAAATAACCAAAGGGAAAATAAACATAAAGGGCCGAATATATATAGGG
Organism: Eurosta solidaginis; assembly: GCF_040869045.1. Lineage (NCBI taxonomy): Eukaryota > Metazoa > Arthropoda > Insecta > Diptera > Tephritidae > Eurosta > Eurosta solidaginis. The sequence continues at coordinate 96,288,439 of NC_090319.1, read as the reverse complement.
GGCGCCGCGGGTGGTGTTGCGACGCCCGGTGCTTGTCCCACCCTTAATAACCATGGCCACCGACGCACCTGTATTTCGGTGGCCCCTTACCTGTATGCCTACCTAGTGCCTTCTAAATAAATGGCGACGCCAGCATTCCCATATTGCTAACAAATTTATTCAATGTTCATTATTACTACTAACATAGCTTTCTACTTTTGTTCTTACTATAAGGGTTTTGAATGGGTTTATGTTTATAAATTCATTGAAAGTAATAATAGTCGGTTTGTTTTATAATCTAATATACTATGTATGTAATAAAAACAAATCTTTTTTTTTTTTTGCAGAACTTTGGTCAAATGCCCTTTTCTCCTTTTTCTTTTACAAATCTATCTTAGGGCTGTACAGTTTGGATACAACTTCTGATAATTGGGGCCCCCTTACAAAATTAATAGTTGTTGTATTAAACTTACTTTGAGTTTAACTGAACATCAATTCGATGTTACACATAGTATAATGACAGTAATATGTACTATGCACTAAGAAATTAGTTATAAACGCAACTAGGACTAAACTTGGGGTAAATCCTACCCCTCAAAAAATATTGTTTCACAAGCTCAAGTAAAACGTAAGCTTTTAGATTCATGGAGAAATTACCGAAGTCATTCACCTGTTCAGGTAAAACATGAACCCTTTAACCTTATAGTACAATTAATGAAATTGTTTTACTTGTTCAGTTGAAACGTTAGCTATTTTATCTGTAACAGTCAGGGTTGGTATTGTTTCGGGTTTGGTTCGACTCAGTCACCAAAAAATGTATACAACACAAAGTTCTGTTTTGATAACGCAAGCTAACCCGCATTACTTGTTATTTGCGTCTCTTAATATAGAGTTAATGCATTTTACTGATAATGCAACTGAACCTGAATTACCAACAAAACTTTATTCCTTACCGAAACAATATCAACACTTTTGCTCACTACAAAATCCTATTCGCCACGATGGCATCAATTAAAAAAAAATGTAATAGTAAAGTTTTACCACAACGCAAGGCCTTTTTCTTTGTTTCACATGCAGTATAAATTGCACACCTATGACCATTAAAATATGCTTTGTTTTTTGTTGGTTAAAAATTTGTTTTCCCAATTAGCTTTATACCTTGTTTTGCAACACTAAGTAATTACATTAAATTGATCTTCGTAATTTTTTTAGTTATAGCATATAAACTTCACATTATTATCAATCTTGAGTTGTTTTTATGCTTTTTTTTAATATTAGTGCATTTAACTACAGGGAATTCATTTTTCATTTTTCTACCAAATTGCAATCCTATTTACAGTGCAAAGGTATTTAGCACATTGGTCTTTGTGTTTTATATAAACAATTCACTTTTAATTTCGTGGTTGCTACATTAACATTATATAATGTTGCGGAGTCAGAATATAATTTTAAAAGAAAAGGTTAAGGCTACAAATACATAATTTTAGTTCAGTAGTGGAACGAACTCACCGCTTTACCCGCTGATGTTCGTTATCTCAATTGGAATGGCCACAGGCCTATATTCGCTGTATCGTGATTGTCATTGTAGCAGGTTTAATGTAGCCCAATTTGGTCGTAGTTGATAAGGGTTGCGCTAGTAGTGTTATTGCCGGTATGGACGCAGTCAATAAAGGTGCGCTAGTCTTGGGGTCGGTGGAACCGCCTGTGGTTGGTGCTGACATTAATGGCCTCAAGCCTATGTACGTGGCCCCGCTACGTGCGTTGCAACTGGTGTGGCGGTACGTCTAATGGTTGTTGCGCTCGTGGTTGAGCTTATGAAGGAGTTGGGGGAGGTACTGCCGATGGTGATGCCCGTGGTAATAGTAGGCACCGTTGGTGGTGGTTGACGCTGTGGTCCGAGGTGACCAAATGACCCAGGTAGCGAAAAGCTTCGTGCTGGCCTTTACGCCGGGGGTAGTGTCCTAACTAGTTAAGATTGATTACCACGCAAAATTTTTTCATTTGCTGCGCTGCATATAATTGCCACTTGAACATGCCTAATGGTTGATAGGTTAAATGCAGATCTAATTCTGGCGTTGTTTCATTGATGGGAAAATGTTCACGTTGTAAGTCCCAATAATCACTTACAAACACCATAGGTGAATACGTTTTACCACCATCATCTTTTTTGGTGTCGATTTGGCCGGAAACTCGGCGATTTTTCTTAATTTTTTTCCTTACCAAATTTTTTGTTTTCTGTCTTTTATAAGGCGGAAACTCAATCTTCAAAAAAAAAGGGGCGATTTTTACCGTCGTGATGGCCGGTCTGTCTTTTTCTTGTTTTCGATATTTTTTTATCGTAACTTTCGCCACATCGCTAGGTGTGTTCGCGTGAACACGCTCCCAAGTGGATCGTAGCCGTAGACCGTAGCAGCAGACCGTAACAAATATATACTGTGAAAGTACATGGAAACAAATATGTATAGCAAGAGGCAACACTTTTTTACAATTAAAAAATAAAAAAAATGTAAGGCGCGATAACCTCCGAAGAGATCTAAGGCCGAGCTTCTCTTCCAATTTGCGTCGTGCTCCTCTTGATTTTCCCTACAAATTGGCCGGACCGGACCTACATGTTTTATGCCGACTCCGAACGGCATCTGCAAGGCAGATGAGTTTTCACTGAGAGCTTTTCATGGCAGAAATACACCCAAACACTGCCGAGGGGCGACCCCGCTTAGAAAAATTTTCTTCTAATTTAAAAACCTTATTTCTAAAATTTTGATGTTGCTTTGCCCGGGGTGCGAACCCAGGGCATACGGTGTGGTAGGCGGAGCACGCTACCATCACACCACGGTGACCGCCAACAATTATGTTTACTTATTTGCGCTCACAATTCTTTATTTTTCAGTATTGCCTTTTTCTAAACAACAGCTTTTGTGTGGGTACATCGATGTTACCACCTATTTTAGTGGGTAAACAATTATCCGGGAACTTTCGTGGGCAGAATACCAAAAGGGTACAAAAGTTACAACATGAAGAAAGTTGCCGTGGTGAAGAAAGTTGTTACCACATTAGAATCAGGCTGTTAGTGTCACTAATATTCGTCACAATATAATCGCACCAAGTAAGTAAGTAAGTAATCGCCACCGGGCAAAACTCGGAACAATTTATTTAAATAACGTTAATTAAATGTTCATAACTTTTTTCAACACATAAATTTATTAAAATTATGTGTAAATTTTAACATAAGTAAAACTTCCGTTTTACATACATTCATACTTTTTTTTATAATATGATAATACATAACGCCACCGAGGGCAAACGGGATAGAAATTACCTTTATACAGTCAAGTACATATAACCACAAATTACACAAATTTGTTGTAATATAACACCTAATACGACGAAACTGTTCTTACAAAAATTAAACAATTTAATACACTTGGAACCTGAAGATGGAAAAATCCAAAAAAATTTTACGTGAAAAATTAATAGCTTAACCTGGGAAATAGAGATTCATAATCTCTGCCATATTTTTATTCTTCTCAACAATCAAATCGCTTTAATACTGTCGGAATATGAGGATCTAAGAATTCCTACCACAGAAATCAAATTTCAAAAAAAAAAACCCACTTTTCACAAATTACAATTGCTATATGCTAATTTAATGGCCGGTTTTCAGTGCTAGTTTAAACTTCAGTTAAAGTTGAGTAGAGTTTAACCTTGCCACTTTGTTCGATAACATAAAATTTACCTGCTCATCTCAGCTTAAGCGGCCGAAGTTGCAGGGTTAAACTATAGTCAATTTTGACTGTAGTTTAAACTCTATTCAAAATTGACTAAAATTTAACCTAAACACTTTTCGACAACATAAAATTTTGCTGCTTAGTTTAAGCAGTCGAAGTGACAGGGTTAAACGCTATTCAACTTTAAGCCGGAGTCATTGGTGCCGTATGTCGTATCGCTGTATCCGTATCCCTAAAGTAATCAGCTGTTTATCGTTACAACGGTAAACCCCAATTGGTTGGATACGATACGGTTACGACCTTAGCGGCACCAATAATCGATTGCATTGATTCTCATAAGGTTGGTCGAATCAGCTGTTATAAGGTTACCGATACGGTTACCGATAAAGCACCAATGTCTCCAGCTTTAACTGGAGTTTTATCTCACAATGAAAAATCGGGCCTTATTGTTAATTTTAAAACAGTAACATACTCACATACGATCAAGGATCCAGAACGATTAGAAAAATAATTAGGTAATACGTCACTTGTCCCACAAACCGAACGTGTTTTATTTTGTTTGTACGTGTCGAGTTTAAAGGGCCAGTTATATAACATCAAACCAACCTTATGGAAATCATTGTAATCGATTAATGATGCCATTCCATAACGCTAAAGCCATAACCATACCATAGCCGACCAATTGGATTTTGGCCTTTCGCCAAATCCATAACCTAAAAATATTTGAGTGGAAGAATTTTTTAACTTTTTGTAGATTTTATTTATTGTTTTGGATACGTTCTGACTAAGACTTATTTTAATAACTTTTTGTAGATTTTATTCATTGTTTTGGATACGTTATGACTAAGAGACTTATTTTTTGTGGAATATGTTTGTAATTTTTCCCGTTTTCTTCATTTTTAGGAAATTTTCATGATTTTTAGGTTAAGGCACCATTAATCGATGACATTGGAGATAGTTATGGATATGGGTATGGTTACGACTACGGCGTTAGGGTTAAGGAAGTTTAATTGGCCATTAACGTTCACACATATTACGATTCGACAGCTGGCAGTTTTACATTAATGTAGCGGACATCCCTGCAAAAATTGTTGGATTACGTGTTCCATTTTCTTCATGTTGGAGTACTCTAACAATACTCCTTTGCAATGCATTTGCGGACCACCATCAGCCGATCATTGCTCGTTTTCTAAGGACCGTGATCACCACACGACGACGATCGAACAGAGTTGTCAAAAGTAAAATATTGCATACAAATAACTGATAATAAAACTTTACTAGGGCAACTCTGATAAAATGCAACCGCGCCCTGGTTTTATGTATACATACTATATTATAGAGAAATATTACTTTCTTTATTCACGCAAATGCTAAATAACATAAGGATATTCGTAGTACAAAATATAAAAGTTGTATTGCCCCTCTTCATTTACTTTCATTTTAAATTAAATTCACTCCGATAATTCTTTCCGACACAATTCCTTTTTAGTACTTTGGCATATGATCCTCTGTGGGTGCTACATGGAGTACTATATTGAAAGTACTTTGGGAAGTACTCTCACGTATGTACTCTATGGAATACTCACAAACAAAGCGAGAGTGGGATCACCTACTCCTCTCCTAGGACATCGCAATGTTAATTGGAGCACATTTTTTGTATGAATACAGATTAGTTTTGGAACACTCCTATACTCCCAAAGGAGTATTCCTTACATTATTTATGGAGTACTCGCGTTTTTTGAAGGGATGTTGGTAAATGTAGCATGCTTTTTGGCGTTGCTGATATTCTTTCAGAGATTTTCGTCGATGGTGGTTAAAAAAATTAAATATGTATGTATATAATACTATTGGATTTTTTGCGACCTGTGTTCTTGCAAATATTTGGCGATTCTGCTGGCTCAAGGTCTCTTTAAATAAAACACATAGGTTTTTTTCCTTCCGATATATTTCGGTTACACTACGGTAACCGTCCTCAGGGAACTACAAACGTACAAAAAATTTTTTATTAATAAATAACACCAAAAACTTTACAATAAAATTGATTAAAAATATCACATACATTATTTTACACGTCCTTCCGTCGTGACGTGGAGTTTGGTACTGGTCGTTTGTTTGTTAGTAAATATTTATAGTTGTGAGCGGAATGGTCAATGTCAGTTTTATAGTTCAGTGTAATGTGTTCTGGAGTGTTTACGATATGTAGCATTTCCAATGTAAATCGCTTATTGTAGTGTTGCTCTTGTTGTAGAATGCTCGCGCTCCCGAAGCTCGGTATATGGCCGCTAGCTGTACAGTGAGACATTAGTGCAGTTTTTTGATTATTAGACTGTTGGCAATATTTTAAATCTGATTTGTGTTGCGACAATCTGGTTTTTAATTTTGATTTTGTTGTTCCTACGTAAACGCTGTTACATGGTTCGTTGTTTTTGCCGCCGCATGGGATTTTATATATGACATTACTTTTTTCGGTTTCGGGTATCTTTGCTTTTGTTTTGTTAAAGAAACACCTTAATGTGTTGTTAGGTTTATGTGCAATTTTAACTTTTTCTCCGTCATAGCAATCAGACTTTGCGAGTCATTCTGATAACCGCGGTATATATGTTACGGATCTAAAAATGGTAGGTTTTTCTGATTTTTGTATTCCTTTGTTAGATTTTGCATTTTTAATTAATGTTTTAATAATGTTGTTCGGAAAATCATTGCTCTTCAATATATTTTCCGCTTCTCTTATTACCTCGTTGTGGTACGTGTCGTCCGATATACGCAGCATCCGTTGTATACAGCACATTGCTGTATTCATTATCATTGACTTCGGGTGTTTTGAGTGGAAGTTAATGATTCGTCCTGAAGATATTTGCTTCTTATACCACGATAACTTTAGCTGATTTCCTCTTTTTATCACAATGGAGTCTAGATACGGTAGTTTTCCATCTTCCTCTATTTCTAATGTAAATTTAATGTTTTTATGAAAAGTGTTGAGAGCGTTGAGTGTGTTATGTACTTCTTTTTCGGGGACAATCGCGAACAGAACAACACAACCAAAACATTAAATTTACATTAGAAATAGAGGAAGATGGAAAACTACCGTATCTAGACTCCATTGTGAGAAAAAGAGGAAATCAGCTAAAGTTATCGTGGTATAAGAAGCAAATATCTTCAGGACGAATCATTAACTTCCACTCAAAACACCCGAAGTCAATGATAATGAATACAGCAATGTGCTGTATACAACGGATGCTGCGTATATCGGACGACACGTACCACAACGAGGTAATAAGAGAAGCGGAAAATATATTGAAGAGCAATGATTTTCCGAACAACATTATTAAAACATTAATTAAAAATGCAAAATCTAACAAAGGAATACAAAAATCAGAAAAACCTACCATTTTTAGATCCGTAACATATATACCGCGGTTATCAGAACGACTCGCAAAGTCTGATTGCTATGACGGAGAAAAAGTTAAAAATGCACATAAACCTAACAACACATTAAGGTGTTTCTTTAACAAAACAAAAGCAAAGATACCCGAAACCGAAAAAAGTAATGTCATATATAAAATCCCATACGGCGGCAAAAACAACGAACCATGTAACAGCGTTTACGTAGGAACAACAATATCAAAATTAAAAACCAGATTGTCGCAACACAAATCAGATTTAAAATATTGCCAACAGTCTAATAATCAAAAAACTGCACTAATGTCTCACTGTGCAGCTAGCGGCCATATACCGAGCTTCGGGAGCGCGAGCATTCTACAACAAGAGCAACACTACAATAAGCGATTTACATTGGAAATGCTACATATCGTAAACACTCCAGAACACATTAGACTGAACTATAAAACTGACATTGACCATTCCGCTCACAATTATAAATATTTACTAACAAACAAACGACCAGTACCAAACTCCACGTCACGACGGAAGGACGTGTAAAATAATGTATGTGATATTTTTAATCAATTTTATTGTAAAGTTTTTGGTTTTATTTATTAATAAAAAATTTTTTGTACGTCTGTAGTTCCCTGAGGACGGTTACCGTAGTGTAACCGAAATATATCGGAAGGAAAAAAAACCTATGTGTTTTATTTAAAGAGACCTTGAGCCAGCAGAATCGCCAAATGTATGTATATATTGTAATTGTAATTGAAGGGTACATAATACATTTTTTTTATTAACGAATTCTACAGAAAGCTCACAAATGTGCTAATTATATTTTCTATAAAAATATCTTATAGTTCGGAATTGAAGTGTATATTTTCAGGCGGAAATCGGTTTTAATTATAGGTCAATCCTTATTTTATCAAAAATGAAATATTAAATATAAAAATAGTTAATACAAAATGTTAGGGTCTGCTGCTACGGTCTACGGTTACGGTCCACTTGGGAGCGTGTTCGCGCGAGCACACCTAGTGATGGGGCGAAAGTTGCGATAAAAAGTATCGAAAAACAAGGAAAAAAAGCAGACCGGCCATCACTAGCGAAAATTGCCATGAGTTTCCGGCAAGAAAGAAAGGAGGAAGGTTGGTAAATTGCTTGAGCAAAATTTTTGGCGGCCCTGCAATTATATATAAGGGATCATATAACACTTAGGGACACAACTTCAACAGCAAAGGCGTCAAGCTCAGTTAATATACTGCTTCAGTAACTTTATTGCTCACTTCAGCTGCGCCTCCCCAACGATACTCAACTAATCACAAAACACCCTCGCCGGCTGTGCGCGTAAACACGTAAATGCCCAGAAACTAGGAAGGAGTCGATAGCGCAAAGTACCGAAACCGTTCATTCCGACAAACCTCGCTTCTACGCGTCTAATTTTGGGTGGTAATAAACCTTACACCGGTTGTGTTGTGTTGACCCAAGATCCAGTTGAAGTAGATCGGCGTTCACAGTCACACCTAGTGAGATAAACCCCTTCCTCTACGTTTACGAAGAACACTACCACCTGCGGAAAAGCGTCCGACACCACCTCCGCCTCCAGGGCCAGCAGTACGCTGCCGCGTAATACAACTAACGTCAAAATGGCCAAGTCATCCGGCTCGTAAAGGCCAGCATGAAGCTTTATCGCCACCCGGGTCATTCGGTTATCTCGGACCAAAGCGCCAACCACCACCAACGGCGCCTACTATTACCACGGGCATCACCATCGGTAGTACCTCCCCCAACCCCTTCATTAGCGCCAACCACGAGCGCAACAACCACCAGACGTACCGCCACACCAGTTGCAACGGACGTAGCGGGGCCGCGAACATAGGCATGCGGCCACTAAACATTTTTCAGCAGTTTTTTTTGATTTTGATTTTCAGCGTTGGTAACCGGCCAAGTCCGGTTCGATAAATTTTTTTACGGTTATTTTTTTTTTTTTAATTTAAATCTTTGAATGTCAACGGTCTGTCCGTGACATCCGGTTCGGCCTGATGTTGTTTTATCTTGAATTATAAGCGTTTTGAGTCGTCTCTGCGCTTTTTGACAGTTGAGTTTTGATAGGCATGATAGGAATTTTTTTCTGTTTATGGCGCAGGAACAGTAAGGTTGGCAAGGACCCGCCCCAGCCGACAATGACTAGCCACTGTGCACCAACACATCATGCCGACCGCCTTCCTTACTGCTTCCACTGTAAATGCGATTCCATAACAGATGGCGCCCAACGTGGCGCCTGAGGCGCTGGCCGCGGGGGTCAGTCGGGTCAACCTGTGAAGTTGACCATCCCACCAGTCCGAGTGAGCAGCCACAGGAGCTGCCACCTACGTTGCGGTGGGATGGTTGGACGGATCAGGTTGTCCAGGCTGGTCATCGGGTGCAGTGGCCGAAGGAGCCGCGGGACTGAACGTCGTGTCCTCCGGACTTTTATATTCACCCGATGAGGCAGTGCTGAACGCACTTAGTTTTTTTGTAGATTTGGGGTTTTTATGTTGCCGGTTGTTGTCCGTTAGTCGGCTAGGAATAATTTTGTCCGCTAACTTGGTTTTTTTTTGTCAAATTTTTATAGTTTTTTTTGTTCTCTGCCGAATTTGTGATGTCAGGTATGAGTGTGTATGTGGTGAAAGAACCCCAGCTCATCCCACGTCCCAGATGGTAAAGTAGAATACCACCTGGACTGTGACGGGTTGAGCTGGGATTCAAAGTGGCACTCCTTCCTGTCCCACCAGACTGGGGGAGCGGTTCCGAAACCGCTCCACCTATTGCGGCGGAGGCAGGAGGGGTGTCCAGTAAGAATGGACGGGAGGCCTCAACACCCCCAACCAGTCCCAGGGGCAAGCCCCTGGAGACGGCACCTGCGTTGCGGCTGGGCGTGTTGAGACCGACCCGTGTGTGCCTGGAGCGGACCCTAGTGGCCCCAACCAGTTATAGAGGGGGGCCTTAAGACCCCCTCGCATTGCGGTTGGGAGCACTAGGGACAAGTATGAATGGATTTGTGTTGTTTTTTTTTGAGTAAAATTTTATTTTTGCCTGTAGCCCGAGTGCCTTCGGGAAGGGGATGCCAGCATTCCCATTGATTATATAAAACATATATATAACTAATCAGTTTTTTTTTGCAGGTGATTTTTTTTGTACGGCTATCTATTGGGTAATTATTATTTGCGAGTTTTTTTGTGTATTCCCTCGCGCACCTTTTTTATATATATAAATAATTTTTTTCTAATCAATCATCGTTCGGTATACTAGGTGAAGGGGGTGGACTTTAACTTTTTTTCTTCCCCTCCAATCCCTAACTGCCTTACGTGGCAAAAATTTTTCTTGACCTACGACTGGACCATTTTTTTTTTATATGTCGCGCGATCAGTCTTTCCGGCGACCGGGCCGGAATACTCCGTTCGGGAGTGCGGGGAATTTCCGAGGAAACCAGATCCGGGCGGTAATAATAAGGGGGCTTTCTCCAAGGCCAGGCGTCCCTTGGTGGTGCACACCCCAGTAGGGGGACAATACGGAGATCCCGCGTTAATGAACATGGGCTCGGACCTGAATGACCCTCGCGATAAAATGGACAGACCTGTAAGCACCAGTAACCTTAATGCGCCCCTATTAAACACGCATGATATCTCGGGGCTATTGACCAATGTGTAGACCTATGCACCGGATGGAGCTGGTGCCTTACCATTACACCAAGGAGTTGGAAACTCTGGGGAAGCTGCCGGTGATCGGACGAATACCCCAGGAATGCAGGACGAAGCTACTCGTGGAGGCTCGTGGGTGGACGTGCTACACCAGCTGTTCCAGGCTCCGCAGGAGAAAATGCGGAGGGAGATAGGGTCAATCAGAAACAATATGGACCAGCTCAACGCCGCTCTCGAATCTGCGCAGCAATCAATTCATCAGAAACGGAACGCAAATAGGATGGACCGTAACCCACTTCCAACAGTAATACCGCCAATATACCCTGCTCCGAGCAGCATAGTAATGAAGCCGCAGGAGTGGAAAATCTCGTTCGACGGCACTGGGAGCGTAGCCGATTTCCTTTTTAAACTGAACACCTTGTGTGAGCGCACACAATGCACGGACGAACAAATAATGGCTAGTTTTCACCTGTTTCTTTCCGGGCGGGCCGAAGAATGGTACTGGCTTTTCACGTAAGAAAACCCAAACGCGACTTATGCCTTTTTGTGCTACTCATTGAAAAGAGAGTTTGGCACTTTGAAAACTAACCACGAGATCATGATGGAGATCTCCATGCGAAAGCATGGACACACGGACATAATTTCCTTGAACACGCGCTTAAGAGAACCCATGTGGGAGCTTCTACTGATTGACATAATAAAAAGAAACGTCAACAGTAGCCTTAAGCTGATGCTTTTTAACGCAGATGTAAGGACCCTTCATGATCTACGCGATGTAGCACGCAGAGGTGAACAAGTGCTGAAAGAAAGCAAGCTGTTGGGAGCCACTTACCCAGGACGGCATGTAAACGAAGCACGCGTGACAGCCCCGGACATAAGGATGGAAGGCGAGGACGGCGAAATGGATCCACAGATAGAGGCGCTGGAATATCGACGCAACAGGAGGCCAGACTATTCGGGAATCCAATGCTGGAATTGCTAGGCAATGGGCCACCCATACATATACTGCGAGGAACCCATTAAAAATCCTTTTTGTTTTAAATATGGGTATAAGGGTGTATTTACTCCTAAATGCCCTAGGGACCATCGCAGGTAGGGAAACCAGTACCCGAGCGAGAAGGCGGGGGAACTTCGTTCGGCTTCATAGCTCCCACACCAGCCGGTGCTCGAGGTGTCGTCCCGTGCACCGAACCACCGAATCACTTACCCTGACAGTACGGACAATTCGAATAGTTCTGAATCCGAGAGTCAAACGTCCTCATCAGCGATGGGAGAGCCGACCAGAATTCAGCAACGCCAGCATAGGGATGTCGCTTGCCAAACGCAATTTCCACCAAACTTAGAAGAAAGGGAACATAGGTATAAACAAATAAGACATACCATCTTCGAACAATACCCGGTATCGGACAATATTTTGAAGTGTAGGAAGAGATACCACAGGAGAGTACAGGAGCGAAGACTGCTGCAAGCCACCACGTTAACGCTTACAGAGGATGAAAGGCCTCTCGTAAAGGCCAAAATTAAAGATAGTTTTCTTGTAGGGCTGTTGGACTCGGGAGCCAACGTCTCCATCTTAGGGAAAAATGGATTAGAATTCCTAGAATATAACGGCTTCGAATATCAGCCCCTACATGCGTTCGTATATACCGCGGGCGGCAACAAGCAAAAAATTTTGGGCTCAGTATCCCTACCAGTCACCTTCAAAAATATCACAAAAAAGGTTATTCGTTTGTACCTTGTTCCCTCATTGCTCCAAGAAGCGTATTTCGGGGTAGATTTTTGGAGAGCATTTGCGTTAGCTCCCGAAATATTCCCAAGCGTAGAGTGCATAGAGATTAGACTTGAAAAGGAAGAGGAACTTAACCTCCATGAATTGTCACCAGACCGGAATTAGAATTGCAAAAGTTCATCGAGACGTTTCCTTCGTACGAGAAGTTAGGCCTAGGGCAAACTAAATTAGTGGAGCATCACATTGACACCGGTGATGCCGTTCCCATAAAAAGCAAACATTTCCCTCTTTCGCCACCGAGGCAAGCCGAAGCTTTTAGCGAACTAGACAGGTTACTCGAATTAGGAGTTATAGAAGAATCAAACTCCCCGTGGTGTAGTTCTGTAGTACTGGTCCGGAAACTAGGTAAAGTTAGGCTGTGCATAGACTCTGGGAAGGTTAACGCGGTGACTAAGAAAGACTCGTACCCCCTGCCCCATATCAACGGGTTATTGAGCAGACTGAAGGATACGCATTTTATTAGTGGCATTGATCTGAAGGACGCGTTCTTCCAGATCAAATTGACAGAGTCCTCCAAGGAAAAAACAGCATTCGCAGTTCCGGGGAGGCCTCTGTACCACTTCAAGGTAATGGCATTTGGCCTGTGCAATGGACCGCAGACTATGAGTAGGCTGATGGACAAGGCAATCCCTTCGCGTCTGCAAGAGAACGTCTTTGTCTACCGGGACGACCT